>NW_027362767.1:372214251-372835084 GCF_046119375.1 Phyllobates terribilis
CACAGTACAGGAATATTGAACACAGTGATGTCACAGTACAGAGATTCAGAAAGGATAGAAATGGTGCCAATTAAATCCGCGCTCCTCCACACATTGATAAGGAAACAAAACTTCAATTAAAGTCCATCTTTTATCTAAGGCTAAGAAACTACGCATTTCGTGGATGTCCTGTCCACTTCCTCAGGTATATAGTACAGAGATTATAAGCAGTGATATCACAGTGCAGATATAATGCACATATTAATGTCACAGTACATAGATAATAAACATAATGATGTCACAGGATAGAAATAATAAACAGTGATGTCACAGTACAGGGATAATGAACACAGTGATGTCAGATTACAAGGATAATAAACGCAGTGATGTCACAGTACGAGGATAATAAACGCAGTGATAAAAAAAAACATACTGATGTGACAGTATTATTATTATTTATATAGCGCCATTGATTCCATGGTGCTGTACATGAGAAGGGGTTACATACCAGATACAGACATCACTTACAGTAAACAAAACTAACAATGATAGACTTATACAGAGGGAAGAGGACCCTGCCCTTGCGGGCTTACATTCTACAGGAACGATGAAGGAGACAGTAGGTTGGGGGGGTTGCAGTAGCTCCAGGGTTGAGGTGGCAGGAAGCAAGGTCATGGCAGGATGTAGGCTTGTTCGAAGAGATGGGTTTTCAGGTTCCGTCTGAAGGATCCAAATATGGAGGCTATTCGGATGTGTTGAGGCACAGAATTCCATAGGATGGGGGATAGTGGGGAGAAGTCTTGGAGGCGATTGGGTTAGGAACGGATAAGTGTGGAGGAGAGAAGGAGGTCTTGGGAGGACCGGAGATTACATGAGGGAATATATCGGGAGATTAGTTAAGAGATGTACGGAGGGGAGAGGTTATGGAAGGCTTTGTAGGTCAGTGTTAATAGTTTGAACTGGATACATTGGGCAATTGGGAGCCAGTGAAGGGATTTGCAAAGGTGGGTAACGGAGGAGTAGCGAGGCGAGAGATGAACCTGTCACTCAGCAGAGTTAAGGATGGACTGGAGGCGTGCGAGAGTGTTATCAGGTAGGCCACAGAGGAGGATGTTGCAATAGTCGAGGCGGGAAATGATGAGGGCATGCACAAGCAGTTTAGTAGGTTAAGGGTTGAAGAAAGGACGGATTCTGTAAATATTTTTGAGCTGGAGGCCACAGGAGGTGGCGAGAGCTTGGATGTGGGTTTTGAAGGACAGGGCTGAGTCAAGGGTTACTCCAAGGCAGCAGATTGCCGGTACTGGGGAAAGTGTGGTGTCATTTATTGTGATAGAAAGATCAGGTGGGGAAGATACGCGAGATGGAGGAAAGATGATGAGTTCAGTTTTGTCCACATTGAGCTTGAGGAAGCGAGATGAGAAGAAGGAGGATAAGGCTGATAGACATGCTGGAATTCTGGACAGCAGAGAGGTGACATCTGGGCCAGAGAGGTAGATCTGAGTGTCATCAGTGTACAGATGCTATTGGAAGCCATGGGATTTTATGAGCTGTCCCAGGCCAAGGGTATAGATTGAGAAGAGTAGGGGTCCTAGGACAGAGCCTTGAGGGACTCCAACAGAGAGGGGCGGGATGAGCAGGTAGCGTGGGAGTGGTAGATGCTAAATGTGCGGTTGGAAAGGTATGAGGAGATCCAAGATAGGGCAAGGTCTTTTACACTAAAGGAAGAGAGGATCTGTAGTAGGAGGCAGTGGTCAACTGTGTCAAAGGCAGAGGACAGGTCAAGAAGGAGTATAGAGAAATGTTTGTTAGCTTTGGCTGTAGGTAAGTCATTAGTAATTTTGGTAAGGGCAGTTTCGGTGGAATGTTGGGGGCGGAAGCCAGATTGTCTGTTGTCGGAGAGTTAGATGAGAAGTGAGAGGAAAGTTCAGCGTGAACGTGTTGCTCAAGGAGTTTGGAGGGAAATGAGAGCAGCAATATGGGGCGGTAGCTGGACAAGGCAGTTGGGCTGAAGGATGGCTTTTTGAGGATGGACGTGATTGTGGCATGTTTGAAGGTAGCGGGGAAGGTATCAGAAGTTAGCGACAGGTTGAAGAGATGGGTTAGGGATGGGAAGAGAGTGAGGGTGAGGTTGTGAAAGAGGTGGGATGGGATGGGGTCAAGTGCACAAGTGGAGAGGTGCGATTTGGAGAGGAGATGAGTGAGGTCTCCTTCCGTGATGTTGGAAAGGGAGGTTATGGTGGAAGGGCAATGGTCTGGGAAACAAAGGGGTTGTCGTGGTCGGACAGTAAAGACTTGCCGTGTTTGGTCAATCTTGTTTTTGAAGTGTGTGGCAAACTCCTAAGCAGAGATGACGGAGGATGGAGGGGGCCGTGTAGGGCCGAGGAGAGAGTTAAAAGTGTTGAATATCTGTTTGGGGTTGTGAAGTAGGCCTGTTTAACAGAGGTGAGGGCTGATTTGAATGAAAGTGTTGCTTTTTTGACTGCAGTGAAATCATTTTGCAAATGTGTTTTCTTCCAACGCCGCTCCACAACCCTGGGCGCTTGCTGAAGCTGTTTAGTGAGGTTGTTGTGCCAGGGTTGCCTATTGACTCGTCGTACTCTGCCATGCATAAGAGGGGCGACCGAATCAATAGTTGATGCGAGAGTGCCATTGGAGAAAGCAGTGGCGCAGTCTGTGTTGTGGAGTGAGGATATGGATGTTAGTGGTAGAATAGAGTCAGAGAGTGTGTGAGTGTCTAGATGTGCAAGGTTTCTGCAGGGGTGTACTAGTTGCTGGACATGGGTGACAGGTGAGGAGGACAGGGATGACAAAGTGAATAGATGGTGGTCAGATAGGGTTAGGGGGAAGTTGTGAGGTTAGATAGGGAGCAGAGTCGGGTGAATATTAGGTCTAGTGTGTGGCCATCTGTGTGGGTGGCTGATGAGGACCACTGAGTAAGTCCGAAGGATGAAGTAAGTGACAGGAGTTTGGATGCTGTTGACTGGCCAATGTCTGTGGGGATGTTGAAATCGCCCATGATGATTGTGGGAATGTCAGTAGTAGAGATGAGCGGTGTTCGACTCGAACTGTTCGCCAATCTCAAATTCAAGCTGTTTTGGGCGGTGTTCGAGCCATTCGGCGAACACGAACGATTTGAAAAAAATTCGGCTGTTCGAGGTTATGTTCGATAACTGTTCGTGCACCAAAATCATAACTGGATTTTTTCTCAGTAATGCTGAAAATTAATGTTAATATGCAGTTTAAGTGTACAGCGGGGCAGGGGGAGGGGCAGGGGATGGATCTCTGCAGAAATAATGAAGATCTCCATTTTTTTTTCTCTTCCATTTACAGTGGGGCGGTGCAGTCTGTCAGCCTATCAGCAGCGCACACACGGAGCGAAGTGCTTTTTTTCACACAAGCAAGGGCATGTGTCATTGGCAGTGTATGTCACATGTCCTTGCCCTATAAGACCCAGCCATTTTCCCCATCGCCACCATTTTCTCACTTCTGCAGCTGCGTGTTAGACGGCACCGCTGTTGCTGTGTGCGCTATACTTTGAGTGTTAATTTCAAGCCAATTGTTGCACAAATCTACAGATAGCTTGGGAGTAGGGAAGAGTTGTGATTGCAGTCCTTTTAAGGACTAGGTTACATCATTTCCTACGACTTTTATCAGGCAGGTCTGTGCTCTTAGAAAGGTTGGGAGTAAAGACTAATTGTAATTGCAGTCCTTTTCAGGGCTAGGTTACATCAGTTCCTATCACTTTTGTCAGGCAGGTCTGTGCCAGTGTTGTGCAAGTTTTTTTCACAGCATTTGGCTAAATCAAGCAAAGCAAATCCTTTTTGGCCTATTGCACAGTGTGTTAGTCAGTAGAGTAGCCTATCTGTGTTGCAAGCTACACCACCTGTGTATAGAATACAAATTTTTTTACTGCACCTAATGAAGTAAAACCTTTTGGGCATAGCATCATTCTATTAGTCCATCTATACTAACCTCCACCAGGTTGCAAATTCAATATAATTTTTTTCTGCATCGAGCTCTGAAAAAATATTTAGGCTTCTAGCAGTGTGTGCGACTTGTTCTATTAGTCCATCTATACTAACCTCCATCAGGTTGCAAATTCAATATAATTTTTTTCTGCATCTATCTCTGAGAAAACATTTAGGCTTCTAGCAGTGTGTGGGACTTGTTCTATTAGTCCATCTATACTGACCTCCATCAGGTTGCAAATTCAATATAATTTTTTTTTTGCATCTAGCTCTGAAAAAATATTTCAGCTTGTAGCAGTGTGTGGGACTTGTTCTATTAGTCCATCTATACTAACCTCCACCAGGTTGCAAATTCAATATAATTTTTTTCTGCATCTAGCTCTGAAAAAATATTTCGGCTTCTAGCAGTGTGTGGGACTTGTTCTATTAGTCCATCTATACTGACCTCCATCAGGTTGCAAATTAAAAATATTTTTTTTCTGCATCTAGCTCTGAAAAAATATTTCGGCTTCTAGCAGTGTGTGGGACTTGTTCTATTAGACCATCTATACTGACCTCCATCAGGTTGCAAATACAATATAATTTTTTTCTGCATCTAGCTCTGAAAAAATATTTCAGCTTGTAGCAGTGTGTGGGATTTGTTCTATTAGTCCATCTATACTGACGTCCATCAGGTTGCAAATTCAATATAATTTTTTTCTGCATCTAGCTCTGAAAAAATATTTCAGCTTGTAGCAGTGTTTGGGACTTGTTCTATTAGTCCATCTATATTAACCTCCACCAGGTTGCAAATTCAATATAATTTTTTTCTGCATCTAGCTCTGAAAAAATATTTCGGCTTCTAGCAGAGTGTGTGACTTGTTCTATTAGTCCATCTATACTGACCTCCATCAGGTTGCAAATTCAATATAATTTTTTTCTGCATCTAGCTCTGAAAAAATATTTCGGCTTCTAGCAGTGTGTGGGACTTGTTCTATTTGTCCATCTATACTGACCTCCATCAGGTTGCAAATACAATATAATTTTTTTCTGCATCTAGCTCTGAAAAAATATTTCAACTTGTAGCAGTGTGTGGGACTTGTTCTATTAGTCCATCTATACTGACCTCCATCAGGTTGCAAATTCAATATAATTTTTTTCTGCATCTAGCTCTGAAAAAATATTTAGGCTTCTAGCAGTGTGTGGGACTTGTTCTATTAGTCCATCTATACTGACCTCCATCAGGTTGCAAATTCAATATAATTTTTTTCTGCATCAAGCTCTGAAAAAATGTTTAGGCTTCTAGCAGTGTGTGGGACTTGTTCTATTAGTCCATCTATACTGACCTCCATCAGGTTGCAAATTCAAAATAATTTTTTTCTGCATCTAGCTCTGAAAAAATATTTAGGCTTCTAGCAGTGTGTGGGACTTGTTCTATTAGTCCATCTATACTGACCTCCATCAGGTTGCAAATTGAATATAATTTTTTTCTGCATCTAACCCAGCCAATAGTTTTGGCCTTATACCACAGTTTGGCCACTCAGCTCTGCTCGGTTCCGATCCATTGTTTTTTTGTGCAAACAACTCCAGAGTTGTGAATTAGTTAACCACCACAATGAGTGGAAAAAGGCCTGCTGCTGGTGGAAAGGGGAATAGGCGTGTTGGGAAGGGGAAAAAAGGTTGTGTCCGTGGGGTAGGTGTTAAAGCAACAGTAACATCTGCAGAAGAAAGACCATCTTCCAGCCAAACTAAAATGTCTACTTCTTTTAGCGGACAATGTGATAAGATCCCTTTCTTACGGCCACGCCAATCGCTACAAATTCCAGATGAGGCACAAAAACAGCAGGTGCTTCAACGGATATCAAGTGCTCCTTTAAGTGGGCTGTCCTCCACATCAACTTCAACATCACAAATACTCCAGTCCTCAAAGGTGTCACCCCAATCGCACTTGCTTCCTCACAGCTCCCAAATCTCCAGCTGCCCGTCTGAGTATGAGGTAGAACAGATGGTTGAGTCTGCAGAGCTGTTTACTCATACTATAGCCTGGGAATCAGAGGTCGACTCCAGCGCTTCTGTGAATCCAGACGAGGAAATGATCTGCACTGATGCCCAGAATCTTTATGAGTCGGATCCAGGACCAGACGCAGAAGGTTCTGACCATAATGTAGACCCTCATTCCCAAACTGTAACTCCTGTTGGTGGAGACAATGAGGAAGACGATGATGAGACTCAAATACCTGATTGGAGCGACAACTTTAGTTTTTTGTCAGGGCAGGAACAGGTTGGCTCTGAGGACGACGGGTGTGATAACGCACAGGGTGATGATGATGAGGTTGGAGATCCCACTTATTGTCAACCCACAGTCAGCCAAGAGATGAGGTCAGCAGAGGAGGTGGAGGAAGATGCTAGTGACGACGAGGTCAGGTTGCGCCTTCCTGGACAGAGAAGTAGTACTGGAAGCACGTCAACAACTGCATACTCAAACACAACTCTGCCTCTCACCACAAGTCGTGGTGGCTCTTCAGGTCGCATGGGTGCTAAGCCTTGCATAGCCTGGGCATTTTTTCAGATCGATAAAGATGACCCAACTCGTGTTATCTGTAACATTTGTCAGCAAAAGCTAAGTAGAGGCCAAAAAATACATAGTTTGAGTACTTCATGCATGAACCGGCACATAGACATGAAGCATAAGTTGCAGTGGGAAGCTCAGTGTGCTACAATGCGGCCTAGCCGGCCGGGCCAACCACCGTCTGCCATATCTTGTGCATCCGCGGCCTCTTCATCCTCTGTGACTGGGGGGACAGCAGTCACACCTGTTTTGGGGCGCAGACCTGCCACCTCTTTACCCGCAACAGCCAGCGTGATTGGCAGGTCATCATTTTCTTTGGAGGTGGTAACACCAGCTGGTGTTGAGCACTGTCCGACATCGATAGCACCACCTTTGGATCAAGGCAACCTAACATGTCCGCCTGCATCTTCCTCACAGACCGGCAGTTTGCCGGGGACACCCTTATCAACCCCGTCTAAGCACAATAGCCAGCCCTCGGTCCCTCAGATGTGGACAAGTAAAAGACCATTTCCTCCTAGCCATGAGAAAGCTAAGAGGTTGAATTTCACCATCTGCAAGCTCTTGGCTACAGAAATGCTGCCTTTCCGCCTGGTGGACACAGAGGATTTTCGAGACCTTATGTCTGTCGCAGTGCCCCAGTACCAGATGCCCAGTCGGCACTACTTCTCAAAGAAAGGTGTGCCTGCGCTCCACCAGCATGTCGCACACAACATCACCGCTTCTTTGAGAAACTTTGTGTGTGACAGGGTGCATTTCACCACAGACACTTGGACGAGTAGGCATGGACAGGGGCGTTACATGTCGCTGACTGGGCACTGGGTAACTATGGTGACAGCAGGACAAGGGGCTGCTGTCCAAGTCTTGCCATCCCCACGAGTTGTGCATCAATCCTCTTTATGTCAAAGTTCCTCCACTGCTTCTGCCTCCTCAACCTCCTCTCGGTCTTCCACCTGCACCCAAAGCCTGTCTGGTCATGCCACAAGCTTTCTAACTGCGCAGAAGGGATCCTGCACACCTCCTTACTATGCTGGCAGTAGGGCTCAACGTCATCAGGCGGTTTTTACTTTGAAATGTCTGGGAAATGTGAGTCACACAGCTGAGGAGTTGTGGTCAGCTCTGGAGAACCAGTTTCATGAATGGTTGTCTCCACTGGACCTGAAACCAGGGAAGGCCGTGTGCGACAATGCTGCAAACCTGGGTGCGGCCCTTCGCCGGGGCAATGTCACACACGTGCCTTGTATGGCTCACGTGTTGAACCTGGTTGTCCAGCAATTTTTAGCCCACTATCCCAGACTAGATGGCCTTCTGCAGAGGGCACGGTCGCTGTGTGCTCACTTCCGCCGTTCGCATCCCGCAGCTCAGCGACTTACATCTCTACAGAAGTCGTTTGGCCTGCCACTTCACCAGCTAAAATGCGATGTGCCTACCCGGTGGAATTCAACTCTGCACATGTTGCAGCGACTGTGGCAGCACCGACAAGCCCTGGTGCAATACGTTCTGACGTATAGCCTGGGCCAACGAGATCCAGGCGTGGGGCAAATCACGCTGGAGGAGTGGTCTCAGATCAGGGACCTATGCACCCTTCTGCACAGTTTTGAAATGGCGACGAAGATGTTTAGTGCTGACGATGCCATTATCAGCATGACTATTCCGGTCATTTACATGCTGGAGCACATGTTAAACAGAATTCGGAGTCAGGTGGTGGCACAAGAGGAGGTGGAGGAAGTAGAGGAGGAGGAGTTGTATGCGGAAGGGCTAACATCTGCAAGGTCCAGACGGTCGGCAGCACCAAGGCGGCAGGCATGTGAGGGTGGGGGAGATGGTTTTACCAGGGCGCATGGTAGCAGCCAAACTAGTGAGGAAGGTGCAGGAGCCCAGGAAGAAGTGGAGGACGAACTGATGGAAGACTCATCAGATGAGGGAGACCTTGATCACATTTCTGTTGTGCGAGGTTGGGGGGAGAGGACAGAGGAAGGAAGCATGATTGTTACCTCGCCACCAACACAACAGGGACTTGGTGCTCCTGGATGCGCAACACACATGAGTGCCTTCTTGCTGCACTACCTGCAACATGACCCTCGAATTGGGAGAATTAGAAATAATCCTGACTACTGGGTTGCCACACTGTTAGATCCCCGGTACAAAAGTAAATTTGCAGAAATTATTCCTGCCATAGAAAGGGATGCACGCATGCAGGAGTATCAGCAGAGACTGTTGCAGAATCTTACATGTGCTTTTCCACAAAACACCAGTGGTGCACGTAGTGAATCTCACAGTTCCAACTTGCCAACCGTGGGACCGTCAAGTGTTCAGCACTCAAACCATAACAGAACCACAGTATCTGCTGGTAACATCAATTTTGCGCAATCATTTCACCACTTTTTTAGCCCATCCTTTGCAAGGCCACAGGAGACAAGAAGTCTGACACATAGTCAACGCCTAGAGACGATGGTACAGGAATATCTCCAAGTAAACATTGAAGCCATGACTGTGTCACTGGACCCTTGCTCTTTTTGGGCTTCCAATCTGGATAAATGGCCGGAGCTAGCCACTTACGCCTTGGAGATCTTGTCATGCCCCGCAGCCAGCGTTCTGTCTGAACGTGTGTTCAGCGCTGCTGGTGGTGTGCTGACAGATAAGTGCACGCGGCTCTCCACTGATAATGTAGACAGACTCACGTTCATAAAGATGAACAAATCATGGATCCGAATCGACTTTTCTACCCCTGTGTCATCCTGGGGAGAGTAAAAGATGGATGATTGGTTAAAATCACCCTACCAACCGTTTTAAGCTTTCAAATTACTAATCATGTTTATCTGTATCTTGGCTGGAAAATAATTTGGGCTTTGTAGCAGTGTGCAGCACTGATTCTATTAGGCCATCTATAATAAGCTCCACCAGATTTAAAATAACTAATCATGTTTATCTGTATCTTGGCTGGAAAATAATTTGGGCTTTGTAGCAGTGTGCAGCACTGATCCGATTAGGCCATCTATACTAAGCTCCACCAGATTTAAAATTAATAATAATTTTTAGCTGCATCTAGCCCGGAAAATAATTTTGGGGCTCCGAGATGCGCAAGACACATAAGTGCCTTCTTGCTGCACTACCTGCAACATGACCCTCATATTGTCAGAATTCGAAGTAATCATGACTACTGGGTTGCCACACTCTTAGATCCCCCAAACTTTTCGATCAACCTTTTCATTTTAATAAAGACCAAAAAAATGGTCATTTTTGAAATTATAAGCATTAGCAGGTTATTAGAAACTGAAATCAAACAGTTTTCAACTCAAAACTTTATTCTAGGTGATGTTACATTTTCACATAGGACCCCTTGTTCGAAAGGAGCTTCTGAACTCTCTTGTCCATTGAATTTGTCAGGTTTTGGATGGTTTCTGCTTCAATTGTTTTGCATGAGGACAGAATACCCTCCCAGAGCTGTTGCTTAGATGTGAACTGCCTCCCGCCATCATAGACACTCCTTTTGATGATGCTCCAGAGGTTCTGAATGGGGTAGAGGTCAGGGGAGCATGGGGGTCACACCATAAGTTTGTCCCCTTTTATGCCCATATCAGCCAGAGATGCAGATGTTTTATGTGCAGCATGAGATGGTGCATTATCATGCAAAAAAATGATCTTGCTGTGAAATACACGGTTCTTCTTCTTGAACCATGGCAGGAAGTGCTGTTTGAGAAAATCCACATACATTATGGAGTTCATCTTTAGCGCCTTCCGGGATCCTAAAGGGGCCGACAATCTCTCTCCCCATGATTCCAGCCCAAAACATTACTCCACCTCCTCCTTGTTGGCGCTGTAGCCGTGTTTGCGTGGGTTGTCCATCAACCAGACATTCTCCACTCCATCCATCTGGACCATCGAGCGCTGCACGGCACTCATCCGTGAACAAAACAGTTTTGAAATCAGTCTTCATGTAATGTTTGGCCCACTGGAGCCGTTTCTGCTTGTGTGAAGTGGATAGAGGAGGTCGACAGGATGGCGTATGCACAGCTGCAAACCTCTGAAGGACCCTGCATCTTGTTGTTCGGGGGACATTGGAGGCACCAGCAGCTTCAAAAACTTGTCTGCTGCTATGACAAGGCTTTTTTGCCGCTGCTCTTTTAACCTGACGTAATTGCCTGTAGGAAAGAGTCCTCAATTTGCCCTTATCAGCACGCACACGTGTGTACTGTGAATCAGCTACATACTTCTTGATTGCCAAGACACTTCATCCTGATCATCGCACAATGTTGATTGTAGTCATGCCTTGACCTAAACACTCCACAATTTGTTGCTTCTCAGCAGCCGACACATCCTTTTTCTTTCCCATTTTGGCAGAAAATGTAGGCTGCTTAATAATGTGAGACAGCCTTCTTAAGTAGTCTTGCCTTTCATTGGACACACCTGCCAAACTAATTAGCACAGGTGTCTGCAATTGCTTACAGTGATATAAAGTGCCCTGACACACATCACCATCAATGAGTTTAACTGACAAACAAACAAATTCTTCCCTTATCACTCCTAAACACTTTTTGCATAATAATTTGGAACACAGTGTACATGTGCTTTTCCACAAAACACCAGTGGTTCACGTAGTGAATCTTACAGTTCTAACTTGCCAACCGTGGTCTGTATGGAGTTGTTCAATAAAGGGCCCAAAATTAAGATAACATACAGTACAGACCAAAAGTTTGGACACACCTTCTCATTTAAAGATTTTTCTGTATTTGCATGACTATGAAAAATGTACATTCACACTGAAGGCATCAAAGCTATGAATTAACACATGTGAAATTATATACTTAACAAAAAAGTGTGAAACAACTGAAAATATGTCTTATATTCTAGGTTCTTCAAAGTAGCCACCTTTTGCTTTGATAACTGCTTTACACACTCTTGGCATTCTCTTGATGAGCTTCAAGAGGTAGTCACCGGAAATGGTCTTCACCTCACAGGTGTGCCCTGTCAGGTTTAATAAGTGGGATTTCTTACCTTATAAATGGGGTTGGGACCATCAGTTGTGTTGCGCAGAAGTCAGGTGGATACACAGCTGATAGTCCTACTGAATAGACTGTTAGAATTTGTATTATGTCAAGAAAAAAGCAGCTAAGTAAAGAAAAATGAGTGGCCATCATTACTTTAAGAAATGAAGTTGAGTCAGTCCGAAAAATTGGGAAAACTTTGAAAGTGTCCCCAAATGCAGTTGCAAAAACCATCAAGCGCTAAAAAGAAAATGGCTCACATGAGGACCGCCCCAGGAAAGGAAGACCAAGAGTCACCTCTGCTTCTGAGGATAAGTTTATCTGAGTCACCAGCCTCAGAAATCACAGGTTAACAGCAGCTCAGATTAGAGACCAGGTCAATGCCACACAGAGTTCAAGCAGCAGACACATCTCTACAACATCTGTAAAGAAGAGACTTTGTGCAGCAGGCCTTCATGGTAAAATAGCTGCTAGGAAACCACTGCTAAGGACAGACAACAAGCAGGAGAGACTTGTTTGGGCTAAAGAACACAAGGATTGGACATTAGACCAGTGGAAATCTGTGCTTTGGTCTGATGAGTCCAAATTTGAGATCTTTGGTTCCAACCACCGTGTCTTTGTGTGACGCAGAAAAGGTGAACAGATGGACTCTACATGCCTGGTTCCCACCATGAAGCATGGAGGAGGAGGTGTGATGGTGTGGGGGTGCTTTGCTGGTGACACTGTTGGGGATTTATTCAAAATTGAAGGCATACTGAACCAGCATGGCTACCACAGCATCTTGCAGCGGCATGCTATTCCATCCAGTTTGCGCTTAGTTGGACCATCATTTATTTTTCAACAGGACAATGACCCCAAGCACATCTCCAGGCTGTGTAAGGGCTATTTGACCAAGAATGAGAGTGATGGAGTGCTACGCCAGATGACCTGGCCTCCACAGTCACCAGACCTGAACCCAATCGAGATGGTTTGGGGTGAGCTGGACCGCAGAGTGAAGGCAAAAGAGCCAACAAGTTCTAAGCATCTCTAGGAACTCCTTCAAGATTGTTGGAAGACCATTTCCGGTGACTACCTCCTGAAGCTCATCAAGCGAATGCCAAGAGTGTGCAAAGCAGTCATCAAAGCAAAAGGTGGCTACTTTGAAGAACCTAAAATATAAGACATATTTTCAGTGGTTTCACACTTTTTTGTTAAGTATATAATTCCACATGTGGTAATTCATAGTTTTGATGCCTTCAGTGTGAATGTACAATTTTCATAGTCATGAAAATGCAGAAAAATCTTTAAATGAGAAGGTGTGTCCAAACTTTTGGTCTGTACTGTAGATGGGAGAGGTCTCTATGAATAGGAATTCCTAAGTATTTGATACCCTGTGAGGGCCAGGCAAAGGGAAAGTTGGACTGGATGGAATCCTATATGGATTTGGGGAGGGAGACATCGAGGGCCTCAGACTTCGCTGCATTGATTTTAAAATTTGACCATGTAACAAAGTGATCTATTTCAGCCATAACAGCAGGGATGGATATATGTGATTGAGTGATATACACTAGGACATCATCAGCAAATAGAGAGCACTTGTACTCGGTGCCTCCCACCTCAATCCACCTAATATTGGGGTTATGGCGAATTGATGAGAGCAGGTGCTCCGTCACTAGGATGTATAAGAGAGGGGACAGAGAACATCCCTGCCTTGTCCCATTGGTGATTGTGAAAGGTGATGAAAATGTTCTGACGCGCCCCCTGGGCCTTGGGACACCCGGAGCCGGACCCTTTTTGGTGGATGCTGGTGGTTGTAGGCTCCGTGGCGGCGACCCGGTTCCGTGGCTCAGGGCGGTCAAACCAGTGGCGGAACTATTTATGTGGTTTTGATGTTTAAATGTCCGACTACGCCACCCGTGGATTGCGGTCAGAGTGAACCGCCGCTCCAGGGCAGACCGCTGAGGCTGGTGTTGTGGGTGCAGCAGAGCGTAGCATAACTCCCCACGGGCAGAAGTATAGCCTCAGGGCAGTGTATGCGGAGGATGGGGGTGATGGTGCAGGGCAGCAGCAGTAACAACACGGAGTCAGTGATGCAGTCCAGGGCCTTTACTCACAGTTCTTATTATCCAGACCACGTCTGCAGGTAACGGCTGCCCACGTCGTACTGTGCTCACCAGGTGAGGGGCTCAGACAACTCCCAGATAACTTTGGAGCGCTTCACAGGACCCCCTTTGTGTGTCCTTTGTCTGGCCTTTCTTACCAACCCTTCTGTCCGGCTGCCTCGGGCCTCCTCTTGGTAAACTTGGCGCCAGTTTCCCTGACCCTATGTGGTGCCTTCCTAGCGGGTGTAGCGAGGGGCTGCGCCACATAAAATGTCACAGCCTCCTGTTTCTAGCTGAGGGTCGTTTCCTGCCTCCACTAGTTTCGGGGACCGGTCTCCCCCTTTGGCCTGACCCCTCCACGCAGGTGGATTCGGGCGTGCGGTGGCGACTCGCCCGTCCGCACCCCTGGGATCCCTTCGTTCCTCGTTCCTGGAGCCTTCTCCGCTCCTCTTCCTTCCTTCTCCCTCTTCCAGGCCTGGGCCTCTGTTACTAGGCCCGCCTCCGGAGCAGAGCTCATGCAGAGCCCCTGCTCCCTGCCACTTCTGCTCAGACTTCTCTGCACTGAACTAAGATGGTGCCCACCTTTTATACTCCCTTCTCAATGCACCCAGGAACTGCTTCCTCCCTGCTCCTGCACTACAGGGTTCCCCTTCCTCAGTGTTCCCTCCCCCCACTCCAGCCAGGGACAGGGACTGTCGTGCCCATCTCAGGGGCATATTGGTCGCCCTGCCCCACGGCAATGTGGTGTAATGCATGCAGGTGTCGGGTCCTGATCCACACTCCATCCTTACCTGAGAGTGAGATATCACACCTCTGGGTGAGGTGCAATACCTCTGTAGCAACCGATCCCTCAGGGTAATACAGTTCCATTTATCTTCAGCCTAGGTGACGTATTGCGATACAGGGCCGTGATTTTGGCTATAAAAGGGTCCCCTAGACCCCTACCCCAAGCTTTTTAAGAGAATCATATATGGCGTGCCAGGAGACTCTATGGAATGCTTTCTCAGCATCCAACGAGAGTATCTAATTACAAATTTTTAACTGCATCTAGCCCAGGAAATACTTTGTGCCTAGTAGCAGTGTCTGCTAGTCAGCGGATTATCCCGGCTGTTAAGCAAGCTACACCACCTGTAGTTTTGACACTTAATTTTTTCAAAGGAAATGCTTCGGGACCACGGGATACTCAGTGAAGAGCATCAGGAGGCACCCCAAGGCATAGGGGCTGGGACTGGCAGTAGGATGCCTTGCGGTGGACAGCCGAGCTCGATCCTTATAAAAGCTTTTTAACTGCAGCAGCTTTAGTGGACGCTACTGGAGTTGGAATTACGCGGCTGCTGGCATGAGACTTGCCCTCCAATAGATCCTTGTAAATGGATTTAAAGTGTATTCATTCAAATTAGAGAGACAATTTAAATTAAAAAGCTTAGAGCTGCCTCCACCACAGGGGGGCTCGCTCGACCCACCAGCGGACAGGCACCAGTATTGGGAGAGGGGGGCTGGCCGTCAGGGTTCACCGCGGCTCTGGCACAAACCCGGCGACACGGAGGTGGCACGGGCAGGAGTGGACTGAACGTGTCGGCTTCTCACTTTTTGGATTTTAGAAGGGCATGACATGCCTATATCTGTGTCTCCCCCTCCTTTTACTCCTCCACCTCTTTTCTTTTCGCATGACTATATGTACTTGTCACTTTTCCATGTGTTAGTTGTGTCTTCAGAGCAGTTTGTCAGCTTTTGGACACCTTTGAAGGTGTTTTCTATGTGTTTCTATGTGTTTTTGTTTGCCTGCCATTGGTTTTAACGGTGTTCGAAGGTGTTCGACGAACAGTTCGACGAACATTTCGGCGAACACACGGGTGTTCGACGAACCGAACCGAACTCGAACACTACGGGGGTGGCTCAACACTAGTTAAAATCACCTCACCAACCGTTTTAAGCTTTAAAATTACTAATCATGTTTATCTGTATCTTGGATGGAAAATAATTTGGGCTTTGTAGCAGTGTGCAGTACTGATTCTATTAGGCCATCTATACTAAGCTCCACCAGATTTAAAATTACTAATCATGTTTATCTGTATCTTGGCTGGAAAATAATTTGGGCTTTGTAGCAGTTTGCAGTACTGATTCTATTAGGCCATCTATACTAAACTCCACCAGATTTAAAATTACTAATCATGTTTATCTGTATCTTGGCTGGAAAATAATTTGGGCTTTGTAGCAGTTTGCAGTACTGATCCTATTAGGCCATCTATACTAAGCTCCACCAGCTTTCAAATTAATAATAATTTTTAGCTGCATCTAGCCCGGAAAATAATTTTGGGTCTCCTAGATGCGCAAGACACATGAGTGCCTTCTTGCTGCACTACATGCAACATGACCCTCAGATTGTCAGAATTCGAAGTAATCCTGACTACTGGGTTGCCACACTCTCAGATCCCCCACACTCTTTGATAAACCTTTTCATTTTAATAAAGAACAAAAAAATGGTAATTTTTGAAATTATAAGCATTAGCAGGTTATTAGAAACTGAAATCAAACAGTTTTCAACTCAAAACTTTATTCTAGGTGATGTTGCATTTGCACATAGGACCCCTTGTTCGAAAGGAGCTTCTGAACTCTCTCGTCCATTGAATTTGTCAGGTTTTGGATGGTTTCTGCTTCAATTGTTTTGCATGAGGACAGAATACCCTCCCAGAGCTGTTGCTTAGATGTGAACTGCCTCCCGCCATCATAGACACTCCTTTTGATGATTCTCCAGAGGTTCTCAATGGGGTTGAGGTCATTGGAGCATGGGGGGTCACACCATAAGTTTGTCCCCTTTTATGCCCATATCAGCCAGAGATGCAGATGTGTTATGTGCAGCATGAGACGGTGCATTATCATGCATGAAAATGATCTTGCTGCGGAGAACACGGTTCTTCTTCATGAACCATGGCAGGAAGTGCTGTTTGAGAAACTCCACATACATTATGGAGTTCATCTTTACCCCTTCAGGGATCCTAAATGGGCTGACAATCTCTCTCCCCATGATTCCAGCCAAAAACATTACTCCACCTCCTCCTTGTTGGCGCTGTAGCCGTGTTTGCGTGGGGTTTCCATCAACCAGCCATCCTCCACTCCATCCATCTGGACCATCGAGCGTTGCACGGCACTCATCCGTGAACAAAACAGTTTTGAAGTCAGTCTTCATGTATTGTTTGGCCCACTGGAGCCGTTTCTGCTTGTGTGCAGTGGATAGAGGAGGCCGACAGGATGGCTTGCACACAGATGCAAACCTCTGAAGGACTCTGCATCTTGTTGTTCGGGGGACGTTGGAGGCACCAGCAGCTTCAAAAACTTGTCTGCTGCTATGACAAGGCTTTTTTGCCGCTGCTCTTTTAACCTGACGTAATTGCCTGGAGGAAAGAGTCCTCAATTTTCCCTTATCAGCACGCACACGTGTATACTGTGAATCAGCTACATACTTCTTTATTGTGCGATGATCAGGATGAAGTGTCTTGGCAATGTTGTTTGTTGTCATGCCATGACCTAAACACTCCACAATTTGTTGCTTCTCAGCAGCCGACACATCCTTTTTCTTTCCTATTTTGGCAGAAAATGTAGGCTGCTTAATAATGTGGGACAGCCTTCTTAAGTAGTCTTGCCTTTCATTGGACACACCTGCCAAACTAATTAGCACAGGTGTCTGCAATTGCTTACAGTGATATAAAGAGCCCTGACACACATCTCCATCAATGAGTTTAACTGACAAACAAACACATTCTTCCCTTATCACTCCTAAACACTTTTTGCATAATAATTTGGAACACCGTGTACATGTGCTTTTCCACAAAACACCAGTGGTTCACGTAGTGAATCTTACAGTTCTAACTTGCCAACCGTGGTCTGCATGGAGTTGTTCAATAAAGGGCCCAAAATTAAGATAACATAGACGGGAGAGGTCTCTATGAATAGGAATTCCTAAGTATTTGATACCCTGTGAGGGCCAGGCAAAGGGAAAGTTGGACTGGATGGAATCCTGTATGGATTTGGGGAGGGAGACATCGAGGGCCTCAGACTTCGCTGCATTGATTTTAAAATTTGACCATGTAACAAAGTGATCTATTTCAGCCATAACAGCAGGGATGGATATATGTGATTGAGTGATATATACTAGGACATCATCAGCAAATGCAGAGCACTTGTACTCGGTGCCTCCCACCTCAATCCACCTAATATTGTTGTTATGGCGAATTGATGAGAGCTGGTGCTCCGTCACTAGGATGTATAAGAGAGGGGACAGAGGACATCCCTGCCTTGTCCCATTGGTGATTATGAAAGGTGATGAAAATGTTCCATTTATCTTCAGCCTAGGTGACGTATTGCGATACAGGGCCGTGATTTTGCCTATAAAAGGGTCCCCTAGACCCCTTCCCCAAGCTTTTTAACGGAATAATGTATGGCGTGCCTGGAGACTCCATGGAGTGTTTTCTCAGCATCCAATGAGAGTATCTAATTACAAATTTTTAACTGCATCTAGCCCAGGAAATACTTTGTGCCTAGAACAGTGTCTGCTTGTCAGCAAATTATCCCAGCTGTTAAGCAAGCTACACCACCTGTAGTTTGGACACTTAATTTTTTCAAAGAAAATGGTTTGGGCCCCCGGAACACTCAGTGAAGAGCATCAGGGAGACACCCCAAGGCATAGGGGCTGGGACTGGCGGTAGGACGCCTTGCGGTGGACCGCCGAGCTCGATCCTTATAAAAGCTTTTTAACTGCAGCAGCTTTAGTGGACGCTACTGGAGCAGGCATTATGCGGCTGCTAGCATGAGACTTGCCCTCCAATAGATCCTTGTAAAAGGATTTAAAGTGTATTCATTCAAATTAGAGAGACAATTTAAATTAAAAGCTTAGACCTGCCTCCTCCACAGGGGGGCTCGCTCGACCCACCAGCGGACAGGCACCAGTATTGGGAGAGGGGGGCTGACCGTCAGGGTCCACCGCAGCTCTGGCACAAACCCGGCGACACGGAGGTCGCACGGGCAGGAACGGACTGGCAGTGTCGGCTTCGCACTTTTTTGGTTTTAGAAGGACATGACATGCCTATATCTGTGTCTCCCCCTCCTTTTACTCCTCCACCTCTTTTCTTTTCGCATGACTATATGTACTTGTCACTTTTCCATGTGTTAGTTGAGTCTTCTGAGCAGTTTGTCAGCTTTTGGACACCTTTGAAGGTGTTTTCTATGTGTTTATATGTGTTTTTGTTTGCCTGCCATTGGTTTTAACGGTGTTCGAAGGTGTTCGACGAACAGTTCGGCGAACATACGGGTGTTCAATGAACCGAACCGAACTCGAACACTACGGCGGTGGCTCAACACTAGTCAGTAGAGAGAAAGTAAAGAAGCCGGCTGGAGAATTGGTCAATAAATGCAGTGACCGAGCCCGGTGGTCGGTATATGATGGCCACTTGGAGGTTGGAGGGAGAGTAGATGCGGACAGAGTGGACTTCAAAAGAAGGGAGAGTAAGGGAGGGTAGAGGTGGGATAGGGCTAAAGGTGCAGTTGGTAGAAAGGAGAAGACCCACTCCTCTACCTTGTCTGTTACCAGGGCGAGGAGTGTGGGTGAAGTGGAGGCCACTGTAACACAGCGCAGCAAGGGAGACAGTGTCGGAGGGTGTCAACCATGTCTCTGTGATGCCCAGGAAGGAGAGATGACGAAAGGTAAAGAGGTCATGGACAAAATGGAGCTTACTGCAGACAGAGTGGGCATTCCAGAGAGCTCCAGAGAGAGGGAGCAGGGGGGTGGGCGTCAGAGGCACGGGTTTTATGTAGGAGAGGTTGCGGTAGTTTGCAGTCGGTGGGAAGCGATAGGAGGAGGAATTGGTGGGAGGTGTGAGTTATGGGGGTCCAGGATTGGGAAATATGTCACCAGCAGTGAGGATAAGTAGAGAGAGGGAGAGCAGGTGGGAGAAGGAGAGTGTCCGGCTTGTTTTATGTTTTGGACGGATCAATCTGATGTTGAAGAGCAGGTCTGCAGATGAGGTCAGGTGGGGAGGTAAGAGGGAAGGAGAAATGATGATTTGGTTAGAGGGTGCTGGAGTTTGGGGATAGCGAAGGAGAGTAAGGATTAGTGGTGCAAAGACAGTAAGAGTGACGCGCCCCTTGGGCCGTGGGGTACTCGGCAGCCGGGCCCCTTGTGGATGCCGGTGGGGAATATCACGATGGCTGGCCCGGTCCATGACCCAGGGCGGTCAGTAAAAGGGGGATATTTATAGGGGATTTGGAAAGTTCGTTACGCCACCTGTGGTATGCGGCCAATGGAAGCCTCCGCTGCGGAGCAGTCCTCTGAAGCTGGTGTTAAGGAAGCAGGGATGGTGTGGCTCTCCACAGGTAGAGCTAGCTCCAGGGCAGTGTAGGGGTAGATGGTAGATGCTGGGGAAAGACGGCAGGACGGTCCCGGAGGAAAGACGGATGCTCACACCGGGGTAAGCTTCAGTACCTTTACTGGTGATGATTCAGGCACGGTCAAGGGTAGTCCGAGCAAAGGATGCACTTTTGAACTCTCCCCAGTGAGCGGGTATAGGGCCTCCTGATCCGTGCCTTTACTCGATAAGCTTCTGGCCTGCCTGGAACTAGGCCTAGCTTGGTACTGTCTCTCTCCTTGCACCTGCTGACCTGGTGGTAGGGCCTTCTTTTGGAGATCACTCTCCCTGGATGCTGGGGCCTCCGTGACTCCTAGCGCTGGTACTGTAGTCAGCGTTTGATAAACCTGGGACCTGTAGTCCTCCAGGGGTTCCTGTGGTTCCTACTGGGTATAAATGACCCTGTAGGCACGGACCCGGTGTCTGGTATATATCTCGGGGTGAGCCTGTTATGCTCCTCTGCCCCCTTGCTACTTCTTCCTTCTCCTCTCGCCTTTGGCCACACTCGGGGCCCTCACACGTGCTGTAGGCCTTGGCTCGCCTAAGCACTGCAGCCAGCGTGCTGCCTCTTCGCTGCTCTCTGAGCGTCAGCACGCTCTCAGACTCTCTCTCAGTCTGACTGAACACTACTCTGAGCTGCCTGGCTCCACCCTCCCTATATATATCCCTAACGGGCTCCTTCTGCTGGTCTGAGGTGGTAGGGTGGAGGTGTGTGAATGTGTGAGGGCCTCTTGTGGAGAAGTCCATCCATGCACCCTTCTGGGTTCTGTGGCACCAATGTACAGCAGAGCGCCACAAGGGCATATGTAAGCATAATGAAGGTTTAAGTGAGAATGAGAAAGCGAAACAAAGCACAATTAGTAAATAGTTACTCCTACCTTCTGGCCACTTCTGGCCTATTTCGGCATATTTCAGATAAGACCCTTAAACGCGACCCTTCAGCTCCAGACCCACGATCTTGGTCACACCCTGGACTCTGGATATATGAAGCTCTTAGCAGCACATGGAGTTTGATCAGCTGTGATCAAAAGGCAGGAGGGAGGAGCCGCAGGGAGACTGGACATAGAGCACAGGGAGGAGGGGGGGGGTAATTATGAAGGAGTCTGAATTCATTCGGGAAGTAGACAGATGGGGACCAGTGTGATTTGGGATCAAAGAAGTGAGGTGATAACCAGGGACAAACAGATTGATACAAGCGGGGATCAATGGGTAGATGAGATATGGGGTGCAGAACACGTACCAGGGACAAACAGATTGATACATGCGGGGATCAATAGGCACATCAGATATGGGGTGCAGAACACGTACCAGGGATAAAACACCTAGTGATTTCCCAGTGCTGAGATAATAAACAGTGATGTCACAGTACAAAGATAATATACAGAATTATGCTACAGTACAAGTTATTACACTACATGGATAATAAACACAATGATGTAACAGTACAGAGACACAGTAATAATCAGTGAGGTCACAGTGTAGAAATAATATAGACAGTGATGTCACAGCACAGATAATAAACAATGATGTCATAGTACAGGAATAATAAACAATGATGCCTGAGTACAGGGATAATGAACACAGTGATGTCACAATACAGGGATAATAAACAGTAATTGTAATTAAATTGTGCTGATGGTTCCTTCTCCTTACTGCACTCCCTGCTGCAATTCTTATGGCACCTCCTGTCTGCATTATTCCTAGGTTGTCCTCTTCCATTGTTCTTTCTTTCATGTGTGCTGCCAGTTTCTTCTTTATCTGCTCTTTGCACTTCTGTTTCCTTCTTGCTGATTCTTACTTCTTCCCGTCATCCCTGTTATTGAGCTGAATAGGCTCTGACACCACTCTCTCCTGATCGGCCACTCTTTTCCTGCCATCAGTTAGGCTGTGTGCCCACGATGCGTTTTTTAAGCGTTTCCGCAGCGGCAAAAATGCTGCAGAAACGCTTAAAAAACGCATGGTAGAAGGTCTGACATGTTCCCGAATGATAATCCGCATGTGCTGTGCACATGATGCGGAAATTTCCGCTGCGGAAAAAAATGCAGCACTACCAATTATTTTGCGGAAGTACTGCGTTTTCGCCGCCATTTACTTGCATTAGAACGCTCCAATTCCGCAAGACTGCATCTGTACATGTGTAATTGGCTCGTTCTAATGTGCGGATGGTACCCGAGTGTGGAGGACAGGAGACTCTCCTCCGGACCCAGGTACCATTAAAAGCTGTAAAAAAAAAGAATAAAATAAAAAATAAAAATTATATTTACCTTCCGACGGCCTCCGGACTCCTTGCCTGTGCTTGCCTGCAGATCGCGCAGGACTGAAGGACCTGGGGTGACGTCACAGTCATGTGATGGCAGGTCCTTCACTACAGCGTACCGCGATCTGCCGGCAGCCAGCACAGGAGCGCAGCAAGACTGCAGGGGCCATCGGAAGGTAAGTATAGGTTTATGTTTTACTTTTTGACATTCTTTCGGTCACACTATATAAATCCATGCCGGTTGCATGGATTTACATAGTGTGACCGAGTTGTCAAGCTCTTTCCAAGTGATGCTAAAATTGCTTGGAAAGCGCTTGACACCCTCATGTGGAAATGCATGTGAAGAACGCTTCACATCCGCATGTCCCTGGCAGGAAAACGCATGTACAATCCACATGCGTTTTTTTCTGCCAGGGAGAAGCAGAAACGCTCAGGAAAAAATCCAAAGCATTTCTGCATCGTGGGCACATAGCCTTAACAGAATTAGTGCCCTGCTCTGTCCAACAGGGGAGGAAGCAGGGTCGTATTTGCCCTTAGGCACTTGTAGGCACGTGCCTAGGGCGCCGGAATTCGGGTAGGGTGGCGCCCGAGCGTGTTTTTTTTTTTGTGTGTGTTTTTTTTTTTTTTGGTTCGTGCCCCGAGCCGGCCGGGAGGCTCCGCCCCCCCCGGTCATCGCGCGCATAGGCGGATTATAATGAGGGCAATTCGGGGTGTCTATGGCCAGATTGCCCTCATTATATGTGCGATGCTGCGGCACATACTGGCAGACAGTGGCGGGGGGGCCCCGCTGCTTCTTCTCCGGCCGGGCCAGCACTGCAGCAGTTAACTTCCCTGTGTGCTTGCCCGGCCGCGTCACTGCTAGGAGACACGGCCCTGTGCGCGGCCGTGTCTCCTAGCTGTGACGTCACGCAGTGCGTGCCCGGCCTGCACTGCTACTTACCACCGGAGAGGAGCAGGAGCCAGGAGGACTGGAGCCGAGCCAGGGGATGGTGAGTCTGTGTGTGTATGAGAGAGTGTGTGTGTGTGAGAGAGTGTGTATGTGTGAGAGTGAGTGTGTGTATGTGTGATTGTGTGTGTGTGCAGGCAGATATCATTGTGTGATGTCTGCTTATATGTATTTTTGTGTTTCAAATGTGTTTATGCGTGTATGTATATGTCTGTATATGTTTGTGTGTGCGTGACTGCGTGCGGTCTCCCGCTGTCTCTGGGGGGGTGCCGTGCGGCCTCCCGCTGTGTATAGATGGCGCTGTGCGGCCTCCTGCTGTGTATAGATGGCACTGTGCGGCCTCCTGCTGTGTATAGATGGTGCTGTGCGGCCTCCTGCTGTGTATAGATGGTGCTGTGCAACCTCTTGCTGTGTATAGATGGCGCTGTGCGGCCTCCTGCTGCATATAGATGGCGCTGTGCGGCCTCCTGCTGTGTATAGATGGCGCTGTGCGTCCTGCTGTGTATAGATGGCGCTGTGCGGCCTCCTGCTGTGTATAGATGGTGCTGTGGCCTTCAGCCGTGTATAGATGGCGCTGTGTGGCCTCCTGCTGTGTATAGATGGCGCTTTGCGGCCCCCCGCTGTGTATAGATGGCTACGTGTGGCCTCCCGCTGTGTATAGATGGCTACGTGCGGCGTCCCGCTGTGTATAGATGGCTACGTGCGGCCTACAGCTGTGAATAGATAGCTACATGTGGCCTCCTGCTGTGTGTAGATGGCGCCGTGCAGCCTCCTGCTGTGTATAGATGGCGCCGTGCGGCCTCCCGCTGTGTATAGATGGCGCTGTGCGGCCTCCCGCCGTGTATAGATGGCGCCGTGCGACCTCCCGCCATGTATAGATGGCTACGTGTGCTCAATATTGAGTCATACAATTAATGTAAGGCTATGTGCCCATGATGCAGAAATGCTTCGGATTTTTTTTTAGCGTTTCTGCTTCTCCCTGGCAGAAAAAATGCATGTGAATTGTACTTGGAAAGTGCTTGACAGCTTGGTCACACTATATAAATCCATGCATGGATTTATATAGTGTGACCGTAAAAGAATGGTAAAAAATAAATATATAATTACCTTCTGATGGTCTGCCAACGTCAGCGGTCGCGTGACCCGTCACATGACTAAATGACGTCACGGCAGATCCTTTTCAGACCATCGTGAGCTGCCGGCAAGCCAGGACGCATCGGATAAATACACTGGGGGCCATCAGAAGGTAAGTGTAGCACCCTGAGGATTCGGCTGCTACAGGGGTATTGCACCTCAACCCAGAGGTGTGATATTCCACTCCCGGGTAAGGATGGAGTGTGGATCTGAGCTCGGTAGGCTGCATGCACTACACACATCCCATTTCCGAGGAGCAGACCGACGGTACTCCCACTTAGAAATGTGCAGGTACGACCGAGTCTGTTCCTGGCTGGAGTGGGAGGGGGGTGGTACATCCCAAGTAGTGTAGGGGCAGATAGGGGGAGCAGCCTGGGTAAAGATAGGAGCTCATTGGGTGCTGGTCGCCTGAGCTCACACATAGAGGGTGTATATAAGGTGGGCACCATCAAAGAACAGGGTCAGTCAGTCAGCCTTTGCAGAGAAGTCAGAGGAAGAGGAGCAGAGCAGACCCAGAGAGAGAGAGAGAGGAGAAAGCAAGAAAGACCCAGAGGGGGAAACAGAAAAGGAACTCTGAGAACCCAAAGTCCATCAGCGGGTGAAGAGTTGGCATTAGGGTACCGGAACCCAAGCTGGTGGGGGCAAAAACACACCCTAGCCAGAGACCGGAGGCCGTGGGCAGCGTCTGCCACGGCCACCCACCACATCCACCCCGAAGGCATACCACGTGGAGGGTCAGGGAACCCAAGGCCAAGGGTCTCCCAACAGAAGGCCCGAGGGAGCTGGACCTGGGTGGATCAATAGTGGGGACGGCCAGAGAAAGGACAGAAGGAGAGCTCAGGGTCACGCTCCGGACTCGCTTGGGGGTTGGCTGGATCCAGGACCTGGTGGACGCAGCACGGCTCGGGTGGTCACTTGAAGCTGGAGTGACCGGAACATCAGCAGTGAGTAAACACCCTAAACTGCACAACCCGACTCTGTCTTCATTTAACACCTATGCTGCACCACCACAACCCCCATCCTCTGCACCTGACCCCCTGAGGCTATACCCCACCCGTTGGGGGTTATACCACCAAAAGCTGCACCTACACCATCAGCCTCAGCGGACCCTGCTGCAGCGGCGGCCATAGTGACCGCAATACAACGGGTGGCGTAGTCGACAATAAAGAACTTAATAACATCTGTAGGACTGCCACATACAACTGAGTTTGACACCCTGGGCACGGACCGGGTCACAGCCACTCGGAAGACTACAACTCCCATCTGATCCGGCTCCGGATATTCCCCCTAAAGAATATGGCCCAGGGGGCGCGTCATAAGTATGATATTTATTTTTTATTTTATTCTTTTTTTTTACAGATACTATGGTACCCGGGTCTGGAGGAGAGTCTCCTCTTCTCCAAACCCGGGTACCATCCGCACATTCAAACGCATGGATTCTGCATGTACAGATGCAGTGATGCGGATTCCATGTGTTCCAATGCAAGTCAATGGCGGCGAAAACGCAGCACTTCCGCAAAATAATTGGTAGTACTGTGGATTTTTCCACAATGATAATCCGCAGAGGAAATTTCCGCAGCATGTGCACAGCACATTGGGGAACATGGCAGCCCTTCTACCAAGCGTTTTTTAAGCAGTTATGCAGCGGAATTGCTTAAAAAACGCATAGTGGGCACACAGCCTAAAAAAAAATATTATAATTAATATTGTGCCAAATTAATTTCATGTGAACTATCACATGATCTATCACAGGGGATCATGTGACATGTGATACATCAGGTGTGTGTGGGGGGGGGCCCGCGCCTTCTAAACTGCCCGGGGCCCTTGCTACTCTTAATCCACCCCTAATCGCGCCCTCTCGCCCTCCGGTCACGCCCACCCGCCTCACCTCTCTAGTCTGCTTTGCTGCTGCGATCTGGAAAGAAGAGGAGGAGCCCGGGCACTTGAAGTTTCCGCAGAGGCCCGGGCAGCACATCGCTGGCGGCGGCTCATCTCAGCAGACAGCGCCGGTAATTGTGTCCTGTTGTGATGTGCCATTGCGCCGACACTGCCACCCGGGCCATGGTGCCGGTGCATGATGCTGGCTGAGGAGCTGCCGCTTCTGCAGACAGTCTGCTCTGCAGCATAATTGATGATGGCGGGCGGCAGGCGGCGAGGCGGGCGGCGGGATCATAGTTTAGTCGCAGACGCGCAGTCAGCAGCTGCCGCCGGTACTGTGTTCTGTGCTGTGCACAGACAGTTCAGCCAGCGGGCAGCAGTGCCAGTCTGACAGAGCCCAGACTGCCTGAGTCTCTGACTAGTCTCAGACTCTGAGGAGTCTGACTAGTCTGTGACTGTTGTCACTGGTCAGACATGATGGCAGGAAGCAGCACGGAGGGACACAGTGGGGTCTGAATCCCAGACATGGGCTGCATCAGGCACTGCAGCATTGCATATGGGCCATATGCAATGCTGCAGTGCCTGCTGCAGCCCAGTTCTGTGTGGGCCGCTCCCACCCCCCCCACCCCCATATGCAATGCTGCAGCCCTGTGGTCTGTGTGGGCCGCTCCCACCCCCCCCCACCCCCATATGCAATGCTGCAGCCCTGTGGTCTGTGTGGGCCGCTCCCATCCCCCCCCATCCCAACCTTTTATATGTGCTACATGGAATGGGGGGGGAGAACTACATGAAACTTGGGGAAACAGCCGCGATGGAGGGGAAGATATTGGATGCGAGGAGGGCACGACGTGGGGGGTACGTGACGGGGGGTGAGGGTAGGCGTGACCGGGGGGGGCGACCACTGACTGCCTAGGGCAGCAGAAACTCCAAATACGGCCCTGGGAGGAAGGGGTCTGGATTGACTGTCTCTAGGGTCCTTAGCCCCCTGGAAAAGAGCGACATCCAGTGAACAGGGAGGGGTAAGTTCCTCTACCTTTACCATTACTGTAACTGATGTGCCTAGCTCCTGCAGGGATTGGGAGGAGGGATCCATTCACAGTACTTGAACCCACTGCGGTATTCACCAGTCAGTTCACCTGTGGGCCGGACCAAGTTTGCTAGTGCATTAAAATGAGTGATATTGACCACTCCATGTCAGTTTTTTCTGTTTCTATGTATAAGCTTTGACTGAGCACTCCACCTCTATGACACAGGCGATATTAATTACAGCAGGATCTTATTATCCCATACATAAACAGACGGATGACCCTTAGAGAGGTATTCACATTGATAGGGTCCTGAGTATTTTGAGAAACGCCTTATCGCAGCTACCAGGTACACATGAATTGGCCAATTTATCCACTAAGATTTCTTATTCATCTCTATTTTCTACAGCAATAATGCTATTCATATTTCATATATTTCATGTTCACATTCTTAGCGTACAGTGTGCTACTTTGTTTGTTAGTTGTATATGGAGATGGCTGCTCCTAGTAAGCACCTGTTCACACCTATTTCTTGTTTTGGAAGTGCCGCTCAGTTTTTTCTGTTACTAAATAGGAAATGTTCATATCTCTGGAACAGTATGGCGGATTTCAAATAAAAAAAAATAAAAAAAGGCAGTTCATTCTAAGGGATTATTCAGGTAAAAAGATATTTGTGTTGGCACTGTGTGAAAGTAATATTTGCAGTCAGCCTTAGTTATTCATTTCTCCTATGAATTTTAAAAAGAGACAGATGCTGATCGAGAGATATTTAGACATGTAGTCAATACCACAGAAAAAAATCCTCAAAAAATCTATCTAAAAAAGTAAAACGAATATTTTCAGCTCAGTGTACTTTTTTTCTTTCACCTCATTTTGACTTATGTATGATTTATCTTATCTTCTTTATGTCCATGTTTCATTCTCACATCGCATACGTTCATTGTTACTCCAAGGCGTGATATTTTCATGTCTTGGATTATTTATGATTGGCATCAAATTTCCACAGAAGAAACAAACTTATTATTTTTTTTTTACTTGTGATAACATTCTGCAAACCCTGGTAAACAAAAAAGCAGAAGACTTTCCCTGATGGAGTAAACAATCTGGTATGTTGAGATAATTGTAGCACGGACCCTAAACTCTGATTAGGCCACGGAGCTCATTACATAGAGACGCTGGCATGTGAACAGCAAGTTTTCACGTCTTCACACTCTCGAGTTTCTCTTTACATAAAGGTTATTTGAAGATAAGACCATTTTATTTTGGTCTATGCCCCTTTAACCCACAGCATTTGAAGTTTTAACTAGGACTTTGAATATATAAATATATATTTCCAGGATCTTTTGATGATGAAGTATTCCAAATAATCTAAAGCAAGGAATGGGACAGAGAAAACACAAATATGAAAGTAACATTTAAGAATTTGCCCAAACAGAATAATTGTACTTTACAAGCTAAGTCATCATAAGATGAGCAAATCTGTAAAATTAGTTTTGTCCACCAGCA
Source organism: Phyllobates terribilis (assembly GCF_046119375.1). NCBI lineage: Eukaryota > Metazoa > Chordata > Amphibia > Anura > Dendrobatidae > Phyllobates > Phyllobates terribilis. The sequence continues at coordinate 372,242,954 of NW_027362767.1, forward strand.
AATTTGCCTATTACTGAGTTGTATATCTTGCTTATAGTGGCATATTAGAGTCCAATGGGCCCCAGTACAAAATTTGAACATGGGCCCCCACCTGCATGTTGGTCAGACATATGGGGCCTTTTAGCCTTCTAGATCCTATAATAATGACATGTGTGTTTACCCCCATGTAATAATGTCCCTCGTCCTGCAGGTTCCCTGTAATAATCTTCAACGTTGTGGCCCCCATCCTGTATAATGTCTCTCATCCTAGGCCCCTTCTTAGTATAAGGTCCCCCATCCTGTGCCCCTTCCTGTTATAATTTCCCCATTCCTGAGCCTCTACCTGTTATAATGCCCCCTTTCAGGATTCCACAGCGAGACGACACCTGGGAGATCACGCAATATCTCACCATGCCGTCACTATGTCAGTGATTTTGTCAGGGATCCGTGAGCACACGGTCCCCACTACTCTCTATAAAGGTATCGGTAAGCGACCAGTGAGTGTATTGCGTCACACCTCTGGATTCCAACGCATGGAATATGTGTTTACTCCTTCTGTAAGGTTACTGTCAGGTTCACGATAGCCCGATTATTAATATTATTCGCTGCCACCACCGGCCGAGTTTGAAATATTAGACAGGCCTGGCCGGACGCCTGCGTTCTGGTAGCGTATATGGCTTCGGGGAAGGGAACGATCACAGAACAAAAGAAACAGAACTATTCAATTTTATATTTAATCCAAAAGGGAGGCAGTGTTATGAAAAATATACAAAGATTTTACAAAGGAGACATATGGCATATTATGTATTGTAACACAAAAAAATAAGGATTATAGAAGACAACTAACAATATGATCGCTGAGACGATTCAATATAGGTGGAGGAGGGGCTTCCTGATTTGATTAGACTGTTATTGAACAGGATCCATTGCTTGTAGTCCTTATACCCCTCTGGCAATGAATGAATCTCCAACCTCAGCAAACTATTTTATGCTGAAGGGATAGACTTGCCCACACCCTTCCCTGGGCTGACATCATGTGGGCTCGGATCCACCCTTTATGTTTGTATTAAAAATCTGGTTTGTGGGATAACTTATCGCTGGTTGACCCCAGAAGCCCAAAAGTGGTACCATATTTTCTATCATGATTTTACCTTCATTTAGAGACCACCAATGACGTATTTGCAACCCGTCATTCTGGTGTTTTGGCGTTACGGCTCCACGGAAGGTTTTACGGCTATGAAAAAATGAGCTTATCGCTCCTTGACTGACCCTGCCAGTAAAAATATAGGTCCTATCATTATCAGATGTATGGAAATTTAGTTATTCCATATTTTGTTTACGGCTCCGAAGTGTCTGGAAATTTTTTCCAATTCTCTTTGAAATCCCGAGAATGCAATTTTCACAGGCATCTGTAGATTTATCTCAACCCTGCTTCTAATTGCCCCCTGCCTTCTCCAGGGGAAATCTACTCGCATTTTAAGTAGGCTGGTGGCACCTATCTGGCCAGCATTTGTGTACAAGGCCTTACTCATGAGTGTGCTAATTGGGTCTTTGTGCTGAGATTTTTATGGAGATAGTTCATGTACTGACAAGTGGTGAGGGGGTCTTCAGAGGGGAAAATGGTTAATATTTTCTTAATATCTCACTGACAATATCTCCATGACACCCCCCATCCTGGGCCCCTTACTGATATAATGTCACCCTTTATGGTGTAATGCTTTCCCACCTGAGCCCTTTCCTTAATGCTTAATGTATAATGCTCAGTATCCTGGGCCCCTTCCTTGTATAATGCTCAGTATCCTGGGCCCCTTCCTTGTATAATGCTCCCCATCCCATGTCCTGGTATAATGTTCTGCCACTCTTTTCCAATACATTAAATAAAAAAATTAACAATTCTTTTTACCTTACTCCAATCCCACGACATGTTGAGTCCTCTTCTGTTGCTGACTTCAGTGTGCCATTGTCATGTTAGGTTTGGGAAGCACCCAGTGTACAACGAGGGGAAAAGGAGGGGAAGCCCAGCAACTAGGGAAAGGGAGAATGGAGACCCCTAGGTAGATCGTACAACACCCTGGCTCCCCTTTCATCCCTAAGTAGGTTCCTCGCCTATCACCAAGTAGGATACCTTAGCCCTGGCTGACCCTGGAGCTAGGCCCTAGGTAGGGAGGGAGAGGGGTGAGCACTAGTCAGCTCCACTGCAACTAAAGACAAACAAGGTAAACAGGCAATGGGATACACTTAGCTTTGAGAAGACACTATTGTGATCACGACAACGATCATAAAGGAACTCCAAGAAGAAACTAGCTTACTGCTAGAACTCCAGGCCTAAACAAAGGAATATACTTCTCTATGTCTCTTAGAACAATTCATCTTGGGACACAGGGCTCAAAACTCTGTTTTAAAAGATGTTTAAGAAAGATGGTTAGTATGTCACATTGTGAATCCTGTAGTTTGCACGAATCCAACATTTGCTGATCTTTGCATTATCCTTAGAATTATGCAACCAGACATTGTTGGCACCTATCATGGTTGAAGGAAAGACACCAGCTGCATCATTCAGGCACAAAATGTATGTGCTTATCAAAGCAAACACGTTTTTTTTTTTTTTTCTGTTTGCAAGCCGCAAGACTATGTAGCACCCTGGGGGTTCGGTTGCTACAGAGGTATTGCATCTCTTCCAGCCGTGCGATATCTCACTCTTAGGTAAGGATGGAGTGTGGACCAGGACCCCGACACCTGCATGCATTACACCACATGTCCGGGGGGCAGGGCGACCGATATGCTCCAAGTAGAACACGACAGTCCCTGTCCCTGGCCGGAGTAAGGAGAGGGAACACCTAGTAGAGGGGGAACCCGGTAGTGCAGGAGCAGGGAGGAAGCAGTTCCTGGGTACACCTAGAGGGAGGTACAAAAGGTGGGCACCATCTTAGTTTAAAGAGAAGTCGGTTCAGTAGAGTCAGAGAGAAGATGTGACAGAGCAGGACTCTGTGGAGCTCTGCTCTGGACTCGGGTCTAGCCAGTGAGACCCAGTCAGCACTGAAAGAAGAGAGAGAGAGAGTGGGGGAGAAGAGATGAAGAAGAGCGGAGGAGGCTCCAGGAACACTGAGGAAAGAAGGGACCCCAGGGGTGTGGACCGGCTGATAGCGACCATACACCCGCATCTACCTGAGTAGTGGGGTCAGGCCAAGGGGGAGACCGGTCCCCGAAACTAGTGGAGGCGGGGAACTACCCTCAACTAGAAACCGGAGGCTGTGACATTTTATATGGTGCAGCCCCTCGCTACACCCGCTAGGAAGGCACCACATAGGGTCAGGGAAACTGGCGCCGAAGTTTACCCAGAGAAGGCCCGAGGCAGCAGGACAGAAGCGTGGTCACTGGTTGGGTATGACAGGCCAGAGGAAGGACACGAGAAGGGGGTCCTGCGAAGCGCTCCAAAGTTATCTGAGAGTTGGCCGAGCCCCCTCACCTGGTGAACATGGTGTGACGCGGGAAGTTACAGCCAGCCGGAGTAACGTGGAGTAACGAACTGTGAGTAAAGCTCCTGGACTGCATTACAGAGACGCTGAGTTATTATTCCCGCGCACCATCACCCCCATCATTCACCTGCACTGCCCTGGGGCTACACTCTTCCCGTGGGGAGTTATACCATCCCTGTGCTGCTCACCAACATCAGCCCCAGCGGTCTGCCCTGCAGCGGCGGCTCATCCTGACCGCAATCCACGGGTGGCGTAGTCGGACATTTTAAAATAATGAAAACCATATCAATAGACTGCCACTTGTTTGACCACCCTGAGCCACGGGACTGGGTCATCGCCACGGTGACTACAACCCCCAGCATCCCACCAAAGGCCCGGTTCCGGGTTCCCCACGCGGCCCAGGGGGCGAGTAAACTACATCACCAGAAAAAAAGAATAAGAGAGAATTATGAACATGTTACTTAAGAACATGTTATAACAGCACAATGCCATTGGAGGCCCAAGACAGCCTGATTGACAGGTATCTCAATGTACACAAATAGATAGAGACTTGTTGATCCAACCGATGACCATTCTCTTCATTCCCGGCTACATTCTAACTGTGCTGAGTAAAACATTGATGACCCTAAAGAAGAGAACTATCCCTGTATCCCTGTATGGGTATACCCATAGTTTGGACGGCATAATGAGTTCCCTAATGAGTTCCCCTTAAATATGATATTTCTTGAGAATTTGTCACAGAAAAACTTACATTTTCACATTGATTCAGAGTTTTGCTAATTTCAACTGCTTAATTTTGATTCAGCACTGCAATCCCTTCACAGTTTTCCCTTTGCACGGGGGTGTTCTCGGCACCCATTGCAGCACCCCTTTTTCAAGTGAATGGGGATGGCTACAGTTTCCACCACAACTCAGTGGCCAGCAGCACAAAAGAAAGTTGGAAAGGGGATGCGGCTCCAAGCATCAAAGTCTAAACCACACCTCTATGTAACAGAAAAGGTTGGGAAGGTATAACTTCAACTCATCACTGTACTCCCTATGCCACTCCCTATGCCACTGCAGTAGGAGCAAAATATTGATCTAAGTGGGAGGCAAACAGATGGCACCAATTTGGGTTACTCTAAATGAGAAATGTATAGTCCATTTTCCATATCAGAAAAGTCAATTCATCTTTATTTACATATAAGTGGAGAGCTCCTTTAAGCAGAGGATAAGTACTAAATGGCTAGTGTATGTTGCTTAATGGGGATGCTCAGCTGATATTTTTTAAAGGGTCATAATGGTATTTAAAAAAAAGAAAGAAAAGAAAATGATAACTCTCCACTAACCAATCAGTGGTCACTGTGGTGAGCCATCTCGACCAGGGACTGGCTGGACACTGTGTACAATCCTGTGCATCAAAACCACATAGTGAAAACCAGAAGATTCCCGGTTAGGGTTGAAACAGAAGCAAGAGGTTATTAGCAAGGTGAGTATTGTGTCTTTGTTCTTTTTAACCCCTAAGCCCCGGAGCATTTTTCATTTTTTGCATTTTCATTTTTGCTCCCCTTGTTCCCAGAGCCATAGCGTTTTTATTTTTTGGTCAATATGGCCATGTGAGGGCTTATTTTTTGTGGGACGAGTTGTACTTTTCAACACCATTACTAGTTTTATCATATCCTGTACGGGAAATCGGGAAAAAAATTCCAAGTGCGGTAAAATTGCAAAAAAAGTGCAATACCACAGTTGTTTTTTATTTATTTTTTTTACCATGTTCACTGAATGCTAAAACTGACCTGCCCTTCTCATTCTACAGGTCATTATGAGTTCATAGACACCAAACATGTATAGGTTCTTTTATATTTAAGTGGTGAACAAAAATTCCAAAATTTGGTTAAAAAATAAATAAATAAATAGCGCCATTTTCTAAGACCCGTAGCGTCTCCATTTTTTGTGATCTGGGGCTGGTTGATGGCTTATTTTTTGCGTGCCGGGCTGATGTTTTTAATGATAACATTTGGGGTAGATCCGATGTTTTGATCGCTCGTTATTGCATTTTATTGCAATTTTGCGACGACCAAAAAACGTAATTCAGGCGTTTAGAATTTTTTTCTCGTTACGCTGTTTACGGATCGGATTAATTCTTTTTTTATATTGATAGATCGGGCGATTCTGAACGCGGCGATACCAAATATGTGTATGTGGGGTTTTTTTATATATATTTTATTTTGAATGGGGCGAAAGGGGGGTGATTTAAACTTTTATATTTTTTTATTTTTTTTTATATTTTTAAAAACTTTTTTTTTTTACTTTTTGCATGCTTCTATAGTCTCCATAGGAGACTAGAAGCAGCAACTATCCAATCGCCTCTGCTACATACAGGGGACGAGCAGGTCCCCTGCATGTAGCAGAAATGGTCCTGTGCTATGAGCACCGACCACTAGGTGGCGCTCATAGCGACAAGATCATGACAACCACAGGCGTCTGCTGCAGACCCTGGGTTGTCATGCACGCCCATTGGCGACCCGCGATCACGTGACGGGGTCGCCGGTGGGCGGGGCTTATGACGCGCTACCCGGAAGCGCGCGTTAAATGCTGCTGTCGGAGATTGACAGCGGCATTTAACATGTTAACAGCCGCGGGTGGATCGCGATTCCACCCACGGCTGTTGCGGGCACATGTCAGCTGTAAGAATCAGCTGACATGTGTTCCGTTCAGTGAGGGCTCAGCGCAGCAGCCCTCACTGAACGGGCAGTACGCAAATATGCGTACTAATACGTCCCCGGTAAGTAAGAGGTTAAGCCATTCTTCTAGCCACCTTTTTTTTCCATTATCAACTGGACAACTCTTATTTTGTTTCTGTGATAAGCCACCACTGATCTCAAGTTTCCATTTTTTCAATAAAGAATATACTATAAGTATCAAGTATAGACGAAGAAGTAAAATCTTTTTAATTATTTGAATAATTGAATATGTCATGGCTCTGCTTTTAACATTTCCCACTTTATACATATACAAAGCTTCTAGAGTGTCATATTAAGGGAAAAGATACTTACTCTATAATTACTTGTGGAGGCCTATCTACTCCTAATAATTTATTCTGTTCTTAAAATCAATTCAAATTAATGTGAACAAAGCAGAATAGAGGTTACGTTAGCCAAGATAATGACACATCTCGAGATTAGGGATATTTATGCAGTCAAATGTCATCACTTGGGTAATATTAGAATTATAAAAGATCATTTTACGATGGTATACAGACCGCTCAGGAGTCAGGAACCAATGAGAAATCTGTATAGCTATTTAAATGTACTACAACTTGGCTAAAACTAAAAAATCGTTTAAATTATCCATTCATTGTGATGCCATTTGGCCGATGCACCGACCTGAGCAGACTACTAACTCCTCGCAACCACAGGCAGCCACCGAGCAGACCTATCTATTCTTACTTAATATTTGTAAAACATTAATGTTCACCTTTTATCACTAAGTAATTTTTAGGACCATCATTCTGTGCTGAAAGATAAATCTATATATTGATCGAAGCTTTAAATTTCCTGCATAGAAATGTATGATGCATTTTTAGTTTCTTGCACACGGCTGAACAGGTATGCAACTCAAAGCTATTTGATGTGTACGGCCGCCTCTAAACAGCTAAAATTGCTCTAAGAATATAGCATGAAGCAGACATTTGATTGAATATATTGTTACTTTCAGCTTAAAGGGAATCCGTCATCAGGTTTTTACTAACTCAAATGAGAGTAGAATAATGTAGGAAAAGAGACCCTGATTCCAAAGATGTATCACTTAGTCTACTGGGTGCAGTAGTTGCGACACAATCAGAGTTCTTAAATGTAAAATGCAGCAGAGCTGAGAAAGCTAACCCCGCCCACACCAGGCTCTTTACATACATTATATATTGACAGTGAGTTGTTTATCACAGGAGGGCGTGGAGTTAGACGACTTGGCAAGAGGCACCTAGTCATAGCAATGGTAATTTCCTAGTGATAAAACCTTCATTGTAAGTAAACAACAGCATATAACCTGATAAATGACACATCACTGAATTCACTGTTTTAAGCACGGAACACAAGGGACTTCTCGTAATGCAAATCCAAAAAGAAAGAAGTAAGATTCCAGCTTCATAAATATTTCAAAAATGTATTATTTAAAAATGGATGCCATAATCAGAACAGGGAGCAACGCGTTTCGAACGTAACAGACGTGCATTCTTTATCAGAGCTCTGATAAAGAATGCAGGAATGTTGCATTCAAAACGCGTTGCTCCCTGTTCTGATTATGGAATTCATTTTAAAAAATAAAGTTTTGGAATATTTATGAAGCTGGAATCTTACTTCTTTCCTTTTCAAAATATATAAGCCCCATTCCATGAAAGTGATTACAGCAGAATTCTGGTTTAGAACGCTTTGAAAAGAAGCAAACTGTTTGTATAATGAGTTTCGTGAAAAAATTTGTGACTTCTGGTGTTTTCACATCAATTTGGCCTAGCTCTGCCAAAATGGGCAGGGCTGGGGTGGGATGAGGGCATGACACCACAGTTCATTTAGTTCATGACGAGCAGTGGTGTTTCTTACACCAGAAATCTTACTCCAGTCCCTGACTGGAGTAAAGTATGTGTCAAAATGAACAGAGGTGCATGCCACTTGTCAGACACTCCTGATTCATTTAGATGCATCCACTGGTCTTGATGAATCAGAGCCATAGCACTCAGCTACAAAGTTTCAGAGTAAAATATATCTGGCACAACATATCTGGCACAGTTTGCTTCTGATACAGGCTACCCGAAATGGATGGCATGTTCCCTTTCAGTTGCAGCAATCCCTCCAAAGTACAGTATAATTTTAACTTTACACAAGATATGAGCAAATCTGCCAGAATTCGGCAAGGAAATTCCATTCGCATTAAATTTTTTCATTGCTGGCTTTAATATGCTTTAGGGTTTCTGTGGACCTCAAAGTGTATTAAACTGAGCGAAAGTGAAACATTAAGCGAAACTTATTCGCTCATCTCTAGCAAACACATTTCAGTTCTATATACTGCGTGTAACGGGTCTGGGAGGCGGAACCTCTGGGCTACTATACAAGGGAGCGGTCCTTGTAAGGGAGCGGGTGGCGACCAGGCAGGCAGTCACAGCAGGTGACCGGGACAGTCTCTGGGTGTACGGGCAGGAGGTCACGGCAAGTGATCAGGGCAGTCTCTGGAAGAACGGGCTGGAGGTCACGGCAAGTGACCGGGGCAGTCTCTAGGTAAAGGGTAGGTACGACCTGTGATGGCTGAACCTCCAGGTAGGCTAGCAAGGCAGGTAGCGGAGAAGCGCTCCCAGGTGAGCGGGCAAGAGTCTCTGGAATAGCTGGTGGTCCCAGCACGTGACAGCGGAACCCCCGGGCAGGCAAGCAGGCAGTTAGCGGAGAAGCGCTCCCAGGTGAGCGGGCAAGAGACTGGAATAGCTGGTGGTCACAGCACGTGACAGCGGAGCCTCCGGGCAGGCAAGCAGGCAGGTAGCGGAGAAGCACTCCCAGGTGAGCGGGCAAGAGTCTGGAATAGCTGGTGGTCACAGCACGTGACAGCGGAGCCTCCGGGCAGGCAAGCAGGCAGGTAGCGGAGAAGCGCTCCCAGGTGAGCGGGCAAGCTGGTCCATAGACAGACTGACCAGAGTTGTAAGGCAGACCGTCGGACCTCAGGCAAGCAGGCAGGTAGCTGATGTGCGCTCCCAGGTGAGCGGGCAAGTTGGTCCTTAGACAGACTGACCGGAGTTGTAAGGCAGACCGTCGGACCTCAGGCAGGCAGGCAGGTAACAGGAAATCAGGCAGGATTAGGACAGCAAGCTGGCAGGAATCTGGCAGGTAACTGGCAGGTAACTGGCAACAGGACCTGAGGGCTGAAGCAGAGTAGAACGGTGCAACAACATTGCTCGGGCACCTCCATTTTGGAGGAGGTGCCTTATATATGGTAAAGTCCTCCGGCCATTGGCCGGGGACTCCTTAGGACGGCGCGCGCGGCCCCTTTAAGAGGGAGGGAGGGCGCGCGCGCGCGCCCTAAGCACAGTGGCCGGGAAGGAGCGCGCGCTGCCAGCAGAGCGGGAGAGGGACGCCGGGCACGGAGCAGAGCGGTGAGGGGAACAGCGTCCCTGCCTAGCAGAGGGCAGGGACGCCGGCACTACACTGCGTACCATATATACACGGTATATCTACTATCAGAATGACGTACTATTTCTTTATTAAGAGCCTGTAACCTTTGGTAGAAGCCTTAATGATACTGACTATTATACACATTCATTCAGTCTTGGCAGCCATTAAAAAGGCATGATCCATTACCGTTATTATTGGGGCTGATTATGGGAGTAGATCTACTGGTCTTAATAAATTAGCTTGTGCTGACAACACAGAAAACTCCTGACTTTTCTAATGGTTCTGACCACCACGAGGTAAGATTTTCTGATGAGCACTAAATCATATATTTCCATTAATCTCAGGCAATAAACAAGGTTACCTTTTATTTTATATTATTTGTAAGCTGAGTATACTCTTTAACACTGCGTTACTTAAAGTGAACCTGTCAGTAATATTTTCCTCTTACCTAATAACAGAGCTGTGCTCTATGGGCTATGCTGGTGCAAGCAGTGCCCGACTACACTGGTAAAGGCAGTGCCAGACTATATTGGTGCCGGCAATGCAGGATTATGTTGGTTCTAGCAGTGCAGAACTACATTGTTGCAGACAGTGCAGAACTACATTGGTGCAGGCAGTGCAGGACTACATTAGTGCTAGAAGTGCAGGACTATGCTAGTGCAGGTTGTACAGGACTACATTGGTTCAGTCATTTCAGGACTATGCTGGTTCAGTAATTTCAGGACTATGCTAGTGCAGGCAGTGCAGGACTATGCTAGTGCAGGCAGTGCAGGACTATGGTAGTGCAGGCAGTGCAGGACTATGCTAGTGTAGGCAGTGCAGGACTATGCTAGTGCAGGCAGTACAGGACTATGCTAGTGCAGGCAGTACAGGACTATGCTGGTGTAGGCAGTGCAGGACTACGCTGGTGCCAGATGTGCAGGACTACATTGGTGCCAGCAGTGCAGGACTTTGCTGGTGCCAAAAGTGCCAGACTACATTGGTGCAGGCAGTGCAGGACTACGTTGGTACAGGTAGTGCAGGACTATGCTGGTGCAGGCAGTGCAAGACTACATTAGTGCCAGAAGTGCAGGCTGTACATGACTACATTGGTGCAGGCCGTGCAGGACTATGCTAGTGCAGGCAGTGCAGGACTACGCTGGTGCCAGCAGTGCAGGACTATGTTGGTGCCGGAAGTGCAGGACTATGCTAGTGCTAGAAGTGCAGGACTATGCTGGTGTCGGTAGTGCGGGACTACATTGGTGCTGGCAGTACAGGACTACACTGGTGCAGGCAATACAGGTGTACAAATTGGATAAAGGAAAAAAAGCCTGCTCACTGCAGTTGACTAGTCCCCACGAAGCATGAATGAATGTTGCTGCCACTGACGCTGGTGATGAGAATGTAGTAGAAGAAATCCAGCTCAATGGTATAAAAGTGCACCAGAAAATCGTTGATGTTTTTATCTATGGACTAATGATGCATGTGAAGATGTTTTAATCATATAAAAACAAAAGGGGAATATTTTATAAAATTGAGCAGGACTTCTTCTACCACATTCTCAATGCAGGACTACATTGGTGCAGGCAGTGGAGGACTACGTTAGTGCAGGCAGTAAAGGACTGCATTGATGCAGGCAGTGGAGGACTACGTTGGTGGAGGACTACGTTGGTGCAAGCAGTGGAGGACTACATTGGTGCAAGCAGTGGAGAACTACGTTGGTGCAGGCAGAGGAGGACTACGTTGGTGCAGGCAGTGGAGGACTACGTTGGTGCAGACAGTGGAGGACTACATTGGTGCAGGCAGTGGAGGACTACATTGGCGCAGGCAGTGGAGGACTATGTTGGTGCAGGCAGTGGAGGATGAAAACAAATGGAATAGAAATGGTGATTTGGGAGACAGAACACATCTATACTAATATGTAATAAGAGCCAAAGGGAAGATTATGGCTTTCTGATATTATATAAATAAACCTATGTGAGAGTGTGAAATCTGATAACAGCAGGAGAGCACTAGGACCCTGTGACTTTTGCCTGGCTGGGCTCAGAGGAGGGGCAGTGCTAGAAACTGTGTGTATTCTAACAGAATCTGATGTGTGAGTCTAGACAGGAAGTCTGTGAGAAGGAGCTGCAATAAGACGCTGTCTTTACACTCTTCCGTGTGGAGTTTGTTTACCCCTTTCTCTGTTTAAGGACAAGTGCTGAGCTGGGGAAGCTGTGTGGCTCTGTGGAGTTTTGTGGAGGTCCATGCTGAGTGGATTATAGACTTTGTGCTGAAGGAGTCACGTGTCGAGTGATGAAGGGACTGAGTAATCCATTTCTGTGACTGAGTACGCGGTTGGTGTACTGGATAACAGTGAGAGACTTCGGGAGGAAAGAAGGTTTCTGGTGCCATTTCCACCGAGAGGATATTGACAAGACTTTGTGAAGAGATCTTCCCAAACCTTAATCTGAGGCTACAGGACTAAAGTCCCCGGCGTGTGGGCTCGGCATCGGCCGACAAGACAAGGAATTTTTGCTGTTTTGTGAACTTTGTTTTTGTTTTGGCGCCAAAGTTTTCCGGGACTAGCTGCAGCCACCGTGATTCACAGGCCTGTGATAGACTGCATCTGAGGTTAACGGTACCATAACTTTAAGATATCCGGGTATCCTGATAATAAGGGTATAAGAGCAATTGATATAGTTTCATGCATTATTATTGTTCATATTCGTAGGATTGTATGCAGTGTGCCATCTCAGGGGGTCCCCATATACCGCCCTCACTAGACTGACCCAGTGTTTAGGTAAAATTGTTCCAGATCTCTAGAATAATTCACATAAGATGGAAACCTTGAGATTGGCACATTGATTTCAGCTCTTGCTGATTGTGTGTATTTAGTAGAGACAGTGTCCCAGGCAGAACCTGAGACTGATTCATTCAATACTGAATTTTAGTCTAATCCCTGTTTTAGTAAAGAAAGTGTTGTTTATTTCTGTCTCTGTCTCAGTTTGTGACTCACTGGCTCTCTCTCGGACCTCCAGTCATTACATTTTTGGTGTAGTCGGCAGGATCCAGTGCTTGTCATGGACGGAGGCGAGGGAAGAAGTGACTCTGCCGCACCAGCAGCCCCCCCCCCCGCTGGTAGCGGAACCCCTGGCAGCCGCGACGACTGTGGGAGGATATGTGCCGGTAGGAGCTTTACTCCAGCACATGCCGAAATATGACGGGCGTAACATGCCATTGCAGGATTGGGCTGAGAGGGTTCGGAGTGTGCTGCGGATGTGTAATCTGGCCCCCGCATTACGGGCAGAGTTGGCATTAAATGCACTAGAGGGCGACGCGAGGCGGATGCTGATGGTACGTCCAGAGTCAGAGAGGAGCAGGTTAGAGAAAATCTTGGAGCTGTTAGAGGGGAGTTCAGGAGGCCGGGCTCGCGTGGCCCAGCTTCGTTCCTTGTTTTTCAATCGGCCCCAAAGGGAATGTGAGACTTTGATGCAGTACTCGAACACTTTACAGGAAACGTTGAATGAGGTGCAACGACTAGACCCAGGGGCCATGGGGGCATTCCGAGAGGTAGACCGCTTACTCTGGGATCAATTCATAACGACGTTAGCCAATAGACTCCTTCGAGACAAACTGATGCAGATGTCCCGAGCTAACCCGGAATTATCCTTCTGGCAGATTTATCGGTTGCAGTGGAAAGGGAGGAGGAGTCTACTCTGGTGGCCGAGGGGACAGTGGACAGTGCACAGCTGGAGGGAGGTCTGGCGCCAGTTTCAGGAGGGGGTGGACTGGTAAACGTTGTACAGGCTCTGCGTGCCGAACTGAAGGAGTTAAAGCTGGAGGTGTCTAAACTCAGAGCTGGGCCGGTCCCTACTCCTACGGAAGGGCCACCCGCCCCGTCCTCTGGAATGGTGGTTCCACAGTCTGCCAGGTCGCCCCCCTCGAATGATCCAAGTTCTCTTCCATGAGGAGCAGTCACCTGCTGGAGGTGTGGGCGTCGGGGACACATCTCCCAGTACTGCCGGATGTCTGCAGCCCCGGAGCCTCCTTCGCCGGCGTTAAACTCCCAGCCGCTGCCATGAGAGGGCGAGCAGCAGCAGCCCACCCCCCACAAAGCCCTTGATGGGAAGAACAAGATTTGTTTGCATGCAGTCCAGTGCTGGAAGCAGAGTTTGAAGGGTGGAAGATGAGATGCTTGGTCGACACAGGATCCGAATGTACCATAATGCCCTTAGAGGTGTACTAAAGGCACTTCAGTCATCTCGTGGTTCCCGAGGACGGCCGAGTGATAAGGCTTACAGCCGCTAACAATGGCCAACTGACGGTGAAGGGGATCGTGTGGATGCAACTGAAAATGTTTGGTAAAGAGCTGGGTCAGAAAGGGATAGTGCTGGTGGACCACCCTCCCAGAAGAGTGATGGAGGTGACGCTCGGAATGAACGTTCTGCGAGATTTAAATCATCAGATGTATGCCAGGGAGGGACCCCGATACTGGGCAAGTGCTACCCACCATCGACCCACCCAGAGAATGTTACACCGTCTAGTGCTGAGTTGCGATCTCCTGAAGAGTGCGGTCCCTGGGGGTTGGGTGGGCCTGGTCCGAGTGCCATCGCGGACCACGATCTCGCTAGCGCTATGGCATGAAGAACTCTTAATGTTACCGGTGGGGGCTGTGCAGAGACTAAATGGGCTTGAAGTACTCATCGAGCCAGCCCCAGAGAAGTCCTCGTTCGCCAAGGCACATGTGGCCCGGTCTCTGGCGATTGTGAAGAATGGACGGGTGCCAGTCAGATGTATCAACATTTTAGATGAGGCTGTTACAATTCCTGCTGGGACCATTCTGGCTGAATTGTTTGTGCCAGCAGGGAATGTGCCTGATAAGACAGTGTTTGAACTTCGCTCAGATGAACAGTCTTCCTGGACATTCGCGGTTGAAGTAGGCCAGACCGAATCTCCTACCGAAGAATGGAATGGTCGTGTGATCATGGACCAGATGGGAGTGGATAGGGAGAAACTGACCCCCGTGCAATTGGAGCAGCTGGAGAAGGTCTTGTGGGAGCATCAAGAGACCTTTTCGCGACATGCGGAGGATTTCGGTTGTTCCCGGATGATTGAGCATGAGATTCCCACAGGGGATACTCCTCCTATTAGGGAACGTTATCATCAAATACCTCCAACACTCTATCAAGAGGTGAAGCACATGGTGGCCAGTATGCTTGACAACCAAGTGATCCGAGAAAGCCAGAGCCCCTGGGCGGCCCATGTGGTCTTGGTACAGAAGAAGGATGGGACCCTTCGGTTTTGTGTGGACTATCGCAAATTGAATGATCACACGGTGAGGGACGCATATCCATCACCTCGCATAGAAGAGTCTCTGTCGGCATTGGGTCGGGCCAAATATTTCTCGACGTTGGATTTAGCAAGTGGCTATTGGCAGGTACCAATGGCCGAAAAAGACCGAGCCAAGACGGCGTTTGTCCTACAATGGGGCTCTCTGAATTCAACCGGATGCCCTTTCGGGCTCACTAACGCCCCGGGAACTTTTCAGCACCTGATGGAACATTGCTTAGGTGATCTGAATTTTGAATTTGTCCTGATATACCTAGATGACATTGTGGTGTTCGGGGCTTCATTTGAAGACCATCTTGAGAAGTTACGTCAAGTTCTACGGCGGCTCAGTTGTTATGGCCTAAAAATAAAACCAAAGAAGTGCCAACTGTTACAGAGTCAGATTGAGTATCTAGGTCACGTGGTGACTCCAGATGGGGTTCTGCCCGCGACCAGTAAGGTCATGGTTGTGCAGGAGTTGCCACCCCCCCATACCCTGTCAGAGGTTTGGGCCTTCTTAGGTTTAGCGGGGTACTATCGGCGATTTGTACCTAAGTTTTCACAAGTAGTGAGTCCCCTGAATGAGCTCTTAAGAGGGACGGCACAAGGCCCCCAAAATCGCCCCATCCCATGGGGACCCCAGCAGCGAAAGGCATTTGAGGAGGTGAAGGCCGCCCTAACGAGTGCTCCGTTGTTAGCGTATGCCCGGTTCTATACCCCTTTCCTGTTATATACCGATGGCAGTCTGCATGGGCTGGGGGCAGTACTAGCACAAGTGCAGGATGGTCAGGAGCGAGTAATCGCCTATGGCAGCAGGTCTTTGAGAGACACTGAACGCCACCCAGCTAACTACAGTTTGTTTCACCTAGAGCTACTGGCCCTGGTGTGGGCGATGACGGAACACTTTGCCGAGTATTTAACGGGAGCTGAGGTGCTGGTCATGACTGATAATAACCCTCTGGCTCACCTAGAAAACGCAAAGCTGGGAGCGTTGGAGCAGCGGTGGGTCGCTCGCCTTGCTAAGTTTAACTATCGAATTAAGTTTCGATCTTGGCGGGAAAATGGAAATGCGGATGCACTCTCAAGGGTGCCCCTTGGGTCCTCGGGGTAAAATGTTGATGACCAGCTGGAGGACACTGAAACCCCTGACTTGGGGCAGGTACCTATCTTCCAAAGTGTGGTACATTCAAGTTGGGTGGCGTCAGGGATGCCGTGTGTTCTGGGGAAAACACCCTTGGATTGGGCGAAGGACCAGAACGATTGCTCTGACATTGCACTAGTGCGCAGTTGGGTACAAAAAGTGGTCTGGCCGCGTGCAGAGGAAAAGGCCCAGCTGTCCGTGGAAGGAGTGAAACTACTGCGACAGTGGGATAAGTTGTGCGTGGAACAGAGCCTCTTGTACCGTAAGGTGCACCTGCCATCTGAGCTGCAGCACCTGTACCAGCTAGTAATTCCTATGGGGATGGGTCCGGTAGTCGCTCGCGAGGCGCATGAGAAGGGGACCCACTTTGGGAGTGAAAAGACACTCCAGTGGCTGCAGAGAGTCCTCTATTGTCCTGAATTGGGGGAGATGGTGACAGAGGCGTGTCGGCAGTGTCGGGTCAGTGGTCTCAGTAAGAGCCCTGAGCAGCGGGCGCCCACGCAATCTATTAAGACTTCCACTCCTTTAGAGCTGCTCATAATTGACTATGTCCTGATAGGAAACTGAATGTCTGGGTATTCCTATTGCTTGGTAATGACAGACCACTTCACCAAGTATGCTGTAGCAGTACCGACAAGAGATCAGACGGCGAAGTCGGCGGCTGAAGCCGTGTGTCGATATTTCATTCAGGTGTTTGGGTGTCCGCAAAGAATACACTCGGATCAAGGGGCATGTTTTCAGGGGGCATTGATGAAGGAGCTGTACCAGCTGTATGGTGTCGCACAGTCGAGAACGACACCTTACCATCCCCAAGGTAACGGAGCTTGTGAGTGCTTTAATCGGACTCTGTTGCAGAAGTTGAGAACGTTGGAGGGTAAACAACAGGTATGCTGGCCGGAGTATCTTCCCGAATTGATGTGGGCCTACAATAATAGAGTGCACATAACTACTGGCTACTCACCACTCATGTTGATGTTCGGGAGGCCAGGGCAGGACATTGAGGATTTGAGCATGCCAGATCCCTCCTCCAATCCCCCTCGGACTGCATCAGAATGGGTTCGGGAACACTGGCGGCGATTGAGGGTGGTGTATCAGGTGGTGGGTGATTGACTCAGTCAGGTGACCCATAGGGACACGCGCCCTGTGCAAACCGAGCCTTTCTCCCCGGGGGATAGAGTGTTGGTGAGAATCAAACGACGGTTCGGAAAGCTGAGTGAACGGTGGGAGGCGACTCCGTACCTGGTAAAAAAACGACTGAGCCCTGAGATTCCAGTCTACGAGGTTGAACCGGTGGGGACAGGGGGACCATCCCATAATCTTCATCGTAACATGCTTCAACGGTGCTGGTTTAAAGATGCCGTCCCCGTTTCCCCGGAACCACAGGCCGTGTCCCGAGGGGTGGGCATCCCTAATACTCTCGAATTTGATGGTGGGTCTGTTTCCGCCCCTGCTTACTTGCCCCCTGCGACCAATCTGTCCCCGTGTGGAGAGAGTATTGAGAATGTGGTATGTCCTTCAGAGAACGGGGTATCAGGTCAGTTACCTGATCCGTATGATGTGGCACAGGGGGCCACACCTCAGGAGGGAGCAGCCTCATTGGCTCACATTGAAGAGACTTCTGCTCCCTCGGGAGTCGAGCCTGTTGGGGTGGGTCTCAGGAGAACTACTCGAGCTACGGCGGGTATACCTCCACAACGCTATGCATAAGACTTTGAGTGGGGAGGTGTGTCGAGGACGCCAACCTCTAGTGGGGTGGCATGTGAGAGTGTGAAATGTGATAACAGCAGGAGAGCACTAGGAGCCTGTGACTTTTGCCTGGCTGGGCTCAGAGGAGGGGCAGTGCTAGAAACTGTGTGTATTCTAACAGCGTCTGATGTGTGAGTCTAGACAGGAAGTCTGTGAGAAGGAGCTGCAATAAGACACTGTCTTTACACTCTTCCGTGTGGAGTTTGTTTACCCCTTTCTCTGCTTAAGGACAAGTGCTGAGCTGGGGAAGCTGTGTGGCTCTGTGGAGTTTTGTGGAGGTCCATGCTGAGTGGATTATAGACTTTGTGCTGAAGGAGTCACGTGTCGAGTGATGAAGGGACTGAGTAATCCATTTCTGTGACTGAGCACGCGGTTGGTGTACTGGATAACAATGAGAGACTTCGAGAGGAAAGAAGGTTTCTGGTGCCATTTCCACTGAGAGGATATTGACAAGACTTTGTGAAGAGATCTTCCCAGACCTTAATCTGAGGCTACAGGACTAAAGTCCCCGGCGTGTGGGCTCGGCATCGGCCGACAACACCAGGAATTTTTGCTGTTTTGTGAACTTTGTTTTTGCTTTGGCGCCAAAGTTTTCCGGGACTAGCTGCAGCCACCGTGATTCACAGGCCTGTGATAGACTGCATCTGAGGTTAACGGTACCATAACTTTAAGATATCCGGGTATCCTGATAATAAGGGTATAAGAGCAATTGATATAGTTTCATGCATTATTATTGTTCATAGTGGTAGGATTGTATGCAGTGTGCCATCTCAGGGGGTCCCCATATACCGCCCTCACTAGACTGACACAGTGTTTAGGTAAAATTTTTCCAGATCTCTAGAATAATTCACATAAGCTGGAAACCTTGAGATTGGCACATTGATTTCAGCTCTTGCTGATTGTGTGTATTTAGTAGAGACAGTGTCCCAGGCAGAACCTGAGACTGATTCATTCAATACTGAATTTTAGTCTAATCCCTGTTTTAGTAAAGAAAGTGTTGTTTATTTCTGTCTCTGTCTCAGTTTGTGACTCACTGGATCTCTCTCGGACCTCCGGTCATTACACCTACGTATGAATGTACCAAACAGATCTCATTAGTTTCAACCTTATTGACAACCTCAAAACCATCTGGAAGATTGGGGCAGTGAAGTCAGACCCAAAATTCCCTGGAAGGTCACTTTCCATTCACATAGGTGAACACTTCCTGCTGTATCACACAACGTTTGGAATTGTAACCGAGAATTTGAGACTGCGAGACTATATCAAAGTAAAAGCTGCATTGAGTTTGTTTGTGGATATTTGTCCTTCTGCATTTACTTGAACTTGATTGTAGTGAGCACATAACAAGTCTCCGTCCTCACATCAGTCCAAAACACAAAAATATATAACTAAGGGTGTATATTCGACACTAATAGTGGAGGAACCGTCAATTTCCACCCTATATCTGTTACCCAAAATACATAAGAACAGCAGTATACCACCTGGGAGACCAATTATCTCAGGTAGGGGCAATTACTTGGAAAAAGTAAATAGATATATAGATGCACAATTGCAGCCCCTTGTGGGATTGTTACCAACATACATTAAGGATACTGGAGACTTTTTGAAAAGAATAGATGGACTCCACATTGATGAAAAATCTCTATTGGTCACCTGTGATGTGGAGTCCCTTTATACTAATATCCGCCATGTCGATGGTGTGGGAGCAGTAAAGCACTTTCTTGATACCTCCACCAACCCTCCAATGTTCAATGAATTCGTGGTCCAATTGCTACAATTTGCACTTTCCCATAATTTTTTTCTATTTAAGGGGTCCTACTACCTGCAGCTCCAGGGTACAGCCATGGGGGCTTCATTTGCACCGGCTTACGCCAATCTTTTCCTGGGGCTGTGGGAGAGGGACCTCTTTCTGTCAGATCGATACGCACCAATGGACCGCATCCCTTTGTGGGTGCGGTACATTGATGATGTATTTCTGATCTGGCAGGATTCCATTGAATCTCTTGAGTTATTCATGTCCGAATTGAACCAGAATTCAATGAACATACATTTAACATATCAGTATGATAGGAGGATAATAGAATTCCTAGATGTATTGGTGTCGAAGGATATGAATAATTACTTACAGACCAATTTGTTTCGTAAAACTACAGCTGTAAATTCTTTACTTCAAGCATCCTCTTCTCATCCGCCAGCCATGATAAGATCAATTCCTACGGGTCAATTTCTTCGTATCCGTAGGATATGTTCCACCAACGAAGATTTTGAAAAACAGGCTGCAGAATTGAAACAAAAATTTGTGGAAAGAGGATACAGCAACCGTTCAATTAAGCAAGCCTATAATCGGGCTAGGCATACATCTCGAGATAAATTATTATACGGAAAGACAATACCATCACCATCCAGAAAAGTAAGATTTATTACTTCATACCATGGACAAACAGCTGGGGTGCGTGAGAGCCTAAAAAAATTTTGGCCCTTGTTGTTGGCGGATCCCACCATAGCAAAATATATAGGGGAGTCACCAAACATTACGTTTCGTAGATCACGAAACTTAGGTGACAGTCTCGTAATGAGTCATTATACAAATAGCCCAACTACCTTTTTAGACAATATGAGGCCTAGTTGGGGATGTAAACCCTGTGGGAGATGTGTGGCATGTCCTAATGTCACACGGACCGATTCCTTCCCCAATGCCAATGGATCTAGAACATTTAAAATTAGGCATTCGATCACTTGTACATCCAAAGCGGTAGTATACCATGCCACGTGCCCCTGTTCATTAGTATATATTGGATTGACAACGAGGCAACTTAAAGTCCGTATCAGGGAACACGTGAATGGTATTATTGCCGCTAAGGAAGTTGTAGATGTCTCACTGTTGAAAACCATACCTAGACACTTCAGAAATTTTCATGATTGTGATGCTACACAGCTACAAGTACGAGGGATTGACATGATATTGCCAACCGAATGTGGTGGCAACATCAGTAACCGGTTGGCAAGACTTGAGGCCAAGTGGATTTGTACTCTCGATACTATATGTCCTCGTGGTCTCAATGAAAACCTCAGTTTCGCCCCATTCTTATGAGGACCTTGCCAGTTTTTATGTTGGGCTAGTTTTTATATGTATCCTTATTTGCTTGTTTTTAATTCTTTTTTATTTGCAGCTTGGAATTGGAGGAGCTATACATGGTCGATCTAGTATTTGGCTCGATGTGATGACATTATACCCATAGAGGTTCGCTATCAGAGCGTAGATGACATCATAAACAACATAATATCTCTAATACTATTGGATTTGTACTGACATCTGGACAAATCTGAACTATAGATACGTACCTCAATTCAAGTGTGGAAACATCAAAATGGACACCTGATGGAACGTGAATAACTTATGGACATTGTATGTGACACATTTTGTTGTGCCGTTACCGGGGTTTGCACCCTAGTGGAGACACCCATGGGATATGTGATATATATCAGTTACCTACCTGTTGTGGGGTGGCTTGGGCTTTGGACGTCCAGTTGGGGATTCATGCCTGGGGGGTGGTCGTGTAGAGTCCTGTCCATGGTTTTCTCCTACAGGATCTATATGCAACCTAGGTTATAAGATTTACGATTACTATGAGATGTGGGCATCCATATGTTAGAGGAGGTCTACACACACCACAAAATCTCTCTCCCCAACCCCTCAGCTCCCCACCACACCCACACCCCCAACCCCCAACCAAGCTATAGATATGTATTTTTCTACTTATGATATATACTATGCACTTTAGATATACAGGATATACTCTTAGGTCTGACTGTATATGCATTTTATGACTAGCTATTACACTGATATACATAATTGGATATGATACTTTCTTGCTTTCTTTTAAATGTACCAGAGATATGTGAGTGCCTCTCTATGCAGTGCCACCTATGGCCAAACCATGATTGAATAAAGGTTTTTTAATGCATCCGTTTACTTTTGGTCTATTTTTGTTCGGTTGCTCTCTTTTTGTGTTTTGGATTGTGTATATGTTCCGAATTGACCAGGTCCAATGCAGATGTGGTTATAAGATAAGTAGTAATGTTTACAATAAACCTACATAATGCATTTCTTGTACTAAGTACATTAATTCTTGTCCTCACATCAGTGTGGAGGTGCTGACCCACTCTCGTTTTAGGATTCTCACTTAGAGGCAATGCTGTTTTAACAGTGACTACAGAGAATCTGAAGTTCATATGGAACCAGCAGCTATTTAAGGAATCTAATTTCTCTAATTCAACAAAACCAACTAGAAAATAGGAACTCAATGCCATAAATAGCATTATCAATGTAAGTGCCATTTCAAAAGATAACACACAATGGTACGGCTGCTTACAAATCTATAAGAACAATTACTAAAAAGGGTCATTATGTTAGAGCTGAACTGTGGTTAAATCAATACATGTGTTTGTAGTGTTATGTACTGCAATTTTTACTAGAAAATAAGGTAATGTGTAGTGTTGAGCGAGCATGCTCCACACTGCTCGGTACTCGCCCAAGCATCTCACTACTCGGGATGTTCGGCGAGCACCGAGCATTTCCGGGTTACTCGGGCGGGAGCTTGGGTCTCCGCCCTGCACGTTTGGAGCTCTTTACAGAGCCAATGAACATGCAGGGATTGCCAGCCAGTCACTGGAATGCCGCAGCCATGTTATTTGTGGGCATTACAGTGATTGGCTGGCCACACAGCGTCACCTCGAGTATTTAAAACCGGGCGCCGCCATCTTGGACACAGTCGCTCCTGATCAGACAGTGTAGGGAGAGATATAGTGCGAAATAGGTAGTGTAGGGTCTCTAAAGCGTGCCAAATCAAGCAAACAGTCTTTCTCAGGACTAATATCCATCACAAATATCAGGCAGGCAGGCTGTATAGGAGACGCAGTAGTTATACCAGCAAATGCTGCATTACAGTCCTGTGTTCTCCTGTTGGTCAAATTGCTAGACTCATCCCCCGGTCTCAGGGGCCAGGAAAATTCCTTTTTTTTTCATCTAAATCCTGTATTTTTTTTTCCTCAGTCTGACTGTACAAATACACGTTTTATTAACCTTTTTGTATTTTTTCCCCCCAAAAGAAAAATTGAGTGTGTCTGTGACTGTTCAGACACCAATATATCTGTTTAAAAGAGTCTGGTGTAGGCCAGAGAAATAGAACTGTGGTTTTGCAGTTCCACGGGTCAAATCTCTGTATTATCCTTCTTTTGGCATTTTTTGCAGTAAAAAAAAACTGTAATACTGTCTCCCAGACTGGTCAGACACCAATATATCTGTTTAGAAGAGTCTGGTGTAGGCCAGAGAAATAGAACTGTGGTTTTCCTCTTCCACGGCTCTAATCTCCTTTTTATTACCCTTTTTCCATTGATAGTGCAAGTGTAAGCTATTTTACTTAATTTACAATGGGCAAGGCGCGTGGCAAGGGACGTGGAACTGGACGTTCTGGTGATGGTGCGTATAGAGGACGGGGCCGTGGCCAAGGTGAAAATGTGCCACAATGAACAGCCACATCTTCTCGCTCCCACTTCTTGACCGAATTACTAGGGAAGCACACTACAGCACCAGTATTGCGAACTGATCAGTGTGAACAGGTTATTAATTGGATAGCAGATAATACTTCCAGTTACCTTGGCACCACCACCTCCAGTCTGTCTTCCACACGGTCAAGTTTTAGTAGCCGTGAGTCTCGACCGCATACTCCTCCTCACCATGCCGAGTGTCGTCAGACAGCAACTGATCCCACACTTGGACACTCTGAAGAGCAGTTCACTGGTCCATTTCCATATTTGTGCCCCTCACCTGCTCCGCTTGAAGTGGTGGAAGAGGAGATCCCATGTAGCGATGCCCAAATATTTGAACAGCCACGGCAACAGGAAGTCGACGCTGGCAATTTGTCACAAGAGGTGGACGATGACGAGACACAATTGCCACGAAGTGAGGAGGAGGATCGTGGTGCGCAAGTGGAAGAGGAGGAGGTGGTGGATGTTTTAGCAACTGACCCAACGTGGCAGGAGGACATGCAGAGCGAGGCCAGCAGCACACAGGGGGAGGGAGGCAGAGTACCCCAACAGGCAGGAAGAAGCAGTGTGGTGGCCACACACAGAAGGTGGGCAAAAGTTCCCCGTAATACCAACACGAGGGACGTTGCCAGTACAACCGGTAGGTCTTCCAGAGTCTGAAATTTTTTTAAAGACTCTGCTGATAACCCCAAAATGGCCATTTGTACCACCTGCCATGCCAGTATCAGCAGAAGTGACAAAACTACCAGCCTGACCACCACCAGCATGATTAGGCACATGTCAGCAAAGCACCCGACTTTATGGGGTGAACCCCAGGGTCCTCGACCAGTGTCAGCGGGTGTCACCACTGCTTCTTCTGCTGATGTGCGTGTAATAGAACCCCCTGTTGTGCGTGCAAGGCAATCCCCTGTCCATACTGCATGCAAAGATGCCCCCTCCTCTCAGTCTTCACTTGTTATGGCAGTTTCTCAAGAAACAGCATCAACGTCCACGTCCCACCGCAGCATTCAATTGTCCATATCCCAGAGCTTTGAATGAAAGCGCAAATTCGCAGCCAACGCCCCACAGGCCACAGTCCTAAATTCTCACATTTCACGACTGCTTGCATTGGAAATGCTGCCTTTTAGGCTGGTGGAGATGGAATCCTTCCGCAACCTTATGGCGGTGGCCATCCCTCGGTACTCGGTCCCCAACCGACACTATTTTGCCCGGCGTGCCATCCTCGCACTACACAAGCACGTGTCCCAAAACATCTGCCGTGCCCTCAACAACGCAGTTACTGGGAGAGTCCACCTGACAACGGACACGTGGACAAGTGCTTGTGGCCAGGGACGGTACATCTCCCTGACGGCACACTGGGTAAGCATAGTGGAAGCCGGGACCCAGTCGGACCCTGGGACTGAACACATCCTCCCCACAACGAGGATTGCGGGCCCTATGTCAGTCAGAGTTGCCCCCACAGTGTACAGCTCCTGTGCATCATCCTCCTCCTCCTCCTCATTTTCAGCCTCTATCTCAGATATCACCACATCAGTTACAAGCTGGAAGCACTG
Source organism: Phyllobates terribilis (assembly GCF_046119375.1). Taxonomy (NCBI): domain Eukaryota; kingdom Metazoa; phylum Chordata; class Amphibia; order Anura; family Dendrobatidae; genus Phyllobates; species Phyllobates terribilis. Next base: position 372,267,813 of record NW_027362767.1, read on the forward strand.
CAGTACTGCCTCAGCCAAGCGACAACAGGCTGTGCTGAAACTCATAAGCTTAGGTGATAAACCTCACACTGCTTGTGAGTTGTGGACAGCTGTGAAAGAGCAGGCAGATCTGTGACTGAGACCGCTGAACCTACATCCAGGCATGGTCGTGTGTGACAATGGCCTTAACCTGGTGGCGGCACTGAGGCGAGGCAAGATCACACACGTACCATGCATGGCTCATGTGCTTAACCGTGGTTCAGCGGTTTCTTAAATCAAACCCCGAGTTGCCAGATCTGCTCGTCAAAGTACGCCGCCTGTCAGCTCATTTTCGGAAGTCGGCTACAGCTTCCGCCGCCCTTGTTGTGTTGCAGCAGCATTTGCAGCTTCCGGCACACCGACTGGTGTGTGATGTCCCCACACGTTGGAACTTTACCCTCCACATGTTGCAAAGGATTTGTGAGCAGAAGAGAGCAGTTGTGGAGTACCAGCTGAAACAAGGCCGTCGATATTCAGGTCAGACTCCACACATAAGACCTCAGGAGTGGACCTGGATGTATGACATATGTACCATCCTGACAAACTTTGAGGAGTCCACCAAGATGGTGAGTGGCGATGACGCCATCATTAGCATCAGCATCCCACTTGTCTGTCTTTTGCAACGCTCTCTGCAGAGAATTAAAGAGGAGGCATTGCAGCCAGAGTATGATGAGATGGATCAAGAAGCCGTAATGGGCGATTCCACACAGCCCAGCCTCATCTCATCCCAATTTGCATTGGGGGACAATGAGGGAGAGGAGGAGGAGGAGTAGGAGGAAGAACAGGAGCTGGTATCATGCGCTGTAGACGATAGTACCTGTACAACTGTCATACAGTTGGTTCAGCGTGGGTGGCCTGAGGACAGGGGGGAGGAGGAGGAAGAAGAGGAGGAGAGCATGGTCAGTCATCATCTTGGTGAGGACACGGAAGTCTTGCCCGTTACCAGTCTGGCACGCATGGCTGACTTTATGTTACGCTGCCTTAACCGTGACCCTCGCGTTGTCAAAATGTTGGATGACAGTCATTTCTGGTTGGTGATACTTTTAGACCCTCGCTACAAGGAGAACTTTCACTCTCTTATTCCAGAGGTGGAGAGGTCTACAAAAATGTGGCAGTACCAGAAGGCCCTTGCTGCAGAACTGTTAAAAAAATTCCCATCTCAACACGCTAGCGGCAGAGGTCACAGTTCGTTGACCAACCAAGGCGTAGAGGCAAGAGAGACGCAACTCCAATCCAGCAGAGGCAGGGGAACACTGTCAACTCTCTGGGACAGTTTTCTGAGACCCGCCCAGCTTACAGGTCCTGAGGCGCGGGGTACTCTCACAAGGAGTGGAAAGTTTCAAAAGATGGTGAGGGAGTACCTTGCCGAACGTATCAGCGTCCTCCGTGATTCCTCTGTGCCTTTTAATTATTGGGTATCCAAGCTGGACACATGGAATGAACTCGCTGTGTATGCCTTGGAGGTCCTGGCCGACCCTGCCATTAGCGTGTTATCGGAGCGTGTTTTTAGTGCCGCTGGGAGAATTATAACTGATAAGCGCACTTGCCTATCAACTGACAATGCTGACAAGCTGACCCTTATCAAAATGAACAAGGGCTGGATTGGGCCACACTTCTCATCACCACCAAATGACAGCAGAGTAACATAAAGTCAAATCCACTGTGTTATTTCGAGAGGTGTATTCACATGCACCGCTTCACACCCACACATGGGTATACGCTTCCTCATTTTGGCTGTATTTTTCTCTTCTCCTTATCCTCAGCCTCCACCACCAATATACCACCAGGGTGACCGTGGTCCGTGTTGCCAGCATTGCAAGTTCCTCCGTCCTAATTTTTGGCAGCTTTTGCTTGGAAGGCATAGGCAAAGACTATGGGAGACCCATTTCCCAATAATGGGAATAATGTTTTTAAAATGCTGTACTGCATGGCTCTTGTAAGGGGCATGAAAACCGTCTTGTTAAGCTACTGCGACCTCCACCACTTTTCCAAGGGGCTTTGCTATTGTCTTCTTATTCCACTGCGACCTCCACCTTTCTTCCAAGGGGCATTAAAACCGTATTGTTAAGATACTGTGACCTCCACGTCTCTTCCAAGAGGCATTAAAAGCGTCTTGTTAAGCTACTGCGACCTCCACTTCTCTTCCAAGGGGCATTAAAACCGTCTTAAGCTACTACGACCTCCACGTCTCTTCCAAGGGGCATTAAAACCGTCTTTTTTAAGCTACTGCGACCTCCACGTCTCTTCCGAGGGGCATTAAAACCATCATGTTAAGCTAGTGCGACCTCCACCTCTTTTCCAAGGGGGATTAAAACCATCTTGTTAAGCTACTGTGACCTCCACGTCTCTTCCAAGGGGCATTAAAACCGTCTTGTTAAGCTACTGTGATCTCCACCACATTTCCAAGGGGCATTGATATTGTCTTTTTATTCCACTGCGACCTCCACCATTCTTCCAACGGGCATTGCATTTCCTCCTAATTTTAGTCAGCTTTTGCTTTTCAATGCATAGGTGAACACTAAGGGAGACCCACTCCTCAATAATGGGTAGAAGGTTTTTAGTATGCTGTAATCCATGTCTGTTTCAAGGGGCATTGCATTTCCTCCTAATTTTTGCTGTTCCTCCTAATTCACTGCTTAGGCCAACAGTGCACAGGAGACCCAGTTGCTATAAATGGAAATAACGGCTCAGTTAAGGCCCTCTGACCTCCATGTCACTTCCAAGGGGCATTGGAGTGCCTCGAAATTTTTTGTAGGCATTGCACTCACTGCATGCCCTATAACTGTGTAGCCGAACCGCTCATTTTGGTACAGAAACATATCCTACAAGACATGTGTGGTTGACTGGCCTGATATTGATGTGAATGGTCCCTGTTCCTCCTGCTCTTTCTCCTTTGCCACCACCTCATCCATCTTTCATCACCTGAAGCTTTGTTTTAACGGGAGTCATAGAACTGGGATAGTAGCAGGAAAACATCCAGCAATCCTCGGAGGAGGTAAGATATGCACCAAAACGCTGACCACCTCAGGCCTAGCCGCTACTACATACATGCGCTTGCATTCCAAGAAAACAAAGCAGATGCTAACTTCTATCATCATCATCATGCTCCTCACCTTGGCACTCTCAACTCCCCTGATGGAGAAGCCAGGGCCCACCGGAGGAGTCTGGTTCTCTGGTGGGCTCGTCCAATGCTGCCCTAAAGCAGGCCAGGCTAAGAAAAGTGTGGGGGCAGTTCCCAGAAGAAATAGGGGCGGCTGGGGACCGTGTGTGGACACCCGGCCGCCGGGCGGCTTGGAACTGAGTATGGATACCTCACTGCCGAAGCAGCCATGAGGTAGTGGCCAGCTTCGGCCTCCTCCAAACTAAAAGGCCCCATTTCAAGTGCAAGCTAGCAGTATGGTATTGCAGCCTGGGGGTGGGTGGGTGTTTGGTTGCACACTTACGCTTGCATTCCAAGAAAACAAAGCAGATGCTAACTTCTATCTTCATCATCATGCTCCTCACCTTGGCACTCTCAACTCCTCTGATGGAGAATCCAGGGCCCACCGGAGGAGTCTTGTTCTCCGGAGGGCTCGTCCATTGCTGCCTTAAAGCAGGCCGGGCTAAGAAAAGTGTGTGCGGGGATGTTCCAAGCAGAAATGGGGGCGGCTGGGGGCCGTTTATGGACACCCGGCCGCCCCCAGGCGGCTGGGGACCATGTGTGGACACCTGGCCGCGGGGCGGCTGGGGACTGAGTATGGATACCTCGCTGCCGAAGCAGCCATGAGGTAGTGGCCAGCTTCGGCCTCCTCCAAACTAAAATGCCCCATTTCAAGTGCAAGCAAGCTAGCAGTATGGTATTGCAGCCTGGGGGTTGGTGGGTGGCAGGCTGAATACTTGCGCTTGCATTGCAAGGAATGGGGGAGGTACTGTACAATTGAACACTGTCCTGGGACAAGGACTTGCACGGGGATAGTTGCAAGTCTGCATCTTCTGATGCTTAACATAAAAGGAAAGATTAGAACAGAGTATTAAGTTACCTAATATGATCAAGTATAATACACATCTATCATTCATACTGCAACCTACTCTTTTAGGATATATATATCCGGCCATTCGTATGAACTACAATATTTTGGGGAGTGCCGAAGCAGAAAAAAACGAACATATGGCCCATTTTATAGAGAATTAGAAAAAAAAAATTATTAACAAAATCTTATTGTACAGACTTTAAAGTGACACAGCATGTGTCAAAAAATACATACAGAGTTTAAAACATACTTAAAAACAAGCAAGTGTCACAGGAGTGTAGGTATCACGTCCCACAGGTATCATTATTCATAATTATTGCATCAAAACTGAATTGATGGATAGGGGGAGTATGGACAACCAATCCATGTACAAACAATATTCAGTCTAAAAGACTATGTATATATATATATATAACTCTCCCTACCCCTGTTCATCAAAAATCACTAATGTCCATCATAATTACCTTTGTGGAGTGAAGCCCACACGCTGCGTGGTTCCCCGACGCGCGTTTCGGCGCTATTGCCTTCCTCAAGGGGATTGCTCTGGCTGAAATCAGGACCTTTAAATACATATTGCGCGCATTCCTAGCCAATGGGGCAACAATACCGTCCCCACCAGAAATGGGCGGTCATGTGATCGTTGTCATAACGATCCACGACACTACCCAGTGATGCACTGCGACCCGGAAGTGACGCAGAGTGCGTCGCCGTAACCAAGACAGCAGACCCCATCGCCGCAGCGACGCTACCCAGGACGCCGATGGAGTCAGATGTGTAGGGACAGCGTCACACCTGCGTACAGGATCTTACGGTGACTGTACTCACCATATCACAATGAACCACCACATATAGAGATCATACCTCGGGAAAAAGGGATCGCTAGAGTGTCACCCCATAGCTTACCATAGATACATAAGGGTATATCCTATAGTGACACATCTCATAGTTCATAAACAGTAGCACATCTCATAACTCATAATGTGTATATATCATAGAATCATGCATATATCTTACATTACTAATACCCTCCCATTTCAAAAACCACAGTTGGACACCACATTACATCCCCCATATACATAGATATACTGTATATCCCATATGACACACAATCACAGTCCAATGAAAAATTACATATAAAAAGGGATATATACCCCAATTATGGCTAGATTTTCTCATATAAATCTCCATCACCATTTATAAGGGGCAATATTTTACAATTATAATTATAGATATGGCTAAATGTTTTTATATATTTTTTTATATCCCCATCACCATTTCATAGGGGACAGTATTTTACAATTATAAATGTCAACATGGCGTTCTTATACAAAAAACAATGGAAAAGGAACCTTCCCCAAGTAGTAACCAATATGTAATATATATATACACACATGAAATAATGCACATAACATAATACAGAGAGAGGACCATAAGCCATAAGTTTCTTCGTTTTGCGCATTGCGTAACTTCCAAGTTGAATTGCTATGGTGTATATTTCACAAATATGGCAGGTAGATGTATTGTCACGATAGTCCCATGTATGAAGCGCACAAAGATATCATCATATTCAACCAGAACCGTAAATTCATTCAGATTCATTAAATCTGCTAAAGAATGCGTAAAATGAAAAAACAAAAACCAACAACCACCTTAAAAAGAGACAATCTGTATTATGTTATGTGCATTTTTTCATGTGTGTGTATATATATATATTACATATTGGTTACTACTTGGGGAAGGTTTCCATTGTTTTTTGTATAAGAACGCCATGTTGACATTTATAATTGTAAAATACTGTCCCCTATGAAATGGTGATGGGGATATAAAAAAATATATAAAAACATTTAGCCATATCTATAATTATAATTGTAAAATATTGCCCCTTATAAATGGTGATGGGGATTTATGTGAGAAAATCTAGCCATAGTTGGGGTATATATCCCTTTTTATATATCATTTTTCATTGGACTGTGATTGTGTGTCATATGGGATATACAGTACAGACCAAAAGTTTGGACACACCTTCTCATTTAAGGATTTTTCTGTATATTCCTGACTATGAAAATTGTACATTCACACTGAAGGCATCAAAACTATGAATTACCACATGTGGAATTATATACTTAACAAAAAAGTGTGAAACAACTGAAAATATGTCTTATATTCTAGGTTCTTCAAAGTAGCCACCTTTTGCTTTGATGACTGCTTTGCACATTCTTGGCATTCTCTTGATGAGCTTCAAGAGGTAGTCACCGGAATTGGTTTTCACTTCACAGGTGTGCCCTGTCAGGTTTAATAAGTGGGATTTCTTGCCTTATAAATGGGGTTGGGACCATCAGTTGTGTTGTGCAGAAGTCAGGTGGGTACACAGCTGACAGTCCTACTGAATAGACTGTTAGAATTTGTAGTATGGCAAGAAAAAGCAGCTAAGTAAAGAAAACGAGTGGCCATCATTACTTTAAGAAATGAAGGTCAGTCAGTCCGAAAAATTGGGAAAACTTTGAAAGTGTCCCCAAGTGCAGTTGCAAAAACCATCAAGCGCTACAAAGAAACTGGCTCACATGAGGACCACCCCAGGAAAGGAAGACCAAGAGTCACCTCTGCTTCTGAGGATAAGTTTATCGGAGTCACCAGCTTCAGAAATCGCAGGTTAACAGCAGCTCAGATTAGAGACCAGGTCAATGCCACACAGAGTTCTAGCAGCAGACACATCTCTACAACAACTGTTAAGAGGAGACTTTGTGCAGCTGGCCTTCATGGTAAAATAGCTGCTAGGAAACCACTGCTAAGGACAGGCAACAAGCAGAAGAGACTTGTTTGGGCTAAAGAACACAAGGAATGGACATTAGACCAGTGGAAATCTGTGCTTTGGTCTGAGGAGTCCAAATTTGAGATCTTTGGTTCCAACCACCGTGTCTTTGTGCGACACAGAAAAGGTGAACGGATGGACTCTACATGCCTGGTTCCCACCGTGAAGCATGGAGGAGGATGTGCGATGGTGTGGGGGTGCTTTGCTGGTGACTCTGTTGGGGATTTATTCAAAATTGAAGGCATACTGAACCAGCATGGCTACCACAGCATCTTGCAGCAGCTTGCTATTCCATCCGGTTTGCGTTTAGTTGGACCATCATTTATTTTTCAACAGGACAATGACCCCAAACACACCTCCAGGCTGTGTAAGGGCTATTTGACCAAGAGGAAGAGTGATGGGGGGCTACGCCAGATGACCTGGCCTCCACAGTCACCAGACCTGAACCCAATCGAGATGGTTTGGGGTGAGCTGGACCGCAGAGTGAAGGCAAAGGGGCCAACAAGTGCTAAGCATCTCTGGGAACTCCTTCAAGATTGTTGGAAGACCATTTCCGGTGACTACCTCTTGAAGCTCATCAAGAGAATGCCAAGAGTGTGCAAAGCAGTCATCAAAGCAATAGGTGGCTACTTTGAAGAACCTAGAATATAAGACATATTTTCAGTTGTTTCACACTTTTTTTGGTAAGTATATAATTCCACATGTGTTAATTCATAGTTTTGATGCCTTCAGAGTGAATGTACAATTTTCATAGTCATGAAAATACAGAAAAATCTTTAAATGAGAAGGTGTGTCCAAACTTTTGGTCTGTACTGTATATCTATGTATATGGGGGATGTAATGTGGGGTCCAACTGTGGTTTTTGAAATGGGAGGATATTAGTAATGTAAGATATATGCATGATTCCATGATATATACACATTATCAGTTATGAGATGTCTTACTGTTTATGAATTATGAGATGTGTCACTATAGGATATACCCTTATGTATCTATGGTAAGCTATGGGGTAACACTCTAGTGATCCCTTTTTCCTGAGGTATGATCTCTAGATGTGGTGGTTCATTGTGATATGGTGAGTACAGTCACCGTAAGATCCTGTACGCAGGTGCGTCGCTGTCCCTGCACATCTGACTCCATCGGCGTCCTGGGTAGCGTCGCTGCTGCGATGCCGTTGGGGTCTGCTGTCTTGGTTACGGCGACACACTCTGCGTCACTTCCGGGTCGCAGTGCATCACTGGGTAGTGTCGTGGATCGTTATGACAACGATCACATGACCGCCCATTTCCGGTGGGGGCGGTATTGTTGCCCCATTGGCTAGGAATGCGCGCAATATGTATTTAAAGGTGCTGATGTTCAGCCAGAGCAATCCCCTTGAGGAAGGCAATAGCGCCGAAACGCGCGTCGGGGAACCACGCAGTGTGTGGGCTTCACTCCACAAAGGTAATTATGATGAACATTAGTGATATTTGATGAACAGGGGTAGGGAGAGTTTTATATATATATATATACATAGTCTTTTAGACCGAATATTGTTTGTACATGGATTGGTTGTCCATACTCCCCCTATCCATCAATTCAGTTTTGATGCAATAATTATGAATAATGATACCTGTGGGACGTGATACCTACACTCTTGTGACACTTGCTTGTTTTTAAGTATGTTTTAAACTCTGTATGTATTTTTTGACACATGCTGCGTCACTTTAAACTCTGTGCAATAAGATTTTGTTAATAAAAAAAATTTTCTAATTCTCTATAAAATGGGCCATATGTTTGTGTTTTTCTGCTTCGGCACCCCCCAAAATCTTCTGATGCGTAAAGGATCACTTCTGATGGGCACACTTTTAGGCAGTGACCTGTGTATCAGAGATGCTTCCAGGGGTCTTCCCCATGCTGTTCCCATGTCTTTTCAGCACTGTATGCATGTGTCACACAGCACATGGCCAGTTAAGGTTGTAAAATGTTAAAATGACATTTCCCGGTGAATGCATTTGTCACGGTTGAAAGCAATACAAAAGTGCAAAAACGCATAAAAAATGCTACTTGTGAACATAGCCCAAGGTGTGGAGGAGTATTTTTGTTTTTGGTTATTTATTTTACCTTATACACAAGTCTTTACCCTGGAAAGGATGTTCCTTAACATATTTCACAGGAAAACCGTTTCAGTTTAGTTTTTGAACGTTTTATTGTGAGCCCGTTAAAGTGGCTTAATACCTCGGACCACGTTGTTGACAGCAGTGACCTGAGGGTCAGAAATGCTGCCTGGGGCGATGCCCATGCTGTCCCCATGACTTTTGAGCACTGTCACTATCGTTTTGGGCACTTTTTAGGCTTTCTACAGACTGCCGGGGGTGCCGCCGCAAAAATTCTCAGGTCTCCCATAGACTAACATTGGGCTTGTTGCTCGGGTCGAGCACCCGAGTATCACGGTGAGCTCGACCCGAGCTTCGAGCACCCAAGCATTTTAGTGCCCGCTCAACACTAGTAATGTGTGTTTGCTCTTACCACAAAACATTTATTAAACTGTGCTGCATTTTACAGTATAGGAAAATAGTTCATAATAAAATGTGGTATATTGTGATAATGAGAACTTTGATAGATAGATAGATGATAGATAGATAGATAGATAGATAGATAGATAGATAGATAGATAGATAGATAGACGAAGAGAAGAACCATCCTTGATAAGGTGAATTTTCCCTTGTCCCTTTAATTCTTCTTCTCGGCGCCACAGTGCATTTTAAATGATTAGTAATTTCTTTTTCAGTGTTTAGAAATATATACAGTATTTCAACCTGGATATCACCTGGTTACGTGATGACTCATCTTATATAAATGAATGCTATTCTTTGAAGATTTATTGCTTTCTTAATAAATATTTTAAGTAATAATATATTTATTTGGGATATGTATTACTGTCTCTACTTTTGGCTTTTGGAATCGTTCCCTTTATACTCCTTCTACCTAGGTATTATGTGCCCTTTTTGGATTCCAAGTTGACTGCTGTGTCTTTAATTAGATACAGCTCTCCTTATATACCCTTTTTATCTCGGTTGTACCTAAGTCAGCCAATGGGGGGGGGTCTCTGGGATTCTTTTGGGTCTTGTTTATGCCTGCTTTGGAGTCTGGGATGATTTCTGCCTAACTATAGAGTGGTGTGTTACGGATCCGGGTGGTGGAACCTCTGTGCTGCAGTGCAAGTGATGCGCCCAGGGGATGGGGACGACTCGGCGCCCGGGGCCTTGTTGTTAGTTTTGGGGGATGTCGCGATGGCCGGCTCCCGAGACCGTACCCTGGGGTCACTCTTAAAAAGCAAGGAATTGGGGGTAAAAAGGTGTAGGGGAAAGGGAAAATTGTACGTGACGCCACCCGTGGTTTCTGGTGAGGATCACCAGCGCTGCTACAGTCCTCTGAGGCCGGTGGTCAGGCAGCTTAGTTGGTGCAGCTCCCCACAGGTGGAGCTGGGCCTCAGGGCAGCGTAGGAGAAGGGATGCAGGACAGAGGGGACCCAGCCAGGTCAGAAGAAGAATAGGCACACTCACAACAGTTCACTTCAGTACCTTTACTGGTGGTGTTTCAGGCATGATCCAGGGCACTGTAGGGTGAAGGGTGCATATCAGGACTCTCCCCAGTGAGCGGGTGTGGGGCCTTCTGTTTCTTGCCTTTTCCTGTTAAGCTTATGACCTGCCTGGAGCTAGGCCTAACGTGGTCTCTGTCTTGCACCAGCTGACCTGGTGGTAGGGCCTTCTGTTGGAGATCACACTCCCTGGTCTCTTGGGCCTCAATGACTCCTGACCCTGGTATGACAGTCAGCTTTTGGTGTTCCTGTGACATATAGTTCTCCAGGGGTTCCGGTTGTTTCTGCTGGGCGTAGAAATCCCTGCAGACACGGACCCGGTGTCCGGTATATGGTCTTGGGTTGAGCTGGCTAAGCTCCTCTGACCCCTATGTAGCTCGCTTACTCCACTTGCCTTCGGCCGCGCTCGGGGCCCTCATTAGGCTTCACACTGGCAGTAGGCCTCGCTACTCTTCACTGCTCTTAAGGCGTCGGCACGCCTTAGGCTCACTAACCTGAGCTCCCTGAGTCTGGGCTGGACTGATTTTCTCACAGACTGTAGGTTCCAGACTTCTACAGACTTGACTTCAGACCAGACTGACTGCTGATTAGCTCCACCTTCCCTATTTATATCCCTAATGGGCTCCCTCTGGTGGTCTGAGGTGGAAGGTGGAGGTGTGTGAATGCTACGAGGGCCTCGTGTGGAGGAATCCGTCCATACACCCCTCTGGGATCTGTGGCACCAATGCACAGCAGGGCGCCACACAAGGAGGGACCAGAGGGGCGCAACTAGGTATCAACTCGGACTGACCAAGGTCGCACGGTGGCTCAATCGACTCCGTGAACCAGGGAAGGACCGAGCAGAGGGACCAGGTGCTATTCTGGGCCTGTCCTTGTATGAGAGCAGGTGACACCCACGGGTAACTGGTAGGAGCCTCCGGGAAGGCACGGCAGGTAACTGACAGGAGCCTCCAGGTAGGCTGACTGATAGGCACGGCAGGTAACTGGTAGGAATCTCCATGTAGGCTGACAGATAGGCACGGCAGGTAACTGGTACATTCTCTGGGTAGGCAGGCAAGCCAGGCCCATAGACAGACTGGCGGGTTAGGATCGCAGGCAGACCGTCGGGCTGGAGAGTACACTTGGCAGGTGGAGACAGGTAGTCAGGCTGGAGGACTGGACTGGTAGTCAGGCTGGCAGACAGGACTGGTAGTCAGGCTGGCGGACTGGACTGGTAGTCAGGCTGACAGACTGGACTGGTAGTCAGGCTGGCGGACTGGACTGGTAGTCAGGCTGGCGGACTGGACTGGGAGTCAGGCTGGCAGACTGGACTGGCAGTCAGGCTGGAGGACTGGACTGGTAGTCAAGCTAGCAGCGGGACCTGAGGGCTGAAGCAGAGTTTAGGACACAAAGCTACAACCTTGCACGAGCACCTCCATTTTGGAGGAGGTGCCTTTTATATTATTTACATTGGCCGGGGACTCCTTAGGACGGCTCGCGTGGCCCCTTTAAGAGGGAGGGAGCGCGTGCGCCTTAAGCACAGTGCCCGGGAAGCTGCGCGCGCCGGCAGCAGAAGCAGGAGAGCCGGAAAACGCTGGTCCGGGAGCGCGGCGGTAAGAGGGACGGCGTCTCTGCCTGCCAGGGGGCAGAGACGCCGATACTACAGTCATGGCCAAAAGTATTGAGAATGAGACAAATAGTAATTTTTCCAAAGTTTACTGCTTCATTTTTTGTAATGGCAATTTGCATATACTCCTGAATGTCAAAGAGTGATCAGCTTAACGGCAATTACTGTACTTGCAAAGTCAGTATTTGCCCAGAAAATGAACTTTAACCCCCAAAACACATTTCAACATCATTGCAGTCCTGCCTTAAAAGGAGCAGCTAACATCGTTTTAGTGATTGATCCATTAACACAGGTGTGGGTGTTGATGAGGACAGGGCTGGCGATCAATCAGTCATGATTAAGTAAGAATGACATCACTGGACACTTTAAAAGGAGGCTGGTTCTTGGTATCATTGTTTTTCTTCAGTTAACCATGGTTATCTCTAAAGAAACACGTGCAGCCATCATTGCACTGCAAAAAAATGGCCTAACAGGGAAGAGTATCGCAGCTACAAAGATTGCACCTCAGTCAACAATTTATCGCATCATCAAGAACTTCAAGGAGAGAGCTTCCATTGTTGTCAAAAAGGCTCCAGGGCGCCCAAGAAAGACCAGCAAGCGCCAGGACCGTATCTTAAAACTGTTTCAGCTGCGGGATCGGACTACCAGCAGTGCCGAGCTTGCTCAGGAATGGCAGCAGGCTGGTGTGAGTGCTTCTGCACGCACTGTGAGGCGGAGACTCTTTGAGCAAGGGCTGGTTTCAAGGAGGGCAGCAAAGAAGCCACTTCTCTCCAGAAAAAACATCAGGGACCGGCTGATATTCTGCAAAAGGTACAGGGAGTGGACTGCTGAGGACTGGGGCAAAGTCATTTTCTCTGATGAATCCCCTTTTCGATTGTTTGGGACATCTGGAAAACAGCTTATTCAGAGAAGAAGAGGTGAGCGCTACCACCAGTCTTGTCTCATGCCAACTGAAAAGCATCCTGAAACCATTCATGTGTGGGGTTGCTTCTCAGCCAAGGGAATCGGCTCACTTACAGTCTTGCCTAAAAACACAGTCATGAATAAAGAATGGTACCAGAATGTCCTCCAAGATCAACTTCTCCCAACCGTCCAAGAGCAGTTTGGCGCCCAACAATGCCTTTTCCAGCATGATGGAGCACCTTGCCATAAAGCAAAGGTGATAACTAAATGGCTCATGGAACAAACATAGAGATTTTGGGTCCATGGCCTGGAAACTCCCCAGATCTTAATCCCATTGAGAACTTGTGGTCAATCATCAAGAGACGGGTGGACAAACAAAAACCAACAAATTCTGGCAAAATGCAAGCATTGATTATGCAAGAATGGACTGCTATCAGTCAGGATTTGGTCCAAAAGTTGATTGAGAGCATGCCAGGGAGAATTACAGAGGTCTTGAAGAAGAAGGGGCAACACTGCAAATATTGACTTGCTGCATTAACTCATTCTAACTGTCAATATAACCTATTGGTACTCATAATATGATTGCAATTATATTTCTGAATGTGATATAAACATCAGACAAACACTAATAAAAACCAGAGGCCAGCAGATCATGTGAAAATATAATTTTGGTGCCATTCTCAAAACTTTTGGCCATGACTGTACATGGTGCTGTAATTGCGAATAACAAATGCCCTCTTTCAAGATTGCGTTTTTTCGAGTATATAGCAATGTATTTTCCTCTATACATTCTGACACTGCACAGTCCTCTTACACCATTTAGTGAGCGCGAGCGTTATGCACACGTGGTAGTAAACACGGGGTAAAAGGAACTAACAATGAGAAAACTGCTCGAAAATCCTACCCGGTTCCTGTACAGACTAAAGTATCCAGTAAAGCAGGCCCTAGGGGCTTCAGCACAACATGGATTACCCTTGTAGGAAAAACTGTAGATGACCACTCGGACCTGGCTTCCCAAAAGGTCATTGAATGCATCTTGTACCTCCTAAGAAATAGAGTGAGAGTGCAGCATAAAATAAACCCCAGCAGTACACTTATCTGATTGGTCTTGTACTCAAAGCAGACTCCATTAAAGACTATGACCAGCAGAGAATGCAGGAAGGAGTTAGGTTTAAATAGAGGCACCTGCAGTGTGATAGGACAGGCGAGATAACACATAGAAAACACCTCCTGTCTGAAAGGAATGGACCAGAAGGCAAAAGGTAATCAGCACCTGGACAGCAACAGATCCTTCTGTGGCTAAGAGGACAGAGACACTAACAGGAGAGCACAGGGCCGCCGGATTGAATCCTGAGGCATGATAGCGGGCATGCGCATTGCGCTCTTAAACCTTTTCCAAGATGGCGCTGGTGACCTCATTTGCCATTGCGCATGTGCGAAAGCATACTATACACTTGGTTTAGTGCTCTGACTTGCGCAGTCGGCTACTTAGGATGCTGAACATGGTGGTTTGACAATATAGATGTTCCTTTGTACTATAGGGTGAGTTATCTGGGTTACATTTAATCATTGCGATTTTTCATCTGTAATCAAATTGAACAATGAAGCACTATTGCACTCTTTATTTACACTGTGATATTGTATTACCTTCACTCACAGGTGCTTGGATTGTATATGCACATGGTCAATCATTTTTATATTTATCTTGCATATGTAACCTTTGTGTACTTTTATAATGTTGTGTAATCACTTTGCCTTTAAATATATGGCAAAAGTATTCCATCACGGCTTGAGAAAGGTTCTCGCTTTAGAATTGAAACGTCGCCACTATGGGCTAATAAATCACTGTTGTTCTGCCCTATCTCCTTGGCGAGCTACCTCCAGTCGCTGCTTTTATGATACGTGCAAAAATGAAGGCAGTACTGAAATAGCCCATAGTGATGGCTTGGTATGAAAGACAGACAGATAGATAGATAGATAGATAGATAGATAGATAGATAGACAGATAATAGATAGATCGACAGACAAGCAGGCAGATAGACAGAGACAGACAGATACATCTTTTATAAGAACAAATGTAAAAATGTTTTTGAATTGTTTTTTATCAATACCTTTTTTTTCCCACTTCATGATTGTGTTTGCACATAAAATTCACATGCATCAATTCAGAGAAATGATGTGGAAATAGAATGACAGAGTCAGTTAGCAATTTGTCTGAAGAGAGGAAAGTTACAGAATAGTGATGCAACAGACACAAAAGTGTCAAAGTCACACCATGTTCTTCATGGTTGGCTCTATACTTATAAAAATAAATTTAGTTGGGATAAAACCTTATAGAAAACCTGTTCACGAGCCTACCCATAAACAGCAGATAATGGCTGTGACACACAGCAGCCAGGATGTGCCTCTAACAACCTAACAGCATTAATGGTGCATCATTCTTTGTGACTCGCCTCCAGGGGTACTCGGCAGCCGGGCCTCTGATTGCCGGGGGATATCACGGTGGCAGGCCCAGTCCGTGACCCAGGGCGGTTAGTGAAAAGGGGAACTTCTCTTATATGAGGTTTTGGGGATTTTTCGTGACGCCACCTGTGGTATCTGGTGAGGATCACCAGAGCTGCAGTAGTCCTCTGAGGCAGGTGACAAGGCAGCTAAGATGGTACAGCTTCCCACAGGTGAAGCGGGCCTCAGGGCAGTGTAGAGGAGTAGAAAGATGGTGGTATGGTGTGCTGGGCGTTGTAGTGCAGTGAGGATCAGCGAAGCCGGTGAAGAAACAGACAGAGGCCATTCAATGCAGTCGTCCAAGGTTTTACTTACAGTCCTTAGGCAAGTCACAAATGTACTTTGCAGGTGAAGGCCTCCCTCGTCGCGCTGCGTTCACCGGGCAGGGGTTCAGTCCTTTCTCAGCAAATTTAGGAATGCCTAGCGGAACCTCACTTTCATATGTACCTATCTTGACCTTTTCCACACTCTGTCCTTCTCACCGCTGCCCTACGCTGCTCACTCTCATTCCCGCTCGGGTATGCTGAAATCCTTCTTGTACGTCGGATCCGGGACCAACCTGAACCCCTGGGGTTTTGAGTGTAGCAACCGATCCCTCCTGATCACCTGGCAGGAGCTGGGAGTACGGGTGCCGTCCTGCACGCGCCGTACCCCCTGGGATACTTTAAGTAGAATGGAGCCTGCTCCCTGCTCACCTCCAGGGCCTCTATCCTGGGCCCTAACTTGTGGAGCAGAGCTCTGACTGAGCCTCTGCTCCCTGACTGTACTCGACTGAACTGCCTCGAACTCACCTAGACCTAATATGGCTTCCTATTATATACTGTATATGTGCTACGTGTAACTGTATCCTCCACCCACACCCACTATTGGTTCCCCCTACCTTTGGGTTCCCCCCCTACTCCAGCCAGGGCCAGGGCTCAGCAGAAAACTACATTGCGTCTTGCCCCTCCGGCTGGCCTGGAGCAGTGTGGTGTTGGATGTAGGTGGTTGGGGTTCCGTGGAGCACTTCCTCCTTACCTGAGAGAAGGGAGACACCACACCTCGGGTGAGGTGCAGTATCTCTGTGGCGACTGAACCCTCAGGGGCGCCACATTTGCGCCCATCGGCTGGGTCGCCACATGATCACGGGATGCTGATGGGCTGCCATGACAGCCAAGGTCTGTGGGACCTCCATACCTGTCATCATGGAGCTCCATTGAAGCCGGGCTTCAAAGGAGACTGTGATTTTTGTCATATACTGTATTATTGCTTTATATAGGACAAGCAATTTGACAATTGTAGGTTCAAGTCTCCTTAGGGGACTAACAAATACAGTAAGAAGTTTAAAAAATATATGAAAAAACCCATAACAGTCCAAATCACCCCTTTTTTTCCCCAATTAAAAATAGATTTAAAAAAAAAAAAAAACTACATATATGTGGCATCACCACGTTCATAAAGCTATCAAAACATAACATGAAGCAACCTGATTGGTAAAAACTGTTAAAAAAAAATCAAAATGCCAAAATTGCCTGTTTTTGTTTGTTAAAATAACGCAAGAAATGAAGCGATCAAAATGTCATATCTATCCCAAAATAGTTCCAAAAAAATGTCTTGTCCAGCAAAAAAATAAGTCCTCACTCAGCTCCATTGACTTAAAATAAAAACATTATAGGTCTTGGAAAACGGCAACATAATAAAAGATTATTTTTTTTTACAAATTTCTCCCCAAATATTTCATTATTAAAATAATGAAAAAAAACTGAACAAGTCATTATCCATGATGACCTCAATGAGATATAAGACATACTGTCAACTAATTCATTTTGTTGTTGTTGTTGTCTTTTTGCTTTTTTTTGTATGTACTCAATTATTAGTTACATTTTGAAGAATTTAAGAATTTAAGCAGAGCAGTAAAACATTGCAGCCAGGATTTAACAATATGACTTCTCAAAGGTGCATTAATATATGCACGGATGCACATACTGTATGGCCATATGTTTTAATGAATATTTATGGAATAGAAAATGTGCTGTTACAAACTGAATATTTATGTCCTTTAGATAAACTTTAATGTGAACATTATTTGGCTTCCTAGGTTCTTTGTGAATGGAAATGGAAATAAATGACCCCCTTTAAGCAGCACCACTTGTGTTTTACCTTACCTTTCAAGAGGAGAAAATAAAAACTGACAAGCCTAAATTAATGGGAAGAATTATCTAGCAGAGCTGGAATCTTTGTATTATATTCAGATAATAGTATAAATCTTCTATTTTACAATCTGTCACAGTTCCCTTTGTTCAGGAAACGATTTGCTTCTTATTTATATCTTTTGCAGTTTAGTCAGGAAATAAACATTATCCAAATCTTTACCATGACGAAGAAACTTTACAACTTTCATATATATCCTAGCTCTCAATAATGTGATCCCAAGAGCGTGAATTGTAGACCTTTTTACTGCACATTCCCAATAACTGTCAGTGGTAAAAATGTAGGCAACGACTACTGTAGTTCACATTAATACAGTGTTCTACGCTGAGTACTGCTTCTGGGTTTCTATCTAAATCCCCCAAAAAACAAGATTCAAACACAACCACTGATGGAGCCATTCAGTCTAATGGGTGTACAGAGTTACTTTGGACTCCGTTCTGGAAGTGTCCGACTTTTTGGGGAAAGACACAATAGCATAGTAGACTACATTTAGTGCCCCCCCAAAAAATAAGGACACTACCAGAAGGGAGGCCAATCGGAGTCCAAAGTGACTATACTGAAGAGCTTTGCTTGGAGTACATGGGGGGTTCTGCCTGAATCACATTTTTTATGGATCTAAACAGATACCCTGGCGCAATGCCCAGCATAGATCACTATATAAATCTAATTCTTGCATAAACTGTCCAAACAGCTAAAATCAGATTAAAGGTTGTATAAAAATGGGCACGACATACAATAATGGCTCATAACATAGGTTTTTAAATAGCCTAAAACACTTCAGCCATTGAAACCCTTGCCATATATTTCTCGTAAGGTAAAATATCATCTTAAAAGGGTTGTCCCACAAATAACATATGTCAACTATCCTATACATAGGTGGTAAACGTATAATCCCCTGGGGAACAACCACAAGAGCCCCTACCCCATCTAATGGGAGTCCCTATAGTCACCTATATGAATGGAAATTCAGTGAGCATGTGAAGCCACCGTTTCTTTCACTTTCTATAGTATTGAAGGTTGCACATGTTCACTAACTCTCTTGGCTCCTCCGTTCTCAAAATCAGTAGAGATCTCAACAGCTGGACCCCCAGCAATCATACATTTATTATTTATCCTTTGAATAGGTGATAAATGATGCTTATGGGACAACTTTTTAAACTCTATACGCCGTACTATCATAAACTGATGTCATAAATAGAGATCCACTGGTTGGGATGGCCCTCAATTATGCGAAGTAGAGATCTCAAAGCTGATCTTCTGTAGAAATTGGAAGTATGCATGATAGGCTTTACATCATTACATCTTTATTAAAAAAGGGTTGTTTAAGTTGGAGAACTCCAGTAGGATTTGTGATATCAACCATACATGTCTTCATTCAACTTTCTAACTGTAGGTTAGAATTAGACATAAGAATAAAATGTAGGAAGAAGGAAACGGTATGAAATAGGTGTGAAGAAAGAAACAAGTATAAGACTATCTATTTAGGTGGCACAAGTGTGTGTGTGTCTATTTTGTTATAGATGTAATAGTAAATTGGGACCAATATCAAAACTGTCTCTCGAGAGGGGACGTGTCACCCTCATATTGAGGATTGAAGCATGGCTTCATTATTACTTGGAAAGGGAACCAGAGCAAGCACTCTAAACATTTGAACCCGGTTACTCTATGACCTCCTGCTGTAAACAGGTCATTGAAGTGGGTTATCTGCTGGAAAGTCAGGACTCGGTGTATTCAAAAGGCTGGGAGGTGACAAATTTATTGCCTGCAGAGATAACTCTTCCTACGTTCAAAAGAACTACAAGCAGACTCTTTGGAGCTGGATTCCAGTTATGAATATTGTTTTTTGCGACTAGCGAAGGTCCTATAGTTATGGGAGATATATTTTTGGCATCTTAACGAAATGGCAAACCTAACGCATTTACTTACACCATTGTGAGGCCTGCCAAACAGCCCAGAATTACTATCGGCCAGATGGAAAAAGTTGGACATGCCATGTTTCCTATCTATCGAAAGCTAAAATCATAATAGGAAGTATGTCATTAATATCTCCAGCCTGCAACCTCCAAGTGGACAGATATTATGAAGATCGGGATTCCCATAATTTTCTGGGACCTAGTCGCATCCCATTGACTAGCCCCATTTAGGGGAGGTATGTGGCAGTGACATTTATCTAATAAAAGTAGATTTTGAATTTTAACTATTGTTCAGTGCTGGGAGATATAGCTAGCTGTAGGACTGCGCCATTTTCCAATAGGAGAGCTCCATTCTGCTATGATCTACGCCATTTCTGTGACATCAGGTCTAGTAGTTTTCTTTAATTTATCCTTTTTATTTTATGTGATTGTATATTTTGTATTGTCTTTCCGCCTTTTGCAATATATTTTGTATATTTTTATAAACACTGCCTACTTTTTGGACTAAATATATAAAATTTAATAGCGTTGTTCCTCTTGCTCTATAAACTGCACCCTTGAAGCCTCGTGAGTTTATAAGTTACCGGTAAAAGGAGTCCCATTGGCCTGCATAAACAACTCGTGGTGATCATATCAAAGCATATATATATTCCATGCGTTGCAATTACATGGGTATATAAGATACATTCACTGGGAAGCACAGAGTAGCGAAAGCGGCAGTAGCCTTGTCCATTAATCGTTATCCAATTGCTTATTGGTCCAGATGATTGGAGGAAGTGGAGTACTGGTTCGTGACAAATTGGAAGCAGTGGTGCGATATCTGCGAGATCACCTAGCTGTTACATATACAGTTGTGCTCAAAAGTTTACATACCCCCACAGAATTTTTCCTTTCTTGGCCTTGTTTCAGAGAATATGAATGATAACAAAAATACTTTTTCTCCACTCATGGTTATTGGTTGGGTGAAGCCATTTATTGTCAAATTACTGTGTTTTATCTTTTTAAATCTTAATGACAACCAAAAACATCCAAATGACCCTGATCAAAAGTTCACATACCCCAGTTCTTAATACCATGTATTGCCCCCTCTAACATCAATGACAGCTTGAAGTCTTTTGTGGTAGTTGTGGATGAGGTTCTTTATTTTCTCAGATGGTAAAGCTGCCCATTCTTCTTGGCAAAAAGCCTCCAGTTCCTGTAAATTCCTGGGCTGTCTAGCATGAACTGCGTGCTTGAGATCTCCTCAGAGTGGCTCAATGATATTGAGGTCAGGAGACTGAGATGGCCACTCCAGAACCTTCACTTTGTTCTGCTGTAGCCAATGACAGGTCGACTTGGCCTTGTGTTTTGGATCGTTGTCATGTTGGAACGTCCAAGTACGTCCCATGCGCAGCTTCAAGGCTGATGAGTGCAAATTTGCCTCTAGTATTTGCTGATAATGTGCTGCATTCATCTTTCCTTCAACTTTACCAAGTTTCCTGTGCCTTTGTAGCTCACACATCCCCAAAACATAAGCGATCTACCTCTGTGCTCTACTGTAGGAATGGTGTTCCTTACATCATAGGCCTTGTTGACCTCTCTCCAAATGTAACGTTTATGGTTGTGGCCAAAAAAGTTAAATTTTGGTCTCATCACTCCAAATTACCTTGTTCCAGAAGTTTTGAGGCATGTCTCTATGCGGTTTGGCGTATTGTAGGCGAGAAACTTTGTGGCATTTCCCAGTAATGGCTTTCTTCTGGCGACTCAACCATGCAAGCCCATTTTTCTTCAAGTGCCGCCTTATCGTGCATCTTGAAATAGCCACACCACCAGTTTTCAGAGAGTCCCGAATTTCAACTGATGTTATTTTTGGGTTTTTCTTTGCATCCCGAACAATTTTCCTGGCAGTTGTGGCCGAAATTTTTGTTGGTCTACCTGACCGTGGTTTGGTTTTTGCAGAGCCCCTGATTTTCCATTTGTAAATCACAGTTTTAATGCTGCTGACTGGCATTATCAATTCCTTGGATATTTTTTTGCATCCCTTTACGTGTAATGCAATTCAACTACCATTTCCCGTAGATCCGTTGACAATTCTTTTGCTTTCTCCATGACTCAAAATCCAGAAACATCAGTGGCTGGATGAAAGATGCAAGAGTCTGTTTGGATCCCAGAAACTCACTTATATTTTATGCATCCACACTGATTACAAGCAAACAGGTCACAGGTGAGAATGTTACCTTTAGTAGCCATTCAAACCCATTTGTGTCAAATTCTGTGCATTTTATCATGCCAAAATCACCAGGGTATGTGAACTTTTGATCAGGGTCATTTGGATGTTTTTGGTTGTCATTAAGATTTAAAAAGAGAAAACACAGTAGTTTGACAATAAATGGCTTCACCCAACCAATAACCACGAGTGGAGAAAAAGGTTTTTTGTT
This sequence comes from Phyllobates terribilis, assembly GCF_046119375.1. Lineage (NCBI taxonomy): Eukaryota > Metazoa > Chordata > Amphibia > Anura > Dendrobatidae > Phyllobates > Phyllobates terribilis. The sequence goes on from NW_027362767.1 coordinate 372,289,761, forward strand.
ATCATTCATATTCTCTGAAACGAGGCCAAGAAAGGAAAATTTCTGCCGGGGTATGTAAACTTTTGAGCACAACTGTATATACAGTGTGGTAGATAGGCTCTCTTGGGTGCACATGGAGGTAGATTCAGGAACACTTTCTCTTTAAATATTTTGTTGGTTTATTAAAAAATGACATAAACCAACATGAAGATCATTAAATCAAGCAAGTCCCTTCAGGCATAATGGCAAAACAAAAATAACGGTATAGCATAGCCCATATGTCTGCGGGAATCCGGACGCTCAGGGTTTAGCAGTACACGGTTCAAGTGATACAAACACAAGCTCCTCTTTCTGGAGCTTGCCTTTCCAGATATACTGAGCAACTCATGATTCAAAAAGCTGGCTTTTTATATCACAGACCAGGGGCGGACATACCGCCGGTGCAGCAGGTGCAACTGCACCAGGGCCCGGAAGTGCAGGGGGGCCCCTGCCGGGCGGCTAATGCTGAGGGCAACCTGGCCTGCTTCTTGGAGCCCCATGGCCAGATTGTTCTCATCATATACTTCGCTGCTGACAGGAGGAAAATGGCAGCGGAATGGAGCTGCAGGGATCTGTCCTCACCTCTGATTCCTGACGGCGCTTCCTCCCTGACACAGGCCTGTGCTGCTAGATGGAGTCATCATGCAGTACGGGTCTGTGTCAGGGAGAAAGTTACCGGAGACGAGGAGGATGCTGCAGGGAAGCATGCTGAGAGGTAAGTTCTGTTTTTTTTATACTGAAACACTAGCAGAGAAGCAAGAGAATGAGGGGAGGTGGGGGAGAGCAATGATGGGGCTGGAAAGAGCAATGATGGGGATGGGGTGAGCAATGATGGGGATGGGGTGAGCAATGATGTGGATGGGGTGAGCATTGATGGGGCTGGGGAGAGCATTGATAGGGCTGGGGAGAGCAATGACAGGGCTGGGGTGAGCAATAAGGGGGAGAGAAAAGATAGGGCTGGGGAGAGCAATGATGGGGCTGGTGTGAGCAATAATGAGGAGAGAAATGATGGGGCTGGGGAGAGCAATGATTGGCATGGAAAGAGCAATGATGAGGCTGGGGTGAGCAATCATGGGGATGTGGAGAGAGATGACGGGGCTGGGATGAGCAATGACGGGGCTGGGGAGAGCAATGACGGGGCTGGGGAGAGCAATGATGGGACTGGGGAGAGCAATGATGGGGCTGGGGAGCACAAGGACAGGGCTGGTGGGGATGGAGAGAGCAATGATGGGGATGGGGTGAGCAATGCAGGGGATGGGAAAAGCAATGATGTGGCTAAGGAGAGCAATGGCGGGGCTAAGGAGAGCAATGATGGGGATGGGGAGAGAAATGATGGAGCTGGGGAGAGCAATGATGGGGCTAAGGAGAGCAATGATGGGGATGGGGAGAGAAATGATGGGGCTGGGGTAAGCAATGATGGCGCTGGGGTGAGTAATGATAGGGCTGGGGAGAGCAATGATGGGGCTGGGAAGAGCTATGATGGGGCTGGGGTGAGCAATGATGGGGCTAGTGAGAGCAATAATAGGGCTCGGGTGAGCCTTGATGGGGCTGGGGAGAGCAATGATGAGGTTGGAGAGAGCAATGATGGGGATGGTGAGAGAAGTGAGGGGGCTGGGGTGAGCAATGATGGGGCTAGAGTGAGCAATGATGGGGATGAGGAGAGCAATGATGGGGCTGGAGAGAGCAATGATGGGGCTGGGGAGAGCAATGATGATGTTGGAGAGAGCAATGATGGGGATGGGGAGAGAAGTTATGGGGCTGGGGAGAGCAATGATGGGGCTGGAGAGAGCAATGATGGGGCTGGGGAGAGCAATGTAGGGGCTGCAGAGAGCAATTATGGGGCTGGGAAAAGCAATGATCAGGCTGGGAAGAGCAATGATGGGGCTGAGGTGAGCAATGATGGGGCTGGGGTGAGCAATGAGTAGGAGAGCAATGATGAGGCTGGGGAGAGCAATGATGGGGCTGGGGAGAGGAATAATGGGGATGGGGAGAGAAATGATGGGTCTGTGGTGAGCAATGATGGGGCTGGGGAGAGGAATGATGGGGATGGGGAGAGAAATGATGGGTCTGGAGTGAGCAATGATAGGGCTGGGGAGAGCAATGATCGGGTTGGGAAGAGCAATGATGGGGCTGGGGTGAGCAATGATGGGGAGAGCAATGATGAGGGGAGCAATGATGGGGCTGGGGAGAGCAATGATGGTGCTGGGGAGAGCAATGATGGGGCTAAGGAGAGCACGAACAGGGCAGGGGTGAGCAATGATGGAGCTGGGGAGAGCAATGATGAGGTTGGAGAGAGCAATGATGGAGATGGGGAGAGAAGTGATGGGGTTGGGTTGAGCAATTTTGGGGCTAGGGTGAGCAATGATGGGAATGAGGAGAGCAATGATGGGGCTGGAGAGAGCAATGATGGGGCTGGGGAGAGCAACGATGGGCCTTGGGAGAGCAATGATTATCTTGGAGAGAGCAATGATGGGGCTGGGAAGAGCAATGATCAGGCTGGGAAGAGCAATGATGGGGCTGGGGTGAGCAATGATGGGGCTGGAGAGAGCAAGGATGGGGCTAAGGAGAGCAATGATGAGGCTGGGGAGAGCAATGATGAGGTTGGAGACAGCAATGATGGGGATGGGGAGAGAAGTGATGGGGGTGGGGTAAGCAATGATGGGGCTGGGATGAGTAATGATGGGGATGGGGTGAGCAATGAGTGGGAGAGCAATGATGGGGTGGGGGAGAGCAATGATGGGTATGGGGAGAGCAATGATGGGGCTGGAGATAGCAATGATGGGGCTGGAGAGAGCAATGATGGGGCTGGGGAGAGCAATAATGGGGATGGTGGGGATGGGGAGAGCAATGATGGGGATGGGGAGAGCAATGATGGGGATGGGGTGAGCAATGCTGGGGATGGGAAGAGCAATGATGGGGCTAAAGGGAGCAATAATGGGGCTAAGGAGAGCAATGATAGGGATGGGGAGAGCAATGATGGAGCTGGGGAGAGCAATGATGGGGCTAAGGAGAGCAATGATGGGGATGGGGAGAGAAATGATGCGGCTGGGGTAAGCAATGATGGGGCTGGGGTGAGCAATGATAGGCCTGGGGAGAGCAATGATGGGACTGGGAAGAGCAATGATGGGGCTGGGGAGAGCAATGATGGGGAGAGCAATGATGGGGAGAGCAATGATGGGGAGAGCAATAATGGGGCTGAGGAAAGCAATGATTGAGCTGGGGAGAGCAATGATGGGGCTAAGGAGAGCAATAACAGGGCTGAGGTGAGCAATGATGGGGCTGGGGAGAGCAATGATGAGGTTGGAGAGTGCAATGATGGGGATGGGGAGAGAAGTGATGGGGCTGGGGTGAGCAATAATGGGGCTAGGGTGAGCAATGATGAGGAGAGCAATGATGGGGCTCGAGAGAGCAATGATGAGGCAGGGGAGAGCAATGATGGGGCTGGGGAGAGCAATGATAATGTTGGAGAGAGCAATGATGGGGAGAGAAGTGATGGGGTTGGGGTAAGCAATGATGGGCCTGGGGTGAGCAATGATGGGGATCAGGAGAGCAATGATGTGGCTGGAGAGAGCAATGATGGGGCTAAGGAGAACAATGATGAGGATGCAGAGAGAAATAATGGGGATGGGGAGAGAAGTGATGGGGTTGGGGTAAGCAATGATGGGGCTGGGATGAGCAATGATGGGGATGAGGAGAGCAATGATGGGGCGGGAGAGAGCAATGATGGGGCTGGGTAGAGCAATGATGGGGCTGGGGAGAGCAATGATGGGGCTCGGGAGAGCAATGAAGGGGCTGCAGAGAGCAATGATGGGGCTAAGAAGAGCAATGATCAGGGTGGGAAGAGCAATGATGGGGCTGGGGTGAGCAATGATGGGGCTGGGGTGAGCAATGAGTGGGAGAGCAATGATGGGGCTGGGGAGAGCAATGATGGGGCTGGGGAGAGGAATGATGGGGATGGGGAGAGAAATGATGGGTCTGGGGTGAGCAATGATGGGGCTGGGGTGAGCATTGATAGGGGTGGGGAGAGCAATGATGGGGCTGGGAAGAGCAATGATGGGGCTGGGGTGAGCAATTATGGGGAGAGCAATTATGGGGAGAGTAATGATGGGGCTGGGGAGAGCAATGATTGGGCTGGGGAGAGAAATGATGGGGCTAAGGAGAGCAAAAACAGGGCTGGGGTGAGCAATGATGGGGCTGAGGAGAGCAATGATGAGGTTGGAGAGAGCAATGATGGGGATGGGGAGAGCAATGATAATGTTGGAGAGAGCAATGATGGGGAGAGAAGTGATGGGGTTGGGGTAAGCAATGATGGGCCTGGGGTGAGCAATGATGGGGATCAGGAGAGCAATGATGTGGCTGGAGAGAGCAATGATGGGGCTAAGGAGAACAATGATGAGGATGCAGAGAGAAATAATGGGGATGGGGAGAGAAGTGATGGGGTTGGGGTAAGCAATGATGGGGCTGGGATGAGCAATGATGGGGATGAGGAGAGCAATGATGGGGCGGGAGAGAGCAATGATGGGGCTGGGTAGAGCAATGATGGGGCTGGGGAGAGCAATGATGGGGCTCGGGAGAGCAATGAAGGGGCTGCAGAGAGCAATGATGGGGCTAAGAAGAGCAATGATCAGGCTGGGAAGAGCAATGATGGGGCTGGGGTGAGCAATGATGGGGCTGGGGTGAGCAATGAGTGGGAGAGCAATGATGGGGCTGGGGAGAGCAATGATGGGGCTGGGGAGAGGAATGATGGGGATGGGGAGAGAAATGATGGGTCTGGGGTGAGCAATGATGGGGCTGGGGTGAGCATTGATAGGGGTGGGGAGAGCAATGATGGGGCTGGGAAGAGCAATGATGGGGCTGGGGTGAGCAATTATGGGGAGAGCAATTATGGGGAGAGCAATGATTGGGCTGGGGAGAGAAATTATGGGGCTAAGGAGAGCAATAACAGGGCTGGGGTGAGCAATGATGGGGCTGAGGAGAGCAATGATGAGGTTGGAGAGAGCAATGATGGGGATGGGGAGAGCAATGATGGGGCTAAGGAGAGCATTAACAGTGCTGGGGTAAGCAATGATGGGGCTGGGGTGAGCAATGATGGGGATCAGGAGAGCAATGATGGAGCTGGAGAGAGCAATGATGGGGCTAAGGAGAGCAATGATGGGGCTGTGGAGAGCAATAATGGGGCTGGGGAGAGCAATGATGATGTTGGAGAGAGCAATGATGGGAATGGGGAGAGAAGTGATGCGGTTGGGGTAAGCAATGATGAGGTTGCAGAGAGCAATGATGGGGATGAGGAGAGAAGTGATGGGGCTGGGGTAAGCAATGATGGGGCTGGGGAGAGCAATGATGGGGATGAGGAGAGCAAAGATGGGGCTGGAGATAGCAATGATGGGGCTGGGGAGATCAATGATGGGGCTGGGGTGAGTAATGAAGGGGCTGTAGAGAGCAATTATTGGGCTGGAAAGAGAAATGATCAGGCTGGGAAGAGCAATGATGGTGCTGGGGTGAGCAATGATGGGGATGGGGTGAGCAATGAGTGGGAGAGCAATGATGGGGCTGGGAAGAGCATTGATGGGTATGGGGAGAGCAATGACAAGGTTTGGGAGAGCAATGATGGGGAAGGAGAGCAATGATGGGGATGGGGAGAGCAAAGACAAGGTTGGGGTGAGCAATGATGGGGATGGGGAGAGAAATGATGGGAATGGGGAGAGAAATGATGGGGCTGGAGTGAGCAATGATGGGGCTGGCTTGAGAAATGATGGGGCTTGGGAGAGCAATGATGAGGAAGGGGAGAGAAATGATGGGGAGAAAAATAATGGGGCTGGGATGAGCAATGGTGGGGCTAGGCAGAGAAATGATGAGGTTGGGGTGAGCAATGATGGGGATGAGGAGAGTAATGATAGTGCTGGGGTGAACAATGATGGGGTTGGGGTGAGTAATGATGGGGATGGGGAGAGCAATGATGATTGCTGGGGAGAGTAATGATGGGGCTGGGGAGAGCAATGATGGGGCTGGGGAGAGCAATGATGGGGATGGTGAGAGAATTGATGGGGCTTGGTTAAGCAATGATGAGGCTGGGATGAGCAATGGTGGTGCTAGGGAGAAAAGTGATGAGGCTGGGGTGAGCAATAATGGTGATGGGGAGAAAAATGATGATGCTGGGGTGAGCAATGATGGGGCTGGGGAGAGCAACGATGGGGATGGGAAGAGCAATGACGGGGATGGGTAGAGCAATGATGGGGCTGGAGAAAGCAATGATGGGGCAGGGGAGAGCAATGATGGGGCTTCGGTGAACAATGATGGGGCTGGGTGAGCAATGACAGTGCTGGGGAGAGCAGGGATGGGGTTGGAGGGAGCAATTATGGGGCTGGGGAGAGCAATGATGCAGTGGGGAGAGCAATGATGTGGCTTGGGTGAGCAATTACGGGGTTGGGATGAGCAATAATGAGGCTGGGGTGAGCAATGATGGGGAAAGCAATGATGGGGGGAGTAATGATGGGGCTGGGGAGAGCAATGATGGGGCTAAAAAGAGCAATGATGGGGCTAGGGTGAGCAATAAAGTGGCTGGGGAGAGCAATGATGAGGTTGGAGAGAGCAATGAAGGGGATGAGGAGAGAAGTGATGAGGCTGGGGTAAGCAATGATGGGGCTGGGGAGAGCAATGATGGGGATGAGGAGAGCAATGATGGGGCTGGAGAGAGCAATGATGGGGCTAGGGAGAGCAATGATGGGGCTGGGGAGAGCAATGATGGGGCTGGGGAGAGCAATGATGGGGCTAGTGAGAGCAATGAAGGGACTGGACAAAGCAATGATGGGACTGGGAAGAGCATCGATCAGGCTGGGAAGAGCAATGATGGGGCTGGGGTGAGCAATGATGGGGCTGGGGTGAGCAATGAGTGGGAGAGCAATGATGGGGCTGGGGAGAGCAATGATGGGGCTGGGGAGAGGAATGATGGGGATGGGGAGAGAAATGATGGGTCTGGGGTGAGCAATGATGGGGCTGGGGTGAGCATTGATAGGGGTGGGGAGAGCAATGATTGGGCTGGGAAGAGCAATGATGGGGCTGGGGTGAGCAATTATGGGGAGAGCAATTATGGGGAGAGTAATGATGGGGCTGGGGAGAGCAATGATTGGGCTGGGGAGAGAAATGATGGGGCTAAGGAGAGCAATAACAGGGCTGGGGTGAGCAATGATGGGGCTGAGGAGAGCAATGATGAGGTTGGAGAGAGCAATGATGGGGATGGGGAGAGCAATGATAATGTTGGAGAGAGCAATGATGGGGAGAGAAGTGATGGGGTTGGGGTAAGCAATGATGGGCCTGGGGTGAGCAATGATGGGGATCAGGAGAGCAATGATGTGGCTGGAGAGAGCAATGATGGGGCTAAGGAGAACAATGATGAGGATGCAGAGAGAAATAATGGGGATGGGGAGAGAAGTGATGGGGTTGGGGTAAGCAATGATGGGGCTGGGATGAGCAATGATGGGGATGAGGAGAGCAATGATGGGGCGGGAGAGAGCAATGATGGGGCTGGGTAGAGCAATGATGGGGCTGGGGAGAGCAATGATGGGGCTCGGGAGAGCAATGAAGGGGCTGCAGAGAGCAATGATGGGGCTAAGAAGAGCAATGATCAGGCTGGGAAGAGCAATGATGGGGCTGGGGTGAGCAATGATGGGGCTGGGGTGAGCAATGAGTGGGAGAGCAATGATGGGGCTGGGGAGAGCAATGATGGGGCTGGGGAGAGGAATGATGGGGATGGGGAGAGAAATGATGGGTCTGGGGTGAGCAATGATGGGGCTGGGGTGAGCATTGATAGGGGTGGGGAGAGCAATGATGGGGCTGGGAAGAGCAATGATGGGGCTGGGGTGAGCAATTATGGGGAGAGCAATTATGGGGAGAGCAATGATTGGGCTGGGGAGAGAAATTATGGGGCTAAGGAGAGCAATAACAGGGCTGGGGTGAGCAATGATGGGGCTGAGGAGAGCAATGATGAGGTTGGAGAGAGCAATGATGGGGATGGGGAGAGCAATGATGGGGCTAAGGAGAGCATTAACAGTGCTGGGGTAAGCAATGATGGGGCTGGGGTGAGCAATGATGGGGATCACGAGAGCAATGATGGAGCTGGAGAGAGCAATGATGGGGCTAAGGAGAGCAATGATGGGGCTGTGGAGAGCAATAATGGGGCTGGGGAGAGCAATGATGATGTTGGAGAGAGCAATGATGGGGATGGGGAGAGAAGTGATGCGGTTGGGGTAAGCAATGATGAGGTTGCAGAGAGCAATGATGGGGATGAGGAGAGAAGTGATGGGGCTGGGGTAAGCAATGATGGGGCTGGGGAGAGCAATGATGGGGATGAGGAGAGCAAAGATGGGGCTGGAGATAGCAATGATGGGGCTAGAGAGAGCAATGATGGGGCTGGGGAGATCAATGATGGGGCTGGGGTGAGTAATGAAGGGGCTGTAGAGAGCAATTATTGGGCTGGGAAGAGAAATGATCAGGCTGGGAAGAGCAATGATGGTGCTGGGGTGAGCAATGATGGGGATGGGGTGAGCAATGAGTGGGAGAGCAATGATGGGGCTGGGAAGAGCAATGATGGGTATGGGGAGAGCAATGACAAGGTTTGGGAGAGCAATGATGGGGAAGGAGAGCAATGATGGGGATGGGGAGAGCAAAGACAAGGTTGGGGTGAGCAATGATGGGGATGGGGAGAGAAATGATGGGAATGGGGAGAGAAATGATGGGGCTGGAGTGAGCAATGATGGGGCTGGCTTGAGAAATGATGGGGCTTGGGAGAGCAATGATGAGGAAGGGGAGAGAAATGATGGGGAGAAAAATAATGGGGCTGGGATGAGCAATGGTGGGGCTAGGCAGAGAAATGATGAGGTTGGGGTGAGCAATGATGGGGATGAGGAGAGTAATGATAGTGCTGGGGTGAACAATGATGGGGTTGGGGTGAGTAATGATGGGGATGGGGAGAGCAATGATGATTGCTGGGGAGAGTAATGATGGGGCTGGGGAGAGCAATGATGGGGCTGTGGAGAGCAATGATGGGGATGGTGAGAGAATTGATGGGGCTTGGTTAAGCAATGATGAGGCTGGGATGAGCAATGGTGGTGCTAGGGAGAGAAATGATGAGGCTGGGGTGAGCAAGAATGGTGATGGGGAGAAAAATGATGATGCTGGGGTGAGCAATGATGGGGCTGGGGAGAGCAACGATGGGGATGGGAAGAGCAATGACGGGGATGGGTAGAGCAATGATGGGGCTGGAGAAAGCAATGATGGGGCAGGGGAGAGCAATGATGGGGCTTCGGTGAACAATGATGGGGCTGGGTGAGCAATGACAGTGCTGGGGAGAGCAGGGATGGGGTTGGAGGGAGCAATTATGGGGCTGGGGAGAGCAATGATGCAGTGGGGAGAGCAATGATGTGGCTTGGGTGAGCAATTACGGGGTTGGGATGAGCAATAATGAGGCTGGGGTGAGCAATGATGGGGAAAGCAATGATGGGGGGAGTAATGATGGGGCTGGGGAGAGCAATGATGGGGCAAAAGAGAGCAATGATGGGGCTAGGGTGAGCAATTAAGTGGCTGGGGAGAGCAATGATGAGGTTGGAGAGAGCAATGAAGGGGATGAGGAGAGAAGTGATGAGGCTGGGGTAAGCAATGATGGGGCTGGGGAGAGCAATGATGGGGATGAGGAGAGCAATGATGGGGCTGGAGAGAGCAATGATGGGGCTAGGGAGAGCAATGATGGGGCTGGGGAGAGCAATGATGGGGCTGGGGAGAGCAATGATGGGGCTAGTGAGAGCAATGAAGGGACTGGACAAAGCAATGATGGGACTGGGAAGAGCATCAATCAGGCTGGGAAGAGCAATGAAGGGGCTAGGGTGAGCAATGATGCAGCTGGGGTGAGCAGTGAGTGGGAGAGCAATGATGGGGCTGGGGAGAGCAATTATGGAGCTGGGGAGAGCAATGATGGGGATGGGGAGAGCAATGACAAGGATGGTGGCGATGGGGAGAGCAATGATGAGGATGGGGACAGCAATGATGGGGATGGTGGGGATGGAGATAGCAATGACATGGTTGGGTTGAGCAATGACGGGGATGGGGAGAGAAATGATGGGGCTGGATTGAGCAATGATGGGGCTGGGGTGAGCAATGATGGGCCTTGGGAGAGCAATGATGAGGATGGGGAGAGAAATGATGAGGTTGGGGAAAGCAATGATGCGGATGGTGACAGAAATGATGGGGCTGGGATGAGCAATGATGGGGCTGGGTTGAGCAATGGTGGGGCTGGGGAGAGAAATGATGATGTTGGGTTGAGCAATGATGGGGATGAGGAAAGCAATGATGGTGCTGGGGTGAGCAATGATGGGGCTACTGTAAGCAATGATGGGGCTGGGAACAGCAAAGAAGGGAATGGGGAGAGCAATAATGGGGCTGGAGAAAGCAATGATGGTGCTGGTGTGAGCCATGACGGGGCTGGGGTGAGCAATGACAGGGCTGGAGAGAGCAATGACGGGGCTGGGGAGAGCAAAGATGGAGCTGGGGAGAGCAATGATGCAGTGGGGAGAGCAATGATGGGGCTTGGGTGAGCAATTATGGGGTTGGGGTGAGCAATGATGGGCCTGGGGTGAGCAATGATGGGGAGAGCAATAATGGGGACAGCAATGATGGGGCTGGGGAGAGCACTGATAAGGCTGGAAAGAGCAATGATGGGGCTGGTGTGAGCAATGATAGGGAGAGCAATGATGGGGAGAGCAATGATAGGGCTGGGGAGAGCAATGATAGGGCTGGGGTGAGCAATGATGGGGCTAAGGAGAGCAATGACGGGGCTAAGGAGAGCAATGACGGGGCTGGGGTGAGCAATGATGGGGCTTGGGAGAGCATTGATGGGGATGAGGAGAGAAGTGATGGGGCTGGGCTAAGCAATGATAGGGCTGGGGTGGGCAATAATGGGGATGAGGTGAGCAATGAGTGGGAGAGCAATGATGGGGCTGGGGAGAGCAATGATGGGGCTGGGGAGAGGAATGATGGGGATGGGGAGAGAAATAATGGGTCTGGGGTGAGCAATTATGGGGCTGGGGAGAGCATTGATAGGGGTGGGGAGAGCAATGATGGGGCTGGGAAGAGCAATGATGGGGCTGGGGTGAGCAATTATGGGGAGAGCAATTATGGGGAGAGTAATGATGGGGCTGGGGAGAGCAATGATTGGGCTGGGGAGAGAAATGATGGGGCTAAGGTGAGCAATAACAGGGTTGGGGTGAGGAATGATGGGGCTGGGACGAGCAATGATGAGGTTGGAGAGAGCAATGATGGGGATTGGGAGAGCAATGATGGGGCTAAGGAGAGCATTAACAAGACTGGGATAAGCAATGATGGGGCTGGGGAGAGCAATGATAGGGCTGGGGAGAGCAATGATGGGGCTAGTGAGAGCAATGAAGGGGCTGGAGAAAGCAATGATGGGACTGGGAAAAGCATCGATCAGGCTGGGAAGAGCAATGAAGGGGCTAGGGTGAGCAATGATGCGGCTGGGGTGAGCAGTGAGTGGGAGAGCAATGATGGGGCTGGGGAGAGCAATTATGGAGCTGGGGAGAGCAATGATGGGGAAGGGGAGAGCAATGACAAGGACGGTGGCGATGGGGAGAACAATGATGAGGATGGGGACAGCAATGATGGGGATGGTGGGGATGGAGATAGCAATGACATGGTTGGGGTGAGCAATGACGGGGATGGGGAGAGAAATGATGGGGCTGGATTGAGCAATGATGGGGCTGGGGTGAGCAATGATGGGCCTTGGGAGAGCAATGATGAGGATGGGGAGAGAAATGATGAGGTTGGGGTAAGCAATGATGCGGATGGTGACAGAAATGATGGGGCTGGGATGAGCAATGATGGGGCTGGGTTGAGCAATGGTGGGGCTAGGGAGAGAAATGATGATGTTGGGTTGAGCAATGATGGGGATGAGGAAAGCAATGATGGTGCTGGGGTGAGCAATGATGGGGCTAGTGTAAGCAATGATGGGGCTGGGAACAGCAAAGAAGGGAATGGGGAGAGCAATAATGGGGCTGGAGAAAGCAATGATGGTGCTGGAGTGAGCCATGACGGGGCTGGGGTGAGCAATGACAGGGCTGGAGAGAGCAATGACGGGGCTGGGGAGAGCAATGATGGAGCTGGGGAGAGCAATGATGCAGTGGGGAGAGCAATGATGGGGCTTGGGTGAGCAACTATGGGGTTGGGGTGAGCAATGATGGGGTGAGCAATAATGGGGACAGCAATGATGGGGCTGGGGAGAGCACTGATGACGCTGGAAAGAGCAATGATGGGGCTGGAGTGAGCAATGATAGGGAGAGCAATGATGGGGAGAGCAATGATGGGGCTGGGGAGAGCAATGATGAGGCTAAGGAGAGCAATGACGGGGCTGGGGTGAGCAATGATGGGGCTTGGGAGAGCAATGATGGGGATGAGGAGAGAAGTGATGGGGCTGGGCTAAGCAATGATAGGGCTGGGGTGGGCAATAATGGGGATGAGGTGAGCAGTGATGGGGCTCGAGAGAGCAATGATGGGGCTGGGTAGAGCAATGATGGGGCTGGGAACAGCAATGATGGGGATGGGGAGAGCAATGACAAGGATGGTGGGGATGGGGAGAGCAATGATGAGGATGCAGAGAGCAAAGATGGGGTTGGTGGGGATTGTGAGAGCAATGACAAGTTTGGGGTGAGCAATGACGGGGATGGGGAGAGAAATGATGGGGATGGACAGAGAAATGATGGGGCTGGAGTGAGCAATCATGGGGCTGGGGTGAGCAATGATGGGGTTTGGGAGAGCAATAATGAGGATGCGGAGAGAAATGATGGGGCTTGGATGAGCAATGACGGTGCTGGGATGTGCAAAAATGGGGGCTGGGGTGAGCAATGATGGGGCTGCGGTGAGCAATGATGGGGCTGGAGTGAGCAATGACAGGGCTGGGGAGAGCAATGATGGGGCTGGGGAGAGCAATGATGGGGATGGGTAGAGCAATAACAAGGATGGTGGGGCTGGGGAGAGAAATGATGGGTCTGGGGTAAGCAATGATGGCGCTGGAGTGAGTAATGATAGGGCTGGGGAGAGCAATGATGGGGCTAGTGAGAGCAATAATAGGGCTCGGGTGAGCCTTAATGGGGCTGGGGAGAGCAATGTTGAGGTTGGAGAGAGCAATGATGGGGATGGTGAGAAAAGTGAGGGGGCTGGGATGAGCAATGATGGGGCTAGAGTGAGCAATGATGGGGATGAGGAGAGCATTGATGGGGCTGGAGAGAGCAATGATGGGGCTGGAGAGAGCAATGATGGGGCTGGGGAGAGCAATGATGATGTTGGAGAGAGCAATGATGGGGATGGGGAGAGAGGTGATGGGGTTGGGGTAAGCAATGATGGGGCTGGGGTGAGCAATGATGGGGATGAGGAGAGCAATGATGGGGCTGGAGAGAGCAATGATGGTGCTGGGGAGAGCAATGATGGGGCTGGGGAGAGCAATGATGGGGCTGGAGAGAGCAATGAAGGGGCTGCAGAGAGCAATTATGGGGCTGGGAAAAGCAATGATCAGGCTAGGAAGAGCAATGATGGGGCTGAGGTGAGCAATGATGGGGCTGGGGTGAGCAATGAGTGGGAGAGCAATGATGGGGCTGGGGAGAGGAATGATGGGGATGGGGATAGAAATGATGGGACTGGGGTCAGCAATGATGGGGCTGGGGAGAGGAATGATGAGGATGGGGAGAGAAATGATGGGTCTGGGGTGAGCAATGATAGGGCTGGGGAGAGCAATGATCGGGCTGGGAAGTGCAATGATGGGGAGAGCAATGATGAGGGGAGCAATGATATGGCTGGGGAGAGCAATGATGGGGCTGAGGAGAGCAATGATGGGACTAAGGAGAGCACTAACAGGGCTGGGGTGAGCAATGATGGGGCTGGGGAGAGCAATGATGAGGTTGGAGAGAGCAATGATGGGGATGGGGAGGGCAATGACGGGGATGGGGAGAGAAGTGATGGGGCTGGGTTGAGCAATTTTGGGGCTAGGGTGAGCGATGATGGGGATGAGGAGAGCAATGATGGGGCTGGAGAGAGCAATGATGGGGCTGGGGAGAGCAACGATGGGACTGGGGAGAGCAATGATTATGTTGGAGAGAGCAATGATGGGGCTGGGAAGAGCAATGATCAGGCTGGGAAGAGCAATGATGGGGCTGGGGTGAGCAATGATGGGGATCAGGAGAGCAATGATGGGGCTGGAGAGAGCAATGATGGGGCTAAGGAGAACAATGATGAGGATGCAGAGAGAAATAATGGGGATGGGGAGAGAAGTGATGGGGTTGGGGTAAGCAATGATGGGGCTGGGATGAGCAATGATGGGGATGAGGAGAGCAATGATGGGGCGGGAGAGAGCAATGATGGGGCTGGGTAGAGCAATGATGGGGCTGGGGAGAGCAATGATGGGGCTCGGGAGAGCAATGAAGGGGCTGCAGAGAGCAATGATGGGGCTAAGAAGAGCAATGATCAGGCTGGGAAGAGCAATGATGGGGCTGGGGTGAGCAATGATGGGGCTGGGGTGAGCAATGAGTGGGAGAGCAATGATGGGGCTGGGGAGAGCAATGATGGGGCTGGGGAGAGGAATGATGGGGATGGGGAGAGAAATGATGGGTCTGGGGTGAGCAATGATGGGGCTGGGGTGAGCATTGATAGGGGTGGGGAGAGCAATGATGGGGCTGGGAAGAGCAATGATGGGGCTGGGGTGAGCAATTATGGGGAGAGCAATTATGGGGAGAGCAATGATTGGGCTGGGGAGAGAAATTATGGGGCTAAGGAGAGCAATAACAGGGCTGGGGTGAGCAATGATGGGGCTGAGGAGAGCAATGATGAGGTTGGAGAGAGCAATGATGGGGATGGGGAGAGCAATGATGGGGCTAAGGAGAGCATTAACAGTGCTGGGGTAAGCAATGATGGGGCTGGGGTGAGCAATGATGGGGATCACGAGAGCAATGATGGAGCTGGAGAGAGCAATGATGGGGCTAAGGAGAGCAATGATGGGGCTGTGGAGAGCAATAATGGGGCTGGGGAGAGCAATGATGATGTTGGAGAGAGCAATGATGGGGATGGGGAGAGAAGTGATGCGGTTGGGGTAAGCAATGATGAGGTTGCAGAGAGCAATGATGGGGATGAGGAGAGAAGTGATGGGGCTGGGGTAAGCAATGATGGGGCTGGGGAGAGCAATGATGGGGATGAGGAGAGCAAAGATGGGGCTGGAGATAGCAATGATGGGGCTAGAGAGAGCAATGATGGGGCTGGGGAGATCAATGATGGGGCTGGGGTGAGTAATGAAGGGGCTGTAGAGAGCAATTATTGGGCTGGGAAGAGAAATGATCAGGCTGGGAAGAGCAATGATGGTGCTGGGGTGAGCAATGATGGGGATGGGGTGAGCAATGAGTGGGAGAGCAATGATGGGGCTGGGAAGAGCAATGATGGGTATGGGGAGAGCAATGACAAGGTTTGGGAGAGCAATGATGGGGAAGGAGAGCAATGATGGGGATGGGGAGAGCAAAGACAAGGTTGGGGTGAGCAATGATGGGGATGGGGAGAGAAATGATGGGAATGGGGAGAGAAATGATGGGGCTGGAGTGAGCAATGATGGGGCTGGCTTGAGAAATGATGGGGCTTGGGAGAGCAATGATGAGGAAGGGGAGAGAAATGATGGGGAGAAAAATAATGGGGCTGGGATGAGCAATGGTGGGGCTAGGCAGAGAAATGATGAGGTTGGGGTGAGCAATGATGGGGATGAGGAGAGTAATGATAGTGCTGGGGTGAACAATGATGGGGTTGGGGTGAGTAATGATGGGGATGGGGAGAGCAATGATGATTGCTGGGGAGAGTAATGATGGGGCTGGGGAGAGCAATGATGGGGCTGTGGAGAGCAATGATGGGGATGGTGAGAGAATTGATGGGGCTTGGTTAAGCAATGATGAGGCTGGGATGAGCAATGGTGGTGCTAGGGAGAGAAATGATGAGGCTGGGGTGAGCAAGAATGGTGATGGGGAGAAAAATGATGATGCTGGGGTGAGCAATGATGGGGCTGGGGAGAGCAACGATGGGGATGGGAAGAGCAATGACGGGGATGGGTAGAGCAATGATGGGGCTGGAGAAAGCAATGATGGGGCAGGGGAGAGCAATGATGGGGCTTCGGTGAACAATGATGGGGCTGGGTGAGCAATGACAGTGCTGGGGAGAGCAGGGATGGGGTTGGAGGGAGCAATTATGGGGCTGGGGAGAGCAATGATGCAGTGGGGAGAGCAATGATGTGGCTTGGGTGAGCAATTACGGGGTTGGGATGAGCAATAATGAGGCTGGGGTGAGCAATGATGGGGAAAGCAATGATGGGGGGAGTAATGATGGGGCTGGGGAGAGCAATGATGGGGCTAAAGAGAGCAATGATGGGGCTAGGGTGAGCAATTAAGTGGCTGGGGAGAGCAATGATGAGGTTGGAGAGAGCAATGAAGGGGATGAGGAGAGAAGTGATGAGGCTGGGGTAAGCAATGATGGGGCTGGGGAGAGCAATGATGGGGATGAGGAGAGCAATGATGGGGCTGGAGAGAGCAATGATGGGGCTAGGGAGAGCAATGATGGGGCTGGGGAGAGCAATGATGGGGCTGGGGAGAGCAATGATGGGGCTAGTGAGAGCAATGAAGGGACTGGACAAAGCAATGATGGGACTGGGAAGAGCATCAATCAGGCTGGGAAGAGCAATGAAGGGGCTAGGGTGAGCAATGATGCAGCTGGGGTGAGCAGTGAGTGGGAGAGCAATGATGGGGCTGGGGAGAGCAATTATGGAGCTGGGGAGAGCAATGATGGGGATGGGGAGAGCAATGACAAGGATGGTGGCGATGGGGAGAGCAATGATGAGGATGGGGACAGCAATGATGGGGATGGTGTGGATGGAGATAGCAATGACATGGTTGGGTTGAGCAATGACGGGGATGGGGAGAGAAATGATGGGGCTGGATTGAGCAATGATGGGGCTGGGGTGAGCAATGATGGGCCTTGGGAGAGCAATGATGAGGATGGGGAGAGAAATGATGAGGTTGGGGAAAGCAATGATGCGGATGGTGACAGAAATGATGGGGCTGGGATGAGCAATGATGGGGCTGGGTTGAGCAATGGTGGGGCTGGGGAGAGAAATGATGATGTTGGGTTGAGCAATGATGGGGATGAGGAAAGCAATGATGGTGCTGGGGTGAGCAATGATGGGGCTAGTGTAAGCAATGATGGGGCTGGGAACAGCAAAGAAGGGAATGGGGAGAGCAATAATGGGGCTGGAGAAAGCAATGATGGTGCTGGTGTGAGCCATGACGGGGCTGGGGTGAGCAATGACAGGGCTGGAGAGAGCAATGACGGGGCTGGGGAGAGCAAAGATGGAGCTGGGGAGAGCAATGATGCAGTGGGGAGAGCAATGATGGGGCTTGGGTGAGCAATTATGGGGTTGGGGTGAGCAATGATGGGCCTGGGGTGAGCAATGATGGGGAGAGCAATAATGGGGACAGCAATGATGGGGCTGGGGAGAGCACTGATAAGGCTGGAAAGAGCAATGATGGGGCTGGTGTGAGCAATGATAGGGAGAGCAATGATGGGGAGAGCAATGATAGGGCTGGGGAGAGCAATGATAGGGCTGGGGTGAGCAATGATGGGGCTAAGGAGAGCAATGACGGGGCTAAGGAGAGCAATGACGGGGCTGGGGTGAGCAATGATGGGGCTTGGGAGAGCAATGATGGGGATGAGGAGAGAAGTGATGGGGCTGGGCTAAGCAATGATAGGGCTGGGGTGGGCAATAATGGGGATGAGGTGAGCAATGAGTGGGAGAGCAATGATGGGGCTGGGGAGAGCAATGATGGGGCTGGGGAGAGGAATGATGGGGATGGGGAGAGAAATAATGGGTCTGGGGTGAGCAATTATGGGGCTGGGGAGAGCATTGATAGGGGTGGGGAGAGCAATGATGGGGCTGGGAAGAGCAATGATGGGGCTGGGGTGAGCAATTATGGGGAGAGCAATTATGGGGAGAGTAATGATGGGGCTGGGGAGAGCAATGATTGGGCTGGGGAGAGAAATGATGGGGCTAAGGTGAGCAATAACAGGGTTGGGGTGAGGAATGATGGGGCTGGGACGAGCAATGATGAGGTTGGAGAGAGCAATGATGGGGATTGGGAGAGCAATGATGGGGCTAAGGAGAGCATTAACAAGACTGGGATAAGCAATGATGGGGCTGGGGAGAGCAATGATAGGGCTGGGGAGAGCAATGATGGGGCTAGTGAGAGCAATGAAGGGGCTGGAGAAAGCAATGATGGGACTGGGAAAAGCATCGATCAGGCTGGGAAGAGCAATGAAGGGGCTAGGGTGAGCAATGATGCGGCTGGGGTGAGCAGTGAGTGGGAGAGCAATGATGGGGCTGGGGAGAGCAATTATGGAGCTGGGGAGAGCAATGATGGGGAAGGGGAGAGCAATGACAAGGATGGTGGCGATGGGGAGAACAATGATGAGGATGGGGACAGCAATGATGGGGATGGTGGGGATGGAGATAGCAATGACATGGTTGGGGTGAGCAATGACGGGGATGGGGAGAGAAATGATGGGGCTGGATTGAGCAATGATGGGGCTGGGGTGAGCAATGATGGGCCTTGGGAGAGCAATGATGAGGATGGGGAGAGAAATGATGAGGTTGGGGTAAGCAATGATGCGGATGGTGACAGAAATGATGGGGCTGGGATGAGCAATGATGGGGCTGGGTTGAGCAATGGTGGGGCTAGGGAGAGAAATGATGATGTTGGGTTGAGCAATGATGGGGATGAGGAAAGCAATGATGGTGCTGGGGTGAGCAATGATGGGGCTAGTGTAAGCAATGATGGGGCTGGGAACAGCAAAGAAGGGAATGGGGAGAGCAATAATGGGGCTGGAGAAAGCAATGATGGTGCTGGAGTGAGCCATGACGGGGCTGGGGTGAGCAATGACAGGGCTGGAGAGAGCAATGACGGGGCTGGGGAGAGCAATGATGGAGCTGGGGAGAGCAATGATGCAGTGGGGAGAGCAATGATGGGGCTTGGGTGAGCAACTATGGGGTTGGGGTGAGCAATGATGGGGTGAGCAATAATGGGGACAGCAATGATGGGGCTGGGGAGAGCACTGATGACGCTGGAAAGAGCAATGATGGGGCTGGAGTGAGCAATGATAGGGAGAGCAATGATGGGGAGAGCAATGATGGGGCTGGGGAGAGCAATGATGAGGCTAAGGAGAGCAATGACGGGGCTGGGGTGAGCAATGATGGGGCTTGGGAGAGCAATGATGGGGATGAGGAGAGAAGTGATGGGGCTGGGCTAAGCAATGATAGGGCTGGGGTGGGCAATAATGGGGATGAGGTGAGCAGTGATGGGGCTCGAGAGAGCAATGATGGGGCTGGGTAGAGCAATGATGGGGCTGGGAACAGCAATGATGGGGATGGGGAGAGCAATGACAAGGATGGTGGGGATGGGGAGAGCAATGATGAGGATGCAGAGAGCAAAGATGGGGTTGGTGGGGATTGTGAGAGCAATGACAAGTTTGGGGTGAGCAATGACGGGGATGGGGAGAGAAATGATGGGGATGGACAGAGAAATGATGGGGCTGGAGTGAGCAATCATGGGGCTGGGGTGAGCAATGATGGGGTTTGGGAGAGCAATAATGAGGATGCGGAGAGAAATGATGGGGCTTGGATGAGCAATGACGGTGCTGGGATGTGCAAAAATGGGGGCTGGGGTGAGCAATGATGGGGCTGCGGTGAGCAATGATGGGGCTGGAGTGAGCAATGACAGGGCTGGGGAGAGCAATGATGGGGCTGGGGAGAGCAATGATGGGGATGGGTAGAGCAATAACAAGGATGGTGGGGCTGGGGAGAGAAATGATGGGTCTGGGGTAAGCAATGATGGCGCTGGAGTGAGTAATGATAGGGCTGGGGAGAGCAATGATGGGGCTAGTGAGAGCAATAATAGGGCTCGGGTGAGCCTTAATGGGGCTGGGGAGAGCAATGTTGAGGTTGGAGAGAGCAATGATGGGGATGGTGAGAAAAGTGAGGGGGCTGGGATGAGCAATGATGGGGCTAGAGTGAGCAATGATGGGGATGAGGAGAGCATTGATGGGGCTGGAGAGAGCAATGATGGGGCTGGAGAGAGCAATGATGGGGCTGGGGAGAGCAATGATGATGTTGGAGAGAGCAATGATGGGGATGGGGAGAGAGGTGATGGGGTTGGGGTAAGCAATGATGGGGCTGGGGTGAGCAATGATGGGGATGAGGAGAGCAATGATGGGGCTGGAGAGAGCAATGATGGTGCTGGGGAGAGCAATGATGGGGCTGGGGAGAGCAATGATGGGGCTGGGGAGAGCAATGAAGGGGCTGCAGAGAGCAATTATGGGGCTGGGAAAAGCAATGATCAGGCTAGGAAGAGCAATGATGGGGCTGAGGTGAGCAATGATGGGGCTGGGGTGAGCAATGAGTGGGAGAGCAATGATGGGGCTGGGGAGAGGAATGATGGGGATGGGGATAGAAATGATGGGACTGGGGTCAGCAATGATGGGGCTGGGGAGAGGAATGATGAGGATGGGGAGAGAAATGATGGGTCTGGGGTGAGCAATGATAGGGCTGGGGAGAGCAATGATCGGGCTGGGAAGTGCAATGATGGGGAGAGCAATGATGAGGGGAGCAATGATGTGGCTGGGGAGAGCAATGATGGGGCTGAGGAGAGCAATGATGGGACTAAGGAGAGCACTAACAGGGCTGGGGTGAGCAATGATGGGGCTGGGGAGAGCAATGATGAGGTTGGAGAGAGCAATGATGGGGATGGGGAGGGCAATGACGGGGATGGGGAGAGAAGTGATGGGGCTGGGTTGAGCAATTTTGGGGCTAGGGTGAGCGATGATGGGGATGAGGAGAGCAATGATGGGGCTGGAGAGAGCAATGATGGGGCTGGGGAGAGCAACGATGGGACTGGGGAGAGCAATGATTATGTTGGAGAGAGCAATGATGGGGCTGGGAAGAGCAATGATCAGGCTGGGAAGAGCAATGATGGGGCTGGGGTGAGCAATGATGGGGATCAGGAGAGCAATGATGGGGCTGGAGAGAGCAAGGATGGGGCTAAGGAGAGCAATGATGGGGCTGGGGAGAGCAATGATGAGGTTGGAGATAGCAATGATGGGGATGGGGAGAGAAGTGATGGGGGTGGGGTAAGCAATGATGGGGCTGGGATGAGTAATGATGGGGATGAGGAGAGCAATGATGGGGCTGGAGATAGCAATGATGGGGCTGGAGAGAGTAATGATGGGGCTGGGGAGAGCAATGATGGGACTGGGAAGAGCAATGATCAGGCTGGGAACAGCAATGATGGGGCTGGGGTGAGCAATGATGGGGATGGGGTGAGCAATGAGTGGGAGAGCAACGATGGGGCTGGGGAGAGCTATGATGGGTATGGGGAGAGCAATGACAAGGATGGTGGGAATGGGGAGAGCAATGATGAGGATGGGGAGTGCAATAATGGGGATGGTAGGGATGGGGAGAGCAATGATGGTGATGGGGAGAGCAATGATGGGGATGGGGTGAGCAATGCTGGGGATGGGAAGAGCAATGATGGGGCTAAAGAGGACAATAACGGGGCTAAGGAGAGCAATGATAGGGATGGGTAGAGCAATGATGGAGCTGGGGAGAGCAATGATGGGGCTAAGGAGAGCAATGATGGGGATGGGGAGAGAAATTATGCGGCTGGGGTAAGCAATGATGGGGCTGGGGTGAGCAATGATAGGGCTGGGGAGAGCAGTGATGGGACTGGGAAGAGCAATGATGGGACTGGGAAGAGCAATGATGGGGAGAGCAATGATGGGGAGAGCAATAATGGGGCTGAGGAGAGCAATGATTGAGCTAGGGAGAGCAATGATGGGGCTAAGGAGAGCAATAACAGGGCTTGGGTGAGCAATGATGGGGCTGGGGAGAGCAATGATGAGGTTGGAGAGCGCAATGATGGGGATGGGGAGAGAAGTGATGGGGCTGGGGTGAGCAATGATGGGGCTAGGGTGAGCAATGATGTGGATGAGGAGAGCAATGATGGAGCTCGAGAGAGCAATGATGAGGCAGGGGAGAGCAATGATGGGGCTGGGGAGAGCAATGATGATGTTGGAGAGAGCAATGATGGGGAGAGAAGTGATGGGGTTGGGGTAAGCAATGATGGGCCTGGGGTGAGCAATGATGGGGATCAGGAGAGCAATGATGTGGCTGGAGAGGGCAATGATGGGGTTAAGGAGAACAATGATGAGGATGCAGAGAGCAATAATGGGGATGGGGAGAGAAGTGATGGGGTTGAGGTAAGCAATGATGGGGCTGGGATGAGCAATGATGGGGATGAGGAGTGCAATGATGGGGCGGGAGAGAGCAATGATGGGGCTGGGGAGAGCAATGATGGGGCTCGGGAGAGCAATGAAGGGGCTGCAGAGAGCAATGATGGGGCTAAGAGGAGCAAAGATCAGGCTGGGAAGAGCAATGATGGGGCTGGGGTGAGCAATGATGGGGCTGGGGTGAGCAATGAGTGGGAGAGCAATGATGGGGCTGGGGAGAGCAATGATGGGGCTGGGGAGAGGAATGATGGGGATGGGGAGAGAAATGATGGGTCTGGGGTGAGCAATGATTGGGCTGGGGTGAGCATTAATAGGGGTGGGGAGAGCAATGATGGGGCTGGGAAGAGCAATGATGGGGCTGGGGTGAGCAATAATGGGGAGAGCAATTATGGGGAAAGTAATGATGGGGCTGGGGAGAGCAATGATTGGGCTGGGGAGAGAAATGATGGGGCTAAGGAGAGCAATAACCGGGCTGGGGTGAGCAATGATGGGGCTGGGGAGAGCAATGATGAGGTTGGAGAGAGCAATGATGGGGATGGGGAGAGCAATGATGGGGCTAAGGAGTAGAGATGAGCGTTGTTCTACTCGAACTGTTCGCCAATCTCAAATTCGAGCAGTTTTGGGCGGTGTTCGAGCCGTTCGGCGAACACGAACAATTTGAGAAAAATTCGGCTGTTCGAGGTTATGTTCGATAACTGTTCGTGCACCAAAATCATAACTGGATTTTTTCTCAGTAATGATGAAAATTAATGTTAATACGCAGTTTGAGTGTACAGCGGGGTGGGGGGAGGGGCAGGGGATGGATCTCTGCAGGAACAATGAAGATCTCCATTTTTTTTTCTCTTTCCCGCATTTGCAGTGGGGAGGTGCAATCTGTCAGCCTATCAGCAGCGCACACACGGAGCAAAGTGCTTTTTTTCACACAAGCAAGGGCATGTGTCATTGGCAGTGTATGTCACATGTCCTTGCCCTATAAGACCAAGCCATGTTCCCCGTCGCCACCATTTTCTCACTGCTGCAGCTGCGTGTTAGACGGCACCGCTGTTGCTGTGTGTGCTATACCTTGTTAATTTCAAGCCAATTTTCGCACAAATCTACAGATAGCTTGGGAGTAGGGAATAGTTGTGATTGCAGTCCTTTTAAGGACTAGGTTACAGCATTTCCTACGACTTTTATCAGGCAGGTCTGTGCTCTTAAATAGATAGATTGTGGAAGTAAAGACTAATTG
Source organism: Phyllobates terribilis (assembly GCF_046119375.1). Lineage (NCBI taxonomy): Eukaryota > Metazoa > Chordata > Amphibia > Anura > Dendrobatidae > Phyllobates > Phyllobates terribilis. Next base: position 372,313,414 of record NW_027362767.1, read on the forward strand.
TAATTGGAGTCCTTTTCATGACTAGGTTACATCAGTTCCTATCAGTTTTTGCCAGGCAGGTCTGTGCCAGTGCTGTGCAAGTTTTTTTCACAGCATTTGGCTGAATCTAGCAAAGCTAATCCTTTTTGGCCTATTGCAGAGTGTGTTAGTCAGTGGAGTAGCCTATCTGTGTTGCAAGATATACCACCTGTGTATAGAATACCATTTTTTTTACTGCACCTAGTGAAGTAAAATCTTTTGGGCATAGCATCATTCTATTAGTCCATCTATACTGACCTCCATCAGGTTGCAAATTGAATATAATTTTTTTCTGCATCTAGCTCTGAAAAAATATTGGGCTTCTAGCAGTGTGTGGGACTTGTTCTATTAATCCATCTATACAGACCTCCATCAGGTTGCAAACTGAATATATTTTTTTCTGCATCTACCTCTGAAAAAATATTGGGCTTCTAGCTGTGTGTGGGACTTGTTCTATTAATCCATCTATACAGACCTCCATCAGGTTGCAAACTGAATATATTTTTTTCTGCATCTACCTCTGAAAAAATATTGGGCTTCTAGCTGTGTGTGGGACTTGTTCTATTAATACATCTATACAGACCTCCATCAGGTTGCAAACTGAATATATTTTTTTCTGCATCTACCTCTGAAAAAATATTGGGCTTCTAGCTGTGTGTGGGACTTGTTCTATTAATCCATCTATACAGACCTCCATCAGGTTGCAAACTGAATATATTTTTTTCTGCATCTACCTCTGAAAAAATATTGGGCTTCTACCTGTGTGTGGGACTTGTTGTATTAGTCCATCTATACTGACCTCCATCAGGTTGCAAACTGAATATATTTTTTTCTGCATCTACCTCTCAAAAAATATTGGGCTTCTAGCTGTGTGTGGGACTTGTTGTATTAGTCCATCTATACTGACCTCCATCAGGTTGCAAACTGAATATATTTTTTTCTGCATCTACCTCTGAAAAAATATTGGGCTTCTAGCTGTGTGTGGGACTTGTTGTATTAGTCCATCTATACTGACCTCCATCAGGTTGCAAACTGAATATATTTTTTTCTGCATCTACCTCTGAAAAAATATTGGGCTTCTAGCTGTGTGTGGGACTTGTTCTATTAATCCATCTATACAGACCTCCATCAGGTTGCAAACTGAATATATTTTTTTCTGCATCTAGCACTGAAAAAATATTGGGCTTCTAGCTGTGTGTGGGACTTGTTCTATTAATCCATCTATACAGACCTCCATCAGGTTGCAAACTGAATATATTTTTTTTTGCATCTACCTCTGAAAAAATATTGGGCTTCTAGCTGTGTGTGGGACTTGTTGTATTAGTCCATCTATACAGACCTCCATCAGGTTGCAAACTGAATATATTTTTTTCTGCATCTACCTCTCAAAAAATATTGGGCTTCTAGCTGTGTGTGGGACTTGTTGTATTAGTCCATCTATACTGACCTCCATCAGGTTGCAAACTGAATATATTTTTTTCTGCATCTACCTCTGAAAAAATATTGGGCTTCTAGCTGTGTGTGGGACTTGTTCTATTAATCCATCTATACAGACCTCCATCAGGTTGCAAACTGAATATATTTTTTTCTGCATCTACCTCTGAAAAAATATTGGGCTTCTAGCTGTGTGTGGGACTTGTTCTATTAATCCATCTATACAGACCTCCATCAGGTTGCAAACTGAATATATTTTTTTCTGCATCTACCTCTGAAAAAATATTGGGCTTCTAGCTGTGTGTGGGACTTGTTGTATTAGTCCATCTATACTGACCTCCATCAGGTTGCAAACTGAATATATTTTTTTCTGCATCTACCTCTGAAAAAATATTGGGCTTCTAGCTGTGTGTGGGACTTGTTCTATTAATCCATCTATACAGACCTCCATCAGGTTGCAAACTGAATATATTTTTTTTTGCATCTACCTCTGAAAAAATATTGGGCTTCTAGCTGTGTGTGGGACTTGTTGTATTAGTCCATCTATACAGACCTCCATCAGGTTGCAAACTGAATATATTTTTTTCTGCATCTAGCTCTGAAAAAATATTTGGCCTTCTAGCAGTGTGTGGGACTTTCTCTATTAGTCCATCTATACTGACCTCCATCAGGTTGCAAATTGAATATAATTTTTTTCTGCATCTAACCCAGCCAATAGTTTTGGCCTAATACCACAGTTTGGCCACTCAGCTCTGCTCGGTTCCCATCCATTGTTTTTTTGTGCAAACAACTCCAGAGTTGTTAATTAGTTAACCACCAAAATGAGTGGAAAAAGGCCTGCTGCTGGTGGAAAGGGGAATAGGCGTGTTGGGAAGGGGAAAAAAGGTTGTGTCCGTGGGGTAGGTGTTAAAGCAACAGTAACATCTGCAAAAGAAAGACCATCTTCCAGCCAAACTAAAATGTCTACTTCTTTTAGCGGACAATGTGATAAGATCCCTTTCTTACGGCCACACCAATCGCTACAAATTCCAGATGAGGCACAAAAACAGCAGGTGCTTCAACGGATATCAAGTGCTCCTTTAAGTGGGCTCTCCTCCACATCAACTTCAACATCACAAATACTCCAGTCCTCAAAGGTGTCACCCCAATCGCACTTGCTTCCTCACAGCTCCCAAATCTCCAGCTGCCCGTCTGAGTATGAGGTAGAACAGATGGTTGAGTCTGCAGAGCTGTTTACTCATACTATAGCCTGGGAATCAGAGGTCGACTCCAGCACTTCTGTGAATCCAGACGAGGAAATTATCTGCACTGATGCCCAGAATCTTTATGAGTCGGATCCAGGGCCAGACGCAGAAGTTTCTGACCATAATGTAGACCCTCATTCCCAAACTGTAACTCCTGTTGGTGGAGACAATGAGGAAGACGATGATAAGACTCAAATACCTGATTGGAGCGACAACTTTAGTTTTTTGTCAGGGCAGGAACAGGTTGGCTCTGAGGACGACGGGTGTGATAACGCACAGGGTGATGATGATGAGGTTGGAGATCCCACTTACTGTCAACCCACAGTCAGCCAAGAGATGAGGTCAGCAGAGGAGGTGGAGGAAGATGCTAGTGACGACGAGGTCAGGTTGCGCCTTCCTGGACAGAGACGTAGTACTGGAAGCACGTCAACAACTGCATCCTCAAACACAACTCTGCCTCTCACCACAAGTCGTGGTGGCTCTTCAGGTCGCATGGGTGCTAAGCCTTGCATAGCCTGGGCATTTTTTCAGATCGATAAAGATGACCCAACTCGTGTTATCTGTAACATTTGTCAGCAAAAGCTAAGTAGAGGCCAAAAAATACATAGTTTGAGTACTTCATGCATGAACCGGCACATGGACATGAAGCATAAGTTGCAGTGGGAAGCTCAGTGTGCTACAATGCGGCCTAGCCGGCCGGGCCAACCACCGTCTGCCATATCTTGTGCATCCGCGGCCTCTTCATCCTCTGTGACTGGGGGGACAGCAGTCACACCTGTTTTGGGGCGCAGACCTGCCACCTCTTTACCTGCAACAGCCAGCGTGATTGGCAGGTCATCATTTTCTTTGGAGGTGGTAACACCAGCTGGTGTTGAGCGCTGTCCGACATCGATAGCACCACCTTTGGATCAAGGCAACCTAACATGTCCGCCTGCATCTTACTCACAGACTGGCAGTTTGCCGGGGACACCCTTATCAACCCCGTCTAAGCACAATAGCCAGCCCTCGGTCCCTCAGATGTGGACAAGTAAAAGACCATTTCCTCCTAGCCATGAGAAAGCTAAGAGGTTGAATTTCACCATCTGCAAGCTCTTGGTTACAGAAATGCTGCCTTTCTGCCTGGTGGACACAGAGGATTTTCGAGACCTTATGTCCGTCGCAGTGCCCCAGTACCAGATGCCCAGTCGGCACTACTTCTCAAAGAAAGGTGTGCCTGCGCTCCACCAGCATGTCGCACACAACATCACCGCTTCTTTGAGAAACTCTGTGTGTGACAGGGTGCATTTCACCACAGACACTTGGACGAGTAGGCATGGACAGGGGCGTTACATGTCGCTGACTGGGCACTGGGTAACTATGGTGACAGCAGGACAAGGGGCTGCTGTCCAAGTCTTGCCGTCCCCACGAGTTGTGCGTCAATCCTCTTTATGTCAAAGTTCCTCCACTGCTTCTGCCTCGTCAACCTCCTCTCGGTCTTCCACCTGCACCCAAAGCCTGTCTGGTCATGCCACAAGCTTTCTAACTGCGCAGAAGGGATCCTGCACACCTCCTTACTATGCTGGCAGTAGGGCTCAACGTCATCAGGCGGTTTTTACATTGAAATGTCTGGGAAATGTGAGTCACACAGCTGAGGAGTTGTGGTCAGCTCTGGAGAACCAATTTCATGAATGGTTGTCTCCACTGGACCTGAAACCAGGGAAGGCCGTGTGCGACAATGCTGCAAACCTGGGTGCGGCCCTTCGCCGGGGCAATGTCACACACGTGCCTTGTATGGCTCACGTGTTGAACCTGGTTGTCCAGCAATTTTTAGCCCACTATCCCAGACTAGATGGCCTTCTGCAGAGGGCACGGTCGCTGTGTGCTCACTTCCGCCGTTCGCATCCCGCAGCTCAGCGACTTACATCTCTACAGAAGTCGTTGGGCCTGCCACTTCACCGGCTAAAATGCGATGTGCCTACCCGGTGGAATTCATCTCTGCACATGTTGCAGCGACTGTGGCAGCACCGACAAGCCCTGGTGCAATACGTTCTGACGTATAGCCTGGGCCAACGAGATTCAGAGGTGGGGCAAATCACGCTGGAGGAGTGGTCTCAGATCAGGGACCTATGCACCCTTCTGCACAGTTTTGAAATGGCGACGAAGATGTTTAGTGCTGACGATGCCATTATCAGCATGACTATTCCGGTGATTTACATGCTGGAGCACATGTTAAACAGAATTCGGAGTCAGGTGGTGGCACAAGAGGAGGTGGAGGAAGTAGAGGAGGAGGAGTTGTATGCGGAAGGGCTAACATCTGCAAGGTCCAGACGGTCGGCAGCACCAAGGCGGCAGGCATGTGAGGGTGGGGGAGATGGTTTTACCAGGGCGCATGGTAGCAGCCAAACTAGTGAGGAAGGTGCAGGAGCCCAGGAAGAAGTGGAGGACGAACTGATGGAAGACTCATCAGTAGTGTTGAGCCACCCCCGTAGTGTTCGAGTTCGGTTCGGTTCGTCGAACACCCGTGTGTTCGCCGAACTGTTCGTCGAACACCTTCGAACACCGTTAAAACCAATGGCAGGCAAACAAAAACACATAGAAACACATAGAAAACACCTTCAAAGGTGTCCAAAAGCTGACAAACTGCTCAGAAGACACAACTAACACATGGAAAAGTGACAAGTACAGATAGTCATGCGAAAAGAAAAGAGGTGGAGGAGTAAAAGGAGGGGGAGACACAGATATAGGCATGTCATGCCCTTCTAAAATCCAAAAAGTGAGAAGCCGAGACGGCCAGTCCGCTCCTGCCCGTGCCACCTCCGTGTCGCCGGGTTTGTGCCAGAGCCGCGGTGAACCCTGACGGCCAGCCCCCCTCTCCCAATACTGGTGCCTGTCCGCTGGTGGGTCGAGAGAGCCCCCCTGTGGTGGAGGCAGCTCTAAGCTTTTTAATTTAAATTGTCCCTCTAATTTGAATGAATACACTTTAAATCCATTTACAAGGATCTATTGGAGGGCAAGTCTCATGCCAGCAGCCGCGTAATTCCAGCTCCAGTAGCGTCCACTAAAGCTGCTGCAGTTAAAAAGCTTTTATAAGGATCGAGCTCGGCTGTCCACCGCAAGGCATCCTAGTGCCAGTCCCAGCCCCTATGCCTTGGGGTGCCTCCTGATGCTCTTCACTAAGTATCCCGTGGTCCCGAAGCATTTCCTTTGAAAAAATTAAGTGTCCAAACTACAGGTGGTGTAGCTTGCTTAACAGCCGGGATAATCCGCTGACTAGCAGACACTGCTACTAGGCACAAAGTATTTCCTGGGCTAGATGCAGTTAAAAATTTGTAAGTAGATACTCTCGTTGGATGCTGAGAAAGCATTCCATAGAGTCTCCTGGCACGCCATATATGATTCTCTTAAAAAGCTTGGGGTAGGGGTCTAGGGGACCCTTTTATAGCCAAAATCACGGCCCTGTATCACAATACGTCACCTAGGCTGAAGATAAATGGAACTGTAGCACCGAGGGCTCGGTTGCTACAGACGTATTGCACCTCACCCAGAGGTGTGATATCTCACTCTCAGATAAGGATGGAGTGTGGATCAGGACCCGACACCTGCATGCATTACACCACATTGCCGTGGGGCAGGGCGACCAATATGCCCCTGAGATGGGCACGACAGTCCCTGTCCCTGGCTGGAGTGGGGGGAGGGAACACTGAGGAAGGGGAACCCTGCAGTGCAGGAGCAGGGAGGAAGCAGTTCCTGGGTGCATTGAGAAGGGAGTATAAAAGGTGGGCACCATCTTAGTTCAGTGCAGAGAAGTCTGAGCAGAAGTGGCAGGGAGCAGGGGCTCTGCATGAGCTCTGCTCCGGAGGCGGGCCTAGTAACAGAGGCCCAGGCCTGCAAGAGGGAGAAGGAAGGAAGAGGAGCGGAGAAGGCTCCAGGAACGAGGAATGAAGGGATCCCAGGGGTGCGGACGGGCGAGTCGCCACCGCACGCCCGAATCCACCTGCGTGGAGGGGTCAGGCCAAAGGGGGAGACCGGTCCCCGAACTAGTGGAGGCAGGAAACGACCCTCAGCTAGAAACCGGAGGCTCTGACATTTTATGTGGCGCAGCCCCTTGCTCCACCCGCTAGGAAGGCACCACATAGGGTCAGGGAAACTGGCGCCAAGTTTACCAAGAGGAGGCCCGAGGCAGCCGGACAGAAGTGTTGGTAAGAAAGGCCAGACAAAGGACACACAAAGGGGGTCCTGTGAAGCGCTCCAAAGTTATCTGGGAGTTGTCTGAGCCCCTCACCTGGTGAGCACAGTACGACATGGGCAGCCGTTACCTGCAGACGTGGTCTGGATAATAAGAACTGTGAGTAAAGGGCCTGAACTGCATCACTGACTCCGTGTCGTTACTGCTGCTGCCCTGCACCATCACCCCCATCCTCCGCATACACTGCCCTGAGGCTATACTCCTCCCGTGGGGAGTTATGCTACGCTCTGCTGCACCCACAACACCAGCCTTAGCGGTCTGCCCTGTAGCGGCGGTTCACTCTGACCGCAATCCACGGGTGGCGTAGTCGGACATTTAAACATCAAAACCACATAAATAGTTCCGCCTCTGGTTTGACCGCCCTGAGCCACGGAACCGGATCGCCGCCACGAAGACTACAACCACCAGCATCCACCAAAAAGGGTCCGGCTCCGGGTGTCCCAAGGCCCAGGGGGTGCGTCAGAACATTTTCATCACCTTTCACAATCACCAATGGGACAAGGCAGGGATGTCCTCTGTCCCCTCTCTTATACATCCTAGTGACGGAGCACCTGCTCTCATCAATTCGCCATAACCCCAATATTAGGTGGATTGAGGTGGGAGGCACCGAGTACAAGTGCTCTCTATTTGCTGATGATGTCCTAGTATATATCACTCAATCACATATATCCATCCCTGCTGTTATGGCTGAAATAGATCACTTTGTTACATGGTAAAATTTTAAAATCAATGCAGCGAAGTCTGAGGCCCTCGATGTCTCCCTCCCTAAATCCATATAGGATTCCATCCAGTCCAACTTTCCCTTTGCCTGGCCCTCACAGGGTATCAAATACTTAGGAATTCCTATTCATAGAGACCTCTCCCATCTATGTTATCTTAATTTTGGGCCCTTTATTGAACAATTCCATACAGACCACGGTTGGCAAGTTAGAACTGTAAGATTCACTACGTGAACCACTGGTGTTTTGTGGAAAAGCACATGTACACCGCGTTCCAAATTATTATGCAAAAAGTGTTTAGGAGTGATAAGGGAAGAATTTGTTTGTTTGTCAGTTAAACTCATTGATGGTGATGTGTGTCAGGGCTCTTTATATCACTGTAAGCAATTGCAGACACCTGTGCTAATTAGTTTGGCAGGTGTGTCCAATGAAAGGCAAGACTACTTAAGAAGGCTCTCTCACATTATTAAGCAGCCTACATTTTCTGCCAAAATGGGAAAGAAAAAGGATGTGTCGGCTGCTGAGAAGCAACAAACTGTGGAGTGTTTAGGTCAAGGCATGACTACAATCAACATTGTGCGATGATCAGGATGAAGTGTCTTGGCAATCAAGAAGTATGTAGCTGATTCACAGTACACACGTGTGCGTGCTGATAAGGGCAAATTGAGGACTCTTTCCTACAGGCAATTACGTCAGGTTGAAAGAGCAGCGGCAAAAAAGCCTTGTCATAGCAGCAGACAAGTTTTTGAAGCTGCTTGTGCCTCCAACGTCCCCCGAACAACAAGATGCAGGGTCCTTCAGAGGTTTGCAGCTGTGCATACGCCATCCTGTCGACCTCCTCTATCCACTTCACACAAGCAGAAACGGCTCCAGTGGGCCAAACATTACATGAAGACTGATTTCAAAACTGTTTTGTTCACGGATGAGTGCCGTGCAGCGCTCGATGGTCCAGATGGATGGAGTGGAGGATGGCTGGTTGATGGACACCCCACGCAAACACGGCTACAGCGCCAACAAGGAGGAGGTGGAGTAATGTTTTGGGCTGGAATCATGGGGAGAGAGATTGTCGGCCCCTTTAGGATCCCTGAAGGCGCTAAAGATGAACTCCATAATGTATGTGGATTTTCTCAAACAGCACTTCCTGCCATGGTTCAAGAAGAAGAACCGTGTATTTCACAGCAAGATCATTTTTCTGCATGATAATGCACCATCTCATGCTGCACATAAAACATCTGCATCTCTGGCTGATATGGGCATAAAAGGGGACAAACTTATGGTGTGACCCCCATGCTCCCCTGACCTCTACCCCATTCAGAACCTTTGGAGCATCATTAAAAGGAGTGTCTATGATGGCGGGAGGCAGTTCACATCTAAGCAACAGCTCTGGGAGGGTATTCTGTCCTCATGCAAAACAATTGAAGCAGAAACCATCCAAAACCTGACAAATTCAATGGACGAGAGAGTTCAGAAGCTCCTTTCGAACAAGGGGTCCTATGTGAAAATGTAACATCACCTAGAATAAAGTTTTGAGTTGAAAACTGTTTGATTTCAGTTTCTAACAACCTGCTAATGCTTATAATTTCAAAAATGACCATTTTTTTGGTCTTTATTAAAATGAAAAGGTTGATCGAAAAGTTTGGGGGATCTAAGAGTGTGGCAACCCAGTAGTCATGATTACTTCGAATTCTGACAATATGAGGGTCATGCTGCAGGTAGTGCAGCAAGAAGGCACTTATGTGTCTTGCGCATCTCGGAGCCCCAAAATTATTTTCCGGGCTAGATGCAGCTAAAAATTATTTTTAATTTTAAATCTGGTGAAGCTTATTATAGATGGCCTAATAGGATCAGTGCTGCACACTGCTACAAAGCCCAAATTATTTTCCAGTCAAGATACAGATAAACATGATTAGTAATTTGAAAGCTTAAAACGGTTGGTAGGGTGATTTTAACCAATCATCAAGCTTTTACTCTCCCCAGGATGACACAGGGGTAGAAAAGTCGTTTCGGATCCATGATTTGTTCATCTTTATGAACGTGAGTCTGTCTACATTATCAGTGGAGAGCCGCGTGCGCTTATCTGTCAGCACACCACCAGCAGCGCTGAACACACGTTCAGACAGAACGCTGGCTGCGGGGCATGACAAGATCTCCAAGGCGTAAGTGGCTAGCTCCGGCCATTTATCCAGATTGGAAGCCCAAAAAGAGCAAGGGTCCAGTGACACAGTCGTGGCTTCAATGTTTACTTGGAGATACTCCTGTACCATCGTCTCTAGGCGTTGACTATGTGTCAGACTTCTTGTCTCCTGTGGCCTTGCAAAGGATGGGCTAAAAAAGTGGTGAAATGATTCCGCAAAATTGATGTTACCAGCAGATACTGTGGTTCTGTTACGGTTTGAGTGCTGAACACTTGACGGTCCCACGGTTGGCAAGTTGGAACTGTGAGATTCACTACGTGCACCACTGGTATTTTGTGGAAAAGCACATGTAAGATTCTGCAACAGTCTCTGCTGATACTCCTGCATGCGTGCATCCCTTTCTATGGCAGGAATAATTTCTGCAAATTTACTTTTGTACCGGGGATCTAACAGTGTGGCAACCCAGTAGTCAGGATTATTTCTAATTCTCACAATTCGAGGGTCATGTTGCAGGTAGTGCAGCAAGAAGGCACTCATGTGTGTTGCGCATCCAGGAGCACCAAGTCCCTGTTGTGTTGGTGGCGAGGTAACAATCATGCTTCCTTCCTCTGTCCTCTCCCCCCAACCTCGCACAACAGAAATGTGATCAAGGTCTCCCTCATCTGATGAGTCTTCCATCAGTTCGTCCTCCACTTCTTCCTGGGCTCCTGCACCTTCCTCACTAGTTTGGCTGCTACCATGCGCCCTGGTAAAATCATCTCCCCCACCCTCACATGCCTGCCGCCCTGGTGCTGCCGACCGTCTGGACCTTGCAGATGTTAGCCCTTCCGCATACAACTCCTCCTCCTCTACTTCCTCCACCTCCTCTTGTGCCACCACCTGACTCCGAATTCTGTTTAACATGTGCTCCAGCATGTAAATCACCGGAATAGTCATGCTGATAATGGCATCGTCAGCACTAAACATCTTCGTCGCCATTTCAAAACTGTGCAGAAGGGTGCATAGGTCCCTGATCTGAGACCACTCCTCCAGCGTGATTTGCCCCACCTCTGAATCTCGTTGGCCCAGGCTATACGTCAGAACGTATTGCACCAGGGCTTGTCGGTGCTGCCACAGTCGCTGCAACATGTGCAGAGTTGAATTCCACCGGGTAGGCACATCGCATTTTAGCCGGTGAAGTGGCAGGCCCAACGACTTCTGTAGAGATGTAAGTCGCTGAGCTGCGGGATGCGAACGGCGGAAGTGAGCACACAGCGACCGTGCCCTCTGCAGAAGGCCATCTAGTCTGGGATAGTGGGCTAAAAATTGCTGGACAACCAGGTTCAACACGTGAGCCATACAAGGCACGTGTGTGACATTGCCCCGGCGAAGGGCCGCACCCAGGTTTGCAGCATTGTCGCACACGGCCTTCCCTGGTTTCAGGTCCAGTGGAGACAACCATTCATGAAATTGGTTCTCCAGAGCTGACCACAACTCCTCAGCTGTGTGACTCACATTTCCCAGACATTTCAATGTAAAAACCGCCTGATGACGTTGAGCCCTACTGCCAGCATAGTAAGGAGGTGTGCAGGATCCCTTCTGCGCAGTTAGAAAGCTTGTGGCATGACCAGACAGGCTTTGGGTGCAGGTGGAAGACCGAGAGGAGGTTGAGGAGGCAGAAGCAGTGGAGGAACTTTGACATAAAGAGGATTGACGCACAACTCGTGGGGACGGCAAGACTTGGACAGCAGCCCCTTGTCCTGCTGTCACCATAGTTACCCAGTGCCCAGTCAGCGACATGTAACGCCCCTGTCCATGCCTACTCGTCCAAGTGTCTGTGGTGAAATGCACCCTGTCACACACAGAGTTTCTCAAAGAAGTGGTGATGTTGTGTGCGACATGCTGGTGGAGCGCAGGCACACCTTTCTTTGAGAAGTAGTGCCGACTGGGCATCTGGTACTGGGGCACTGCGACGGACATAAGGTCTCGAAAATCCTCTGTGTCCACCAGGCGGAAAGGCAGCATTTCTGTAGCCAAGAGCTTGCAGATGGTGAAATTCAACCTCTTAGCTTTCTCATGGCTAGGAGGAAATGGTCTTTTACTTGTCCACATCTGAGGGACCGAGGGCTGGCTATTGTGCTTAGACGGGGTTGATAAGGGTGTCCCCGGCAAACTGCCGGTCTGTGAGGAAGATGCAGGCGGACATGTTAGGTTGCCTTGATCCAAAGGTGGTGCTATCGATGTCAGACAGCGCTCAACACCAGCTGGTGTTACCACCTCCAAAGAAAATGATGACCTGCCAATCACGCTGGCTGTTGCGGGTAAAGAGGTGGCAGGTCTGCGCCCCAAACCAGGTGTGACTGCTGTCCCCCCAGTCACAGAGGATGAAGAGGCCGCGGATGCACAAGATATGGCAGACGGTGATTGGCCCGGCCGGCTAGGCCGCATTGTAGCACACTGAGCTTCCCACTGCAACTTATGCTTCATGTCCATGTGCCGGTTCATGCATGAAGTACTCAAACTATGTATTTTTTGGCCTCTACTTAGCTTTTGCTGACAAATGTTACAGATAACACGAGTTGGGTCATCTTTATCGATCTGAAAAAATGCCCAGGCTATGCAAAGCTTAGCACCCATGCGACCTGAAGAGCCACCACGACTTGTGGTGAGAGGCAGAGTTGTGTTTGAGGATGCAGTTGTTGACGTGCTTCCAGTACTACGTCTCTGTCCAGGAAGGCGCAACCTGACCTCGTCGTCACTAGCATCTTCCTCCACCTCCTCTGCTGACCTCATCTCTTGGCTGACTGTGGGTTGACAGTAAGTGGGATCTCCGACCTCATCATCATCACCCTGTGCGTTATCACACCCGTCGTCCTCAGAGCCAACCTGTTCCTGCCCTGACAAAAAACTAAAGTTGTCGCTCCAATCAGGTATTTGAGTCTTATCATCGTCTTCCTCATTGTCTCCACCAACAGGAGTTACAGTTTGGGAATGAGGGTCTACATTATGGTCAGAACCTTCTGCGTCTGGTACTGGATCCGACTCATAAAGATTCTGGGCATCAGTGCAGATCATTTCCTCGTCTGGATTCACAGAAGCGCTGGAGTCGACCTCTGATTCCCAGGCTATAGTATGAGTAAACAGCTCTGCAGACTCAACCATCTGTTCTACCTCATACTCAGACGGGCAGCTGGAGATTTGGGAGCTGTGAGGAAGCAAGTGCGATTTGGGTGACACCTTTGAGGACTGGAGTATTTGTGATGTTGAAGTTGATGTGGAGGAGAGCCCACTTAAAGGAGCACTTGATATCCGTTGAAGCACCTGCAGTTTTTGTGCCTCATCTGGAATTTGTAGCGATTGGCGTGGCCGTAAGAAAGGGATCTTATCACATTGTCCGCTAAAAGAAGTAGACATTTTAGTTTGGCTGGAAGATGGTCTTTCTTCTGCACCTACCCCACGGACACAACCTTTTTTCCCCTTCCCAACACGCCTATTCCCCTTTCCACCAGCAGCAGGCCTTTTTCCACTCATTTTGGTGGTTAACTAATTCACAACTCTGGAGTTGTTTGCACAAAAAAACAATGGATGGTAACCGAGCAGAGCTGAGTGGCCAAACTGTGGTATTAGGCCAAAACTATTGGCTGGGCTAGATGCAGAAAAAAATTATTTTTAATTTGCAACCTGATGGAGGTCAGTATAGATGGACTAATAGAACAAGTCCCACACGCTGCTAGAAGCCCAAATATTTTTTCAGAGATAAATGAAGAAAAAAATTATTTTTAATTTGCAACCTGATGGAGGTCAGTATAGATGGACTAATAGACCAAGTCCCACACACTGCTAGAAGCCCAAATATTTTTTCAGAGCTAGATGCAGAAAAAAATTATTTTTAATTTGCAACCTGATGGAGGTCAGTATAGATGGACTAATAGACCAAGTCCCACACACTGCTAGAAGCCCAAATATTTTTTCAGAGCTAGATGCAGAAAAAAATTATTTTTAATTTGCAACCTGATGGAGGTCAGTATAGATGGACTAATAGACCAAGTCCCACACACCGCTAGAAGCCCAAATATTTTTTCAGAGCTAGATGCAGAAAATTTTTTTATTCAATTTGCAACCTGATGGAGGTCAGTATAGATGGACTAATAGACCAAGTCCCACACACTGCTAGAAGCCCAAATATTTTTTCAGAGCTAGATGCAGAAAATTTTTTTATTCAATTTGCAACCTGATGGAGGTCAGTATAGATGGACTAATAGACCAAGTCCCACACACTGCTAGAAGCCCAAATATTTTTTCAGAGCTAGATGCAGAAAAAAATTATTTTTAATTTGCAACCTGATGGAGGTCAGTATAGATGGACTAATAGACCAAGTCCCACACACTGCTAGAAGCCCAAATATTTTTTCACAGCTACATGAAGAAAAAAATTATTTTTAATTTGCAACCTGATGGAGGTCAGTATAGATGGACTAATAGAACAAGTCCCACAAACTGCTAGAAGCCCAAATATTTTTTCAGAGATAAATGAAGAAAAAAAATATTTTTAATTTGCAACCTGATGGAGGTCAGTATAGATGGACTAATAGACCAAGTCCCACACACTGCTAGAAGCCCAAATATTTTTTCAGAGCTAGATGCAGAAAAAAATTATTTTTAATTTGCAACCTGATGGAGGTCAGTATAGATGGACTAATAGACCAAGTCCCACACACTGCTAGAAGCCCAAATATTTTTTCAGAGCTAGATGCAGAAAAATTTTTTTTTTAATTTGCAACCTGATGGAGGTCAGTATAGATGGACTAATAGAACAAGTCCCACACGCTGCTAGAAGCCCAAATATTTTTTCAGAGATAAATGAAGAAAAAAATTATTTTTAATTTGCAACCTGATGGAGGTCAGTATAGATGGACTAATAGACCAAGTCCCACACACTGCTAGAAGCCCAAATATTTTTTCAGAGCTAGATGCAGAAAAAAATTATTTTTAATTTGCAACCTGATGGAGGTCAGTATAGATGGACTAATAGACCAAGTCCCACACACTGCTAGAAGCCCAAATATTTTTTCAGAGCTAGATGCAGAAAAAAATTATTTTTAATTTGCAACCTGATGGAGGTCAGTATAGATGGACTAATAGACCAAGTCCCACACACCGCTAGAAGCCCAAATATTTTTTCAGAGCTAGATGCAGAAAAAAATTATATTCAGTTTGCAACCTGATGGAGGTCAGTATAGATGGACTAATAGAATGATGCTATGCCCAAAAGATTTTACTTCACTAGGCGCAGTAAAAAAATTGGTATTCTATACACAGGTGGTATATCTTGCAACACAGATAGGCTACTCCACTGACTAACACACTCTGCAATAGGCCAAAAAGGATTAGCTTTGCTAGATTCAGACAAATGCTGTGAAAAAAACTTGCACAGCACTGGCACAGACCTGCCTGGCAAAAACTGATAGGAACTGATGTAACCTAGTCCTGAAAAGGACTCCAATTACAATTAGTCTTTACTCCCACAATCTATCTATTTAAGAGCACAGACCTGCCTGATAAAAGTCGTAGGAAATGCTGTAACCTAGTCCTTAAAAGGACTGCAATCACAACTATTCCCTACTCCCAAGCTATCTGTATATTTGTGCGAAAATTGGCTTGAAATTAACAAGGAATAGCGCACACAGCAACAGCGGTGCCGTCTAACACGCAGCTGCAGCAGTGAGAAAATGGTGGCGACGGGGAAAATGGCTTGGTCTTATAGGGCAAGGACATGTGACATACACTGCCAATCACACATGCCCTTGCTTGTGTGAAAAAAAGCACTTCGCTCCGTGTGTGCGCTGCTGATAGGCTGACAGATTGCACCTCCCCACTGCAAATGCGGGAAAGAGAAAAAAAAATGGAGATCTTCATTGTTCCTGCAGAGATCCATCCCCTGCCCCTCCCCCCGCCCCGCTGTACACTCAAACTGCGTATTAACATTAATTTTCATCATTACTGAGAAAAAATCCAGTTATGATTTTGGTGCACGAACAGTTATCGAACATAACCTCGAACAGCCGAATTTTTCTCAAATTGTTCGTGTTCGCCGACCGGCTCGAACACCGCCCAAAACAGCTCGAATTTGAGATTGGCGAACAGTTCGAGTAGAACAACGCTCATCTCTACTCATCAGATGAGGGAGACCTTGATCACATTTCTGTTGTGCGAGGTTGGGGGGAGAGGACAGAGGAAGGAAGCATGATTGTTACCTCGCCACCAACACAACAGGGACTTGGTGCTCCTGGATGCGCAACACACATGAGTGCCTTCTTGCTGCACTACCTGCAACATGACCCTCGAATTGTGAGAATTAGAAATAATCCTGACTACTGGGTTGCCACACTGTTAGATCCCCGGTACAAAAGTAAATTTGCAGAAATTATTCCTGCCATAGAAAGGGATGCACGCATGCAGGAGTATCAGCAGAGACTGTTGCAGAATCTTACATGTGCTTTTCCACAAAATACCAGTGGTGCACGTAGTGAATCTCACAGTTCCAACTTGCCAACCGTGGGACCGTCAAGTGTTCAGCACTCAAACCGTAACAGAACCACAGTATCTGCTGGTAACATCAATTTTGCGGAATCATTTCACCACTTTTTTAGCCCATCCTTTGCAAGGCCACAGGAGACAAGAAGTCTGACACATAGTCAACGCCTAGAGACGATGGTACAGGAGTATCTCCAAGTAAACATTGAGGCCACGACTGTGTCACTGGACCCTTGCTCTTTTTGGGCTTCCAATCTGGATAAATGGCCGGAGCTAGCCACTTACGCCTTGGAGATCTTGTCATGCCCCGCAGCCAGCATTCTGTCTGAACGGGTGTTCAGCGCTGCTGGTGGTATGCTGGCTGATAAGCGCACGCGGCTCTCCACTGATAATGTAGACAGACTCACGTTCATAAAGATGAACAAATCATGGATCCGAAACGACTTTTCTACCCCTGTGTCATCCTGGGGAGAGTAAAAGCTTGATGATTGTTTAAAATCACCCTACCAACCGTTTTAAGCTTTCAAATTACTAATCATGTTTATCTGTATCTTGGCTGGAAAATAATTTGGGCTTTGTAGCAGTGTGCAGCACTGATCCTATTAGGCCATCTATACTAAAGCTTCACCAAATTTAAAATTAATAATAATTTTTAGCTGCATCTAGCCCGGAAAATAATTTTGGGGCTCCGAGATGCGCAAGACACATAAGTGCCTTCTTGCTGCACTACCTGCAGCATGACCCTCATATTGTCAGAATTCGAAGTAATCATGACTACTGGGTTGCCACACTCTTAGATCCCCCAAACTTTTCGATCAACCTTTTCATTTTAATAAAGACCAAAAAAATGGTCATTTTTGAAATTATAAGCATTAGCAGGTTGTTAGAAACTGAAATCAAACAGTTTTCAACTCAAAACTTTATTCTAGGTGATGTTACATTTTCACATAGGACCCCTTGTTCGAAAGGAGCTTCTGAACTCTCTCGTCCATTGAATTTGTCAGGTTTTGGATGGTTTCTGCTTCAATTGTTTTGCATGAGGACAGAATACCCTCCCAGAGCTGTTGCTTAGATGTGAACTGCCTCCCGCCATCATAGACACTCCTTTTAATGATGCTCCAAAGGTTCTGAATGGGGTAGAGGTCAGGGGAGCATGGGGGTCACACCATAAGTTTGTCCCCTTTTATGCCCATATCAGCCAGAGATGCAGATGTTTTATGTGCAGCAGGAGATGGTGCATTATCATGCAGAAAAATGATCTTGCTGTGAAATACACGGTTCTTCTTCTTGAACCATGGCAGGAAGTGCTGTTTGAGAAAATACACATACATTATGGAGTTCATCTTTAGCGCCTTCAGGGATCCTAAAGGGGCCGACAATCTCTCTCCCCATGATTCCAGCCCAAAACATTACTCCACCTCCTCCTTGTTGGCGCTGTAGCCGTGTTTGCGTGGGGTGTCCATCAACCAGCCATCCTCCACTCCATCCATCTGGACCATCGAGCGCTGCACGGCACTCATCCGTGAACAAAACAGTTTTGAAATCAGTCTTCATGTAATGTTTGGCCCACTGGAGCCGTTTCTGCTTGTGTGAAGTGGATAGAGGAGGTCGACAGGATGGCGTATGCACAGCTGCAAACCTCTGAAGGACCCTGCATCTTGTTGTTCGGGGGATGTTGGAGGCACAAGCAGCTTCAAAAACTTGTCTGCTGCTATGACAAGGCTTTTTTGCCGCTGCTCTTTCAACCTGACGTAATTGCCTGTAGGAAAGAGTCCTCAATTTGCCCTTATCAGCACGCACACGTGTGTACTGTGAATCAGCTACATACTTCTTGATTGCCAAGACACTTCATCCTGATCATCGCACAATGTTGATTGTAGTCATGCCTTGACCTAAACACTCCACAATTTGTTGCTTCTCAGCAGCCGACACATCCTTTTTCTTTCCCATTTTGGCAGAAAATGTAGGCTGCCTAATAATGTGAGACAGCCTTCTTAAGTAGTCTTGCCTTTCATTGGACACACCTGCCAAACTAATTAGCACAGGTGTCTGCAATTGCTTACAGTGATATAAAGAGCCCTGACACACATCACCATCAATGAGTTTAACTGACAAACAAACAAATTCTTCCCTTATCACTCCTAAACACTTTTTGCATAATAATTTGGAACACAGTGTACATGTGCTTTTCCACAAAACACCAGTGGTTCACGTAGTGAATCTTACAGTTCTAACTTGCCAACCGTGGTCTGTATGGAGTTGTTCAATAAAGGGCCCAAAATTAAGATAACATAGATGGGAGAGGTCTCTATGAATAGGAATTTCTAAGTATTTGATACCCTGTGAGGGCCAGGCAAAGGGAAAGTTGGACTGGATGGAATCCTATATGGATTTGGGGAGGGAGACATCGAGGGCCTCAGACTTCGCTGCATTGATTTTAAAATTTGACCATGTAACAAAGTGATCTATTTCAGCCATAAAAGCATGGATGGATATATGTGATTGAGTGATATATACTAGGACATCATCAGCAAATAGAGAGCACTTGTACTCAGTGCCTCCCACCTCAATCCACCTAATATTGGGGTTATGGCGAATTGATGAGAGCAGGTGCTCCGTCACTAGGATGTATAAGAGAGGGGACAGAGGACATCCCTGCCTTGTCCCATTGGTGATTGTGAAAGGTGATGAAAATGTTCTGATGCACCCCCTGGGCCTTGGGACACCCGGAGCCGGACCCTTTTTGGTGGATGCTGGTGGTTGTAGTCTTCATGGCGGCGACCCGGTTCCGTGGCTCAGGGTGGTCAAACCAGTGGCGGAACTATTTATGTGGTTTTGATGTTTAAATGTCCGACTACGCCACCCGTGGATTGCGGTCAGAGTGAACCGCCGCTGCAGGGCAGACCGCTGAGGCTGGTGTTGTGGGTGCAGCAGAGCGTAGCATAACTCCCCACGGGAGGAGTATAGCCTCAGGGCAGTGTATGCGGAGGATGGGGGTGATGGTGCAGGGCAGCAGCAGTAACAACACGGAGTCAGTGATGCAGTCCAGGGCCTTTACTCACAGTTCTTATTATCCAGACCACGTCTGCAGGTAACGGCTGCCCACGTCGTACTGTGCTCACCAGGTGAGGGGCTCAGACAACTCCCAGATAACTTTGGAGCGCTTCACAGGACCCCCTTTGTGTGTCCTTTGTCTGGCCTTTCTTACCAACCCTTCTGTCCGGCTGCCTCGGGCCTCCTCTTGGTAAACTTGGCGCCAGTTTCCCTGACCCTATGTGGTGCCTTCCTAGCGGGTGTAGCGAGGGGCTGCGCCACATAAAATGTCACAGCCTCCGGTTTCTAGCTGAGGGTCGTTTCCTGCCTCCACTAGTTTCGGGGACCGGTCTCCCCCTTTGGCCTGACCCCTCCACGCAGGAGGATTCGGGCGTGCGGTGGCGACTCGCCCGTCCGCACCCTTGGGATCCCTTCATTCCTCATTCCTGGAGCCTTCTCCGCTCCTCTTCCTTCCTTCTCCCTCTTCCAGGCCTGGGCCTCTGTTACTAGGCCCGCCTCCGGAGCAGAGCTCATGCAGAGCCCCTGCTCCCTGCCACTTCTGCTCAGACTTCTCTGCACTGAACTAAGATGGTGCCCACCTTTTATACTCCCTTCTCAATGCACCCAGGAACTGCTTCCTCCCTGCTCCTGCACTACAGGGTTCCCCTTCCTCAGTGTTCCCTCCCCCCACTCCAGCCAGGGACAGGGACTGTCGTGCCCATCTCAGAGGCATATTGGTCGCCCTGCCCCACGGCAATGTGGTGTAATGCATGCAGGTGTCGGGTCCTGATCCACACTCCATCCTTACCTGAGAGTGAGATATCACACCTCTGGGTGAGGTGCAATACCTCTGTAGCAACCGAGCCCTCAGGGTGCTACAGTTCCATTTATCTTCAGCCTAGGTGACGTATTGTGATACAGGGCCGTGATTTTGGCTATAAAAGGGTCCCCTAGACCCCTACCCCAAGCTTTTTAAGAGAATCATATATGGCGTGCCAGGAGACTCTATGGAATGCTTTCTCAGCATCCAACGAGAGTATCTAATTACAAATTTTTAACTGCATCTAGCCCAGGAAATACTTTGTGCCTAGTAGCAGTGTCTGCTAGTCAGCAGATTATCCCGGCTGTTAAGCAAGCTACACCATCTGTAGTTTAGACACTTAATTTTTTCAAAGGAAATGCTTCGGGACCATGGGATACTCAGTGAAGAGCATCAGGAGGCACCCCAAGGCATAGGGGCTGGGACTGGCAGTAGGATGCCTTGCGGTGGACAGCCGAGCTGATCCTTATAAAAGCTTTTTAACTGCAGCAGCTTTAGTGGACGCTACTGGAGCTGGAATTATGCGGCTGCTGGCATGAGACTTGCCCTCCAATAGATCCTTGTAAATGGATTTAAAGTGTATTCATTCAAATTAGAGAGACAATTTAAATTAAAAAGCTTAGAGCTGCCTCCACCACAGGGGGGCTCACTCGACCCACCAGCGGACAGGCACCAGTATTGGGAGAGGGGGGCTGGCCATCAGGGTTCACCGCGGCTCTGGCACAAACCCGGCGACACGGAGGTGGCATGGGCAGGAGCGGACTGGCCGTGTCGGCTTCTCACGTTTTGGATTTTAGAAGGGCATGACATGCCTATATCTGTGTCTCCCCCTCCTTTTACTCCTCCACCTCTTTTATTTTCACATGACTATATGTACTTGTCACTTTTCCATGTGTTAGTTATGTCTTCTGAGCAGTTTGTCAGCTTTTGGACACCTTTGAAGGTGTTTTCTATGTGTTTCTATGTGTTTTTGTTTGCCTGCCATTGGTTTTAACGGTGTTCGAAGGTGTTCGACGAACAGTTCGGCGAACACACGGGTGTTCGACGAACCGAACCGAACTCGAACACTACGGGGGTGGCTCAACACTACTAAGGAGAGCATTAACAGGGCTGGGGTAAGCAATGATGGGGCTGGGGTGAGCAATGATGGGGATCAGGAGAGCAATGAAGGTGCTGGAGAGAGCAATGATGGGGCTAAGGAGAGCAATGATGGGGCTGGGGAGAGGAATGATGATGTTGGAGAGAGCAATGATGGGGATGGGGAGAGAAGTGATGCGGTTTCATTAAGTAATGATGAGGTTTCAGAGAGCAATGATGGGGATGGGGAGAGAAGTGATGGGACTGGGGTAAGCAATGATGGGGCTGGGGTGAGCAATGATGGGGATGAGGAGAGAAAAAATGGGGCTGGAGATAGCAATGATGGGGCTGGAGAGAGCAATGATGGGGCTGGGGAGAGCAATGATGGGGCTGGGGTGTGGAATGAAAAGGCTGGAGAGAGCAATGATTGGGCTGGGAAGAGAAATGATCAGGCTGGGAAGAGCAATGATGGTGCTGGGATGAGCAATGATGGGGATGGGGTGAGCAATGAGTGGGAGAGCAATGATGGGGCTGGGAAGAGCAATGATGGGTATGGGGAGAGCAATGACAAGGATGGTGGGGATGGGGAGAGCAATGATGAGGATGGGGAGAGCAATGATGGGGATGGGAAGAGCAATGATGGGGATGGGGAGAGCAAAGACAAGGTTGTGGTGAGCAATGATGGGGATGGGGAGAGAAATTATGGGAATGGGGAGAGAAATGATGGGGCTGGAGTGAGCAATGATGGGGCTGGCGTGAGCAATGATGGGGCTTGGGAGAGCAATGATTAGGAAGGGGAGAGAAATGATGGGGATGGGGAGAGAAATAATGGGGCTGGGATGAGCAATGTAAGGGGCTAGGCAGAGAAATGATGAGGTTGGGGTGAGCAATGATGGGGATGAGGAGAGTAATGATAGTGCTGGGGTGAACAATGATGGGGTTGGGGTGAGTAATGATGGGGATGGGGAGAACAATGATGGTTGCTGGGGAGAGTAATGATGGGGCTGGGGAGAGCAATGATGGGGCTGGGGAGAGCAATGATGGGGATGGTGAGAGAATTGATGGGGCTTGGTTAAGCAATGATGAGGCTGGGATGAGCAATGATGGTGCTAGGGAGAGAAATGATGAGGCTGGGGTGAGCAATAATGGGGATGGGGAGAGAAATGATGATGCTGGGGTGAGCAATGATGGGGCTGGGGAGAGCAATGATGGGGATGGGAAGAGCAATGATGGGGATGGGGAGAGCAATGATGGGGCTGGAGAAAGCATTGATGGGGCAGGGGAGAGCAATGATGGGGCTTCGGTGAGCAATGATGGGGCTGGGTGAGCAATGACAGTGCTGGGGAGAGCAGGGATGGGGTTGGAGGGAGCAATCATGGGGCTGGGGAGAGCAATGATGCAGTGGGGAGAGCAATGATGTGGCTTGGGTGAGCAATTACGGGGTTGGGATGAGCAATAATGAGGCTGGGGTGAGCAATGATGGGGAAAGCAATGATGGGGAGAGTAATGATGGCCCTGGGGAGAGCAATGATGGGGCTAAAGAGAGCAATGACGGGGCTGGGGTGAGCAATAAAGTGGCTGTGGAGAGCAATGATGAGGTTGGAGAGAGCAATGAAGGGGATGTGGAGAGAAGTGATGAGGCTGGGGTAAGCAATGATGGGGCTGGGGTGAGCAATGATGGGGATGAGGAGAGCAAAGATGGGGCTGGAGAGAGCAATGATGGGGCTAGGGAAAGCAATGATGGGGCTGGTGAGAGCAATGATGGGGCTGGGGAGAGCAATGATGGGGCTAGTGAGAGCAATGAAGGGGCTGGAGAAAGCAATGATGGGACTGGGTAGAGCATCGATCAGGCTGGGAAGAGCAATGAAGGGGCTAGGGTGAGCAATGATGCGGCTGGGGTGAGCAGTGAGTGGGAGAGCATTGATGGGGCTGGGGGAGCAATTATGGAGCTGGGGAGAACAATGATGAGGATGGGGAGAGCAATGACAAGGATGGTGGCGATGAGGAGAGCAATGATGAGGATGGGGACAGCAATGATGGGGATGGTGGGGATGGAGAAAGCAATGACATGGTTGGGGTGAGCAATGACGGGGATGGGGATAGAAATGATGGGGCTGGATTGAGCAATCATGGGGCTGGGGTGAGCAATGATGGGCCTTGGGAGAGCAATGATGAGGATGGGGAGAGAAATGATGAGGTTGGGGTGAGCAATGATGCGGATGGTGACAGAAATGATGGGGCTGGGATGAGCAATGATGGGGCTGGGTTGAGCAATGGTGGGGCTAGGGAGAGAAATGATGATGTTGGGTTGAGCAATGATGGGGATGAGGAAAGCAATGATGGTGCTGGGGTTAGCAATGATGGGGCTAGTGTAAGCAATGATGGGGCTGGGAACAGCAATGAAGGGAATGGGGAGAGCAATGATGGGGCTGGAGAAAGCAATGATGGTGCTGGAGTGAGCCATGACGGGGCTGGGGTGAGCAATGACAGGGCTGGAGAGAGCAATGACGGGGCTGGGGAGAGCAATGATGGAGCTGGGGAGAGCAATGATGCAGTGGGGAGAGTAATGATGGGGCTTGGGTGAGCAATTATGGGGTTGGGGTGAGCAATGATGGGCCTGGGGTGAGCAATGATGGGGAGAGCAATAATGGGGACAACAATGATGGGGCTGGGGAGAGCACTGATGGGGCTGGAAAGAGCAATGATGGGGCTGGAGTGAGCAATGATAGGGAGAGCAATGATGGGGAGAGCAATGATGGGGCTAAGGAGAGCAATGACGGGGCTGGGGTGAGCAATGATGGGGCTTGGGAGAGCAATGATGGGTATGAGGAGAGAAGTGATGGGGCTGGGCTAAGCAATGATAGGGCTGGGGTGGGCAATAATGGGGATGAGGTGAGCAGTGATGGGGCTCGAGAGAGCAATGATGGGGCTGGGTAGAGCAATGATGGGGCTGGGGACAGCAATGATGGGGATGGGGAGAGCAATAACAAGGATGGTGGGGATGGGGAGAGCAATGATGAGGATGCAGAGAGCAAAGATGGGGATGGTGGGGATTGTGAGACTAATGACAAGTTTGGGGTGAGCAATGACGGGGATGGGGAGAGAAATGATGGGGATGGACAGAGAAATGATGGAACTGGAGAGAGCAATCATGGGGCTGGGGTGAGCAATTATGGGGTTTGGGAGAGCAATAATGAGGATGCGGAATGAAATGATGGGGCTTGGATGAGCAATGACGGTGTGGGGATGAGCAAAAATGGGGGCTGGGGTGAGCAATGACGGGGCTGCGGTGAGCAATGATGGGGCTGGAGTGAGCAATGACAGGGCTGGGGAGAGCAATGATGGAGCTGGGGAGAGCAATGATGGGGATGGGTAGAGCAATAACAAGGATGGTGGGGCTGGGGAAAACAATGATGAAGATGCGGAGAGCAATGATAGGGATGGGGGGAATGGGGAGAGCAATGACAAGGTTGGGGTGAGCAAAGACTGGGATGGGGAGAGAAATGATGGGGATGGAGAGAGAAATAATGGGGCTGGAGTGAGAAATGATGGGGCTAGAGTGAGCAATGATGGGGCTTTGGAGAGCAATGATGATGATGGGGAGAGAAATGATGGGGCTTGGATGAGCATTGACAGTGCTGGGATGAGCAATGAAGGGGGGGCTGGGATGAGTAATGACGGGGCTGGGGTGAGCAATGACGGGAATAGGGTGAGCAATGAAGGGGCTGGGGAGAGCAATGATGGGGCTGGGGAGAGCAATGATGGGGCTTGGGAGAGAAATGACAGGCAATGACAGGGCTGGGGTGAGCATTGATGGGGCTGGGGAGAGCAATGATGGGGCTGGGGAGAGCAATGATAGGAATGGGGAGAGCAATGACAAGGAAGGTGGGGATGGGGAGAGCAATGATGAGGATGGGGAGAGCAATGATGTGGATGGGGAGAGCAATGACAAGGTTGGGGTGAGCAATGATCAGGATGGGGAGGGAAATGATGGGGCTGGAGTGAGCAATGATGGGGATGGTGTGAACAATGATGGGACTTGGGAGAGCAATGATGAGGAAGGGGAGAAAAATGGTGGGGCTGGGATGAGCAATGATGAGGCTGGGATAAGCAATGAAAGGGGCTGGGGTGAGCAATGACGGAGCTGGGGAGAGCAATGATGGGGCTGGGGAGAGCAATGATGGGGCTGAGGAGAGCAATGACAGGGCTGGGATGAGCAGTGATGGAGCTGGGGAAAGAAATGATGGGGCTGGGGAGAGCAATGATGGGGATGGGGAGACAAATGTTGGGGCTGGGGTGAGCAATGATGGGGCTGGAGTGAGCAATAAGGAGGCTGAGTAGAGCAATAATCAGGCTGGGGTGAGCAACGATGGGGATGGGGAGATAAATGATGGGGCTGGGATGAGCAATGATGGGGCTGGGATGAGCAATGGTGGGGCTAGGCAGAGAAATGATGAGGTTGGGGTGAGCAATGATGGTGATGAGGAGAGAAATGATGGTGCTGAGGAGAGCAATGATGGGGTTGGGGTGAGCAATGAAAAGGATGGGGAGAGGAATTATGGGGCTGGGGAGAGCAATGATGGGGCTGGGGAGAGCAATGCAGGGGCTGGAGAGAGCAATGATGGGGCTGGGAAGAGCAATTATGAGGCTGGGCAGAGTAATGATGGGGCTGGGGTGAGCAATGATGGTGCTGGGGTGAGTAATGAGTGGGAGAGCAATGATGGGGCTGGGGAGAGCAATGATTGGGCTGGGAAAAGCAATGATGGGGATGGGGAGAGCAATGACAAGGATAGTGGGGATGGGAAGAGCAATGATGAGGATGGGGAGAGCATAGATGCGGATGGTGGGGATGGGGAGAGCAATGATGGGGATGGGGAAAGCAATGACAAGGTTGGGGTGAGAAATGATTGGGATGGGGAGAGAAATGATGGGGATGTGGAGAGAAATAATGGGGCTGCAGTGAGCAGTGATGGGGCTGGCGTGAACAATAATGGGACTTGGGAGAGCAATGATGAGGAAGGGGAGAAAAATGATGGGGCTGGGGTGAGCAATGATGGGGCTGGGATAAGCAATGATGGGGCTGGGATGAGAAATGACTGAGCTGAGGAGAGCAATGATGGGGCTGGGGAGAGCAATGACAGGGCTGGGATGAGCAATGATGGAGTTGGGGAAAGAAATGATGGGGCTGCGGTGAGCAATGATGGGGCTGGGGACAGCAATGATGGGGATGGGGAGAGCAATAACAAGGATGGTGGGGATGGGGGGAGCAATGATGAGGATGCAGAGAGCAATGATGGGGATGGTGGGGATTGTGAGAGCAATGACAAGTTTGGGGTGAGCAATGACGGGGATGGGGAGAGAAATGATGGGGATGGACAGAGAAATGATGGGGCTGGAGTGAGCAATCATGGGGCTGGGTGAGAAATGATGGTGTTTGGGAGAGCAATAATGAGGATGCGGAAAGAAATGATGGGGCTTGGATGAGCAATGACGGTGCTGGGATGAGCAAAAACGGGGGCTGGGGTGAGCAATGTCGGGGCTGGGGACAGCAATGATGGGGATGGGGAGAGCAATAACAAGGATGGTGGGGATGGGGAAAGCAATGATGAGGATGCAGAGAGCAAAGATGGGGATGGTGGGGATTGTGAGAGCAATGACAAGTTTGTTGTGAGCAATGACGGGGATGGGGAGAGAAATTATGGGGATGGACAGAGAAATGATGGGGCTGGAGAGAGCAATCATGGGGCTGGGGAGAGCAATGATGGGGTTTGGGAGAGCAATAATGAGGATGCGGAATGAAATGATGGGGCTTGGATGAGCAATGACGGTGCTGGGATGAGCAAAAACGGGGCTGGGGTGAGCAATGACAGGGCTGGGGTGAGCAATGACGGGGCTGGGGTGAGCAATGATGGGGCTTGGGAGAGCAATGATGGGGATGAGGAGAGAAGTGATGGGGCTGGGCTAAGCAATGATAGGGCTGGGGTGGGCAAAAATGTGGATGAGGTGAGCAGTGATGGGGCTCGAGAGAGCAATGATGGGGCTGGGTAGAGCAATGATGGGGCTGAGGACAGCAATGATGGGGATGGGGAGAGCAATGACAAGGATGGTGGGGATGGGGAGAGCAATGATGAGGATGCAGAGAGCAAAGATGGGGTTGGTGGGGATTGTGAGAGCAATGACAAGTTTGGGGTGAGCAATGATGGGGATGGGGAGAGAAATGATGGGGATGGACAGAGAAATGATGGGGCTGGAGTGAGCAATCATGGGGCTGGGGTGAGCAATGATGGGGTTTGGGAGAGCAATAATGAGGATGCGGAATGAAATGATGGGGCTTGGATGAGCAATGACGGTGCTGGGATGTGCAAAAATGGGGGCTGGGGTGAGCAATGACGGGGCTGCGGTGAGCAATGATGGGGCTGGAGTGAGCAATGACAGGGCTGGGGAGAGGAATGATGGGGCTGGGGAGAGCAATGATGGGGATGGGTAGAGCAATAACAAGGATGGTGGGGCTGGGGAGAGCAATGATGAAGATGCGGAGAGCAATGATAAGGATGGGGGGAATGGGGAGAGCAATGACAAGGTTGGGGTGAGCAATGACGGGGATGGGGAGAGAAATGATGGGGATGGAGAGAGAAATGATGGGGCTGGAGTGAGCAATGATGGGGCTAGAGTGAGCAATGATGGGGCTTTGGAGAGCAATGATGAGGATGGGGAGAGAAATGATGGGGCTTGGATGAGCATTGACAGTGCTGTGATGAGCAGTGAAGGGGGCTGGGATGAGTAATGACGGGGCTGGAGTGAGCAATGACGGGCCTAGGGTGAGCAATGACGGGGCTGGGGAGAGCAATGATGGGGCTGGGGAGAGCAATGATGGGACTGGGGAGAGAAATGATAAGCAATTACAGGGCTGGGGTGAGCATTGATGGGGCTGGGGAGAGCAATGATGGGGCTGGGGAGAGCAATGAATGGAATGGGGAGAGAAATGACAATGAAGGTGGGGATGGGGAGAGCAATGATGAGGATGGTGGGGATGGGGAGAGCAATAATGTGGATGGGGAGAGCAATGACAAGGTTGGGGTGAGCAATGATCGGGATGGGGAGGGAAATGATGGGGCTGGAGTGAGCAATGATGGGGTTGGTGTGAACAATGATGGGACTTGGGAGAACAATGGTGAGGAAGGGGAGAAAAATCGTGGGGCTGGGAAGAGTAATGACGAGGCTGGGATAAGCAATGAAAGGGGCTGGGGTGAGCAATGACGGAGCTGGGGAGACCAATGATGGGGCTGGGGAGAGAAATGATGGGGCTGGGGAAAGAAATGATGGGGCTGGGGTGAGCAATGATGGGGATGGGGAGAAAAATGTTGGGGCTGGGGTGAGCAATGATGGGGCTGGGGTGAGCAATAAGGAGGCTGAGTAGAGCAATAATCAGGTGGGGTGAGCAACAATGGGGATGGGGAGATAAATGATGGGGCTGGGATGAGCAATGATAGGGCTGGGATGAGCAATGGTGGGGCTAGGCAGAGAAATGATGAGGTTGGGGTGAGCAATGATGGTGATGAGGAGAGAAATGATGGTGCTGAGGTGAGCAATGATGGGGTTGGGGTGAGCAATGATGGGGATGGGGAGAGCAAATATGGGCCTGGGGAGAGCAATGATGGGGCTGGGGAGAGCAATGAAGGGGCTGTAGAGAGCAATGATGGGGCTGGGAAGAGCAATTATGAGGCTGGGCAGAGAATTGATGGGGCTGGGATGAGCAATGATGGTGCTGGGGTGAGCAATGAGAGGGAGAGCAATGATGGGGCTGGGGAGAGCAATGATTGGGCTGGGAAGAGCAATGATGGGGATGGGGAGTGCAATGACAAGGATAGTGGGGATGCAGAGAGCAATGATGAGGATGGGGAGAGCATCGATGCGGATGGTGGGGATGGGGAGAGCAATGATGGGGATGGGGAGAACAATGACAAGGTTGGGGTGAGCAATGATTGGGATGGGGAGAGAAATGATGGGGATGGGGAGAGAAATAATGGGGCTGCAGTGAGCAGTGATGGGGCTGGCGTGATCAATAATGGGACTTGGGAGAGCAATGATGAGGAAGGGGAGAAAAATTACGGGGCTGTGGTGAGCAATGATGGGGCTGGGATAAGCAATGATGGGGCTGGTATGAGTAATGACTGAGCTGGGGAGAGCAATGATGGGGCTGGGGAGAGCAATGACAGGGATGGGATGAGCAATGATGGAGTTGGGGAAAGAAATTATGGGGCTGGGGTGAGCAATGATGTGGCTGGGGACAGCAATGATGGGGATGTGGAGAGCAATAACAAGGATGGTGGGGATGGGGGGAGCAATGATGAGGATGCAGAGAGCAATGATGGGGATGGTGGGTATTGTGAGACCAATGACAAGTTTGGGGAGAGCAATGACGGGGATGGGGAGAGAAATGATGGGGATGGACAGAGAAATGATGGAGCTGGAGTGAGCAATCATGGGGCTGGGGTGAGCAATGATGCGGTTTGGGAGAGCAATAATGACGATGCGGAAAGAAATTATGGGGCTTTGATGAGCAATGACGGTGCTGGGATGAGCAAAAACGGGGGCTGGGGTGAGCAATGAAGGGGTTGGGGTGAGCAATGACGGGGCTGGAGTGAGCAATGACAGGGCTGGAGAGAGTAATGATGGGGCTGGGGAGAGCAATGATGGGGAAGGGGAGAGCAATGATGGGGATGGGGAGAGCAATAACAAGGATGGTGGGGCTGGGGAGAGCAATGATGAAGATGCGGAGAGCAATGATAGGGATGGTGGGGATGGGAAGAGCAATGACAAGGTTGGGGTGAGCAATGACGGGGATGGGGAGAGAAATTATGGGGATGGAGAGAGAAATGATGGGGCTGGAGTGAGCAATGATGGGGCTAGAGTGAGCAATGATGGGGCTTTGGAGAGCAATGATGAGGATGGGGAGAGAAATGATGGGGCTTGGATGAGCAATGACAGTGCTGGGATGAGCAATGTAAGGGGCTGGGATGACCAATGACGGGGCTGGGGTGAGCAATGTCGGGCCTAGGGTGAGCAATGATGGGGTTGGGGATAGCAATGATGGGGCTGGGGAGAGCAATGATGGGGCTGGGGAGAGCAATGATAGGGATGGGGAGAGCAATGACAAGGAAGGTGGGGATGGGGAGAGCAATGATGAGGATGGGGAGAGCAATGATGGGGATGTTGGGGATGGGGAGAGCAATGATGGGGATGGGGAGAGAAATGCCAAGGTTGGGGTGAGCAATGATCGGGATGGGGAGGGAAATGAAGGGGCTGGAGTGAGCAATGATGGGGCTGGTGTGAACAATGATGGGGCTTGGGAGAGCAATGATGAAGGAGGGGAGAAAAATGATGGGGCTGGGATGAGCAATGACGAGGCTGGGATAAGCCATGATGGGGCTGGGGTGAGCAATGATGGAGCTGGGGAGAGCAATGATGGGGCTGGGGAGAGCAATTATGGGGCTGGGGAGAGCAATGACAGGGCTGGGATGAGCAGTGATGGAGCTGGGGAAAGAAATGATGGGGCTGGGGTGAGCAATGATTGGGCTGGGGTGAGCAATGAGGAGGCTGAGTAGAGCAATAATGAGGTTGGGGTGAGCAACGATGGGGATGGGGAGATAAATGTTGGGGCAGGGATGAGCAATGATGGGGCTGGGATGAGCAATGGTGGGGTTAGGCAGAGAAATGATGATGTTGGGGTGAGCAATGATGGTGATGAGGAGAGAAATGATGGTGCTGGGGTGAGCAATGATGGGGTTGGGGTGAGCAATGATGTGGATGGGGAGAGCAATTATGGGGCTGGAAGAGCAATGATGGGGATGGGGAGAGAAATGATGTGGCTGGGGAGAGCAATGATGGGGCTGGGGAGAGCAATGAAGGGGCTGGAGAGAGCAATGATGGGGCTGGGAAGAGCAATTATGAGGCTGGGCAGAGCATTGATGGGGCTGGGGTGAGCAATGACGGGGCTGGGGTGAGCAAAGAGTGGGAGAGCAATGATGGGGTTGGGGAGAGCAATGATTGGGCTGGGGAGAGCAATGATTGGGCTCGGGAGAGCAATTTTGGGGATGGGTAGAGCAATGACAAAGATGGTGGGGATAGGGAGAGCAATGATGGGGATGGGGAGAGCAATGATGGGGATGGGGAGAGCAATGGCAAGGTTGGGGTGAGCAATGATTGGGATGGGGAGAGAAATGATGGGGCTGGGGAGAGAAATGATGGGGCCGGAGAGAGCAATGATGGGGCTGTGGAGAGCAATAAAGGGGCTGGAGAGATAAATGATGGGGCTGGGTAGAGCAATTATGAGGCTTGGCAGAGCAATGACAGGGCTGGGTTGAGCAAAGAGTGGGAGAGCAATGATGGGGCTGGGGAGAGCAATGATTGGGCTGGGGAGAGCAATGATGGGGTTGGGGTGAGCAATGATGGGGATGGGGAGAGCAATGGTGGGGGTGGGTAGAGCAATGACAAGGATGGTGGGGATGGGGAGAGCAATGATGAGGATGGGGAGAGAAATGATGCAGATGGTGGGGATGGGGAGAGCAATAATGGGGATGGGGAGAGCAATGGCAAAGTTGGGGTGAGCAATGATTGGGATGGGGAGAGATATTATGGGGATGGGGAGAGAAATAATGTGGCTGGAGTGAGCACTGATGGGGCTGTTGTGAAAAATAATGGGGCTTGGGAGAGCAATGATGAGGAAGGGGAGAAAAATGATCAGGCTGGTGTGTGCAATGAGGGGGCTGGGATAAGCAATGACGGGGCTGGGATGAGCAATGACGGAGCTGGGGAGAGCAATGATGGGGCTGGTGAGAGCAATGACAGGGCTGGGATGAGCAATGATGGAGTTGGGGAAAAAATGATGGGGCTGCGGTGAGCAATGATGGGGCTGGGGGAGCAATGATGGTGATGGGGAGAAAAACAATGGGGCTGGGCTGAGCAATGATGGGGCACGGGTGAGCAATGAGGAGGCTGGGGAGAGCAATGATGAGGTTGGGGTGAGCAGTGATGGGACTGGGGAGAGAAATGATGGGGCTGGGATGAGCAATGATGGGGATGGTATGAGCAATGGTGGGGCTAGGCAGAGAAATGATGAGGTTGGGGTGAGAAATGATGGGGATGAGCAGAGAAATGATGTTGCTGGGGTGAGCAATGATGGGGTTGGGGTGAGCAATGATGGGGCTGGGGAGAGCAATGATGGGGCTGGGGAGAGCAATGATGAGGTTGGTGTGAGAAATGATGGAGATGGTGAGAATATTGATGGGGCTGGCTTAAGCAATGATGATGCTGGGATGAGCAATGGTGGGGCTAGGGAGAGAAATAATGAGGTTGGGGTGAGCAATGATGGGGATGGGGAGAGGAATGATGGTGCTGGGGTGAGCAATGATGGGACTGGGGTGAGCAATGATGGGGATGGGAAGAGCAATGATGGGGATGGGGAGAGCAATGACAAGGATGGTGGGGATGGGGAGAGCAATGATGAGGATGGGGAGAGCAATGATGCAGATGGTGGGGATGGGGAGAGCAATGATGGGGATGGGGAGAGCAATGGCAAGGTTGGGGTGAGAAATGATTGGGATGGGGAGAGAAATTATGGGGATGGGGAGAGAAATAATGGGGCTGGAGTGAGCAGTGATGGGGCTGTTGTGAAAAATGATGGGGATGGTGAGAGCAATAACAAGGATGGTGTGGATGGGGAGAGCAATGATGAGGATGCAGAGAACAATTATGGGAATGGTGGGGATGGGTAGAGCAATGAAAACTTTGGGGTGAGCAATGACGGGGATGGGGAGAGAAATGATGGGGATGGAGAGAGAAATGATGGGGCTGGAGTGAGCAATCATGGGGCTAGGATGAGCAATGATGGGGTTTGGTAGAGCAATAATGAGGATGCGGAGAGAAATGATGGGGCTTGGATGAGGAATGACGGTGCTGGGATGAGCAATAACGGGGCTGGGGTGAGCAATGAAGGGGCTGGGGTCAGCAATGTCGGGGCTGGGTGAGCAATGATGGGGCTGGGGTGAGCAATGACAGGGCTGGGGAGAGCAATGATGGGGCTGGGGAGAGCAATGATGGGGTTGCGCTGAGCAATGATGGTGATGGTGTGAATAATGATGGGGCTGGGAAGAGCAATAATGGGGCTGGGATGAGCAATGGTGGGGATAGGGAGATAACTTTTGAGGTTGGGGTGAGCAATGATGGTGCTGGGATGAGCAATGATGGGGCTAGGATGGGCAATGATGGGACTGGGAAGAGCAATGAAGGGAATGGGGAGAGCAATGATGGGGCTGGAGAAAGCAATGATGGGGCTGGGGAGAGCAATGATGGGGCTGGGGAGGGCAATGATGGGGCTGGGGTAAGCAATGACCGGGCTGGGGAGAGCAATGACGGGGCTGGGGAGAGCAATGATGGAGCTGGGGAGAGCAATGATACAGTGGGGAGAGCAATGATGGGCTTGGGTGAGCAATTATTGGGTTGGGGTGAGCAATGATGGGGCTGGGGTGAGCAATGATGGGGAGAACAATAATGAGGAGAGCAATGATGGGGCTGGGGAGAGCAGTGATGGGGCTGGGAATAGCAATGATGGGGCTGGGGTGAGCAATAATAGGGAGAGCAATGATGGGGAGAGCAATGATGGGGCTGGGGGAAGCAATGATGGGGCTGGGGAGAGCAATGATGGGGCTAAGGATAGCAATGACAGGGATGGGGTGAGCAATGATGGGGCTGGGGAGAGCAATGATGGGGATGAGGAGAGAAGTGATGGGGCTGGGGTAAGCAATGATAGGGCTGGGGTGAGCAATGATGGGGATGAGGAGAGCAATGATGGGGCTGGAGATAGCAATGATGGGGCTGGGAAGATCAATGATAGGGCTGGGGAAAGCAATGAAGGGGCTGGGGAGAGCAATGATGGGGATGGGGAGAGCAATAACAAGGATGGTGTGGATGGGGAGAGCAATGATGAGGATGCAGAGATCAATGATGGGAATGGTGGGGATGGGGAGAGCAATGAAAAGTTTGGGGTGAGCAATGATGGGGCTGGGGAGAGCAATGATGGGGATGGGGAGAGCAATGATGGGGATGGGGAGAGCAATAACAAGGATGGTGGGGCTGGGGAGAGCAATGATGAAGATGCGGAGAGCAATGATAGGGATGGTGGGGATGGGAAGAGCAATGACAAGGTTGGGGTGAGCAATGACGGGGATGGGGAGAGAAATTATGGGGATGGAGAGAGAAGTGATGGGGCTGGAGTGAGCAATGATGGGGCTAGAGTGAGCAATGATGGGGCTTTGGAGAGCAATGATGAGGATGGGGAGAGAAATGATGGGGCTTGGATGAGCAATGACAGTGCTGGGATGAGCAATGTAAGGGGCTGGGATGACCAATGACGGGGCTGGGGTGAGCAATGGCGGGCCTAGGGTGAGCAATGATGGGGTTGGGGATAGCAATGATGGGGCTGGGGAGAGCAATGATGGGGCTGGGGAGAGCAATGATAGGGATGGGGAGAGCAATGACAAGGAAGGTGGGGATGGGGAGAGCAATGATGAGGATGGGGAGAGCAATGATGGGGATGTT
This sequence comes from Phyllobates terribilis, assembly GCF_046119375.1. NCBI lineage: Eukaryota > Metazoa > Chordata > Amphibia > Anura > Dendrobatidae > Phyllobates > Phyllobates terribilis. The sequence goes on from NW_027362767.1 coordinate 372,348,228, forward strand.
GGGGATGGGGAGAGCAATGATGGGGATGGGGAGAGAAATGCCAAGGTTGGGGTGAGCAATGATCGGGATGGGGAGGGAAATGAAGGGGCTGGAGTGAGCAATGATGGGGCTGGTGTGAACAATGATGGGGCTTGGGAGAGCAATGATGAAGGAGGGGAGAAAAATGATGGGGCTGGGATGAGCAATGACGAGGCTGGGATAAGCCATGATGGGGCTGGGGTGAGCAATGATGGAGCTGGGGAGAGCAATGATGGGGCTGGGGAGAGCAATTATGGGGCTGGGGAGAGCAATGACAGGGCTGGGATGAGCAGTGATGGAGCTGGGGAAAGAAATGATGGGGCTGGGGTGAGCAATGATTGGGCTGGGGTGAGCAATGAGGAGGCTGAGTAGAGCAATAATGAGGTTGGGGTGAGCAACTATGGGGATGGGGAGATAAATGTTGGGGCAGGGATGAGCAATGATGGGGCTGGGATGAGCAATGGTTGGGTTAGGCAGAGAAATGATGATGTTGGGGTGAGCAATGATGGTGATGAGGAGAGAAATGATGGTGCTGGGGTGAGCAATGATGGGGTTGGGGTGAGCAATGATGTGGATGGGGAGAGCAATTATGGGGCTGGAAGAGCAATGATGGGGATGGGGAGAGAAATGATGTGGCTGGGGAGAGCAATGATGGGGCTGGGGAGAGCAATGAAGGGGCTGGAGAGAGCAATGATGGGGCTGGGAAGAGCAATTATGAGGCTGGGCAGAGCATTGATGGGGCTGGGGTGAGCAATGACGGGGCTGGGGTGAGCAAAGAGTGGGAGAGCAATGATGGGGTTGGGGAGAGCAATGATTGGGCTGGGGAGAGCAATGATTGGGCTGGGGAGAGCAATTTTGGGGATGGGTAGAGCAATGACAAAGATGGTGGGGATGGGGAGAGCAATGATGGGGATGGGGAGAGCAATGATGGGGATGGGGAGAGCAATGGCAAGGTTGGGGTGAGCAATGATTGGGATGGGGAGAGAAATGATGGGGCTGGGGAGAGAAATGATGGGGCCGGAGAGAGCAATGATGGGGCTGTGGAGAGCAATAAAGGGGCTGGAGAGATAAATGATGGGGCTGGGTAGAGCAATTATGAGGCTTGGCAGAGCAATGACAGGGCTGGGTTGAGCAAAGAGTGGGAGAGCAATGATGGGGCTGGGGAGAGCAATGATTGGGCTGGGGAGAGCAATGATGGGGTTGGGGTGAGCAATGATGGGGATGGGGAGAGCAATGGTGGGGGTGGGTAGAGCAATGACAAGGATGGTGGGGATGGGGAGAGCAATGATGAGGATGGGGAGAGAAATGATGCAGATGGTGGGGATGGGGAGAGCAATAATGGGGATGGGGAGAGCAATGGCAAAGTTGGGGTGAGCAATGATTGGGATGGGGAGAGATATTATGGGGATGGGGAGAGAAATAATGTGGCTGGAGTGAGCACTGATGGGGCTGTTGTGAAAAATAATGGGGCTTGGGAGAGCAATGATGAGGAAGGGGAGAAAAATGATCAGGCTGGTGTGTGCAATGAGGGGGCTGGGATAAGCAATGACGGGGCTGGGATGAGCAATGACGGAGCTGGGGAGAGCAATGATGGGGCTGGTGAGAGCAATGACAGGGCTGGGATGAGCAATGATGGAGTTGGGGAAAAAATGATGGGGCTGCGGTGAGCAATGATGGGGCTGGGGGAGCAATGATGGTGATGGGGAGAAAAACAATGGGGCTGGGCTGAGCAATGATGGGGCACGGGTGAGCAATGAGGAGGCTGGGGAGAGCAATGATGAGGTTGGGGTGAGCAGTGATGGGACTGGGGAGAGAAATGATGGGGCTGGGATGAGCAATGATGGGGATGGTATGAGCAATGGTGGGGCTAGGCAGAGAAATGATGAGGTTGGGGTGAGAAATGATGGGGATGAGCAGAGAAATGATGTTGCTGGGGTGAGCAATGATGGGGTTGGGGTGAGCAATGATGGGGCTGGGGAGAGCAATGATGGGGCTGGGGAGAGCAATGATGAGGTTGGTGTGAGAAATGATGGAGATGGTGAGAATATTGATGGGGCTGGCTTAAGCAATGATGATGCTGGGATGAGCAATGGTGGGGCTAGGGAGAGAAATAATGAGGTTGGGGTGAGCAATGATGGGGATGGGGAGAGGAATGATGGTGCTGGGGTGAGCAATGATGGGACTGGGGTGAGCAATGATGGGGATGGGAAGAGCAATGATGGGGATGGGGAGAGCAATGACAAGGATGGTGGGGATGGGGAGAGCAATGATGAGGATGGGGAGAGCAATGATGCAGATGGTGGGGATGGGGAGAGCAATGATGGGGATGGGGAGAGCAATGGCAAGGTTGGGGTGAGAAATGATTGGGATGGGGAGAGAAATTATGGGGATGGGGAGAGAAATAATGGGGCTGGAGTGAGCAGTGATGGGGCTGTTGTGAAAAATGATGGGGATGGTGAGAGCAATAACAAGGATGGTGTGGATGGGGAGAGCAATGATGAGGATGCAGAGAACAATTATGGGAATGGTGGGGATGGGTAGAGCAATGAAAACTTTGGGGTGAGCAATGACGGGGATGGGGAGAGAAATGATGGGGATGGAGAGAGAAATGATGGGGCTGGAGTGAGCAATCATGGGGCTAGGATGAGCAATGATGGGGTTTGGTAGAGCAATAATGAGGATGCGGAGAGAAATGATGGGGCTTGGATGAGGAATGACGGTGCTGGGATGAGCAATAACGGGGCTGGGGTGAGCAATGAAGGGGCTGGGGTCAGCAATGTCGGGGCTGGGTGAGCAATGATGGGGCTGGGGTGAGCAATGACAGGGCTGGGGAGAGCAATGATGGGGCTGGGGAGAGCAATGATGGGGTTGCGCTGAGCAATGATGGTGATGGTGTGAATAATGATGGGGCTGGGAAGAGCAATAATGGGGCTGGGATGAGCAATGGTGGGGATAGGGAGATAACTTTTGAGGTTGGGGTGAGCAATGATGGTGCTGGGATGAGCAATGATGGGGCTAGGATGGGCAATGATGGGACTGGGAAGAGCAATGAAGGGAATGGGGAGAGCAATGATGGGGCTGGAGAAAGCAATGATGGGGCTGGGGAGAGCAATGATGGGGCTGGGGAGGGCAATGATGGGGCTGGGGTAAGCAATGACCGGGCTGGGGAGAGCAATGACGGGGCTGGGGAGAGCAATGATGGAGCTGGGGAGAGCAATGATACAGTGGGGAGAGCAATGATGGGCTTGGGTGAGCAATTATTGGGTTGGGGTGAGCAATGATGGGGCTGGGGTGAGCAATGATGGGGAGAACAATAATGAGGAGAGCAATGATGGGGCTGGGGAGAGCAGTGATGGGGCTGGGAATAGCAATGATGGGGCTGGGGTGAGCAATAATAGGGAGAGCAATGATGGGGAGAGCAATGATGGGGCTGGGGGGAGCAATGATGGGGCTGGGGAGAGCAATGATGGGGCTAAGGATAGCAATGACAGGGATGGGGTGAGCAATGATGGGGCTGGGGAGAGCAATGATGGGGATGAGGAGAGAAGTGATGGGGCTGGGGTAAGCAATGATAGGGCTGGGGTGAGCAATGATGGGGATGAGGAGAGCAATGATGGGGCTGGAGATAGCAATGATGGGGCTGGGAAGATCAATGATAGGGCTGGGGAAAGCAATGAAGGGGCTGGGGAGAGCAATGATGGGGATGGGGAGAGCAATAACAAGGATGGTGTGGATGGGGAGAGCAATGATGAGGATGCAGAGATCAATGATGGGAATGGTGGGGATGGGGAGAGCAATGAAAAGTTTGGGGTGAGCAATGATGGGGCTGGGGAGAGCAATGATAGGGATGGGGAGAGCAATGATGGGGATGGGGAGAGCAATAACAAGGATGGTGGGGCTGGGGAGAGCAATGATGAAGATGCGGAGAGCAATGATAGGGATGGTGGGGATGGGAAGAGCAATGACAAGGTTGGGGTGAGCAATGACGGGGATGGGGAGAGAAATTATGGGGATGGAGAGAGAAGTGATGGGGCTGGAGTGAGCAATGATGGGGCTAGAGTGAGCAATGATGGGGCTTTGGAGAGCAATGATGAGGATGGGGAGAGAAATGATGGGGCTTGGATGAGCAATGACAGTGCTGGGATGAGCAATGTAAGGGGCTGGGATGACCAATGACGGGGCTGGGGTGAGCAATGGCGGGCCTAGGGTGAGCAATGATGGGGTTGGGGATAGCAATGATGGGGCTGGGGAGAGCAATGATGGGGCTGGGGAGAGCAATGATAGGGATGGGGAGAGCAATGACAAGGAAGGTGGGGATGGGGAGAGCAATGATGAGGATGGGGAGAGCAATGATGGGGATGTTGGGGATGGGGAGAGCAATGATGGGGATGGGGAGAGAAATGCCAAGGTTGGCGTGAGCAATGATCGGGATGGGGAGGGAAATGAAGGGGCTGGAGTGAGCAATGATGGGGCTGGTGTGAACAATGATGGGGCTTGGGAGAGCAATGATGAAGGAGGGGAGAAAAATGATGGGGCTGGGATGAGCAATGACGAGGCTGGGATAAGCCATGATGGGGCTGGGGTGAGCAATGATGGAGCTGGGGAGAGCAATGATGGGGCTGGGGAGAGCAATTATGGGGCTGGGGAGAGCAATGACAGGGCTGGGATGAGCAGTGATGGAGCTGGGGAAAGAAATGATGGGGCTGGGGTGAGCAATGATTGGGCTGGGGTGAGCAATGAGGAGGCTGAGTAGAGCAATAATGAGGTTGGGGTGAGCAACTATGGGGATGGGGAGATAAATGTTGGGGCAGGGATGAGCAATGATGGGGCTGGGATGAGCAATGGTTGGGTTAGGCAGAGAAATGATGATGTTGGGGTGAGCAATGATGGTGATGAGGAGAGAAATGATGGTGCTGGGGTGAGCAATGATGGGGTTGGGGTGAGCAATGATGTGGATGGGGAGAGCAATTATGGGGCTGGAAGAGCAATGATGGGGATGGGGAGAGAAATGATGCGGCTGGGGAGAGCAATGATGGGGCTGGGGAGAGCAATGAAGGGGCTGGAGAGAGCAATGATGGGGCTGGGAAGAGCAATTATGAGGCTGGGCAGAGCATTGATGGGGCTGGGGTGAGCAATGACGGGGCTGGGGTGAGCAAAGAGTGGGAGAGCAATGATGGGGCTGGGGAGAGCAATGATTGGGCTGGGGAGAGCAATGATTGGGCTGGGGAGAGCAATGATGGGGATGGGTAGAGCAATGACAAAGATGGTGGGGATGGGGAGAGCAATGATGGGGATGGGGAGAGCAATGATGGGGATGGGGAGAGCAATGGCAAGGTTGGGGTGAGCAATGATTGGGATGGGGAGAGAAATGATGGGGCTGGGGAGAGAAATGATGGGGCCGGAGAGAGCAATGATGGGGCTGTGGAGAGCAATAAAGGGGCTGGAGAGATAAATGATGGGGCTGGGTAGAGCAATTATGAGGCTTGGCAGAGCAATGACAGGGCTGGGTTGAGCAAAGAGTGGGAGAGCAATGATGGGGCTGGGGAGAGCAATGATTGGGCTGGGGAGAGCAATGATGGGGTTGGGGTGAGCAATGATGGGGATGGGGAGAGCAATGGTGGGGGTGGGTAGAGCAATGACAAGGATGGTGGGGATGGGGAGAGCAATGATGAGGATGGGGAGAGAAATGATGCAGATGGTGGGGATGGGGAGAGCAATAATGGGGATGGGGAGAGCAATGGCAAAGTTGGGGTGAGAAATGATTGGGATGGGGAGAGAAATTATGGGGATGGGGAGAGAAATAATGTGGCTGGAGTGAGCACTGATGGGGCTGTTGTGAAAAATAATGGGGCTTGGGAGAGCAATGATGAGGAAGGGGAGAAAAATGATCAGGCTGGTGTGTGCAATGAGGGGGCTGGGATAAGCAATGACGGGGCTGGGATGAGCAATGACGGAGCTGGGGAGAGCAATGATGGGGCTGGTGAGAGCAATGACAGGGCTGGGATGAGCAATGATGGAGTTGGGGAAAAAATGATGGGGCTGCGGAGAGCAATGATGGGCTTGGGTGAGCAATTATTGGGTTGGGGTGAGCAATGATGGGGCTGGGGTGAGCAATGATGGGGAGAACAATAATGAGGAGAGCAATGATGGGGCTGGGGAGAGCAGTGATGGGGCTGGGAATAGCAATGATGGGGCTGGGGTGAGCAATAATAGGGAGAGCAATGATGGGGAGAGCAATGATGGGGCTGGGGGGAGCAATGATGGGGCTGGGGAGAGCAATGATGGGGCTAAGGATAGCAATGACAGGGATGGGGTGAGCAATGATGGGGCTGGGGAGAGCAATGATGGGGATGAGGAGAGAAGTGATGGGGCTGGGGTAAGCAATGATAGGGCTGGGGTGAGCAATGATGGGGATGAGGAGAGCAATGATGGGGCTGGAGATAGCAATGATGGGGCTGGGAAGATCAATGATAGGGCTGGGGAAAGCAATGAAGGGGCTGGGGAGAGCAATGATGGGGATGGGGAGAGCAATAACAAGGATGGTGTGGATGGGGAGAGCAATGATGAGGATGCAGAGATCAATGATGGGAATGGTGGGGATGGGGAGAGCAATGAAAAGTTTGGGGTGAGCAATGATGGGGCTGGGGAGAGCAATGATGGGGATGGAGAGAGCAATGATGGGGATGGGGAGAGCAATAACAAGGATGGTGGGGCTGGGGAGAGCAATGATGAAGATGCGGAGAGCAATGATAGGGATGGTGGGGATGGGAAGAGCAATGACAAGGTTGGGGTGAGCAATGACGGGGATGGGGAGAGAAATTATGGGGATGGAGAGAGAAGTGATGGGGCTGGAGTGAGCAATGATGGGGCTAGAGTGAGCAATGATGGGGCTTTGGAGAGCAATGATGAGGATGGGGAGAGAAATGATGGGGCTTGGATGAGCAATGACAGTGCTGGGATGAGCAATGTAAGGGGCTGGGATGACCAATGACGGGGCTGGGGTGAGCAATGGCGGGCCTAGGGTGAGCAATGATGGGGTTGGGGATAGCAATGATGGGGCTGGGGAGAGCAATGATGGGGCTGGGGAGAGCAATGATAGGGATGGGGAGAGCAATGACAAGGAAGGTGGGGATGGGGAGAGCAATGATGAGGATGGGGAGAGCAATGATGGGGATGTTGGGGATGGGGAGAGCAATGATGGGGATGGGGAGAGAAATGCCAAGGTTGGCGTGAGCAATGATCGGGATGGGGAGGGAAATGAAGGGGCTGGAGTGAGCAATGATGGGGCTGGTGTGAACAATGATGGGGCTTGGGAGAGCAATGATGAAGGAGGGGAGAAAAATGATGGGGCTGGGATGAGCAATGACGAGGCTGGGATAAGCCATGATGGGGCTGGGGTGAGCAATGATGGAGCTGGGGAGAGCAATGATGGGGCTGGGGAGAGCAATTATGGGGCTGGGGAGAGCAATGACAGGGCTGGGATGAGCAGTGATGGAGCTGGGGAAAGAAATGATGGGGCTGGGGTGAGCAATGATTGGGCTGGGGTGAGCAATGAGGAGGCTGAGTAGAGCAATAATGAGGTTGGGGTGAGCAACTATGGGGATGGGGAGATAAATGTTGGGGCAGGGATGAGCAATGATGGGGCTGGGATGAGCAATGGTTGGGTTAGGCAGAGAAATGATGATGTTGGGGTGAGCAATGATGGTGATGAGGAGAGAAATGATGGTGCTGGGGTGAGCAATGATGGGGTTGGGGTGAGCAATGATGTGGATGGGGAGAGCAATTATGGGGCTGGAAGAGCAATGATGGGGATGGGGAGAGAAATGATGCGGCTGGGGAGAGCAATGATGGGGCTGGGGAGAGCAATGAAGGGGCTGGAGAGAGCAATGATGGGGCTGGGAAGAGCAATTATGAGGCTGGGCAGAGCATTGATGGGGCTGGGGTGAGCAATGACGGGGCTGGGGTGAGCAAAGAGTGGGAGAGCAATGATGGGGCTGGGGAGAGCAATGATTGGGCTGGGGAGAGCAATGATTGGGCTGGGGAGAGCAATGATGGGGATGGGTAGAGCAATGACAAAGATGGTGGGGATGGGGAGAGCAATGATGGGGATGGGGAGAGCAATGATGGGGATGGGGAGAGCAATGGCAAGGTTGGGGTGAGCAATGATTGGGATGGGGAGAGAAATGATGGGGCTGGGGAGAGAAATGATGGGGCCGGAGAGAGCAATGATGGGGCTGTGGAGAGCAATAAAGGGGCTGGAGAGATAAATGATGGGGCTGGGTAGAGCAATTATGAGGCTTGGCAGAGCAATGACAGGGCTGGGTTGAGCAAAGAGTGGGAGAGCAATGATGGGGCTGGGGAGAGCAATGATTGGGCTGGGGAGAGCAATGATGGGGTTGGGGTGAGCAATGATGGGGATGGGGAGAGCAATGGTGGGGGTGGGTAGAGCAATGACAAGGATGGTGGGGATGGGGAGAGCAATGATGAGGATGGGGAGAGAAATGATGCAGATGGTGGGGATGGGGAGAGCAATAATGGGGATGGGGAGAGCAATGGCAAAGTTGGGGTGAGAAATGATTGGGATGGGGAGAGAAATTATGGGGATGGGGAGAGAAATAATGTGGCTGGAGTGAGCACTGATGGGGCTGTTGTGAAAAATAATGGGGCTTGGGAGAGCAATGATGAGGAAGGGGAGAAAAATGATCAGGCTGGTGTGTGCAATGAGGGGGCTGGGATAAGCAATGACGGGGCTGGGATGAGCAATGACGGAGCTGGGGAGAGCAATGATGGGGCTGGTGAGAGCAATGACAGGGCTGGGATGAGCAATGATGGAGTTGGGGAAAAAATGATGGGGCTGCGGTGAGCAATGATGGGGCTGGGGGAGCAATGATGGTGATGGGGAGAAAAACGATGGGGCTGGGCTGAGCAATGATGGGGCACGGGTGAGCAATGAGGAGGCTGGGGAGAGCAATGATGAGGTTGGGGTGAGCAGTGATGGGGCTGGGGAGAGAAATGATGGGGCTGGGATGAGCAATGATGGGGATGGTATGAGCAATGGTGGGGCTAGGCAGAGAAATGATGAGGTTGGGGTGAGCAATGATGGGGATGAGCAGAGAAATGATGTTGCTGGGGTGAGCAATGATGGGGTTGGGGTGAGCAATGATGGGGCTGGGGAGAGCAATGATGGGGCTGGGGAGAGCAATGATGAGGTTGGTGTGAGAAATGATGGAGATGGTGAGAATATTGATGGGGCTGGCTTAAGCAATGATGATGCTGGGATGAGCAATGGTGGGGCTAGGGAGAGAAATAATGAGGTTGGGGTGAGCAATGATGGGGATGGGGAGAGGAATGATGGTGCTGGGGTGAGCAATGATGGGACTGGGGTGAGCAATGATGGGGATGGGAAGAGCAATGATGGGGATGGGGAGAGCAATGACAAGGATGGTGGGGATGGGGAGAGCAATGATGAGGATGGGGAGAGCAATGATGCAGATGGTGGGGATGGGGAGAGCAATGATGGGGATGGGGAGAGCAATGGCAAGGTTGGGGTGAGAAATGATTGGGATGGGGAGAGAAATTATGGGGATGGGGAGAGAAATAATGGGGCTGGAGTGAGCAGTGATGGGGCTGTTGTGAAAAATGATGGGGATGGTGAGAGCAATAACAAGGATGGTGTGGATGGGGAGAGCAATGATGAGGATGCAGAGAACAATTATGGGAATGGTGGGGATGGGTAGAGCAATGAAAACTTTGGGGTGAGCAATGACGGGGATGGGGAGAGAAATGATGGGGATGGAGAGAGAAATGATGGGGCTGGAGTGAGCAATCATGGGGCTAGGATGAGCAATGATGGGGTTTGGTAGAGCAATAATGAGGATGCGGAGAGAAATGATGGGGCTTGGATGAGGAATGACGGTGCTGGGATGAGCAATAACGGGGCTGGGGTGAGCAATGAAGGGGCTGGGGTCAGCAATGTCGGGGCTGGGTGAGCAATGATGGGGCTGGGGTGAGCAAAGACAGGGCTGGGGAGAGCAATGATGGGGCTGGGGAGAGCAATGATGGGGTTGCGGTGAGCAATGATGGTGATGGTGTGAATAATGATGGGGCTGGGAAGAGCAATAATGGGGCTGGGATGAGCAATGGTGGGGATAGGGAGATAACTGATGAGGTTGGGGTGAGCAATGATGGTGCTGGGATGCGCAATGATGGGGCTAGGATGGGCAATGATGGGACTGGGAAGAGCAATGAAGGGAATGGGGAGAGCAATGATGGGGCTGGAGAAAGCAATGATGGGGCTGGGGAGAGCAATGATGGGGCTGGGGAGGGCAATGATGGGGCTGGGGTAAGCAATGACCGGGCTGGGGAGAGCAATGACGGGGCTGGGGAGAGCAATGATGGAGCTGGGGAGAGCAATGATACAGTGGGGAGAGCAATGATGGGCTTGGGTGAGCAATTATTGGGTTGGGGTGAGCAATGATGGGGCTGGGGTGAGCAATGATGGGGAGAGCAATAATGAGGAGAGCAATGATGGGGCTGGGGAGAGCAGTGATGGGGCTGGGAATAGCAATGATGGGGCTGGGGTGAGCAATAATAGGGAGAGCAATGATGGGGAGAGCAATGATGGGGCTGGGGGGAGCAATGATGGGTCTGGGGAGAGCAATGATGGGGCTAAGGATAGCAATGACAGGGATGGGGTGAGCAATGATGGGGCTGGGGAGAGCAATGATGGGGATGAGGAGAGAAGTGATGGGGCTGGGGTAAGCAATGATAGGGCTGGGGTGAGCAATGATGGGGATGAGGAGAGCAATGATGGGGCTGGAGATAGCAATGATGGGGCTGGGAAGATCAATGATAGGGCTGGGGAAAGCAATGAAGGGGCTGGGGAGAGCAATCATGGGGATGGGGAGAGCAATAACAAGGATGGTGTGGATGGGGAGAGCAATGATGAGGATGCAGAGATCAATGATGGGAATGGTGGGGATGGGGAGAGCAATGAAAAGTTTGGGGTGAGCAATGACTGAGATGGGGAGAGAAATGATGGGGATGGAGAGAGAAATGATGGGGCTGGAGTGAGCAATCATGGGGCTAAGATGAGCAATGATGGGGTTTGGGAGAGCAATAATGAGGATGCGGAGAGAAATGATGGGGCTTGGATGAGCAATGACAGTGCTGGGATGAGCAATAACGGGGCTGGGGTGAGCAATGACGGGGCTGGGGTCAGCAATGTCGGGGCTGGGTGAGCAATGATGGGGCTGGGGTGAGCAATGACAGGGCTGAGGAGAGCAATGATGGGGCTGGGGAGAGCAATGATGGGGCTGGGAAGAGCAATGATGGGGATTGGGAGAGCTATAACAAGGATGTTGGGGATGGGGAGAGCAATAATGAAGATGCGGAGAGCAATGATGAGTATGGTGGGGATGGGGAGAGCAATGACAAGGTTGGGGTGAGCAATGACAGGGATGGGGAGAGAAATGATGGGGATGGAGAGAAAAATGATGGGGCTGGAGTGAGCAGTCATGGGGCTACGGTAAGCAATGATGGGGCTTGGGAGAGCAATGGTGAGGATGGGGAGAGAAATGATGGGGCTTGGATGAGCAATGACAGTACTGGGATGAGCAATGAAGGGGGTTGGGATGAGCAATGACGGGGCTGAGGTGAGCAATGACGGGGCTGGGGTGAGCAATGACGGGACTGGGGAGAGCAATGATGGGGCTGGGGAGAGCAATGATGGGGCTGGAGAGAGCAATGACAGGCAATGACAGGGCTGGGAAGAGCAATGATGGGGCTGGGGAGAGAAATGATGGGGCTGGGGTGACCAGTGACTGATCTGAGGTGAGCAATGATGGGGATGGGGTGAGCAATGATGGGGATGGTGAGAGAAATAATGGGGCTGGGGTGAGCAATGACGGGGCTGGGGAGAGCAATGATGAGGTTGCGGTGAGCAATTATGGGGATGGGGAGAGAAATGAGGGGGCTGGGATGAGAAATGATGGGGCTGGATTGAGCAATGGTGGGGCTAGGGAGAGAAATGGTGTGGTTGGGGTGAGCAATGATGGGGATGGGGAGAGAAGTGATGGGGCTGGGGTAAGCAATGAAGGGGCTGGGTGAGCAATGATGGGGATGAGGAGAGCAATGATGAGGCTGGAGAGAGCAATAATGGAGCTGAGGAGAGCAATGATGGGGCTGGGGAGAGCAATTATGGGGCTGGGGAGAGCAATGAATGGGCTGGAGTGAGCAATGATGGGGCAGGGAAGAGCAATGATGGGGCAGGGGTGAGCAATGATGGGGCTGGGGTGAGCAATGAGTGGGAGAGCAATGATGGGTCTGGGGAGAGCAATGATGGGGCTGGGGAGAGCAATGATGGAGATGGGGAGAGCAATGACAAGGATGGTGGGGATGGGCAGAGCAATGATGAGGATGGGAGAGCAATGATGGGGATGGTGGGCATGGGGAGAGCAATGATGGGGATGGGGAGAGAAATGACAAGGTTGGGGTGAGCAAAGATGGGGATGGGGAGAGAAATGATGGGGCTGAAGTGAGCAATGAAGGGGCTCGCGTGAACAAAGATGGGGCTTGAGAGAGCAATGATGAGGAAGGGGAGAGAAATGATAGGGCTGGGATGAGCAATGACGGGGCTGGGATTAGCAATGACGGGCCTGAGGTGAGCAATGTTGGAGCCGGAGAGAGCAATAATCTGGCTGTGGAGAGCAATGATGGGGCTGGGGAGAGCAATGACAGGGCTGGGATGAGCAATGATGGAGCTGGGGAAAGAAATGATGGGGCTGGGGTGAGCAATGATGGGGCTGGGGTGAGCAATGATGGGGAAGGGGAGAAAATTGATGGGGCTGGGGTGATCAATGATGGGGCTGGGGTGAGCAATGAGGAGGCTGGGGAGAGCAATGATGAGGTTGGGTTGAGCAATGATGGGGATGGGGAGAGAAATGATGGGGCAGTAATGAGCAAATGTGTGGCTAGGCAGAGAAATGATGAGGTTGGGGTCAGTAATGATGGGGATGAGGAGAGTAATGATAGTGCTGGGGTGAGCAATGATGGGGTTGGGGTGAGCAATGATGGGGATGGTGAGAGAATTGATGGGGCTGACTTAAGCAATGATGAGGCTGGGATGAGTAGTGGTGGGGCTAGGGAGAGAAATGATGAGGTTGGGGTGAGCAATAATGGGGATGGGGAGAGAAATGATGATGCTGGGGTGAGCAATGATGGGGATGGGGAGAGCAATGATGGGGATGGGAGAGCAATGATGGGGATGGGGAGAGCAATGATGCGGCTGGAGAAAGCAATGATGGGGCTGGGGAGAGCAATGATGGGGCTTCGGTGAGCAATGATCGGGGCTGGAGTGAGCAATGACAGGGCTGGGGAGAGCGGGGATGGGGTTGGAGGGAGCAATTATGGGGCTGGGGAGAGCAATGTTGCAGTGGGGAGAGCAATGATGTGGCTTGGGTGGGCAATTACGGGGTTGGGGTGAGCAATGATGGGGATGGGGTGAGCAATGATGGGGAGAGCAATGATGGGGTGAGTAATGATGGGGCCAGGGAGAGCAATGATGGAGATAAGGAGAGCAATGACAGGGCTGGAGTGAGCAATAAAGTGGCTGGGGAGAGCAATGATGAGGTTGGAGAGAGCAATGATGGGGATGGGGAGAGAAGTGATCAGACTGAGGTAAACAATGATGGGGCTGCGGTGAGCAATGATGGGGATGAGGAGAGCAATGATGGGACTGGAGAGAGCTATGATGGGTCTGGGGAGAGCAAAGATGGGGCTGTGGAGAGCAATGATGGGGCTAGTGAGAGCAATGAAGGGGCTGGAGAAAGCAATGATGGGGCTAGGGTGATCTATGATGCGGCTGGGGTGAGTAGTGAGAGGGAGAGCAATGATTGGGCTGGTGAGAGCAATGATGGAGCTGGGGAGAGCAATGATGGGGATGGGGAGAGCAATGACAAGGATGGTGGGGATGGGGTGAGCAATGATGAGGATGAGGAGAGCAATGATTGGGATGTTGGGGATGGAGAGAGCAATGACAAGGTTGGGGTGAGCAATGACGGGGATGGGGAGAGAAATGATGGGCTGGAGAGAGCAATGATGGGGCTGGGGTGAGCAATGATGGGCCTAGGGAGAGCAATGATGAGGATGGGGAGAGAAATGATGAGGTTGGGGTGAGCAGTGATGGGGATGGTGAGAGAAATTATGGGGCTGGGATGAGCAATAGTGGTGCTAGGGAGAGAAATGATGAGGTTGGGGTGAGCAATGATGGGAATGAGGAGAACAATGATGGTGCTGGGGTGAGTAATGATGGGGCTAGGGTAAGCAATGATGGGGCTGGGAACAGCAATGAAGGGAATGGGGAGAGCAATGATGGGGCTGGAGAAAGCAATGATGGGGCTGGAGTGAGAAATGACGGGGCTGGGGTGAGCAATGTCAGGGCTGGAGAGAGCAATGAAGGGGCTGGGGAGAGCAATGATGGAGCTGGGGAGAGCAATGATGCAGTGGGGAGAGCAATGATGGGGCTTGGGTGAGCAATTATGGGGTTGGGGTGAGCAATGATGGGGCTGGGGTGAGCAATGATGGGGAGAGCAATAGTGGGGACAGAAATGATGGGGCTGGGGAGAGCACTGATGGGGCTCAGAAGAGCAATGATGGGGCTGGGGTGAGCAATGATAGGGAGAGCAATGATGTGGAGAGCAATGATGGGGCTGGGGAGAGCAATGATGAGGCTGGGGAGAGCAATGATGGGGCTAAGGAGAGCAATGACGGGGTTGGGTTGAGCAATGATGGGGATGGGGAGCGCAATGATGGGGATGAGGAGAGCAATGATGGGGCTGGAGAGAGCAATGAAGGGGCTGGAGAAAGCAATGATGGGGCTAGGGTGATCAATGATGCGGCTGGGGTGAGTAGTGAGTGGGAGAGCAATGATGGGGCTGGTGAGAGCAATGATGGAGCTGGGGAGAGCAATGATGGGGATGGGGAGAGCAATGACAAGGATGGTGGGGATGGGGTGAGCAATGATGAGGATGGGGAGAGCAATGATTGGGATGTTGGGGATGGAGAGAGCAATGACAAGGTTGGGGTGAGCAATGACGGGGATGGGGAGAGAAATGATGGGCTGGAGAGAGCAATGATGGGGCTGGGGTGAGCAATGATGGGCCTAGGGAGAGCAATGATGAGGATGGGGAGAGAAATGATGAGGTTAGGGTGAGCAGTGATGGGGATGGTGAGAGAAATTATGGGGCTGGGATGAGCAATGATGGGGCTGGGATGAGCAATAGTGGGGCTAGGGAGAGAAATGATGAGGTTGGGGTGAGCAATGATGGGAATGAGGAGAACAATGATGGTGCTGGGGTGAGCAATGATGGGGCTAGGGTAAGCATTGATGGGGCTGGGAACAGCAATGAAGGGAATGGGGAGAGCAATGATGGGGCTGGAGAAAGCAATGATGGGGCTGGAGTGAGAAATGATGGGGCTGGGGTGAGCAATGTCAGGGCTGGAGAGAGCAATGAAGGGGCTGGGGAGAGCAATGATGGAGCTGGGGAGAGCAATGATGCAGTGGGGAGAGCAATGATGGTGCTTGGGTGAGCAATTATGGGGTTGGGGTGAGCAATGATGGGGCTGGGGTGAGCAATGATGGGGAGAGCAATAGTGGGGACAGAAATGATGGGGCTGGGGAGAGCACTGATGGGGCTCGGAAGAGCAATGATGGGGCTGGGGTGAGCAATGATAGGGAGAGCAATGATGTGGAGAGCAATGATGGGGCTGGGGAGAGCAATGATGAGGCTGGGGAGAGCAATGATGGGGCTAAGGAGAGCAATGACGGGGCTGGGTTGAGCAATGATGGGGATGTGGAGCGCAATGATGGGGATGAGGAGAGCAATGATGGGGCTGGAGAGAGCAATGATGGGGCTGGGTAGAGCAATGATCGGGCCGGGGACAGCAATGATGGGGATGGGGAGAGCAATAACAAGGATGGTGGGGATGGTGTGAGCAATGATGAGGATGCAGAGAGCAATGATGGGGATGGTGGGGATTGTGAGAGCAATGACAAGTTTGTGGTGAGCAATGACGGGGATTGGGAGAGAAATGATGGGGATGGAGAGACAAATGATGGGGCTGGAGTGAGCAATCATAGGTTTGGGGTGAGCAATGATGGGGTTTGGGAGAGCAATAATGACGATGCGGAAAGAAATGATGGGGCTTGGATGAGCAATAATGGTGCTTGGATGACCAAAAACGGGGCTGGGGTGAGCAATGATGGGGCTGGGATGAGCAATGGTGGGGCTAGGCAGAGAAATGATGAGGTTGGGGTGAGCAATGATGGTGCTGGGGTGAGCAATGATGGTGATGGGGTGAGTAATGATGGGGCCACGGAGAGCAATGATGGAGATAAGGAGAGCAATGACAGGGCTGGAGTGAGCAATAAAGTGGCTGGGGAGAGCAATGATGAGGTTGGAGAGAGCAATGATGGGGATGGGGAGAGAAGTGATCAGACTGAGGTAAACAATGATGGGGCTGCGGTGAGCAATGATGGGGATGAGGAGAGCAATGATGGGACTGGAGAGAGCTATGATGGGTATGGGGAGAGCAAAGATGGGGCTGTGGAGAGCAATGATGGGGCTAGTGAGATCAATGAAGGGGCTGGAGAAAGCAATGATGGGGCTAGGGTGATCTATGATGCGGCTGGGGTGAGTAGTGAGAGGGAGAGCAATGATTGGGCTGGTGAGAGCAATGATGGAGCTGGGGAGAGCAATGATGGGGATGGGGAGAGCAATGACAAGGATGGTGGGGATGGGGTGAGCAATGATGAGGATGAGGAGAGCAATGATTGGGATGTTGGGGATGGAGAGAGGAATGACAAGGTTGGGGTGAGCAATGACGGGGATGGGGAGAGAAATGATGGGCTGGAGAGAGCAATGATGGGGCTGGGGTGAGCAATGATGGGCCTAGGGAGAGCAATGATGAGGATGGGGAGAGAAATGATGAGGTTGGGGTGAGCAGTGATGGGGATGGTGAGAGAAATTATGGGGCTGGGATGAGCAATAGTGGTGCTAGGGAGAGAAATGATGAGGTTGGGGTGAGCAATGATGGGAATGAGGAGAACAATGATGGTGCTGGGGTGAGCAATGATGGGGCTAGGGTAAGCAATGATGGGGCTGGGAACAGCAATGAAGGGAATGGGGAGAGCAATGATGGGGCTGGAGAAAGCAATGATGGGGCTGGAGTGAGAAATGACGGGGCTGGGGTGAGCAATGTCAGGGCTGGAGAGAGCAATGAAGGGGCTGGGGAGAGCAATGATGGAGCTGGGGAGAGCAATGATGCAGTGGGGAGAGCAATGATGGGGCTTGGGTGAGCAATTATGGGGTTGGGGTGAGCAATGATGGGGCTGGGGTGAGCAATGATGGGGAGAGCAATAGTGGGGACAGAAATGATGGGGCTGGGGAGAGCACTGATGGGGCTCAGAAGAGCAATGATGGGGCTGGGGTGAGCAATGATAGGGAGAGCAATGATGTGGAGAGCAATGATGGGGCTGGGGAGAGCAATGATGAGGCTGGGGAGAGCAATGATGGGGCTAAGGAGAGCAATGACGGGGTTGGGTTGAGCAATGATGGGGATGGGGAGCGCAATGATGGGGATGAGGAGAGCAATGATGGGGCTGGAGAGAGCAATGAAGGGGCTGGAGAAAGCAATGATGGGGCTAGGGTGATCAATGATGCGGCTGGGGTGAGTAGTGAGTGGGAGAGCAATGATGGGGCTGGTGAGAGCAATGATGGAGCTGGGGAGAGCAATGATGGGGATGGGGAGAGCAATGACAAGGATGGTGGGGATGGGGTGAGCAATGATGAGGATGGGGAGAGCAATGATTGGGATGTTGGGGATGGAGAGAGCAATGACAAGGTTGGGGTGAGCAATGACGGGGATGGGGAGAGAAATGATGGGCTGGAGAGAGCAATGATGGGGCTGGGGTGAGCAATGATGGGCCTAGGGAGAGCAATGATGAGGATGGGGAGAGAAATGATGAGGTTAGGGTGAGCAGTGATGGGGATGGTGAGAGAAATTATGGGGCTGGGATGAGCAATGATGGGGCTGGGATGAGCAATAGTGGGGCTAGGGAGAGAAATGATGAGGTTGGGGTGAGCAATGATGGGAATGAGGAGAACAATGATGGTGCTGGGGTGAGCAATGATGGGGCTAGGGTAAGCATTGATGGGGCTGGGAACAGCAATGAAGGGAATGGGGAGAGCAATGATGGGGCTGGAGAAAGCAATGATGGGGCTGGAGTGAGAAATGATGGGGCTGGGGTGAGCAATGTCAGGGCTGGAGAGAGCAATGAAGGGGCTGGGGAGAGCAATGATGGAGCTGGGGAGAGCAATGATGCAGTGGGGAGAGCAATGATGGTGCTTGGGTGAGCAATTATGGGGTTGGGGTGAGCAATGATGGGGCTGGGGTGAGCAATGATGGGGAGAGCAATAGTGGGGACAGAAATGATGGGGCTGGGGAGAGCACTGATGGGGCTCGGAAGAGCAATGATGGGGCTGGGGTGAGCAATGATAGGGAGAGCAATGATGTGGAGAGCAATGATGGGGCTGGGGAGAGCAATGATGAGGCTGGGGAGAGCAATGATGGGGCTAAGGAGAGCAATGACGGGGCTGGGTTGAGCAATGATGGGGATGTGGAGCGCAATGATGGGGATGAGGAGAGCAATGATGGGGCTGGAGAGAGCAATGATGGGGCTGGGTAGAGCAATGATCGGGCCGGGGACAGCAATGATGGGGATGGGGAGAGCAATAACAAGGATGGTGGGGATGGTGTGAGCAATGATGAGGATGCAGAGAGCAATGATGGGGATGGTGGGGATTGTGAGAGCAATGACAAGTTTGTGGTGAGCAATGACGGGGATTGGGAGAGAAATGATGGGGATGGAGAGACAAATGATGGGGCTGGAGTGAGCAATCATAGGTTTGGGGTGAGCAATGATGGGGTTTGGGAGAGCAATAATGACGATGCGGAAAGAAATGATGGGGCTTGGATGAGCAATAATGGTGCTTGGATGACCAAAAACGGGGCTGGGGTGAGCAATGATGGGGCTGGGATGAGCAATGGTGGGGCTAGGCAGAGAAATGATGAGGTTGGGGTGAGCAATGATGGTGCTGGGGTGAGCAATGATGGTGATGGGGTGAGTAATGATGGGGCCACGGAGAGCAATGATGGAGATAAGGAGAGCAATGACAGGGCTGGAGTGAGCAATAAAGTGGCTGGGGAGAGCAATGATGAGGTTGGAGAGAGCAATGATGGGGATGGGGAGAGAAGTGATCAGACTGAGGTAAACAATGATGGGGCTGCGGTGAGCAATGATGGGGATGAGGAGAGCAATGATGGGACTGGAGAGAGCTATGATGGGTATGGGGAGAGCAAAGATGGGGCTGTGGAGAGCAATGATGGGGCTAGTGAGATCAATGAAGGGGCTGGAGAAAGCAATGATGGGGCTAGGGTGATCTATGATGCGGCTGGGGTGAGTAGTGAGAGGGAGAGCAATGATTGGGCTGGTGAGAGCAATGATGGAGCTGGGGAGAGCAATGATGGGGATGGGGAGAGCAATGACAAGGATGGTGGGGATGGGGTGAGCAATGATGAGGATGAGGAGAGCAATGATTGGGATGTTGGGGATGGAGAGAGGAATGACAAGGTTGGGGTGAGCAATGACGGGGATGGGGAGAGAAATGATGGGCTGGAGAGAGCAATGATGGGGCTGGGGTGAGCAATGATGGGCCTAGGGAGAGCAATGATGAGGATGGGGAGAGAAATGATGAGGTTGGGGTGAGCAGTGATGGGGATGGTGAGAGAAATTATGGGGCTGGGATGAGCAATAGTGGTGCTAGGGAGAGAAATGATGAGGTTGGGGTGAGCAATGATGGGAATGAGGAGAACAATGATGGTGCTGGGGTGAGCAATGATGGGGCTAGGGTAAGCAATGATGGGGCTGGGAACAGCAATGAAGGGAATGGGGAGAGCAATGATGGGGCTGGAGAAAGCAATGATGGGGCTGGAGTGAGAAATGACGGGGCTGGGGTGAGCAATGTCAGGGCTGGAGAGAGCAATGAAGGGGCTGGGGAGAGCAATGATGGAGCTGGGGAGAGCAATGATGCAGTGGGGAGAGCAATGATGGGGCTTGGGTGAGCAATTATGGGGTTGGGGTGAGCAATGATGGGGCTGGGGTGAGCAATGATGGGGAGAGCAATAGTGGGGACAGAAATGATGGGGCTGGGGAGAGCACTGATGGGGCTCGGAAGAGCAATTATGGGGCTGGGGTGAGCAATGATAGGGAGAGCAATGATGTGGAGAGCAATGATGGGGCTGGGGAGAGCAATGATGAGGCTGGGGAGAGCAATGATGGGGCTAAGGAGAGCAATGACGGGGTTGGGTTGAGCAATGATGGGGATGGGGAGCGCAATGATGGGGATGAGGAGAGCAATGATGGGGCTGGAGAGAGCAATGAAGGGGCTGGAGAAAGCAATGATGGGGCTAGGGTGATCAATGATGCGGCTGGGGTGAGTAGTGAGTGGGAGAGCAATGATGGGGCTGGTGAGAGCAATGATGGAGCTGGGGAGAGCAATGATGGGGATGGGGAGAGCAATGACAAGGATGGTGGGGATGGGGTGAGCAATGATGAGGATGGGGAGAGCAATGATTGGGATGTTGGGGATGGAGAGAGCAATGACAAGGTTGGGGTGAGCAATGACGGGGATGGGGAGAGAAATGATGGGCTGGAGAGAGCAATGATGGGGCTGGGGTGAGCAATGATGGGCCTAGGGAGAGCAATGATGAGGATGGGGAGAAAAATGATGAGGTTAGGGTGAGCAGTGATGGGGATGGTGAGAGAAATTATGGGGCTGGGATGAGCAATGATGGGGCTGGGATGAGCAATAGTGGGGCTAGGGAGAGAAATGATGAGGTTGGGGTGAGCAATGATGGGAATGAGGAGAACAATGATGGTGCTGGGGTGAGCAATGATGGGGCTAGGGTAAGCATTGATGGGGCTGGGAACAGCAATGAAGGGAATGGGGAGAGCAATGATGGGGCTGGAGAAAGCAATGATGGGGCTGGAGTGAGAAATGATGGGGCTGGGGTGAGCAATGTCAGGGCTGGAGAGAGCAATGAAGGGGCTGGGGAGAGCAATGATGGAGCTGGGGAGAGCAATGATGCAGTGGGGAGAGCAATGATGGTGCTTGGGTGAGCAATTATGGGGTTGGGGTGAGCAATGATGGGGCTGGGGTGAGCAATGATGGGGAGAGCAATAGTGGGGACAGAAATGATGGGGCTGGGGAGAGCACTGATGGGGCTCGGAAGAGCAATGATGGGGCTGGGGTGAGCAATGATAGGGAGAGCAATGATGTGGAGAGCAATGATGGGGCTGGGGAGAGCAATGATGAGGCTGG
Organism: Phyllobates terribilis; assembly: GCF_046119375.1. NCBI lineage: Eukaryota > Metazoa > Chordata > Amphibia > Anura > Dendrobatidae > Phyllobates > Phyllobates terribilis. The sequence continues at coordinate 372,369,686 of NW_027362767.1, forward strand.
GGAGAGCAATGATGGGGCTAAGGAGAGCAATGACGGGGCTGGGTTGAGCAATGATGGGGATGTGGAGCGCAATGATGGGGATGAGGAGAGCAATGATGGGGCTGGAGAGAGCAATGATGGGGCTGGGTAGAGCAATGATCGGGCCGGGGACAGCAATGATGGGGATGGGGAGAGCAATAACAAGGATGGTGGGGATGGTGTGAGCAATGATGAGGATGCAGAGAGCAATGATGGGGATGGTGGGGATTGTGAGAGCAATGACAAGTTTGTGGTGAGCAATGACGGGGATTGGGAGAGAAATGATGGGGATGGAGAGACAAATGATGGGGCTGGAGTGAGCAATCATAGGTTTGGGGTGAGCAATGATGGGGTTTGGGAGAGCAATAATGACGATGCGGAAAGAAATGATGGGGCTTGGATGAGCAATGATGGTGCTTGGATGACCAAAAACGGGGCTGGGGTGAGCAATGATGGGGCTGGGATGAGCAATGGTGGGGCTAGGCAGAGAAATGATGAGGTTGGGGTGAGCAATGATGGTGCTGGGGTGAGCAATGATGGTGCTGGGGTGAGTAATGATGGGGTTAGGGTGAGCAATGATGGGGATGGGGAGAGCAATGATGGGGCTGGGGAGAGCAATAATAGGGCTGGGGAGAGCAATGATGAGGTTGGGGTGAGCAATAATGGGGATGGTGAGAGAAATGATGGTGCTCGGGTGAGCAATGATGAGGCTGGGGTGAGCAATGATGTGGATGGGAAGAGCAATGATGGGGATGGGGAGAGCAATGATGGGGCTGGAGAAATCAATGATGGGGCTGGGGAGAGCAATGATGGGGCTTCGTTGAGCAATGATGGGGCAGGGGTGAGCAATGACATGGCTGGGGAGAGCACTGATGGGGCTGGAGGGAGCAATTATGGAGCTGGGGAGAGCAATGATGCAGTGGGGAGAGCAATGATGTTGCTTGGGTGAGCAATTATTTTGTTGGGTTGAGCAATGATGGGGATAGGGTGAGCAATAAAGGGGAGAGCAATGATGGGGAGGGTAATGATGGGGCTGGAGAGAGCAATGATGGGGCTAAGGAGAGCAATTATGGGGCTGGGGTGAGCAATGAAGTGGCTGGGGAAAGTAATGATGAGGTTGGAGAGAGCAATGATGGGGATGGGGAGAGAAGTGATGGGGCTCGGGTAAGCAATGATGGGGCTGCGGTGATCAATGATGGGGATGAGGAGAACAATGATGGGGCTGGAGAGAGCAATGATGGGACTGGGAAGAGCAATGATCAGGCTGGGAAGAGCAATGAAGGAGCTGGGGTGAGCAGTGATGGGGCGGGGTGAGCAGTGAGTGGGAGAGCAATGATGGGGCTGGGAAGAGGAATGATGGGCATTGGAAGAGCAGTTACAAGGATGGTGGGTGTGGGGAGAGCAATGCTGAGGATGGGGAGAGCAATGAAGGGGATGATGGGGATGGAGAGAGCAATAACAAGGTTGGGGTGAGCAATGACGGGGATAGGGAGAGAAATGATGGGGCTGGAGTGAGCAATGATGGGGCTGGGGTGAGCAGAGATGGGACTTGGAAGAGAAATAATGAGGATGGGGAGAGAAATGATGAGGTTGGGGTGAGCAATGATGGGGATGGTGAGAGAAATGATGGGGCTGGGATGAGCAATGATGGGGCTGGGAATGAGCAATGGTGGGGCTAGGGAGAAAAAATATGAGCTTGGGGTGAGCAGTGATTGTGCTGGGGTGAGCAATGATGAGGCTAAGTTGAGCAATGATGGGGCTGGGAAGAGCAATGAAGAGAATGGGGAGAGCAATGATGGGGCTGGAGAAAGCAATAATGGTGCTGGGGAGAGCAATGATGGGGCTGGAATGAGCAATGACAGGGCTGGGGTGAGCAATGATGGGGCAGGGGCGAGCAATGATGGGGCTGGGGAGAGCAATGATGGAGCTGGGAAGAGCAATGATGCAGTGGGGAGAGCAATGATGGGGCTTGGGAGAGCAATGATGGGGTTGGAGAGAGCAATGATGGGTATGGGGAGAGAAGTGATGGGGCTGGGGTAAGCAATGATGGGGCTGCGGTGATGAATGATGGGTATGAGGAGAACAACAATGGGGCTGGAGAGAGCAATGATGGGACTGGGAAGAGCAATGATCAGGCTGGGAAGAGCAATGAAGGGGCTGGGGTGAGCAGTGATGGGGCGGAGGTGAGCAGTGAGTGCGAGAGCAATGATGGGGCTGGGAAGAGCAATGATGGGGCTTGGAGAGCAATGATGGGGATGGGAAGAGCAATGACAAGGATGGTGGGTGTGGGGAGAGCAATGATGGGGATGGTGGTCATGGGGAGAGCAATGATGGGGATGGGGAGAGAAATGACAAGGTTGGGGTGAGCAATGATGGGTATGGGGAGAGAAATGATGGGGCTGAAGTGAGCAATGAAGGGGCTCGCGTGAACAATGATGGGGCTTGGGAGAGCAATGATGAGGAAGGGGAGAGACATGATAGGGCTGGGGTGAGCAATGACTGGGCTGGGATAAGCAATGACGGGCCTGGGGTGAGCAATGTCGGAGCCAGGGAGAGCAATAATCTGGCTGGGGAGAGCAATGATGAGGCTGGGGAGAGCAATGACAGGGCTGGGATGAGCAATGATGGAGCTGGGGAAAGAAATGATGGGGCTGGGGTGAGCAATGATGGGGAAGGGGAGAAAATTGATGGGGCTGGGGTGATCAATGATGGGGCTGGGGTGAGCAATGAGGAGGCTGGAGAGAGCAATGATGAGGTTGGGGTGAGCAATGATGGGGATGGGGAGAGAAATGATGGGGCAGGGATGAGCAATTGTGGGGCTAGGCAGGGAAATGATGAGGTTGGGGTCAGCAATGATGGGGATGAGGAGAGTAATGATAGTGCTGGGGTGAGCAATGATGGGGTTGGGGTGAGCAATGATGGGGATGGGGAGAGCAATGATGGGGCTGGGGAGAGCAGTGATGGGGCTGGGGAGAGCAATGATGGGGCTGGTGAGAGAATTGATGGGGCTGGCTTAAGCAATGATGAGGCTGGGATGAGTAATGGTGGGGCTAGGGCGAGAAATGATGAGGTTGGGGTGAGCAATGATGGGGATGGGGAGAGAAATGATGATGCTGGGGTGAGCAATGATGGGGATGGGGAGAGCAATGATGGGGATGGGAGAGCAATGATGGGGATGGGGAGAGCAATGATGGGGATGGAGAAAGCAATGATGGGGCTGGGGAGAGCAATGATGGGGCTTCAGTGAGCAATGACAGGGCTGGGGAGAGCAGGGATGGGGTTGGAGGGAGCAATTATGGGGCTGGGGAGAGCAATGATGCAGTGGGGAGAGCAACGATGTGGCTTGGGTGGGCAATTACGGGGTTGGGGTGTGCAATGATGGGGATGGGGTGAGCAATGATGGGGAGAGGAATGATGGGGAGAGTAATGAGGGGGCCGGGGAGAGCAATGATGGAGATAAGGAGAGCAATGACGGGGCTTGGGTGAGCAATAAAGTGGCTGGGGAGAGCAATGATGAGGTTGGAGAGAGAAATGATGAGGATGGGGAGAGAAGTGATGAGGCTGGGGTAAGCAATGATGGGGCCGCGGTGAGCAATGATGGGGATGAGGAGAGCAATGATGGGGCTGGAGAGAGCTATGATAGGGCTGGGGAGAGCAATGATGGGGCTGGGGAGAGCAATGATGGGGCTAGTGAGAGCAATGAAGGGGCTGGAGAAAGTAATGATGGGGCTAGGGTGATCAATGATGCGGCTGGGGTGAGTAGTGAGTGGGAGAGCAATGATGGGGCTGGTGAGAGCAATGATGGAGCTGGGGAGAGCAATGATGGGGATGGGGAGAGCAATGACAAACATGGTGGGGATAGGTAGAGCAATGATGAGGATGGGGAGAGCAATGATTGGGATGGTGGGGATGGAGAGAGCAATGACAAGGTTGGGGTGAGCAATGACGGGGATGGAGAGAGAAATGATGGGCCTGAGAGAGCAATGATGGGGCTGGGGTGAGCAATGATGGGCCCAGGGAGAGCCATGATGAGGATGGGGAGAGAAATGATGAGGTTGGGGTGAGCAGTGATGGGGATGGTGAGAGAAATGATGGGGCTGGGATGAGCAATGATGGGGCTGGGATGAGCAATAGTGGGGCTAGGGAGAGAAATGATGAGGTTGGGGTGAGCAAAGCTGGGAATGAGGAGAACAATGATGGTGCTGGGGTGAGCAATGATGAGGCTAGGGTAAGCAATGATGGGGCTGGGAAGAGCAATGAAGGGAATGGGGAGAGCAATGATGGGGCTGGAGAAAGCAATGATGGGGCTGGAGTGAGAAATGACGGGGCTGGGGTGAGCAATGATGGGGCTAGGGCGAGCAATGATGGGGCTGGGTAGAGCAATGATGGAGCTGGGGAGAGCAATGATGCAGTGGGGAGAGCAATGATGGGGCTTGGGTGAGCAATTAAGGGGTTGGGGTGAGCAATGAAGGGGCAAGGGTGAGCAATGATGGGGATAGCAATAATGGGGAGAGCAATGATGAGGCTGGGGAGAGCACTGATGGGGTTGGGAAGAGCAATGATGGGGCTAGGGTGAGCAATGATAGGGAGAGCAATGATGGGGAGAGCAATGATGGGGCTGGGGAGAGCAATGTTGGGGCTAAGGAGAGCAATGACGGGGCTGGGGTGAGCAATGATGGGACTGGGGAGAGCAATCATGGGGATGAGGAGAGAAGTGATGGGGCTGGGGTAAGCAAAGATAGGGCTGGGGTGAGCAACGATGGGGATGAGGAGAGCAATGAAGGGGATGGGGAGAGCAATAACAAGGATGGTGGGGATGGGGAGAGCAATGATGAGGATGCAGAGAGCAATGATGGGGATGAAGGGATGTGGAGAGTAATGACAAGTTTGGGGTGAGCAATGACAAGGGGGGAGAGAAATGATGGGGCTGGAGTGAGCAATGATGGGGTTTGGGAGAGCAATAATGAGTATGCGGAGAGAAATGATGGGGCTTGGATGAGCAATAACGGTACTGGGATGAGCAATAACGGGGCTGGGGTGAGCAATGACGGGGCTCGGTGAGCAATGACGGGGCTGGGGTGAGCAGTGACAGGGCTGGGGGAGAGCAATGATGGGGCTGGGGAGAGCAATGATGGGGCTGGGGATAGCAATGATGGGGATGGGGAGAGCAATAACAAGGATGGTGGGGATGGGGAGAGCAATGATGAATATGTGGAGAGCAATAATGGGGATGGTGGGGATGGGGAGAGCAATGACAAGGTTGGGGTGAGCAATGATGTGGAGAGAAATGATAGGCATGGAGAGAGAAATGATGGGGCTGGACTGAGCAATGATGGGGCTAGGGTGAGCAATGATGGGGCTTGGAAGAACAATGATGAGGATGGGGAGAGAAATGATGGGGCTTGGATGAGCAATGACTGTGCTGGAATGAGCAATGAAGGGGACTGGGATGAGCAATGATGGTGCTGGGGAGAGCAATGACAGGGCTGGGGTGAGCAATCATTGGGCTGTGAAGAGAAATGATGGGACTGTGGTGAGCAATGATGGAGCTGGGGTGAGCAATGATGGGAATGCTGAGAGAAATGATGGGGCTGGGGTGAGCAATGACAAGGCTGGGGTGAGCAATGAGGGTGCTGGGGAGAGCAATGATGAGGTTGGGGTGAGCAATTATCGGGATGGGGAGAGAAATGATGGGACTGGGATGAGAAATGATGGGGCTGGGATGAGCAATGGTGGGGCTAGGGAGAGAAATGATGAGGTCAGGGTGAGCAATGATGGGGATGAGGAGAGAAGTGATGGGGCTGGGGTAAGCAATGATATGGCTGGTGTGAGCAATGTTGGGGATGAGGAGAGCAATTATGAGGCTGGAGAGAGCAATGATGGGGCCGGGGAGAGCAATAATGGGGCTGGGCAGAGCAATGATGGGGATAGGGTGAGCAATGAAGGGGCTGGAGAGAGCAATGATGGTGCTGGGAAGAGCAATGATCAGGCTGGGAAGAGCAATGATGGGGTTGGGGTGAGCAATGATGGGGATGGGGTGAGCAATGATGGGGATGGGGAGGGCAATGACAAGGATGGTGGGGATGGGGAGTGCAATGATGAGGATGGGGAGAGCAATGATGGGGATGGTGGGGATGGGTAGAGCAATGATGGGCTTGGGGAGAGCAATGACAAGGTTGGGGTGAGCAATAATGGGGATGAGGATAGAAATTATGGGGCTGGAGTGAGCAATGATGGGGCTGGCGTGAACAATGATGGGGCTTGGGAGAGCAATGATGAGGAAGGGGAGAGAAATGAAGGGGCTGGGGTGAGCAATGACAGGGCTGGGATAAGCAATGACGGGGCTGGGGTGAGCAATGACGGAGCTGGGGAGAGCAATGATGGGGCTGGGGAGAGCAATGACAGGGCTGGGATGAGCAATGATGAAGCTGGGGAAAGAAATGAAGGGGCTGGGGTGAGCAATGATGGGGCTAGGGTGAGCAATGATGGGGATGAGGAGAAAAATGATGGGGCTGGGGTGAGCAATGATGGGGCTGGGGTGAGCAATGAGGAGGCTGGGGAGAGCAATGATGAGGTTGGGGTGATTAATAATGGGGATGGGGAGAGAAATGATGGGGCTGTGATGAGCAATAATGGGGCTGGGATGAGCAATGGTGGGGCTAGGCAGAGAAATGATGAGGTTGGGGTGAGCAATGATGGGGATGAGGAGAGAAATGATGGTGCTGGGGTGAGCAATGAAGGGGTTGGGGTGAGCAATGATGGGGATGGGGAGAGCAATGATGGATCTGGGGAGAACAATGATGGGGCTGGGGAGAGCAATGTTGAGGTTGGGGTGAGCAATGATTGGGATGGTGAGAGAATTGATGGGGCTGGGTTAAGCAATGATGAGGCTGGGATGAGCAATGGTGGGGCTAGGGAGAGAAATTGTGAGGTTGGGGTGAGCAATGATGGGGATGGGGAGAGAAACGATTGTGCTGGGGTGAGCAATGATGGGGCTGGGGTGAGCCATGATGGGGATGGGAAGAGCAATGGTGGGGCTGGGGTGAGCCATGATGGGGATGGGAAGAGCAATGATGGGGATGGGGAGAGCATTGATTGGTCTGGAGAAAGCAATGATGGGGCTGGGGAGAGCAATCATGGGGCTGTGGTGAGCAATGATGGGGCTTGGGTGAGCAACAACAGTGCTGGGGAGAACAATGAAGGGGCTGAAGGGAGCAATTATGGGGCTGGGTAGAGCAATGATGCAGTGGGGAGAGCAATGATGGGGCTTGGGTGAGCAATTATGGGGTTGGGGTGAGAAATGATGGGGCTGGAGAAAGCAATGATGGGACTGGGAAGAGCAATGATCAGGTTGGGAAGAGCAATGAAGGGGCTGGGGTGAGCAGTGAGTGGGAGAGCAATGATGGGGCTGGGGTGAGCAATGATGGGGCTGAGGTGAGCAGTGAGTGGGATAGCAATGATGGGGCTGGGGAGAGCAATGATGGGGCTGGGTAGAGCGATTATGGGGATGGGGAGAGCAATGACAAGGATGGTGGTGATGGTGAGGGTTGGGTTGAGCAATGACGTGGATGGGGAGAGAAATGATGGGGCTGGAGTGAGCAATGATGGGACTGGGGTGAGTAATGATGGGTCTTGAGAGAGCAATGATGAGGATGTGGAGAGAAATGATGAGGTTGGGGTGAGCAATGATGGGGATGGTGAGAGAAATGATGGGGCTGGGATGAGCCATGATGGGGCTGGGATGAGCAATGGTGGGGCTAGGGAGAGAAATGATGAGGTTGGGGTGAGCGATGATGGGGATGAGGAGAGCAATGATGGTGCTGGGGTGAGCAATGATGGGGCTAGGGTGAGCAATTATGGGGCTGGGAAGAGCAATGATGGGAATGGGGAGAGCAATGATGGGGCTGGAGAAAGCAATGATGGGGATGGGGAGAGCAATGATGGGGTTGGGGTGAGCAATGACGGGGATGGGGAGAGCAATGATGCAGTGGGGAGAGCAATGATGGGGATTGGGTGAGCAATTATGGGGTTGGGGTGAGCAATGATTGGCTGGGGTGAGCAATGATAGGGAGAGCAATAATGGGAAGAGCAATGTTGGGGCTGGGGAGAGCACTGATGGGCCTGGGAAGAACAATGATGGGGCTGGGGTGAGCAATGATGGGGAGAGCAATGATGGGGAGAGCAATGATGGGGCTCGGGAGAGCAATGATGGGGCTGGGGAGAGCAATGATGGGGCTAAGGAGAGTAATGACGGGGCTGGGGTGAGCAATGATGGGGCGAGGGAGAGCAATGATGGGGATGAGAAGAGAAGTGATGGGGCTGGGGTATGCAATGATAGCGCTGGGGTGAGCAATGATGGAGATGAGGAGAGCAATGATGGGGCTGGAGAGAGCAATGATGGGGCTGGGGAGCGCAATGATGGGGCTCGGGAGAGCAATGCTGGGGCTGGGGAGAGCAATGATTGGGATGGGGAGAGCAATAACAAGGATGGTGGGGATGGGGTAGCAATGATGAGGATGCAGAGAGCAATGATGGGGATGGTGGGGATGGGGAGAGCAATGACAAGTTTGGGGTGAGCAATGACGGGGATGGGGAGAGAAATGATGGGGATGGAGAGAGAAATGATGGGGCTGGAGTGAGCAATCATGGGACTGGGGTGAGCAATGAATGGGTTTGGGAGAGCAAAAATGAGGATGCGGAGAGAAATGATGTTGCTTGGATGAGCAATGACGGTGCTGGGATGAGCAATAACGGGGCTGGGGTGAGCAATGACGGGGCTGGGGTGAGCAATGTCGGGGCTGGGGTGAGCAATGACAGTGCTGGGGTGAGCAATGACAGGGCTGGGGAGAGCAATGATGGGGCTGGGGACAGCAATGATGGGGCTGGGGAGAGCAAGATAGGGATGGGGAGAGCAATTACAAGGATGGTGGGGATGGGGAGAGCAATGATGAAGATGCGGAGAGCAATGATGGGGATGATGGGGATGGGGAGAGCAATGACAAGGTTGGGGTGAGCAATGATGGGAATGGGGAGAGAAATGATGGGGATGGAGAGAGAAATGATGGGGCAGGAGTGAGCAATGATGGGGCTGGGGTGAGCGATAATGGGGCTTGGGAGAGCAATGATGAGCATGGGGAGAGAAATGATGGGACTGGGGAGAGCAATGACAGACATTGACAGGGCTGGAGTGAGCAATGATGGGGGCTGGGATGAGCAATGACGGGGCTGGGTTGAGCAATGATGGGGCTGGGGTGAGCATCGACGGGGCTGGGGAGAGCAATGATGGGGCTGGGGAGAGCAATGATGGGACTGGGGAGAGCAATGACAGACATTGACAGGGCTGGAGTGAGCAATGATGGGGCTAGGGAGAGAAATGATGGGGCTGGGGTGAGCAATGACGGAGCTGGCGTGAGCAATGGGGGGGCTGAGGTGAGCAATGATGGGGATGGGAAGAGAAATGACGGGGCTGGTTTGAGCAATGACGGGGCTGGGGTGAGCAATGAGGGGGCTGGGGAGAGCAATGATGAGTTTGGGGTGAGAAATTATCGGGATGGGGAGAGAAATGATGGGACTGGGATGAGAAATGATGGGGCTGGGATGAGCAATGGTGGGGCTAGGGAGAGAAATGATGAGGTCAGGATGAGCAATGATGAGGATGAGAAGAGAAGTGATGGACCTGGGGTAAGCAATGATATGGCTGGTGTTAGCAAGGATGGGGATGAGGAGAGCAATTATGAGGCTGGAGAGAGCAATGATGGGGCTGGGGAGAGCAATGATGGGGCTGGGGTGAGCAATGAAGGGGCTGGAGAGAGCAATGATGGTGCTGGGAAGAGAAATGATCAGGCTGGGAAGAGCAATGATGGGGTTGGGGTGAGCAATGATCGGGATGGGGTGAGCAATGATGGGGCTGGGGAGAGCAATGATGGGGATGGGGAGAGCAATGACAAGGATGGTGGGGAGTGCAATGATAAGGATGTGGAGAGCAATGATGGGGATGTTGGGGATGGGGAGAGCAATGATGGGCTTGGGGAGAGCAATGACAAGCTTGGGGTGAGCAATGATCTGGATGAGGAGAGAAATTATGGGGCTGGAGTGAGCAATGATGGGGCTGGCGTGAACAATGATGGGGCTTGGGAGAGCAATGATGAGGAAGGGGACAGAAATGATGGGGCTTGGGTGAGCAATGACGGGGCTGGGATAAGCAATGATGGGGCTGGGGTGAGCAATGACGGAGCTGGGGAGAGCAATAATGGGGCTGGGGAGAGCAATGATGGGGCTGGGGAGAGCAATGACAGGGCTGGGATGAGCAATGATGAAGCTGGGGAAAGAAATGAAGGGGCTGGGGTGAGCAATGATGGGGCTAGGGTGAGAAATGATGGGGATGAGGAGAAAAATGATGGGGCTGGGGTGAGCAATGATGGGGCTGGGGTGAGCAATGAGGAGGTTGGGAGAGCAATGATGAGGTTGGGGTGAGAAATGATGAGGTTGGGGTGAGCAATAATGGGGATGGGGAGAGAAATGATGGGGCTGTGATGAGCAATAATGGGGCTGAGATGAGCAATGGTGGGGCTAGGCAGAGAAATGATGAGGTTGGGGTGAGCAATGATGGGGATGAGGAGAGAAATGATGGTGCTGGGGTGAGCAATGAAGGGGTTGGGGTGAGCAATGATGGGGATGGGGAGAGCAATGATGGGACTGGGGAGAGCAATGACAGACATTGACAGGGCTGGGGTGAGCAATGATGGGGCTAGGGAGAGAAATGATGGGGATGGGGTGAGCAATGACGGAGCTGGGGTGAGCAATGATGGGGCTGGGGTGAGCAATGATGGGGATGGGAAAAGAAATGACGGGGCTGGGGTGAGCAATGATTGGGCATGGGTGAGCAATGAAGGGGCTGGGGAGAGCAATGATGAGGTTGAGGTGAGAAATTATCGGGATGGGGAGAGAAATGATGGGACTGGGATGAGAAATGATGGGGCTGGGATGAGCAATGGTGGGGCTAGGGAGAGAAATGATGAGGTCAGGGTGAGCAATGATGGGGATGGGGAGAATAGTGATGGGGCTGGGGTAAGCAATGATATGGCTGGTGTGAGCAATGATGGGGATGAGTAGAGCAATTATGAGGCTGGAGAGAGCAATGATGGGGCTGGGGAGAGCAATGATGGGGCTGGGGAGAGCAATGATGGGGCTGGGGTTAGCAATGAAGGGGCTGGATAGAGCAATGATGGTGTTGGGAAGAGCAATGATCAGGCTGGGAAGAGCAATGATGGGGTTGGGGTGAGCAATGATGGGGATGGGGTGAGCAATGATGGGGCTGGGGAGAGCAATGATGGAGATGGAGAGAGCAATGACAAGGATGGTGGGGATAGAGAGTGCAATGATGAGAATGGGGAGAGCAATGATGGGGATGTTGGGGATGGGTAGAGCAATGATGGGCTTGGGGAGAGCAATGACAAGGTTGGGGTGAGCAATGATGGGGATGAGGAGAGAAATTATGGGTCTGGAGTGAGCAATGAAGTGGCTGGCGTGAACAATGATGGGGCTTGGGAGAGCAATGATGAGGAAGGGGACAGACATGATGGGGCTGGGGTGAGCAATGACGGGGCTGGGATAAGCAATGACGGGGCTGGGATAAGCAATGACGGGGCTGGGGTGAGCAATGACGGGGCTGGGGAGAGCAATGATGGGGCTGGGGAGAGCAATGACGGGGCTGGGATGAGCAATGATGAAGCTGGGAAAAGAAATGAAGGGGCTGGGGTGAGCAATGATGGGGCTAGGGTGAGCAATGATGGGGATGAGGAGAAAAATTATGGGGCTGGGGTTAGCAATGATGGAGCTGGGGTGAGCAATGAGGAGGCTGGGGAGAGCAATGATGAGGTTGGGGTGAGCAATGAAGAGGTTAGGGTGAGCAATAATGGGGATGGGGAGAGAAATGATGGGGCTGTGATGAGCAATAATGGGGCTGAGATGAGCAATGGTGGGGCTAGGCAGAGAAATGATGAGGTTGGGGTGAGCAATGATGCGGATGAGGAGAGAAATGATGGTGCTGGGGTGAGCAATGAAGGGGTTGGGGTGAGCAATGATGGGGATGGGGAGAGCAATGTTGAGGTTGGGGTTAGCAATGATGGGGATGGTGAGAGAATTGATGGGGTTGGGTTAAGCAATGATGAGGCTGGGATGAGCAATCGTGGGGCTAGGGAGAGAAATGATGAGGTTGGGGTGAGCAATGATGGGGATGGGGAGAGAAATTATTGTGCTGGGGTGAGCAATGATGGGGCTGGGGTGAGCCATGATGGGGATGGGAAGAGCAATGATGGGGCTGGGGTGAGCCATGATGGGGATGGGAAGAGCAATGATAGGGCAAGGGAGAGCAATGATGGGGATGAGAAGAGCAATGATGGGGATGGGGAAAGCATTGATGGGTCTGGAGAAAGCAATGATGGGGTTGGGGAGGGCAATGATGGGGCTGTGGTGAGCAATGATGGGGCTTGGGTGAGCAATGACAGTGCTGGGGAGAGCAATGAAGGGGCTGAAGGGAGCAATTATGGGGCTGGGGAGAGCAATGATGCAGTGGGGAGAGCAATGATGGGGCTTGGGTGAGCAATTATGGGCTTGGGGTGAGCAATGATGGGGCTGGAGTGAGCAATGACGGGGAGAGCAATGATGGGGAGAGTAATGATGGGGCCGGGGAGAGCAATGATGGGGCTAAGGAGAGCAATGATGGGGCTAAGGAGAGCAATGACGGGGCTGGGGTGAGCAAAGAAGGGGCTGGAGAGAGCAATGATGAGGTTGGAGAGAGCAATGATGGGGATGGGGAGAAAAGTGTTGGGGTTGGGGTAAGCAATGATGGGGCTGGGTTGAGCAATGATGGGGATTAGGAGAGCAATGATGGGGCTGGAGAGAGCAACGATGGGGCTGGGGAGAGCAATGATGGGGCTGGGGAGAGCAATGAAGGGGCTGGAGAAAGCAATGATGGGACTGGGAAGAGCAATGATCAGGTTGGGAAGAGCAATGAAGTGGCTGGGGTGAGCAATGATGGGGTTGGGGTGAGCAGTGAGTGGGAGAGCAATGATGGGGCTGGGGAGAGCAATCATGGGGCTGGGCAGAGCGATTATGGGGATGGGGAGAGCAATGACAAGGATGGTGGGGATGGTGAGGGTTGGGTTGAGCAATGACGTGGATGGGGAGAGAAATGATGTGGCTGGAGTGAGCAATGATGGGACTGAGGTGAGTAATGATGGGCCTTGAGAGAGCAATGATGAGGATGTGGAGAGAAATGATGAGGTTGGGGTGAGCAATGATGGGGATGGTGAGAGAAATTATGGGGCTGGGATGAGCAATGATGGGGCTAGGGTGAGCAATGATGGGGCTGGGAAGAGCAATGATGGGAATGGGGAGAGCAATGATGGGGCTGGAGAAAGCAATGATGGGGATGGGGAGAGCAATGATGGGGCTGGGGTGAGCAATGATGGGGCTGGGGAGAGCAATGCTGCAGTGGGGAGAGCAATGATGGGGACTGGGTGAGCAATTATGGGGTTGGGGTGAGCAATGATGGGGCTGGGGTGAGCAATGATAGGGAATGCAATAATGGGAAGAGCAATGATGGGGCTGGGGAAAGCACTGATGGGCTTGGGAAGAGCAATGATGGGGCTGGGGTGAGCAATGATGTGGAGAGCAATGATGGGGAGAGCAATGATTGGGCTGCGGAGAGCCATGGTGGGGCTGGGGAGATCAATGATGGGGCTAAGGAGAGCAATGATGGGGCTGGGGTGAGCAATGATGGGGCGAGAGAGAGCAATGATGGGGCCGGAGAGAGCAATGATGGGGCTCGGGAGAGCAACGATGGGGCTGAGGAGAGCAATGATTGGGATGGGGAGAGCAATAACAAGGATGGTGGGTATGGGGATAGCATTGATGAGGATGCAGAGAGCAATGATGGGGATGGTGGGGATGGGGAGAGCAATGACAAGTTTGGGGTGAGCAATGACGGGGATGGGGAGAGAAATGATGGGGATGGAGAGAGAAATGATGGGGCTGGAGTGAGCAATCATGGGGCTGGTGTGAGCAATGAAGGGGTTTGGGAGAGCAAAAATGAGGATGCGGAGAGAAATGATGGGGCTTGGATGAGCAGTGACGGTGCTGGGATGAGCAATAACGGGGCTGGGGTGAGCAATGACGGGGCTGGGGTTAGCATTGTCGGGGCTGGGTGAGCTATGACGGGGCTGGGGTGAGCAATGACAGGGCTGGGGAGAGCAATGATGGGGCTGGGGACAGCAATGATGGGGCTGGGGAGAGCAATGATGGGGATGGGGACAGCAATAACAAGGATGGTGGGGATGGGGAGAGCAATGATGAAGATGTGGAGAGCAATGATGGGGATGGTGGGGATGGGGAGAGCAATGACAAGGTTGGGGTGAGCAATGATGGGGATGGGGAGAGAAATGATGGGGATGGAGAGAGAAATGATGGGGCAGGACTGAGCAATGATGGGGCTGGGGTGAGCGATAATGGGGCTTGGGAGAGCAATGTTGAGCATGGTGAGAGAAATGATGGGGCTTGGATGAGCAATGACAGTGCTGGGATAAGCAATGAAAGGGGCTTGGATGAGCAATGACGGGGCTGGGTTGAGCAATGATGGAGCTGGGGTGAGCATCGACGGGGCTGGGGAGAGCAATGATGGGGCTGGGGAGAGCAATGATGGGACTGGGGAGAGAAATGACAGACATTGACAGGGCCGGAGTGAGCAATGATGGGGCTAGGGAGAGAAATGATGAGCCTGGGGTGAGCAATGATGGAGCTGGGGTGAGCAATGATGGGGCTGGGGTGAGCAATGATGGGGATGGGAAGAGAAATGATGGGACTGGGGTGAGCAATGACGGGGCTGGGGTGAGCAATGAGGGGGCTGGGGAGAGCAATGATGAGGTTGGGGTGAGCAATTATGGGGATGGGGAGAGAAATGATGGGTCTGGGATGAGAAATTATGGGGCTGGGATGAGCAATGGTGGGGCTTTGGTGAGAAATGATGAGGTTGGGGTGAGCAATAATGGGGATGGGGAGAGAAATGATGGTGCTGGGGTGAGCAATGATGGGGTTGGGGTGAGCAATGATGGGGATGGGGTGAGCAATGTTGGGGATGGGGAGAGCAATTATGGGGCTGGAGAAATCAATAATGGGGTTTGGGAGAGCAATAATGGGGCTGAGTAGGGCAATGATGGACCTGGGGAGAGCAATGATGGGGATGGTAAGAGAAATGATGGGGCTGGGGTGAGCAATGATGGGGCTGGGATGAGCAATGGTGGGGCTAGGGAGAGAAATGATGAGGTTGGGGTGAGCATTGATGGGGATGGGGAGAGAAATGATGGTGCTGGGTGAGCAATGATGGGGCTGGGGTGAGCAATGATGGGGATGGCAAGAGCAATGATGGGGCTGGAGAAAGCAATGAGGGGGCTGGGGAGAGCAATAATGGGGCTGGGGTGAGCAATGATGGGGCTGAGGTGGGCAATGACAGAGCTGGGGAGAGCAATGATGAGGATGTGGAGAGTAATAACGGGTCTGGAGAGAGCAATGATGGGGCTGGGGAGATCAATGATGCAGTGGGGAGAGCAATGATGCAGTGGGGAGAGCAATGATGGGGCTTGGGTGAGCAATTATGGGGTTGGGGGAACAATGATGGGGCTGGGGTGAGCAATGATGGGGAGAGCAATAATGGGGAGAGCAATGATGGGGCTGGGGAGAGCCCTGATGGGGCTGGGGAGAGCATTGCTGGGGCTTGGGAGAGCAATGATGGGGCTGGGAAGAGCAATGGGGGGGCTGGGAATAGCAATGGTGTGGCTGGGGAGAGCAATGATGGGGCTGAGGAGAGCAATGATGAGGCTAAGGAGAGCAATGGTGGGGCTGGGAAGAGCAATGGTGGAGATGGGGAGAGAAATGACTAGGATGGTGGGGATGGGGAGAGGAATTATGAGGATGGGGAGAGCAATCATGGGGCTGGCGAAAGCAATTATGAGGATGGTGGGGATGGGGAGAGCAATGATGGGGCTGGCGAGAGCAATGATGAGTATGGTGATGATGGGGAGAGCAATGACGGGGGTGCTGGGAGAGAGCAATGATGAGGGTGCTGGGAGAGAGCAATGATGGGGGTTTCACTTTGCTTGTACTGTAAAGGTTTTATATTTTCCATGTGCACATAACCTTACAGTTAATTGGGGAGAGTCACAGAAAATGCATAGTTTATATTATTGGTTGGTGGAGATTATAGTTAATGGGGGGCTCAGTGCTGCTCATTACTTTTTATTTTGATTACTTAGTGGCTAATAGTATTTTAATGAAGGAAGAGTACATATCTGTATTCAGGGGCTCAGTGCGGGGGAGACACATGTATGTATACAATATATGTGACCTTGTTATTTTCTAGGCTGGAGATCATTGTGACAAGACAAATCATGGCTGGGAGATGTCGACATGAAGGTCTGACCAGATGGAGAAACCGACTCTGATCAGATGAGACGTCAGTGGTAAGTGCCTGGATGTAAATATTATTCTGTATCTGCACTGTGTGACGTGGAGTGATAATGTTGTCTGTAAAATCCCTTAGGCTGCATTCTCACATTTGTGTGAAATGTCCGTGTGCTGCCAGATTTTTTTATCAGATGGTCCACGGACTCGAAGAGTTTTATAGATACATTCACACATCCATGAAAATCACGGATCTGAGAATGAGATCTAAGAGGGTCAGAGAATGTCCTGTTCTGATCTGATTTTAAGGATTAGAATAGGACATGCTCAATGGCTCTGTAAAAGCGGGCAGCACAACGACACTGCACACAGATGCAGGAATGTAGCCGTATTATGTATAGCACAGTCCCTTAGTATATAGTGTACTCACTTATTATGTATAGCGCCATCCTTAGTTATATAGTTTCATCTTTTATTATGTATAACACCTTATTATTACCTACCATCCTCTCTAGTTATATATGGTGCTGTCTCTTATTATATAGCTTCCTCTGCTGTTATGTACAATGCTGTCCCTTACATAGTGTATTCTTGTTATTTGTCTGTCACAGCGCCCTCTCTTTATTAAATAGTCATCTCTTGTTAGATATATAATGACTGCTGATGGGGCAGCATCTGACCAGAAGGCCAGTCCATCAGCTCCTCCATCCGAAAAGAAGCTTTCCCGTGCTCCATCAGCCGTCATTGCATTATATATCTAACAAGAGAGGACGGTATGTAATAAAGAACAGGGGGCTATAAATAATACAATATGTAAGGGACGGTGCTGTACATAACAAGAGAGGGCACTGTGTAATAAGGGACGGCAATATACACAATAAAGGAGGCTATGTAAGAGGTATATATTTGCGTGTGGCTATATATACATCTGTAGCTTTGTCACCATAAAAGGTGGGGGGCCCAGACACATTTCTTGCACAGGGGCCCCAAGCAGTCAGTGTCCGCCCCTGTCCCAGACCACAGCCTGGGGTGGAGATATGGTGAACAGCCTCCCATTCGCTCTACAGCTATTCAAATAAAATCTAGCCCATTAAAAATGACTGATTAACCCCTGCCGACACATAGAGTGCTGGAGAAAAACATCTAGGTTTCACATAACTGAAGCTAATAGCCTCAGTGAAACATATCTCCCCTCCAGTACTTTGCCAGTGACTTTGTCACGACATGTACAGTTGAAACCAGAAGTTTACATACACTATATAAAAAGACACATATGCATGTTTTTCTCAATATCTGACATGAAATCAGAATAAATCTTTCCCGTTTTAGGTCAGGTAGGATTACCATAATCTTTAATATTTGCCAAATGCCAGAATAATGAGAGAGAGAGAATGTTTTAAGGCATTTTTATTACTTACTGCAAAGTCAGTTTGGCAAATATTAAAAATTATGGTAATCCTAATTTTCCTAAAACGGGAAAGGTTTATTCTGATTTCATGTCAGATATTGAGAAAAACATGCAGATATGTCTTTTTATATAGTGTATGTAAACTTCTGGTTTCAACTGTAATTGAAAAGTAGTATGTATGCACAAAAAGGTAATCACACAAGTATTACCACCTTATTACATATTATAATACATATCTAAATGTATCTTCAAACCTGCTCAAGTAACTTTAAGCTTATTGTTAAAACTATATATGTACATATTAAGTTTTAATTTAATGGTCTGAAATTTAGTTGAGCAGGTTTGAAGACATATTTCTCTTCCTAATCAATACTTATCTTAAAGACAAAGAGAAGAAAGTGAATAAATATAAGCCAATTGCCTAATAATCTCTTCCAAAAAACATTGCAATCTCGGTGTAACAGAAACCTTCGAGAAGGGTCCTTTTGTTAAAAAAGCCCACAAGAGTTTTGGTGTTCTACCAACTCCATTGGGACTCCAGCTCATAAATACTTATCCTGCCGCCTCGTGAATACATAGGAGACAACATGGAATACAACTTTCTTAATTTCCCAACATATGTAGTAGATTGATAGCGAGCTCACTGCCAAAGAGCAAGATTCTGTCAACGAGAAATTCTCACCAGATCATTAGCAATGAATGTTTCCTCAAAGCCCACAGAATCAATATAATCTGTCTTTTCAAGCTTTGCACGTTCCCAGGGAATAAGTTGGACTCATCAGTCTCTGTGCTTGCTCTCCAATCTCTTTAAGTCACTGACAACTTTTCAAATTGATTATCACTTTTGTTTTTCCCAGATTATCACTTTATTTTAGTGAAGCGGTTTTACGTCATTGTAGCTTCACGGGGTCAAAAAGTTAAAAATGATAAATATTTATTTATTTTAGAGTAGAAAAAAGGGATTTTCAGCCTCTGATGTTATTTTCATTGAACTGATACATGGAAAGACTGTTAAGTGCTGGTGCCAGAAATGATATAGTGCTTGTCTTTGATGTTTGCTTTTCCATGTAATAAGTACATTTTGTTTTTGCGAGAATTATTTATGCTATTATTCAACCTTAAGCTATCTATGGATAAGAATATTGGGATAAAAGGGGAATATTTAACCTCAAATAGCCAATCATCAGGTCCTTCGCTCTGAAAATTCAATAGTTAGCAAGGGCATAAAGGGTCAATATAGACTGTCTCTTTTCCTCATGTACCTACGCTATATGTGCTTTACACTGACATGCTATTGATTGCAATAGACAAAATGTAATACTTAATGTCGTCTTTAGGGGGAGAGGCATGGAAATTTAACAGTTGCTTCTGGATTCCCCCACAGATTGCAGCTTATCTTTTGGCATCCCAGTCATAGGGTAATACTAAGGTATTATGAAAAGTGTAGAAATGATTTTAAACATACCTTTCATTTCTGGTGATTTTTCAGAATAAGCTGCCCAGTGTGAACAATGAATTACACACTTACTGTATATGAATTGAATCTGACATTTCTTACCACTTTTACCCCATCTGTATGTTCTATATTTAAGTTTAAGTCCTCTCTGAACTCATGGGTAGCGACAAGTAGCTGTGATGTCTCCCATACATAGCATACAAAGAGATGGATTCCAGCTCTTCTTTCTTTGTACCACACAGACAAAAGCAGAAACAGCATTTTACAGCGGTACTAGGCTGAGTGTCTGTGAATCCAGAACTGAAGTCAGCTAAGGAGCTGCAGCATGATCTGCCTGTTTCTGACTGGTCTATCACTGTGCTAAGTGCTTCTTACTCATCTTTCCCTCCCCTTTGCACAGAGTTTAAAGTGCACCTGTCAGCAGGATTGTGCTCAGTAAACTACATACACTGTCAGGTGGGCGCCATTACACTGATTAAAATTATACTTTGGTTGATGAAATCCATCCTGTGGTTCTTGTGTAATCTTTACTTTCAGTTTGGAGATAATGGTATGCTCGTGCTTCTGGGCGGCATGTGAGGGGCGCTCTATCAGACAGATATTCTTTAACTTGACACCTCACTTTGCTAGCAGTATGTCTTGCTTTGATCAAGACGGATTTGCACTGGAGGAGAAGAAATGTAAACAAATGTAACAAAAAAAATATTAAAAAGTTTTTCTTATATTCACTTGTACTATTGAATTATGCAAAGTTTGTTGAAAGGACAACAACCATTTACAGGGGTTATGTGATGAAGAACATGTTTCATCTATTTACAAGATGGCGGAAAAATGTATGATCAGTAGGGGTTCTGACCACTAGATTCCCATTGATCATGAGAATGGGGGTCCTTTGTCCCCATATGAATAACGTGGTAGTGTTCATGCACGATCACCGTTTCGTGCATACTTACTACCATTCCATTTACAAGTTCGATGCAGGATCCCTGTGCATGGGTCCAGGGGACATCTTAGGAGCAAGACCCTCAATTTTACATGAATTCCCTATCCTGTGGATAGTGTTTATGGGATAACCCATTTAAGAGGCTAACTAGTGGTTTCCAAGTGTTCATGGCATTAAAGTAGTATTCCAGCCTAAAGTATTCAGCACTTATACATCCAATAGGGTATACATATTAGTGCCCTTGCATTAGACATTGCATATGACCCACAATTTTAAAATGTAGTTTCGATTTAATAGGCAATACTGTGAAAACATGGGGCCTGGTATTATGGCACAGTCTTGAAAGGGTGTATGGCTGCCCACAAAAAATTTGTGGGCAGCCAAACATAGGAAATAATAATAATAATGATAATAATAAATAATAATTATTTTTATAGCGCAAACATATTCTGCAGCACTTTACAATTTTAGAAAATAAAATATAACTATTATGCTTAAAAGTGTTGTATACTACTCAGACAACTCCTTCTCAATAGCCATATTTGCCCCCCATAAAATAACACTTACATTCACCTCCGGTGTCACCTATGTTCCAGCTGTGTTGGCACTCGCTCTCCCTGGGATCGCATCACATTGTTATGTCACGTAATCCCTGAGTCCAATCTGGCTTCACTCTCCCTGCTTTTTGAGGTATTAGACATCAAGAGGAAGTGAGCGGTCAGCCACAGCTCTGACTTCTTCTTGATGTCTGATTCATACGATGGTGGAGAGAGTGAAGCCAGTGTTGATGGGGCACAGAAATCACATGGCATAACAATGTGACACAATCCGAGGGAGAGCGAGCGCTGACATTGCTGGAACAGTGGCGGCACCAGATGTGAGCATAAGTGTTGTTATTTTACTGGGGGAAATAATGCTGATGGAGACAGGGGGTTCCCAAGTAGTTGATAACCCCTTTAATTATAACATGTTATCTCCACCCAACACTCTCTTCAGATGCTGACCTTCTATGAGATGGTGCTAAGGGGCTCTGACCAGTTGAGTGTAAGGGGGCACAGATATCATGAATGGTGACCCTGGAATGCCCCCTACATATTAGAGCATTAGGACAAGTTATTAAAGGGGCATTATGAGGGTTCTGTTTAGCGTGTTATAAAGAGGGCACTAATGGAGCCTGGTGTGGCACAAAATGGGGCACTATACTGCACTACTCCCTGTTGACGCCTTATGTGCTTCTCGG
This sequence comes from Phyllobates terribilis, assembly GCF_046119375.1. Taxonomy (NCBI): domain Eukaryota; kingdom Metazoa; phylum Chordata; class Amphibia; order Anura; family Dendrobatidae; genus Phyllobates; species Phyllobates terribilis. Next base: position 372,391,206 of record NW_027362767.1, read on the forward strand.
GCATGATTGCAGGCAGTATCTGTTTTTCCAATTAATATCCCAATTTTATTGTGATGTCATATACTTTGGAAAAGTTCAGGTGTCTAAGATGTAAAATAAAAAGTGTCCGTATGCTACGACTTATTCTGTTCCTTTAGCAGTCACGTACTCTCCTCAGCATGTAAAGCCTGACTGACAATAGCCTGGATCTCCATCACCCCATCTCTGACAACTTGGCCTTTGTGACAGCACCACACGCTGATAAGCCTGGATGTGCACTGTATTTGCTATTTAGTGTAAAAGTCATCCTTACTGTTCCACCTACCCTATTTTATCATTACCACGTAACATTTTCTGCCTGTCTCAGATCTGAACGGGAAGCAGATGGCAAGATATCGGCTCTACTTTCCAGTAATTTAAACTTTCGCTCCCAGTGCACTTTCAGCTCCCATCCAATTTGCTTTCTGCTGAACAGCTGTAAACAGAAATGATCTTTTCACCATTTTTCTCTCGTGTAAGGCCAATATCTTCAGTTTGCTTCGCTGCTTATCTTCTCAAACCTGTGTGTATTTTCCTGTCCAGCCATCTAGTAATTTCAGCGATAGAGGTTCACACACGTATTGTTACATTTCTCTATGTGTGAAATGCCACTAAATTTAATATCATCTACAAACAGGTGACCTTCCTGTCATCATTGCATTTTTATTCAAAGGCAAAGAAAAATAAGAAAGGATCAAGTATCAGACATAGACCTCATATACAGACTTATGTAAAAGAGCCGCACAGATAAAGTGGTCTTCTGTATTTATTAGGGCAGAATAACTATTTTGCTAATTATAATTCACTATTATGGGAAACATAGGGTGTCAGGATATTTTGTGGCCACAGCTAAACCCTGGGTCAATAACGCATCACCTCTGAAGTCAGAAAGCTTTTGTGACAAATTAATTTTTCAGTGCTCTTTCAGCTTGGGCCTGTCACCAACCACCATGGTGATTCATCTACCTTCCAGAAGGTTTGTCACCATCATGCTGTAATAGTGAGGAAGGTTGTAACCTTCCCCTGGGACTGAAGTAGTTAGAATTACATATCCCCATATTTAGGCACTCTCTGAACTGTTATTAGGTCAAGTTACGGGGTTAATTTCAGTGTCGCAGTCAGTGGAGTAAGGGGGAAATGTTGTGACAGGGATAGACATTGGGCATATCTAGAGGTTAGATATAATTCCTTGTGGGGCTGCAGTACTTTTTATCAGCCACAAGATGTCACTGCTGGGCACAGTTGTCAGAGAGACACAAGGTAGTTGCTAAGCAGATGGCTTAGTGGGTGGAGCCTCTGGGTGCGCTAAAAATAACTGTAGCCGTTATTTTTGAGTCAGTTGAAGCCCTGTCAGGGACGTGACAGGAACTCTTATGTATGAACAGTCAGGGAAATTGGCTGCTAGGGTAGTGTGCTAGGCTGCTACCCTCAGACAGTGAATCCGTAGTGTGAATATCTCCTCACGCAGGAGTCCCATTAGCCAGCTGGAGAAACTCAACAAAGGTATTGAGGACCCGGGGCACTTCTAGTCTGCAGGTAGCAGAGGAAAATAAGACTCCAGGATAAGCCGTGAGGGAGATAAAGGAACTGGGCACACTGTTGCTGGTGAGGAACCGTCTCTTAGGCTAAGGAATAGAAACAGAGAGATGCTTCACCCAAAGAGGGCACCAGGGCTGAAGATGATTTTAGCACCTGTATGGAAGACAAGAACTTGTTGGGCCTTTTCCAATCTACCAGACTGTAAATATTGTAATTACTCCTTTCTCCCAAGTAAAACCCCGGTTATGGTTAATAACTTTGTGTCCTCTGAAATTATTACTGCCCTGGTCCCAGAAGAGAAATGTCTGGAGACAGATGCGACCGGATGGTGTGAAGTAAGTGAAGAATGTCACATGCACAGCCACACATCAGAGGGATGACACAAATTGTCTTTAAGGTTCCAAAGCGAGCAGGGGCCACAACTCGCCCATGACTACCTCACTGGGGCACCTTACAATGCCATAGCTCTCTTCCATGTTTAAGGTGAACAGCTACAGCTGCAGGATCAATATCTGGTAGTAATTAGAGATGAGCGGTGTTCGACTAGAGCTGTTCGCAAATCTCAAATTCGAGCTGTTTTGGGCGGTGTTCGAGTCGTTCGACGAACGTGAACGATTTGCAAAAAATTCGGCTGTTCGATAACTGTTCGTGCACCAAAAGCGTGTCCTGCATGTATGGCGCTATTTAGAGCACCAATCATGCAGGGATTGTCTGCCACTCACTGTAATGCCACAGCCATGGTGGTTGTGGCATTACAGTGGTTGCCCAAATCGATGGGAACAGTGCTCACAGTGAAACATGAAAAGCCGGCAATTCAGCAGCGGCATACACCGGTACCCGACAATTTAGAACCGAAAGAATAGAGTATCACACATAGATTAGATACATAGAAACATGTCAGTCACATATATAAGAAGTGCAGAGACAGTGTTGGTTACTGTACTTGTCATTTAGTGTTAAAGGATTTATTAAAAAAAATATTAGTGTTTTCATGCACCGTCTCTTTAAAAAAGCCGGCCCGCAATTCAGCATCGGTACCCGACAATTTATAACAGAAAGAATAGAGCATCACACATAGATTAGATAGATAGAAACATGTCAGTCACATATATAAGAAGTACAGTGATAGTGTTGATTACTGTACTTGTCATTTAGTGTTAAAATAAAGGATTTATTAAAAAAAAAATTGGCGTGGGGTTCTTCATAATTTTAGTCTCTAGCGGAGGTTAAGCAGACGGCTGGGGCAGATGTTTGAAGCCTGGGAAGGGGGTAATACCCACGGAGCTTCCCAGGCTAATAATATCAGCCCCCAGCTGAATACCTAGCCTTTACTAGCTATTAAAATGGGGGACCCCAAAAAAATGATGTGGGGTCCCCCCTATTTTAATAGCTAGCAAAGACTAGGCAGACAGCTGGGGGCTGATATTAATAGCCCAGGAAGGGTGCCATGAATATTGGCCCCCTCCCAGGCTAGAGAAACCAGCCTTCAGCCGCCCCAGAAATGGCGCATCCACAGGATGCGCCAATTCTGGCACTTAGCCTCGCTCTTTCCACTGCCCTGTAGCGGTGGCAGTGGGGTAATAGGGTTGGGGTTGATGTCAGCTTATAATGCCAGCTGACATCAAGCCCAGGTTAGTAATGGAGAGGCGTCTATAAGACACCCCCATTACTAACTGCATAGTCAAAGTTACAAAAAAACACAAACACCCAGAATAAAGTCCTTTAATTGAAATAAACACACAATTCTTCATTGTTCTAAATTAAACCATACTTACCGTCACGCCCATTCCAGCTGAAGCCAACGATCTCCTGCAATAAAAGTAAAATAATAAAGCAACATCATCCTTACCTTTCCATGGTTCCCACGACAGCTTCAGCTCTGCTACATTCACATGACAGGCTGGACCGCAGCAGAACGCTGCCATCCAGCTTGCCATGCGGCAGACACTGAGAAGCGCAGGCATGCTTGCTCTCCTCAGTGTCTGGCTGTGACAGCATCCAGATGAGCCGAGTTCATGTCCAATGAACTCAGCTCACCTCATGCACGTCACTGACAGCCTGTGAAAATTCTCAGCGCTCAGCGCTTGAGCAGGAGAATTCTCCCTCACTGGCTCTGCAATGTCTCTGAAGGATGACAAGCTGGATGGCAGCGCTCTGCTGCGATCCAGCCTGTCATCTCAATGCCATCCCAGCGTGGGAGAATTCTCCTGCTCAAGCGCTGAGCGCTGAGAATTTTCCCACGCTGTCAGTGACGTGCATGAGGTGAGCTGAGTTCATTGGACATGAACTCGGCTCATCTGGATGCTGTCACAGCCAGACACTGAGGAGCGCAAGCATGCCTGCACTTCTCAGTGTGTGCCACATGGCAAGCTGAATGGCAGCTTTCTGCTGCGGTCCAGCCTGTCATGTGAATGTAGCAGAGCTGAAGCTGTCGTGGGAACCATGGAAAGGTAAGGATGATGTTGCTTTATTATTTTACTTTATTGCAGGAGATCGTTGGCTTCAGCTGGAATGGGCATGACGGTAAGTATGGTTTAATTTAGAACAATGAAGAATTGTGTGTTTATTTCAATTAAAAGACTTTATTATGGGTGTTTGTGTTTTTTTGTAACTTTGACTATGGGGTTAGTATTGGGGGTGTCTTATAAACGCCTCTCCATTACTAACCTGGGCTTGATGTCAGCTGGCATTATAAGCTGACATCAACCCCAGCCCTATTACCCCACTGCCACCGCTACAGGGCAGTGGGAAGAGCGAGGCTAAGTGCCAGAATTGGCACATCCTATGGATGCGCCATTTCTGGGGCGGATGACGGCTGGTGTTTCTAGCCTGGGAGGGGGCCAATATTCATGGCACCCTTCCTGGGCTATTCATATCAGCCCCCAGCTGTCTGCCTAGCCTTTGCTAGCTATTAAAATAGGGGGGACCCCACGTCATTTTTTTTGGGGTCCCCCATTTTAATAGCTAGTAAAGGCTAGATATTCAGCTGGGGGCTGATATTAGTAGCCTGGGAAGCTCCGTGGGTATTACCCCATTCCCAGGCTTCAAACATCTGCCCCAGCCGTCTGCTTAACCTCCGCTAGAGACTAAAATTACGGGGAACCCCATGCTAATTTTTTTTTAATAAATCCTTTATTTAAACACTAAATGACAAGTACAGTAATCAACACCATCACTGTACTTCTTATATATGTGACTGACATGTTTCTATCTATCTAATCTATGTGTGATGCTCTATTCTTTCTGCTATAATTGTCGGGTACCGATGCTGAATTGCCGGCCGGCTTTTTTAAATAGACGGTGCATGAAAACACTAATATTTTTTTTAATAAATCCTTTAACACTAAATGACAAGTACATTAACCAACACTATCACTGTACTTCTTATATATGTGACTGACATGTTTCTATCTATCTAATCTATATGTGATGCTCTATTCCTTCTTGTCTAAATTGTGGGGTAACGGTTTATGCCGCTGTTGAATTGCGGCCGGCTTTTTTAAAGAGAGTGTCTTCTGAGCAGTTTGTCAGCTTTTGGACACCTTTGAAGGTGTTTTCTATGTGTTTCTATGTGTTTTTGTTTGCCTGCCATTGGTTTTAATGGTGTTCGACGGTGTTCGACGGTGTTCGACGGTGTTCGACGGTGTTCTAAGGTGTTCGACGAACAGTTCCACGAACATCCCGGTGTTCGACGAACCGAACCGAACCCGAACACTATGGGGGTGGCTCAACACTAGTAGTAATGTGTCATTTTAGATTCTAGGGAATTTAAAGGACCCCAAACCACTTTAGTTAATGTATTGATTAATTATTTCTATGTTTGACCCACCTAGAGTGACTTTGCTTGACCTGACAAACCATGTACCGATCCTCAGTCTGATCATCTAACCCTGCTTTGTCCTGATGAACCATGGCCCGATCCTTGGCTGGCTATCTGATCCTGCATTGTGCTGACAAACCATGGACGGATCATTGGCGTTATAATCTGACCCTGCTTTGTCCTGACAAAGCTTGGACTGATCATTGGCCTGATCATCTCACCCTGCTTTGTCCTGTCAAATCATGGACCGATCCTTGGCCTGAACATCTGACCCAGATTTTGCCTGACAAATCATGGACCTATCTTTAACCTGACCATCTAAACCCTCTTTGGCCTAACAAATCATGGATTGATCATTGGCCTGACCATCTGACCCTGCTTTGTCCTGACGAATCATGGACCGACACTTGGCCTGACTGTCTAACCCTGCATTGTGCTGACAAACAATGGACCGATCTTTGGCATGATAATCTGACCCTGCTTTTGCATGATAAATCATGGACCAATCTTTGACCTGACCATCTAAACCCGCTTTGGCCTGACACATCATGGATAGATCCTTGGCCTGCCCATCTGACCATGCTTTGTCCTGAAATACCATGGACCAATCCTTGGCCTGACTATCTGACCCCACTTTAGCCGAACAAATCATGGACAGATCCTTGGACTGACCATCTGATCCTGCTTTGTCCTGACTAATTGTAGACTGCTCCTTGATCTGACCATCTGACTCTGCATTGTGATACCTTTCTTGAACTTGGCGTCCACCTAGCTGATTCCAACCCAGACCTGTCATATATTTTTCGCCCTCCATGAGCCACCTGAAGATCTGAACATCATGTGTACCATGACAGTGCACCTGACTTGCACATACACACCATCAATACTGCTTGATCTTACCTTTGATTGTACTACTCTGCTTCCCTATCTAGAAAATCTATTAACTCCTGCCAGTTGGCTGGTACTTTGCATCCAGGCACACTCTTGGGCAAGAATCCATGGTAGGGAGTGTAACATTATCCTTGTACATAAATACACAGGTTTAAGTAGATTGAAACTTGTTGGCACATTCATTGGACCAAGTCCTTGGGAGCACTCCATGCCATCCCCACCATAGTGAAAAGAAATTACAAATTTTACCATTTATCATATACCTTAGATAATAGTATTCCAAATTATTAGTACTAAATTCTGGAGATGGGATGTTGATCCAGGGAACTAATCCCATATCTGGAGCCAAGAAGGAATTTTTACCTAATATGGGATGGTCAGCATCTCTATCATGGGGTTTTGCCTTTCCTCATCTAGACCAACACATAGGATTATAGATTGAACTGAATGGACTTGTGTCTTCTTTCAGCCATAAAAGAATGAAACTATAAAACTACTGAAATAATTTTTCAATTCAACAGATATTTAGAGAACATGAGGGAAATGTACTAAAACAGTTTTTTTCATTTGCCCACTAGAGTAAGATGCACCAAATTTATGCCTCCTAATAAATTTGGCACATATTGTACTACACAAGTGCCACAATCTGAAATTAATTCCAGCTATAAGATGTTGTCAATTTCTGCTCTAATATAAGTCAATTTCTGGCATGAATTATAGTACATTTTCGATTGGTCAACTTTTAATTTATCTTTATGTGTGATGTTTGAACTCATGCTCGTAAGACCCAGTACATCAGTTCCAGACTCAAAAGAGATGCCTGGAGCAATGGAAGATAAATTCAATAGGTAGTGGCCAATATTTGTTCCCTGGGCTCATCAAAATGCATTTTGCTATGATATGCCACCCACCAAAGTCTGATTGGCAGGATTTGGATTACACTGACCCTGACAATTGCTACAACAAAGTAAGAAAAAGTTAAACTGATAAACACTATGTTTTACACCAGAAAATCGCACATCGAAAAATGGTATGAAAATTGCCAAATTTCTCCACCAAATATAATGCTGGTCAGAGATCATTGTTGTATCTAAACTATTTAAATATCCTGAAAAAAAGAGGAATTTTAAGCATGTAATTGTAAAGGCTTTTAACATGTAAAATCACAAAATACAAGCTTTATTTCTCTATCGATGTCCTACAATAATGATAGCTCTATTTAAAGCAATGACTCCCGATTATTTTTGAATGTACCAAAAGCTTCAAATCTGCTTTGCCTTATGTTACAGCCGACTAATACAGCAATCTAAGAAAATACAGTTAAGAATGGCAGATCTCATTTTCCACAAAATTGCACATCAGCAAAGAAGGAATCACTTAAAGCTGTTAAAACCCTGTTCCCTGCTGGGCTTTTTCACTCCTTAAGAAAACAGCATTTGCTCAGTAGGGGCATATTTAAGCCTCAATTTCCACAAATCTGTGTTGAATTCAATTTTTTTGTGTGACAAATATAGAGAAAGCCCAACAGAAATGATGATGCTGTTCAATTTTTATATAATTAATTAGCTTAGCAGTAGCAATTTGTGAAATTATTAACTTTGTCCAGTTTCAATTGTATCATAGCACAGGAAGAAAGTTTTATGGCCATTAATAAAAGTATCGCTTATATTATCTGTTTTAAGTGATTCTCCACCTTCTCATCATGTTTATGCAGATTGATTTCTTCATATTCTATATGATTATCGTAGCTGGGGCTCCATTTTTCTGGCACAGAGTTTCAAATGCATAATGTAATATGATAAAATCCTTCCTGCCTGAAGCCACCTCTAGGGGGAGCTTTGGAGCTCACAGCATACTGATCATATATTTAAATGGTCTTTTAAGATAACTTGTTCTCATTTGATAGATAATGCAATAAATAGACAATTTTTAAATCATTTTAGTTAAAAATGTTGTTGTCTTACCCCAAAAAACTTACTCCAAAGTGCTGGCCAAAGGGTGTTTCTCTTCTATACAATTTTCTGTCCACTCCCTACTGTCAAGTACAACCCATTTCTCAGAGCAGAAACACAAAAATGGATTTTAGTTAGTGTGGGATCTTTGACTTTCTGCTCCTGTTCTCTTGTCTCTCACTGCATACTGGTATAACTGCAAAGTAGATTCTTAGTTCAGGGCAGGGAAACCAATAGACAATGGCAGGTTTAATGCATGTGATGGAAATGAGGGAAAGGAAGTTACAGCACCTATAATACTGGAAGAATGCTGATAAACAGCTCCCTCAAGTTAAGGAGAATGTGAATCGTGACAGTTCCAGGACATATTAGACTGGTGTTACTCACTTCTCCTTCCTCAGGCACCAGGACTTGGTTCCTTTCTCTAGGAATGGTTTCCTTGGCATGTCTGTGACGCGCCCCCTGGGCCAGTGTTGTTTGGGGGATACCCGGAGCCGGATCAGATGGGGGTTGTAGTCTCCGAGTGGCGGTGACCCGGTCCGTGCCCAGGGTGTCAAGCTCAGTGTGTGGCAGTCCTACAGATGTTGCTGGATGTTCTTTAGTGTCGACTATGTAGCACCCTGAGGATTCGGCTGCTACAGGGGTATTGCACCTCAACCCAGAGGTGTGATATTCCACTCCCGGATAAGGATGGAGAGTGGGACTGAGCTCGGTAGGCTGCATGCACTACACACATCCCATTTCCGGGGAACAGACCAACGGTACTCCCACTTAGAAATGTGCAGGTACGACCGAGTCTGTTCCTGGCTGGAGTGGGAGGGGGGTGGAACATCCCAAGTAGTGTAGGGGCAGATAGGGGGAGCAGCCTGGGTAAAGTTAGGAGCTCATTGGGTGCTGGGCACCTGAGCTCACACATAGAGGGAGTATATAAGGTGGGCACCATCTTAGATCAGGGTCAGTCTGTCAGAGCCAGTAAGAAGCAGAGGTCCAGATGAGCCTGCAGAGAGAGAGTGGAGCAGAGAAGGAAAGACCCAGAGAGGGAAGAAGAAAGGACTCTGAGAACCCAAATTCAATCCCCGGGTGAAGAGTCGGCAATAGGGTACCGGATCCCAAACTGGTGGGGGCAAAAGCACACCCTAGCCAGAGACCGGAGGCCGTGGGCAGCGTCTGCCACGGCCACCCACCACATCCACCCCGAAGGCAGACCACGTGGAGGGTCAGGGAACCCAAGGCCAAGGGTCTCCCAACAGAAGGCCCGAGGGAGCTGGACCTAGGTGGATCACTAGTGGGGTCGGCCAGAGGAAAGGACAGAAGGAGAGCTCAGGGTCACGCTCCGGACTTGTTTGGGGGTTGGCTGAGTCCAGGACCTGGTGGACGCAGCACGGCTCGGGTGGTCACTTGAAGCTGGAGTGACCGGAACATCAGCAGTGAGTAAATACCCTAAACTGCACAACCCGACTCTGTCTTCATTTAACATCTACGCTGCACCACCACAACCCCCATCCTCTGCACCTGACCCCCTGAGGCTATACCCCACCCGTTGGGGGTTATACTACCAAAAGCTGCACCAACACCATCAGCCTCAGAGGACCCTGCTGCAGCGGCGGCCATAGTGACCGCAATACAACGGGTGGCGTAGTCGACATTAAGAACTTTATAACATCTGTAGGACTGCCACATACTCTGAGCTTGACACCCTCGGCACGGACCGGGTCACAGCCACTCGGAAGACTACAACTCCCATCTGATCCGGCTCCGGGTATTCCCCCTAAAGAATATGGCCCAGGGGGTGCGTCAACTTTGGCGTAGTCGGCAGGATTACGTGCCCGCAACACCCGGGTACTGCGTGCCTGAAGAAAAGAACGAGTTTACCTCAAAAAGAAGTCTCCTGCCGGTTCCGGAGGGTCCCCGCCATCGGACCCCATCACCAGTCGATTCCCGCCGGTTGTCCGCCATTAACAGCGTTTTCCAGCCATCTGCAGAGTTTCCCGCCACTGGGAAGCGGTTCCCGCCATTTCCAAAGGTTTCCCGCCTTGGAAGAGCGGACGCCATTATGGGCGTGCCAGAGGGTGGCAAGAGGCCACCTCCCATCGTGGGCCAGGACCGAAAATGGCGCCAAAAGTGGAAACCGCCCCCACCAACAGAGACTGTGATGCTAGAGGTGTCTGTCAGCGTGAAAGAACAGCCCCTGGAGCTGACAATCACCAAGTGGCCCCGGGACCGCCCTCGAAGGGGGAGGAGACGAAAGGAGAGAACAAAGATGGGTGTCGCTTGGAGCAGTCTGGAGAGAGCGCACCCGGAGGCAAGAAGCCTGGAGAAGAGTATTGGAGGAGCTTACCCGGAGATGGCGAGAAAGCAGAGCAGCACCGGCCCGTTGGTCAGGAGCCTGCTGGAAACAACGACCCCACTAGGCCTAGTGGAGGTCCTAGCACAGCTCCCCCGAGACCGGGAGTGTGCACAGACCGCTCTGGAGGGCCTCGCAAGGAGGATGGCCCGGGTGCAGCGAGAGACGTTGGCGGAGTGGAGCCGTGAGATGGCCCAGCAGACCGAGACCTGTCAGCGGAGCACGCCACCCAAGACGAGGAGACAGACCGCCTCTGAGGATGGCGCGGGAGGACTGAAGGCCGGAGACGGCGCCGAGAAGGGAGCCGAACGAGTGGAGGCAGGTAAAGGGGACGTCTCCACCCCAAACCGGGAAACCGCGTACCTGCCCCAGCTCCCCGTCGCAGAGCCCGAAGTACCCCCTGCCGTGCCCGTAACCGCAACGTCACCGCCACAGACTAGGCCTCAACCGGAAGCCGCAGCCGCGACCCCTGTGACGTCACACGCCTCGACCCCGAGCGTGACCAAGCAGGAAGTACCACCAGCCTGGTCGCAAGGCCTAGTACCCCCGGGCGCCGCAATCCCAACAGCGCCCCCTACCTCCGCGGAGCCCCCGGCCTGGTCGCAGGGCCAAGTAGCCCAGGGTGCCGCCGTCCTTACGGTGCCCTTCACCTTCCAGATACCCCAGGCCTGGCCGCAAGGCCCGGGCAACCCGGGCGCTAACACCACCGCGCCCATAAGACCAAGAGTGCCGCATCGGGGAGAGGACCTGTTTACCCAACACACGTGCCCGGATGGGCAGCCCTTCATATGGCCACCGGAGTTTCACCATCCCCGACTCCGGAAAGAGAGGCCCCTAGATGAACCCCTGATCCCGGCTCCAAAGCCCGTAAAGAGGATCTCGCCCCCGCTAGAAGAGGCCCAATTTGAGTGGGACCCCACCGGAGAAGATCTCATGGGGTTCACTCAGGAGACTCGGGCAGCTGCAGCGGAGCGTGCTGAGTGCTGCCGCCAACAGCTCGAGGTCTTCGAGAGGGAGCGGAGAGAGAGGCGGGTCCGGGAACAGCAAGCTCAAATAAGGAGCGCGGAGCAGAAGAGCCGGGCCAGGAGAGACCCCCGTGCAGCGCATAGTCCCCGCACCACCGGGACTGTGATCAAGTTTAACATGCAGCATGGGTGGGGCTTCATCCGAGACCACCGCACCCCAGGCGACGTCTTCGTGACCAGGAGAGACGTTGAGTCCCACCTACCGGAGGGACACAGAGGTCGTGACCTTTACATCGGGGACGAGGTCACCTTTACCCGGCACAAGTGTGCCAAAGGACCCTACGCCCTCCATGTGCATCGCCTGACGGAGGAAGAGCTGCGGTGTGAGGAGGAAGAACAAGAGGACCCGGACGGGTCTGAAGTTAAAGGTAACCACAAAGAAAGAGCAGGAGGACGTCGTCGTTAAGTACAGCGGAGCAGAAGCTGTATATAGTTGCCCGTCGGGGCACAGTGAACTGTTACTGCTGCTATAATAGTCCCCGTTGGGACCAGCAAGTGTGAACTGTTTACCCGTTTAACCCTTAAATGCCACTGACCGAGGACTGAGAGCGGTCATTCCTCCCTAATACCTGGCCGAGGACTGAGAGCGGCCACCTTCCCTTTTGTATATAGTTGCGCGTCCTAAAGCGCCCCCTACCGGTTTTATAGGAAAACCATTTTTCAAGAAAAGACTGTCGCACTTTGCCCGGTCACGCGTTGCACAGTGACCGGAGGAGGAGCTAGAAGCGAGGAAAAGTCTACAAGAATGTTTTATATGAAAAGTTTTATTGATATATATATATATAATGTTTTGTATGATGTTTTATATGTTTATGCAAAAATTTGTATGTTTTGTGGTGTTTTGTTCTTACAGCCCGAGGACGTGCTGTGATTTACCAGGGGGGAATGTAGCACCCTGAGGATTCGGCTGCTACAGGGGTATTGCACCTCAACCCAGAGGTGTGATATTCCACTCCCGGATAAGGATGGAGAGTGGGACTGAGCTCGGTAGGCTGCATGCACTACACACATCCCATTTCCGGGGAACAGACCAACGGTACTCCCACTTAGAAATGTGCAGGTACGACCGAGTCTGTTCCTGGCTGGAGTGGGAGGGGGGTGGAACATCCCAAGTAGTGTAGGGGCAGATAGGGGGAGCAGCCTGGGTAAAGTTAGGAGCTCATTGGGTGCTGGGCACCTGAGCTCACACATAGAGGGAGTATATAAGGTGGGCACCATCTTAGATCAGGGTCAGTCTGTCAGAGCCAGTAAGAAGCAGAGGTCCAGATGAGCCTGCAGAGAGAGAGTGGAGCAGAGAAGGAAAGACCCAGAGAGGGAAGAAGAAAGGACTCTGAGAACCCAAATTCAATCCCCGGGTGAAGAGTCGGCAATAGGGTACCGGATCCCAAACTGGTGGGGGCAAAAGCACACCCTAGCCAGAGACCGGAGGCCGTGGGCAGCGTCTGCCACGGCCACCCACCACATCCACCCCGAAGGCAGACCACGTGGAGGGTCAGGGAACCCAAGGCCAAGGGTCTCCCAACAGAAGGCCCGAGGGAGCTGGACCTAGGTGGATCACTAGTGGGGTCGGCCAGAGGAAAGGACAGAAGGAGAGCTCAGGGTCACGCTCCGGACTTGTTTGGGGGTTGGCTGAGTCCAGGACCTGGTGGACGCAGCACGGCTCGGGTGGTCACTTGAAGCTGGAGTGACCGGAACATCAGCAGTGAGTAAATACCCTAAACTGCACAACCCGACTCTGTCTTCATTTAACATCTACGCTGCACCACCACAACCCCCATCCTCTGCACCTGACCCCCTGAGGCTATACCCCACCCGTTGGGGGTTATACTACCAAAAGCTGCACCAACACCATCAGCCTCAGCGGACCCTGCTGCAGCGGCGGCCATAGTGACCGCAATACAACGGGTGGCGTAGTCGACATTAAGAACTTTATAACATCTGTAGGACTGCCACATACTCTGAGCTTGACACCCTGGGCACGGACCGGGTCACAGCCACTCGGAAGACTACAACTCCCATCTGATCCGGCTCCGGGTATTCCCCCTAAAGAATATGGCCCAGGGGGTGCGTCAACTACGCCACCCGTTGATTTGCGGTCAATACGGCCGCCGCTGCAGCAGGGTCCGCTGAGGCTGGTGGTGTGTGTGCAGCTTCTGGTAGTATAACCCCCAACGGGAGGGGTATAGCCTCAGGGGGTCAGGTGTAGAGGATGGTGGTTGTGAAGGTGCAGGATGAATCAGCAAGAAGACTCAGAGTCGGGCTGTGCAGTTCAGGGGTTTTTACTTACGGGTGTTCTTATGGTCACTCTGGCCTGAAGCGACCACCCGAGCCGTGCTGCGTCCACCAGGTCCTGGACTCGGCCAACCCCCAAGTAATTCTGGAGCGTGGTCCTGAGCTCCTGTCTGACTTTCCCTCTCTTCTGGCCGTTCTCACCAGGGATCCACCTATGTCCGGCTCCCTCGGGTCTCTTGGTGGGTACACCCCTTCTGGGTTCCCTGACCCTATACCTGGTATGCCTTCCTAGTGGATTTAGTGAGGGTCGTGGCAGATCCTGCCCACGACCTCCGGTCTCTGGCTAAGGTGTGCTTTTCTCTCTGCCAGCTTGGGATCCGGTGCCCTGGGTGCCAACCCTTCACCCTGCTGTTTGTATTCTGGGGTCTTGGGGTTCCTTCCTCTTCTCTCTGGGTCCTTCTGACTCCTCTCTCTCTCTCAGACTTGGCCTTGGAGCTGGGCCCAGCCGGAACCACAACTCCCTGTCAGCCCTTCTGGCTGAGCTTCTCTGCTCTGCTCCTCTGACTAAACTCTGACAGACTGACCCTGTCCTAAGATGGTGCCCACCTTATATACTCCCTCTATGTGTGAGCTCAGGTGACCAGCACCCAATGAGCTCCTAGCATTACCCAGACTGCTCCCCCTATCTGCCCCTACACTACTGGGATGTTCCAACCCCCTCCCACTCCAGCCAGGGACAGACACTATCGTACCTGCACATATATTGGTGGGAGTACCGTTGATCTGCCCCCCGGAAATGGGATGTATGTAGTGTATGCAGCTATCTGAGCTCAGTTCCACACTCCATCCTTACCCGGGAGTGGAATATCACACCTCTGGCTTGAGGTGCAATACCCCTGTAGCAGCCGAATCCTCAGGGTGCTACATTCCCCCCTGGTAAATCACAGCACGTCCTCGGGCTGTAAAAGAATATCAACATCCACAAACATACAATTTTTTTTTCAAAAACATAAACATATAAAACATAAACTTTTCATATAATACTTTTCATAAATAACACTCTTGTTCCTCCGGCCACGGTGCAACTTGTGACCGGGTAAAGTGCGACAGTCTCTTGTAGTAAAAACAACAGTTTCCTATAAAACCGGTAGGGGGCACTTTAAGAAGCGCAACTATATACAAGGGAAGGTATGGCCGCTCTCAGTCCTCGGCCAGTGGGGAAAAAGGGATGGCTGCTCACAGTCCTCAGCCTGTGGGGAGATGGGACACACTGGAACAGTTCACTGGTTCCAACGGGGACATATTTAAAGCAGCAACAGTTCACTGTACCCCGACGGGTAACTATTTACAGTCTCTTTACCGTACTTTAACGACGGCGTCCTCCTGCTCCTTCTTTATCTTCAGACCCGTCCGGGTCCTCTTGCTCCTCCTCACACCGCAGCTCCTCCTCCGTCAGGCAATGCACATGGAGGGCGTAGGGTCCTTTGGCACACTTGTGCCGGGTGAACGTGACCTCGTCCCCTACATATAGGTCACGACCTCTGTGTCCCTCCGGCAGATGGCTTTCTACGTCTCTGCGGGTTACAAAGACGTCGCCGGGGGTATGATGGTCTCTTATGAAGCCCCACCCATGCTGCAGGTTGAATTTAATCACAGTCCCGGTGGTACGGGGACCATGAGCTGCACGGGGGTTCCTCCTGGTCCGGCTCTTCTGCCCTGCGCTCTGTTCCTGCAGCCGCTGCTCACGGATCCGCCTCTCTTTCCGCTCTTGCTCAAAGGCCGCCAACTGCTGGCGGCAGCACTCCACTCGCTCTGCTGCAGCTGCCCGCGTTTCTTGAGTGAACCCCATGAGGTCTCCTCCGGTGGGGTCCCACTCGAATTGTGCTTCTTCTAGCGGGAGTGGGGTTCTCCTGACGGGCTTCGGAGCCGGAATCAGGGGCTCGCACAGGGGCCTTGCTCTTTGGAGTTCCAGTTGGTAGTACTCCTGGGGCCATACAAAGGGCTGCCCATCCGGGCACGTGTGCTGGGCAAGTAGATCTTCGCCCAGGTGCGGCACTCGAGATGTTGAGGGCGCGTTGATGGTAGCAGTGCCCGGGTTGACCAGGCCTTGCGACCAGGCTTGGGGCACCCTAAAGGTAAAGGGCACCGTAAGGACGGCGGCGCCCGGGGGTACTCGGCCCTGCGACCAGGCCGGTGGCTCCGCGGAGGTAGGGGGCGCTGTTGGAATTGCGGCGCCCGGAGGTACTAGACCTTGCGACCAGGCCGATGGTATTTCCTGCTTCGCCGCGCTCAGGGTCGAGGCGTATGATGTCACAGGGGTCGCGGCCGCGGCTTCTACTTGAGGCCTAGTCCGGCACGGTGACGATGCAGCGACGGGCACGGCAGGGGGAATTTCGGGCTCTGCGACGGGGAGCTGGGGCAGGCTCACAGTTTCTCGGCTCGGGGTAGTGACGTCCCCTTTACCTGCCTCCAGTTGTCCAGCTCCCTTCTCGGCGCCGTCTCCGGCCTTCACTCCTCCTGCACCATCCTCAGAGGCGGTCTGTCTCCTCGTCTCGGGTGGCGTGCTCCGCTGACGGGTTCCGGTCTGCTGGGCCATCTCACGGCTCCACTCCGTCAGCGTGTCTTGCTGCACCTGGGCCATCCTCCGTGCGAGGCCCTCCAGCGCGGTCTGTGCACACTCCCGGTCTCGGGGGAGCTGTGCTAGGATCTCCACTAAGCCTAGTGGGGTTGTTGCTTGCAGCAGGCTCCTGACCACTGGGTCGGTGCTGCCTGTCTCTCCCTCCATCTCCGGGTACGGCTCCTCCGGAGTCCTCTCCAGACTTCTTGTCTCCGGGTGCGCTCTCTCCAGACTCCTCCAGGCTGCACCCATCTTCGTTTTTTTGTTCTGTCTCCGCCCACATTGAAGGTGGTCCCGGGGCAACTTTGTGATTGTCAGTTCCAGGGGCAGTTCTCTCACGCTGATGGACACTTCCAGCATCACAGTCTCTGTTGGTGGGCGCGGTTTCCGCTTTTGGCGCCATTCTTCGACCTGGCCCACGATGGGAGGTGGCCTTTTGCCACCCTCTGGCACGCCCATAATGGCGTCCGCTCTTCCAAGGCGGGAAATCTTCTGGAAATGGCGGGAAAAAGCTGCAGATGGCGGGCAACCGGCGGGAAACGATCCGTGATGGCGTCCCATGGCGGGGACCCTCTGGAACCGGCGGGAGACTTCTTTTTGAGGTAACGGTGAACTTTTCTTCAGGCACGCAGTACCCGGTGGTTGTGGGCACGAAATCCTGCCGACTACGCCAAAGTTGACGCGCCCCCTGGGCCAGTGTTGTTTGGGGGATACCCGGAGCCGGATCAGATGGGGGTTGTAGTCTCCGAGTGGCGGTGACCCGGTCCGTGCCCAGGGTGTCAAGCTCAGTGTGTGGCAGTCCTACAGATGTTGCTGGATGTTCTTTAGTGTCGACTACGCCACCCGTTGATTTGCGGTCAATACGGCCGCCGCTGCAGCAGGGTCCGCTGAGGCTGGTGGTGTGTGTGCAGCTTCTGGTAGTATAACCCCCAACGGGAGGGGTATAGCCTCAGGGGGTCAGGTGTAGAGGATGGTGGTTGTGAAGGTGCAGGATGAATCAGCAAGAAGACTCAGAGTCGGGCTGTGCAGTTCAGGGGTTTTTACTTACGGGTGTTCTTATGGTCACTCTGGCCTGAAGCGACCACCCGAGCCGTGCTGCGTCCACCAGGTCCTGGACTCGGCCAACCCCCAAGTAATTCTGGAGCGTGGTCCTGAGCTCCTGTCTGACTTTCCCTCTCTTCTGGCCGTTCTCACCAGGGATCCACCTATGTCCGGCTCCCTCGGGTCTCTTGGTGGGTACACCCCTTCTGGGTTTCCTGACCCTATACCTGGTATGCCTTCCTAGTGGATTTAGTGAGGGTCGTGGCAGATCCTGCCCACGACCTCCGGTCTCTGGCTAAGGTGTGCTTTTCTCTCTGCCAGCTTGGGATCCGGTACCCTGGGTGCCAACCCTTCACCCTGCTGTTTGTATTCTGGGGTCTTGGGGTTCCTTCCTCTTCTCTCTGGGTCCTTCTGACTCCTCTCTCTCTCTCAGACTTGGCCTTGGAGCTGGGCCCAGCCAGAACCACAACTCCCTTTCAGCCCTTCTGGCTGAGCTTCTCTGCTCTGCTCCTCTGACTAAACTCTGACAGACTGACCCTGTCCTAAGATGGTGCCCACCTTATATACTCCCTCTATGTGTGAGCTCAGGTGACCAGCACCCAATGAGCTCCTAGCATTACCCAGACTGCTCCCCCTATCTGCCCCTACACTACTGGGATGTTCCAACCCCCTCCCACTCCAGCCAGGGACAGACACTATCGTACCTGCACATATATTGGTGGGAGTACCGCTGATCTTCCCCCCGGAAATGGGATGTATGTAGTGTATGCAGCTATCTGAGCTCAGTTCCACACTCCATCCTTACCCGGGAGTGGAATATCACACCTCTGGCTTGAGGTGCAATACCCCTGTAGCAGCCGAATCCTCAGGGTGCTACATCTGCGCCAGTTAAGGGCTCATTCCAATGAAAGTGAGTTTCGTACTTCAGGATTTTGCTGATCCATGTGCCGTCGAGCAAGTCCTGCTCTGCTGCACCATTGCATTCTGTCCCTGTTGCTCACCCTGATCTAGAGAATCCAGCTCAACAAGTGAGTCCATGACAACAGATATGTGCACCAAAAGCAGTTTCAACTTGTTGGAAGGGATTAGACCAACAATACCATGCTTTTCTAATAGTTTTGTGTTAAAGAATAGGTTTTAGAATTTATTTTACTAAAACATCTTGCCACATGACTTAGGATATAAAGTCAAATTGGAACCTCAGTTTGCAGACACATGTTTTGCGCTTTTGCTCCTCATCAGTGGAAACAGGAGAACTGGTTGGCCAGGAGAAAGGATTTTGATAGAGGTTTAAGTGGTAAAGTTTCTCCTGGTGCAAGGCACCTACGTCTTTAGGCAAAAGTCTTTAAAGGGTCGATATTGACTTTTAGGCCAGGGTCACATCAGTGTATAGCATCCGATGCGAGAGCATCGGATGTGATATGCTAATGACACTAGGCTCAAACTCTGCTGCGAGCGATAGCCAAGAGTCATACTACTATGCTTCTGATCCTCTCGAATGAGAGAATCACAGCACCGGTGTGGAGGAGATGGAGAAAGTAATTTTCCATCTCCTTCATTGCCGGCATCTGCGGGAATCGCATTGCACTCGGATGACATCCGAGTGCAGTCTGATGTTTTGAACGCACCCATAGACTTGCATGGCTGTATGTCGTCCAATATATGCTGCCTATCGTGCATGTAGTGATTTTTTTTTATCATGCTGACTCAGCATGAGAAAACGAATGCCAGGCAGCACTGCCCCATAGTATAACATTGGAGTGAGATATACACTGGCTACACGCCAGTCCGAGCGAACCCATAGGATCACTAGTTCCAACAGGTGGCATTAGATTTCCTGCTCTCTTCCTTTGGGGAGAGGCTATTTGCAGTCTAGATTTCCCATTGAAGATTGGCATTGCCTACAAGTTTCCCTACACCAGCTTGGCGCACTACTCAAGGAGATTAATTTATGTAGAAATTTCAGAAAAATTAGACTGAGCAGTAATGGAGTGGTTTACAGTGAGAAATAGAGATAAACTAGAAATCAGAGTTTATGAGTAGTGATGACCGAGCATGCTCACTCCTGCTCTGTACTCGCACAAGCATCTCACTGCTCGAGATGCTTGGCGCTCGGCGAGTATTTCCGGGATGCTCGGGCGAGAGCTCAAGTTCCCACCCCACATGTTTGGCGCTGTTTTAACTCACTGTAATGCCATAGCCAAGTTGGTTGTGGCATTACAGTGATTGGCTGGACGCTTAGCGTCATCGGGTTTATATCAGACCTGTGACTCTATGCTTGTCACAGTCTATCTGTCACGCTGTAAAATGGCGAAACTGGAAAATGGCTGAGTTTTGAGACCTGCACCAGTCCCTGCCACACTAGGGGGCCCTGACTTTCCCTTATCTCAGGGGTACTTCTGATGGTGAGGAGGCCTGAGCCACCAGCGTCTCCTTATCTCCTGCGCAGGCCCTGACAGTGACCCCTTCTCCCCCCAGGGAGAAAGACAGTACAAAATAATGATACTGTGACAAAACAGGGAAATACAGACAGGGTAAACAGAAATAGCAGTCACACGAAATGCTCACTCAGCCACAGAGGAAACACAAGGAAGTTAAGGAGGGAAAACCAAAAAGGAGAGAATGCAGGTAAACACGCAGCAAAACAGCAACCACGATAGCTAAGTAATCCTCCAAGCTCCTATACACAATGCTCCTCCTTCACTCTCCAAGTCAGACAGAAGAACTGATCACTGACACTCCAGGAAGTCAGAGCTGAGTCTATATAGGAGGGGAGAGTAGTTAACCCAAATTAGCTGAGAGAACAGAATCTCAGGAAAACCCAGCAACCCAAATTAACTCCAGCACTGCTGGCAAAAATAAATAAGTTAATAAACTAGAGAGGAGCTTCGGCCCAGTATGTGTGAACTATGCCCAGAACACTGCAGCTCTCTGGAACCTCTCTGTCGCGGTAACTCTGTGACACTACCCTTCAGACAAGCAGAGTAGGGAGATCTGCTGCTGAGCTAGGGAGAGAATTGGTGGTTTATTAGTGAGGTATTAGGTATTCCACACCTTTATATACACATCTGAACTAACAGTCCTTCTAAGGACTAATCCAGCTGCATATATTACTGGTGATAGCAGGAGTTAGGCAGACAGAGTTTGTGGAGAGTGTATGAGCAGAATAGGGTCCATTGCACGTTCTGTCTGCTGCTGTTAGATATATTCATAGCCCTACATATCAGGGCTAATTTTTTTTGCTCTTAATCCTGATAATTTGCTTAAAAAGCAATACAGAACTCCATTTTACTGCTCCATTTGCTTGTTAGCAGAATACAGCCAGATTTTTTTTATTTTATTCGCATTGCTGTATTGTGGAAGCAGAGAAACTTGTCCATCATCAGACGTGATCCGATATTACTGCGGTAATAATCGTGACATTTTTTGGAGCATGCCAAATATTACACTCCAGTTAAAGTCTGCCAGTTGTGTGTTGTTCAACCTTTTCACACTTGGTCGCTGACCAATACCATAACTCTAATGCCACTGCCTAAAACCGTGGTCATCAGACAGGATCAGATATTACTGCACTAATAATCCAGAATATTTTGGGAGCGTGCCAGATATTACACTCCATTTAATGTCTGCCAGTTGTGTGTTGTTCAAACCTATTCACACTTGGTCGCTGACCAATATCATACTAATAGGCCACTGCCTAAAACCGTGTTCATCAGACGTGATCCGATATTACTGCAGTAATAATTGTGACATGTTGGGGGGGCGTGCCAGATATTACACTCCATTTAAAGTCTGCCAGTTGAGTGTTGTTCAAACCTATCTATAAACAATGTTGTCAGAGTATTATGACATTTTTACGGACTGATAATAAAACATACAAAACCAAAGCTAAAATTGATTTTCCTGGAAGAAATGTTAAGAAACTTTCTTTGCAGCGTCAAGACATGTATATAAGGAGATCTATGCAACCAGAAAAAACACTGATCTCGAGCTGATGATACCACCTAACAGCACCTGTCCCTACGGTAAATGCATCAAACAGCAGTATCAATAGGGAATAGAATAGATTTGTATTTTTTTTCTGCAGCACCAGTAGCACACAGTATAAGGCAATAATACCTGGCTGGATCAGTGTAATACGCTATCCATA
Source organism: Phyllobates terribilis (assembly GCF_046119375.1). NCBI lineage: Eukaryota > Metazoa > Chordata > Amphibia > Anura > Dendrobatidae > Phyllobates > Phyllobates terribilis. The sequence continues at coordinate 372,412,835 of NW_027362767.1, forward strand.
GTGCGATAGCTCACCCATAAACGAATTTCAGATAAGACAGGTAATATTCTAGAATTTCAAATCTATTTGAATTGTCCTTCCCATTATTAAGGAGTGGGTCTCCTATACCGTTATTGCGTATGCAGCAATTTCAAAGGCTGCCAAAAATGATGACGCACTCCAATACACATTTGAAGAGACGTAAAAAAAAAAAACTATAAAAGCACAGCAGGATCTTTAGTATAAACAACAGATTTGCCAATGTAACCTCTTAATCCTTGCAAGCTTCAACACAATGTTCACAAGGTAGACAGCAGCTTTGGTCAATTTCCTTAGCTTGCTGGTACTTTTCTGTGGGAATGAGCTTGTCTCCAACCAGCCAGGAATATCCAGTAAATGGAACGCCATGGTTTGGTATTAGCACCCAGTACCAGAAGCAAAGCCATCCGCAATTTCCATATCTCAGGAATTCTATTTGCTAGACTGGCTGCCCAAACATTAGTTTCTCACAAAAGAGCTGAAGACTCTGAGTGGCAGTAGGTGCAAGTTTCTCCAGCATAACCTGTTTGCTAGATGTCAGAGGGAGAAAAGAAGGGAGAACATGTGCCTGAGAATGCTGGTGGTGGTCAGGCTGGTAGTTTTGCTGCCCCTGCTGATGCTGGTATGGCGATGTTGAAAATGGCCTTTTGTGGGTTAACTGGACAGTCTTTAAAAAAGAGCCAGACTCGGGAAGACCTAGCAGTTGGACTGGCAACTTCCATGGCATTGGTGTTTTGGGGAACAGTTGCCCGCCTTGTGTCTGTGGCCACCCCACTGCTTCTTCCTGCCTGTTGTGGTGCTACACCTCCATTCCCCTCGGTGCTGCTGTCCTCGCTATGCATGTCACCTTACCAGGTTGGGTCACTGACTTCATCGTCTACCACCTGGTCTTATACTTCCGCAGCCTGGTCCTCCTCCTGACTTGTCTCATCATCATCCACCTTTTGCGACAGTAATTGCACTTTCCCACCGTCACCTTTGTGTGACCAGGGCAGCTGAAATATTTGGGAATCACTACATGCGATCTCCTGTTGCCCCGGTTGAAGCGGACCAAGCAAGAGGCCAAAATCTAAGAACGGAAAGATGAACAAAACAGCTCTCCGGAGTGTCCAAGTGTGGGATCAGTTGTCTCTGGGCTCTCGGCATGGTGGGAGGAAGGAGGATCAGGGTGAGGAATATGACGACTCTAAGTAAAAAAAAATGTCCCGGATCCGCACATTTGTCAAACTAGAATCTGCAAAAACAATTGTGCATGCCCTCATCATCTCCCGCCTCGACTACTGCAACCTCCTGCTCTTTGGCCTCCCTTCTAACACTCTCGCACCCCTCCAATCTATCCTAAACTCAGCTGCCTGACTAATCCACCTGTCCCCCGCTATTCCCCGGCCTCTCCTCTCTGTCAATCCCTTCACTGGCTCCCCATTGCCCAGAGACTCCAGTTCAAAACCCTAACCTTGGCATGCAAAGTCATCCACAACCTGTCTCTTCCATACATCTGTGACCTAGTCTCCCAGTATTTACCTGCATGCAACCTCTGATCCTCACAAAATCTCCTTCTCTACTCCCCTCTTATCTCCTCTTCCCATAATCGCATACAATATTTCACCCATGCATCCTACCCTCTATGGAACTCTTTACACCAACATATCAGGTTCTCGCCTGAAGACCTACCTCTTCCGACAAGCCTACAACCTGCAGTAGCCACCGCTCCACCATACCGCTGCACGACCAGCTCCACCCTCACCTTCTGTATACTCACCCATCCCTTGTAGGCTGTGAGCTCTCGCAGGCGGGTCCTCTTTCCTCCTGTACCAGTCGCCGTCACATTTTTGTTCAAGACTATTGTAATTGTTTTTGCTGTGTATACCCCTTTTTCACATTTAAAGTGCCATGGAATAAATTGCGCTATAATAATAATGTGGTCCGGACTCATGGCTACTGGGACTAGACCGTGTGGAAAACAGGGTGGTGGTGGTTGCAAACTGACAGGAAGCATTATCTATTTATCTGCTAACCAACCCACAACCTTTTCATACTGGTCTGGCTTCAAAAGTGGTATTTCCGTGGCCCTCTAGAAAGTGGGACAGGAAGCTAGGTCGACATGATGTGGGTGCTTGTTGTGCTCCCTCAGCAGGCACAGTTTCATTTTGCCCAAGGCCTCTGCGTACACCATCACCATCACCATTACATCCACTTCCTCGTCCCTTGCCACGAGCCTTGCCCATTTTAAATGGAGTTTAATATTTGTCACGTTGCCAAAAATGCCTGTATTATTATCGCAGTAATATAGGATCACGTCTGATGACCATGGTTTTAGGCAGTGACCTGGGATGCAGAGAGGCTTCCAGGGTTCTTTCCCATGCTCTTCAAATGTCATTTCAGCACTATATGGATGTGTCTGATCATGTCTCACATGACCAGATAAGGTAGTAAAATGTTAAAATTACATTTACTGGTGAATGTACTTTTTAACTTTGAAAACAATACAAAAGTGCAAAAATGCATCAAACACACTACGTGTGAACATAGGGCAAGGTGTGGAGGAGTATTTTTGTTTTTGCTTATTTATTTTGCCTTATATACATGTCATTACCCTGGAAAGAACATTCCTTAACATTTTTTCCAGGAAAATCTATTTTGGCTTTGTTTTTGTATGTTTTATTGTGAGTCTGTAAAAGTGGCCTAATACTCTGACAACATTGTTCACAACAGTGACCTGGGAGTCAGCAATGCTTCCAGGGGTCTTCCCCATGCTGTTCCCATGTAATTTTAGCACTGTTCCCATCAATTTGGGCAATTTTTGGGCAGTCTGCAGACCGCCGGGGGGAGCCGCCGGAAAAATGCTCGAGTTTCCCATAGACTTACAGTGGGGAAAAAATAGTTATTTTCCACCAAAATTTGAAAAAAAAATTCTTTCCAAATCAGACAATGTGATTTTCAGGACTTGTGTTCTCACTTTGAATCTCATAGTTGAGGTCTACCTATGATGTCAATTACAGGCCTCTCTCATCTTTTTAAGTGGAAGAACTTGCACAATTGGTGGCTGACTAAATACTCCCCCCCCCCCCTACTGTACATTGGGCTCGTTGCTCGGGTCGAGCACCCGAGCATTACGATTTGCTCGACCCGAGCATGTTAGTGCTCGCCCATAATTATTTATGAGTTGAATCACCTTATGGTAGGTAGTGGTGAGATTGATGGAGAATGAATTGCTAACATGAATAGTTGTTCAGAGGCCATCACTTCACTTCATGGGTCCTATATAAGTTTGAAGGAGAGATGAATTTAGAGTTGAAGTGATATGCAAATTAGACTGGAAGTTCATTGTAAACAGTCCAAATGCATTGACATGCCCCAATGCACTTCCAGACTAATTACTTTACTGGTAAATTTCTCAGCAATGGGACATCGGATCTGTACAGATCAACTATCAATATTATTGCTAAGGACCTATACAGCCATATAGCAAGTTTTATAAGCACAATTGTCCTAACAAGTTCCCTTTAAATATTAAGCATGCGTAATTCCAATCTCTTCCCTAATTTTCAAAGTGAGATTTAAGATGGCCATAGACACAATTTTTTGCCAATTAACCCCCTCAATTTCACCAAAACCCTTCAACAATCTATTTGCCTTTCCAGTAACTGTGTAATGTCTGACATCAGACGAGAAAAGCATCAGACAGGTTAGATTTAAAAAAAAAATGTCATTATTTTTTAATTGGAATTGTGGGAGTCAACTGCATAGATTAATGATAGATGCATTACCTGCCTACTCTGTTCCCATTGTAGCTCTGTTACATCAGTACTCCTTGACTGCGATGAGATCTCTGACTACCTACATTACAGCTGGGTACTGCTGAGATCACTGAGGGCCTTTAGTACATACTGGGGAGTTAGGGACATCACTGCTGTGGGAAAGACCAGCAGGAAGCACTGAAGCTACCCTGCTGGAAAGGAGGTAAATTAAAAGGGATGAATGTCTTTCATTATTTTATACAATTTTTTTTTCCTGGACTCACTTTTTTAAAAAAAAACTCAAATAATTGTTTTACTGTCAGATAAACAGTGGCAGAAATATGTGTCCTGTTAGACCTCCCTTAGTTGTCTCCCCCATCCTTGAATTAAGAGGAGACTGGCTTTCACTCTTTAGATGAGGTTCTCAACATGTACCCTTGTTTTTGAATAATTAAGAAAGTCTTCTCTAGAAGAGATAGTAAATCATTGCATTACATTGATGTTTCTTCACATGCTCACCATATAACACAACCTCTTCCATGCGGCCACCATGATCAAAACAACTGATGTGGAGGATCCCAGCAGCAAGACCAATTCCACTGGCATTTCCACTGGCAGTGAAAATGAGGTGACCTAACCAGACGACCCACTGTGATTTCCAGAAGCATTTCCCATTCCGTGCAATACTAACCCATCTACATAAAGAATGGGAGAGACATGTTTTCAAGAGGGAAAATCGTCTTTTTTTGGCTGCTTGTGTCGAGGGGATCCTTAGCAAAAAGCTAATCCTTATTCCCTAAATTATGTTAAAACTAGCTTTTACCCGCGGCTTCGCTCGCGTGGAATTTGGTCTGCCACATTAAGTTTCGTGACAGATCATTTTAATAGTAAAAAAAAATAATCTTAATAATAAAAAAAAATAATCTTAATAGTAAAAAAAAATAATCTTATTTAGTTACTCGTACATCCAAAATTTCAGATGTCTAACTTCAAAACTGACGGATTCCATACAATCTTTGAACCCCTATAATATGAAGAGGGAAACTCTTGAGGGTGGAATTATCAAAATTCCTTTCTTAGTGCTCATTTAAGCTATAATAGAACCTATCTGCAAATTTCAAGATGCTAAGTTCAGTGGTTTCGGCTGTGCGTTGACCGCTAGGTGTGTCAGTCAATCAGGTTTACAGTTTTATATAATCTTCGCCTGTATGGTGTGTTTATAAAAAGTAGCCCTATGTCCTTCCCCAGGCTTGAAATTATCCATATCAAATTTCATCACAAACGGATTACTAAACACTGATTAATAAACAGGACGGACTGAAGTTACTTGCGTTTAATATTGTTCGTGTTAGTAAAGAATTAGTATGTAATTGGAATAATGGACATCTGCAGGTAATTTATCTATATGTTTTTACTGCAATATACTCCTGTAAACTATGCTATTTGATTTCTTTCGTTCAGCGAAAATATGTAGATTTTGCGATTTAGAAACACGTGAGCAAGCTACGTATAGCTGACCGTGGGAAAAACAGGGCGTGCCTAAATGTATCCCCGCTACCTTCAAAGTTTGCCCTTGCGATTTATTGATGGTCATTGAAAATGCAACTTTAAGTGGGAGCTGCAAACGTTTGAAATTAAAGGGTAAGTTATTGGGTATTATTGGGATGCGTGGTATAAGAATATTTTCACCCTTAGCTTCTCCAGTTAAAATTGTGGCCTTTACAATGTGCCTGCCTAATTCAGTGACTCGCAATCTAGTGCCATTACATAATCTCGGGGCGTCCAAGTTGCGCATTAACAAAACGGGTATACCGACCTTTAATTCAAGCTTATGAGATGGGACCCCGTATAGCTCCAAAGAGTTAAGAAACTCCACGGGGTAGCTCGTACAGTCTTCAGATGACATGACTGTGTCGATGGAGTTGTAGGTTGTTGCATTGCTGGTTACTTGGTCCAAGATAATTTTATTGATTTTCGCAACTGTTTCATTTCTTGGTGCTAGTATAGTTCTTTCACATAGCCAATTTTCATCGTGGATGTTTTGTTGCAAATTTGGAAAAACTTGAAAAATAAGTGCGTCTTCCGAATCCACAACATGACAAAATTGGTTAGTGAATAGAACCATACCTTCTTCGTCAGTTTCGATTCGACCATCACCGATCTCGAGCAGTTTCTCAGCGTACGCGCCCGACTCTAGATCACTGAATAACTGGACACGCATGTTGGTGGTGAGGTGCAGCTTTTCAACTTTGGTCCATAAATATGAGGATTTCAGACATGCGTTAATTTCGTCTGCTGCAGTGCCTCGCTCGATGACAGGCAAAGTTTGCCTAAAGTCCCCAGCCAATAAACCAACCACACCACCCATTATTCTTTGTTTACTGTGTAAGTCTTGTAGACAGTGATCAAGAGCTTCGATGGCGCGTTTGTGTGACATTGTGCACTCGTCCCACACGATTAGTTTGCACTGTTGCAACAGGAGGCCACGGGCGCTGCTCTTGCTGATATTACACGATGGGGTTTCTTCGTTCACCAGATTAAGAGGTAATTTAAAGACTGAATGTGCCGTCCGTCCACCGCTTAGCAATGTTGCAGCAATTCCAGAGGAAGCCACAGCTAATGCAACGTTATGACTGCTACGAATTTTTGCTAAAAGTAAATTAAGCAAGAAAGTTTTTCCTGTACCACCCGGGGCATCAAGGAAAAAAAGTCCGCCTTCACCATTCTCAACTCGTCCTACTATTTTGTGATAAATCTCTCTTTGATCAGGTAGCAAACGTGGCTCAGTTTCGCAAACATGAGCGTCTAACTGGTTGGTATCATAGCTTACCTCTTTTATCAACTCGTTCGAAAGCTCTCCTCTACGCCGCAGTGAGGTTAGACCAAAATAGGACAATTTCTTTCCAGAAATTATTAATATTTTGTCCTCGATAAGCCCCAACACCTCATTGAAACAGAGATCATCATTAACGTGATCCATTCTTTCAAATCTGTGCATGATATCCTCTGATAACGCAGTTTTATACTTGTGCCAGAGTTGTAGAGGATTGGATAAACCGCAAGTGCATATCAATATGGCAAATAGCTCTCTTATTTGCGCCGGGGAGCGACATAGCACGGCCTCTTCTAAGGTGGTATCCCAGTGGTTATCATCTTCCAACAACCCCATCTTCTCATACACCTGCCGAAAAGTTGCAAGTTCTTGACCTTCAAATGTTTTTAAATCCGAGAAGTTGGTTGGACCCCTTATTACATTCAGCAGCATACGCAAGCAATAACATTCAAAATTGCTAACGTGCACCGTGTAAATGCGACCTAGAGCGTCTCCTGCCTTCACACCTGGCCAGCCATCGACAGGTGTTCCTTGTAAACGACGTTTCCATTGCTTCCGTGCCACATTCCAAGTATAGTAGCGAGGCACGTCAATGTAAAGTAATGTTTTTGCAAACGTATCACTTTGGCACAACAGGAAAAATGCAGTTAGTGTAGTTTTAGGAGGTGCTTCTAATCTCTCTCTAAAATTATTTTCCGTAAAGTAAACCCTCTCGCCATTGGGTAAATGAATCGCGAGATGAGTGACGGTTGGGTATCTCTCGTGCAGAGGCAGACCTAAGATCCGCCACGCTGCTTCGTTACTACTAACATATCGGCCGGTTCTAAAGGTCTGCACCTCATCTCTTGGGTCAATGTTAACATTCCCTTGCTGGCGGATGTTAAAAATAGCCTGGTCGCTACCCTTATTAATATATTTACAAATATATTTTATCGCCTGTACCGTATTACAGAACTCTACATTTAAATGAGAATTAAAAATTTTTGATAACAGTGGAGAATATGGGACCACCCAGCTATTGTCCACCAATATTTCCTGTGTTCCTCTACGGGTTTTTATAATCGTCGTGCGTCCACCATTCTCTGGTGCTCTGCGCCTGTACAAAGGATAACCTTTGTCATTGGTTTGAGTATCTTTTAAAAGCTTCCTCGGATATTGTTTGGTACATTTTCCTTCCTTCATGCATGGCGATGAAGAGTTGAATGTAGCACATGGCCCGTGAATCATATTCTTTGTCACTGTATCATAGAGCTTTTGATCGGTTTCTGGGTTTGGTATCTCAGCACATATGATTTCGTCAATTTGGTTCGGATGCAATTTTTCCTTTAACCACAGCAGTAAGTGCACATGAGGCAAACCTCGCTTTTGCCACTCGATCGAGTACATGAAGCATTGCATATCACCAAATATGTTACCTTTTGTAAGTAGAGCTACCAACTTCTGTACTTTTATTCTAAATACTCGAGCTGTTAAGTCATGTCTGTCCGTTGAATTTTGACCAGCCATAAGCTCTTTGGTGATTTCTGGCCAAGCGGGGTTGCAAGTCATTGTAATAAATAAATCAGGCCTCCCATAATTACGTACGTATGTGAACGCATCTTGTGTGTATTCGTGTAGGTATCTCGGGCTATTTACAAATGATGACGGGAGAATCACCATCTGACCTAAGTTATTTGGATCCAAATCCGCATCATTTCTTATTGCATCTTGCAAGTGAATATAATTTTCTGCGCGCAGTTTTTTTTTATTTAAAGAAATAAACCTTAAGCGCTTACTTTCCATCTTTACATACATGTCGACCAGAAACTGATGAAGTAGGAGCCTACACTTAAGCATCAAATTAAAATCGCTGCGACGGACCATCAAGTGAAAGGCATAAAAATCTTTGAAGGACACCTTTTTGCTTGGCATTGCTTGTTTGGTAATTGGATTTATCTGAGGAATATCAATGCTGTACCCCTCTTGTCCTTTCCAAAAAATTATTGGGTACTCGAGAGCGTCATAGAATCTATGTGTATCGGGAACCCTAGTGAGCATGCCATCGCGCGGCTGCACAACGATGTCCCGAGACATAGTTTGTTCGCTACTAACTATTACAGCAGCTATTTCATTTGTAGTAGGGGCATTGAATCGTCTCTCATGTTGACCACGTGGTACACGGTCTGGGTGAATCACTACTTTGAAATGATCGTCATTGATCATTCTGTCTCTAGCCGTTTTAAATTCATGCACCAAAATGTTGTGGTCGTGAAGTACTCATTGTAATTTTTTAACTATGTTTCTATCTACGCTTTGCACGCACTCAGTACGCCTGTTGATTTGTTCTTCTTCGTCACCTATGAAATAAACTTGTAAAAATTGTGGTTGCAAAATGAACGTAGGAATTAAAGAACCGATACGGTGGTATACTTGTCCTTGTATTGTAAAGGTCGGGCAAAACCCTGGCATTGAGACAATTTGATCTGCTCCAAAAGACGTCATATGAAAGCACATGTTGTATTTTCTTATATTATTTAGAAAAAGGCAAGATTCATCAGTTTCATTAGAGAAAAGCTCTTTTAAAGGTTGAACTGGCTCGTCTATATAAGGAAGAGCTACTTTCCCGCCCAAACAACACATACCTGCTGCTTCCTCTTTCCACTTAAGAGCTCCGCAATATTTGCAATCTATGGTCATTGCTTATATTTTTATAAGCTTGTGAGTTTCATAATCAAGAGTCTCGTCATACTCAAATGCAGCTTTATTAAACAATATCCATGTATTTCTTGTAAATGTTTGACGTCGCTGTGCTGCCCTTTCAGCAACAGTGCGTCTGCGAGATTCGGCCATTTCATAAGTTTCAATGGCTCTTTGGGACGCCATGTAAGTCGCTTGCTGCTGACGTCAAGCTTGGGACTGTTCTGGAGTTTCAGCAGCCCGTTGAGACGCCAGATACTCCGCATGCTGTTCACGTTGGGCTTGGGACTGTTCTTGAGTTTCAGCAGCCCGTTGAGATGTCAAAAACTCCGCATTCCGTTCACGTCGAGCTTGGGATTGTTCTGGAGTCTCTGCAGCTCTATGTGCCGCACAACGCACCGCCTGCTCAAGCCTTCATTGCTCGGCTTGTTGAGACGTCTCATCACGTCTAATTATTTTCATAGCTCGGGCTTTATTAGAGCTTTGAGAAATGTTAGACTTACGCTTTCGTGGCATTTTTATAAGTATTAATTACAAAATAGGTACTTAGTAAAGTTCAAACAAAATACTAAAACAATCTAATTAGTTATATTACGATCGCTGTACAGACGATATCAGTTGTATATGACTGGTCTATGAGGAGCAGCTGTGGCGCGGTTACCCATAGCAACCATTCCCAGTGCTCTCTGGGAGCTGAGAGCAGCCTGCTGGTGCTGTGGGTGACATGCTGCGCTGCACACACACAGGGCTGTGCTGCACACAGGAGGGGAGGACGCCATTTGTGTAGCGCTGCTGCCGGTGCTGTCAGGCTGCAGTGTGTGCATCCTCCATGGAGCCGCGCTCAGGTTACTGCCCCTCCCCGTGTGTGAGTCACTTCCCCTCCGCCCAGGTGAGGCGCTCGGAACTTTCCCAGCTGCAGCAGCTGTCGCAGGTGAGCGCATGTTTTATTATACGGTGTTATGTGGAGGGACAATGGCGGCGGGGACCCCCTGTGTGAGGACAATGACGGCCCGGTGCCCCCGGGCAACCTGCAGGAGGAAGCCTCACACTCCCCCCGGGCTGTGGGCGCGGGCAGGCCGTGCAGTTCCCTAGTAACATGTTCCTGACATATGGGCTGTTTTCTGGGCTATTTTTTTTTTTTTTTTTTTTTTTTAAGTCTGAGAAAATGTCATAAATTATCCTTCTCCCTTCAGCTGTTTCCAGAGTGTAATGTATCAGGGTGAGCTCATGACTGACAGCTGCCAAAGTTTCTAGGAAATGTCAGTCCCTGGGGGTCGTGTGTGAACCCCCTGTGCCACACTTGTACCTGGCCACGGTATATGATCACCCCTGTATTCTGACTGTGGACAGGCGGCAACTGTGACCTCACTATACAATGATCCACTATGGGCAAATTATTGTATTATCAATCTCTTCTGACTGCTGTAAATCAGCCATTTAAATATCACCTGTGTGTGTGTGTATATAAGAGTTTGATAAATATACTAAAAAGTTTGATAAATATACTAAAATGTGCATTGTAAAATAGTATCTAATTTAATTAAATTTATGGTTCACAATTTTGGTCATAGTGGCTTCCACATAAAAGGTAGATATATGCTGTCGCGGACTTTTATTTAGAACTATTCAAGACAAACAATTCTACGGTACATCATCTTTGTGTAACTCCAACGGTTTAGGCAGCGTACGCCAAGATAGCTCTCAGAGGCCAGATTTTTTTCCAACTTAATTGACATGTATCGTTATATTACGACCAAAATTACATAAAATCATTACAAATTGTAGCCTATATGTTATTCCGATGTATAATCTATATTACTGTAAAGTTTCATGCAAATCCGTCCAGTAGTTTTTTCGTGAAAGAGTAACAAACATACATACTCACAAACTTTCGCATTTATAATATTAGTAGGATGCCCCTCTTGTGACACTGTGGTGAAAAATACCTACATACTTTGTATTCATGGACAATTAGATTCTAACCATGTTTATTATCAATCATCCCTACGGACAACATATCAAGACATATCAAGACCAAAGTACAATTTATGTATATGGAATTTTATTTAATTAATTAAATTTATTATTTATATAAATATAAAGCTAATTTGTGTTGTAATAATTCAGAAAATAATTTGTTTTGCATTGTAGGAACATTACGCCATGAGCCAATTAATCCCAACCTGAGTATGGTAGCGTTTTCTCTTTGTCTTAAGATAAGTAAATAGACACCTGATGTACACACATCAGTACACATCATACAGACATCTCCCAATTATTCTCCAGAGTCCCTTCTATACACTAATTAGCTATTTGCATTAGATGACCTTTTTACAATTTTAATATTGTTGCCCCATAGCAGGGGACATGTTCATTTCTGTTTATTATTTACCAGCTAGTTATGATATAAAGGAAAATATTTCAAATCTAATAAACAGATCTGGTGTAAAAACAGATTTACATAAATCCAGACTAGAAAAAGCTTTAAAATGTACCATAAAAAGAGGAACATGCATGTAATATTTATTTAGGGATAAAGAAAACTAAAGACAACATAATACATGGCACAATTAATGATAGCAGCAATACTGTAATACAGAGAAAAGAAAGTTAATAAGAAAGAAGAATAAGGTAGTAAATGGCTCAGCGAACACTTTAATATCTGTCTATTTATCTATCGCTAACAATCTATATATTTATCTATCTAAGAAGTAAATGAAACAGCACAAACTTAAAGGGAACCTGTGACCATTAGGGATGGGCGGACCCGTAGACATTCGGTTCCGTCGGGTCCGGCCGAACTTTCTAAAAAAGTTTGGTTCGAGTACCATAACGATAACCAAACTTGATGCCGAACCCCATTCAAGTGAACAGCTGGTGGTTCCCACGCTGTCACACAGAGGACAGCGTGGTCAACAGCAGCTCTGGCGGAAACCTTACTGAAGTCACTAATAAGCGACCGCGAGTCTGGCACTCGGCACTCCTGCGCTCTTTAGTCCGGCACTTGCGCTGCCCTTGTGAGAACCAACCGCTGTGAACTGAGATAACCTTACTGACGACACATCAGTTCACAGCAGCAGGGACTCACAGAGGCCAGTCGCTGACCACGAGTGATCCTATGGAGTCTTGTTCTGAGAATGTTCTGAGAACAAACTCCATAGGGTAACTAGTGGTCAGTGGCAGGCACGAGCATAAGGAACTCAGTGCTTACCACTGACTGTGAGTAACCCTACTAAGTCTCGCTCTGAGAACGTTCTGAGAACGAGGCTCAATAGAGTTACTCATGGTCAGTGGAAGGCAGGAGCATGAGAATTTCCGTGCCTGCCACCCAACAGGAGTGAACTATGAAGGCTCGTTCTGAGAACGTTCTCAGAACGAGACTCTGCAGGATTTTGATGGATTTCGTGGGACATTACACTCTTGAATTACTGTCAGAACTTCTTGGATTTATTTTTAATTCATAAATGGGTAAGCGAGGGATTGTGGGGGAGTCTTTATTCAAATAAAGTATTTTTTCCTGTCTTTCTGTGTTTTTTACCTATTCACTTAACGGAATAGTAATGGGGGTGTCTGATAGACGCCACCCCATTACTAACCTCTGTTCAGCGAACATTACATATCTGACAAAATATTACCCTGCTTGTCAATGCACCAGGGCAAGCACGAAGAGCCGGGCAAAGCACCACAATTGGCGCATCTAATGGATGCGCCTTTTCTTGGGCAGCTGGGGGCTGCTCTTTTCAGTCTGGGGAGAGACAAATAGCCATGGACCTTCCCAACCAGAGAATACCAGCCCCCAACTGTCTGCTTTACCTTGGCTGGTTATCAAAAATAGGGGAGGACCCCGTGCTGTTTTTTTTAATTATTTATCAGGTACGGACCCCGAACTTTATCGTTCGGATTCGCCCATCACTAGTCACCATGTTTTCCCAATATACACTATGGCCACCACATTGGAGGCCTCTTTACAGTATTCTAGTAAGCTGTATATAAATCCCTAATCCCCTCTGCATAGCACGCAAAATACCTTTCATAATCTCCCTATACGGTGCAGTGCGGTCCGATCTGATGGGCATCTCTGGTCTTGCTTAGGTTCACCCTCTCTCATCACAATGGCTGTCCTCCGGAACTACTTCATGTGGATGACGTATCCTATGTCATCCACACAGTGTTCCCAAATCACACTCCTGCGCAGGCGTACTTTGCTCAGTCCTGCCTAGGGCAGGACAAAGTCCTGTAATGGACATGCACCGGCTTTCCTTCCGGGTTATCGGTACTCTATGGCCTCTCCTTGTGAATGAGCATTACAGCACTTTGCTCTGACCTCAACAGGGCAGAGAGAAGTGCGTCTGCTCAAGAAAGCAATTAGGGACACTGTATGGAGAACATAGAACGCGTCATCCATATAAAACAGGGCAAAAGAACAACAATTGCGTCTACAGAGGAGGCACGGAAGCAAGACCAGCGTCGCCCATGAGACAGGATTTTTTTGTGCTATATAAAAGGGATTGGGGACTTATATACAGCTTACTAGATTACTGTAAAAGAGGCCTTAAAGGTGGTAGCCATAGTTTATATTGGGAAAACTTGGTGACATTCCTTTTAATGTAATAATAGACGTGGTGCTAGTTTACAGGTTGCAACTAGAGATGAGCGGTGTTCGACTAGAACTGTTCGCCAATCTCAAATTCGAGCTGTTTTGGGCGGTGTTCGAGTTGTTCGACGAACCCGAACGATTTGCAAAAAATTCGGCTGTTCGAGGTTATGTTCGATAACTGTTCGTGCACCAAAAGCGTGTCCTGCATGTCTGGCGCTATTTAGAGCACAAATCATGCAGGGATTGTCTGCCACTCACTGTAATGCCACAGCCATGGTGGTTGTGGCATTAGAGTGATTGCCCAAATCGATGGGAACAGTGCTCACAGTGAAACATGAAAAGCCGGCAATTCAGCAGCGGTACACCGGTACCCGACAATTTAGAACCGAAAGAATAGAGCATCACACATAGATTAGATAGATAGAAACATGTCAGTCACATATATAAGAAGTACAGTGACAGTGTTGATTACTGTACTTGTCATTTAGTGTAAAGGATTTATAAAAAAAAATATTAGTGTTTTCATGCACCGTCTCTTTAAAAAAGCCGGCCGGCAATTCAGCAGCGCTACCCGACAATTTATAACAGAAAGAATAGAGCTTCACACATAGATTAGATAGATAGAAACATGTCAGTCACATATATATGAAGTACAGTGACAGTGTTGCTTACTGTACTTGTCATTTAGTGTAAAGGATTTATTAAAAAAAATAATAGTGTTTTCATGCACCGTCTCTTTAAAAAAGCCGGCCGGCAATTCAGCAGCGCTACCCGACAATTTATAACAGAAAGAATAGAGCTTCACACATAGATTAGATAGATAGAAACATGTCAGTCACATATATATGAAGTACAGTGACAGTGTTGCTTACTGTACTTGCCATTTAGTGTAAAGGATTTATTAAAAAAAATAATAGTGTTTTCATGCACCGTCTCTTTAAAAAAGCCGGCCGGCAATTCAGCAGCGGTACCCGACAATTTAGAATAGAAGGATTATGTTGCTTTATTATTTTTCTTTTATTGCAGGGGATCGTTGGCTTCAGCTGGAATGGGCGTGATTGTAAGTATGGTTTAATTTAGAACAATAAAGAATTGTGTCTTTATTTCAATTAAAGGACTTTATTCTGGGTGTTTGTGTTTTTTTTTAACTTTGACTATGGGGTTAGTAATGGGGGTGTCTTATAGACGCCTCTCCATTACTAACCTGGGCTTGATGTCAGCTGGCATTATAAGCTGACATCAACCCCAGCCCTATTACCCCACTGCCACCGCTACAGGGCAGTGGGAAGAGCGAGGCTAAGTGCCAGAATTGGCGCATCCTATGGATGCGCCATTTCTGGGGCGGCTGACGGCTGGTGTTTCTAGCCTGGGAGGGGGCCAATATTCATAGCACCCTTCCTGAGCTATTAATATCAGCCCCCAGCTGTCTGCCTAGCCTTTGCTAGCTATTAAAATAGGGGGGACCCCACATCATTTTTTTGGGGGGGTCCCCCATTTTAATAGCTAGTAAAGGCTAAGTATTCAGCTGGGGGCTGATATTAGCAGCCTGGTAAGCTCCGTGGGTATTACCCCCTTCCGAGGCTTCAAACATCTGCCCCAGCCGTCTGCTTAACCTCCGCTAGAGCCTAAAATTATGGGGGATCCCACGCCAATTTTTATTTTAATAAATCCTTTATTTTAACACTAAATGACAAGTACTGTCACTGTACTTATTATAAATGTGACTGACATGTTTCTATCTATCTAATCTATGTGTGATGCTCTATTCTTTCTGTTCTAAATTGTCGGGTACAGATGCTGAATTGCCGGCCGGCTTTTTTAAAGAGACAGTGCATGAAAACACTATTATTTTTTTAAATAAATCCTTTACACTAAATGACAAGTACAGTAAGCAACACTGTCACTGTACTTATTATATATGTGACTGACATGTTTCTATCTATCTAATCTATGTGTGAAGCTCTATTCTTTCTGTTCTAAATTGTCGGGTACCGCTGCTGAATTGCCGGCCGGCTTTTTTAAAGAGACGGTGCATGAAAACACTAATATTTTTTTTAATAAATCCTTTACACTAAATGACAAGTGCAGTAACCAACACTGTCACTGTGCTTCTTATATGTGTGACTGACATGTTTCTATCTATCTAATCTATGTGTGATGCTCTATTCCTTCTTGTCTAAATTGTCGGGTACCGGTGTATGCCGCTGCTGAATTTGCCGGCCGGCTTTTTTAAAGAGAGTGTCTTCTGAGCAGTTTGTCAGCTTTTGGACACCTTTGCAGGTGTTTTCTATGTGTTTCTATGTGTTTTTGTTTGCCTGCCATTGGTTTTAACGGTGTTCGACGGTGTTCTAAGGTGTTCGACGAACAGTTCGATGAACAGTTCCTCGAACATCCCGGTGTTCGACGAACCGAACCGAACCCGAACACTACGGGGGTGGCTCAACACTAGTTGCAACCCAACAACCTTGAAAAATACAATTACAGTAAGTTCCAAGATTGGATGAAAATATAATTGGCTAAGGTGAACTGGTGGCAAAGTTTCAGCTCAACAGACAAAGGTTCTGTAAGCCAAAACTTTGCCACCTGTTCACATTGGCCAATAAAATATTCACCCTGACTTGGAACTTAGTACGGTCCTCTTTTGGGGATTTTTTTTAATTTTTGTTCTACCTAACTATTATCTATCATCCTTTTTTAAAGATTATTACTTAGGATAGGACAGCAGCAAGCTCAATGGAATAAAGCGCCTCCCAGGAAAAAATAAAGTTTATGACGTATCCTAATGTATGATGTGTTTGTATAAATCCGATCTATCAAAATATAAAATAAATTAATCTGATCGGTAAACGACATAACAAGAAAAATATTCGAAACGCCAGAATTAAGTTTTTTTGGCTGCAGCAACATTGCAGTAAAATGCAATAATGGGCGAACAAAACATTGTATCTACTCCAAAATGGTATCAATAAAAACATCAGCTCAGGGTGAAAAATATGAGCTCTCACACAATCCCAGATCCATGAGACTGAAAATGTTAAGGATCTTGGATAATGGCGACATAAGGAAAGTTTTTTTTTTTTTTTTACATTTCTGATTTTTTTTTTTTCACTAAATAAAAAAAAAAAACTATACATGTTTGGTATCTGTGTACTCGTATTGACCTGGAGAATCATAATGGCAGGTCAGTTTAACCTTATAGTGAACATGATGAATAAAAAAAAAAAACACAATTGTGGAATTATACTTTTTTTGCAATTTCAACGCACTTGGAATTTTTTTCTTGCTTCTAATCCAGCGTTCGTGCGGTTATGTGGACGGAAAAATATTACAGTTATGTCTTTTGAAAATAGGGGAGGAAAAAACAAAAACGAAAAAAAAAAAACAGAAAATAGCCATGTCATGAAGGGGTTAAAGACAGGTGCCAACTATGTAATATAGCTGGCATCTGCCACATGTGGAGGGAGCTGAGCCACCTACACACCTGCGGACCCCTTCTCAGGAAGTTAATTCACGTCCTAATGTGGGGAGGATGCTCTCAGGACATATACAGTGGTGGCCAAAAGTATTGGCACCCCTGCAATTCTGTCAGATAATACTCAGTTTCTTCCTGAAAATGATTGCAATCACAAATTCTTTGGTATTATTATATTCATTTAATTTGTCTTCAATGAAAAAACACAAAAAGAATTGTCCTAAAGCCAAATTGGATATAATTCCACACCAAACCTAAAAAAGGGGGTGGACAAAAGTATTGGTACTGTTTGAAAAATCATGTGATGCTTCTCTAATTCGTGTAATTAACAGCACCTGTAACTTACCTGTGGCACTTAACAGGTGTTGGCAATAACTAAATCACACTTGCAGCCAGTTAACATGGATTAAAGTTGATTCAACCTCTGTCCTGTGTCCTTGTGTGTACCACATTGAGCATGGAGAAAAGAAAGTAGACCAAAGAACTGTCTGAGGACTTGAGAAACCAAATTGTGAGGAAGCATGAGCAATCTCAAGGCTGCAAGCCCATCTCCAAAGACCTGAATGCTCCTGTGTCTTCCGTGCGCAGTGTGATCAAGAAGTTTAAAGCCCATGGCACTGTGGCTAACCTCCCTAGATGTGGACGGAAAAGAAAAATTGACGAGAGATTTCAACGCAAGATTGTGCGGATGGTGGATAAAGAACCTCGACTAACAACCAAACAAGTTCAAGCTGCCCTGCAGTCCGAGGGTACAACAGTGTCAACCCGTACTATCCGTCGGCGTCTGAATGAAAAGGGACTGTATGGTAGGATACCCAGGAAGACCCCACTTCTTACCCCGAGACATAAAAAAGCCAGGCTGGAGTTTGCCAAAACTTACCTGAGAAAGCCGAAAACGTTTTGAAGAATGTTCTCTAGTCAGATGAGACAAAAGTAGAGCTTTTTGGCAAAAAGCATCAACATAGAGTGTACAGGAAAAAAAAAAGAGGCATTCAAAGAAAAGAACACGGTCCCTACAGTCAAACATGGCGGAGATTCCCTGATGTTTTGGGGTTGCTTTGCTGCCTCTGGCACTGGACTGCTTGACCGTGTGCATGGCATTATGAAGTCTGAAGACTACCAACAAATTTTACAGCATAATGTAGGGCCCAGTGTGAGAAAGCTGGGTCTCCCTCAGAGGTCATGGGTCTTCCAGCAGGACAATGACCCAAAACACACTTCCAAAAGCACTATAAAATGATTTGAGAGAAAGCACTGGAGACTTCTAAGGTGGCCAGCAATGAGTCCAGACCTGAATCCCATAGAACACCTGTGGAGAGATCTCAAAATGGCAGTTTGGAGAAGGCACCCTTCAAATATCAGGGACCTGGAGCAGTTTGCCAAAGAAGATTGGTCTACAATTCCAGCAGAGCATTGTAAGAAACTCACTGATGGTTACCGGAAGCTGTTGTTCGCAGTTATTTTGGCTAAAGGTTGTGCAACCAAGTATTAGGCTGAGGGTGCCAATACTTTTGTCTGGCCCATTTTTGGAGTTTTGTGTGAAATGATCAATGATTTGATTTTTGCTTCATTCTCTTTTGTGTTTTTTCCTTGCAAGCAAATTAAATGAAGATAATAATACCAAAGAATTTGTGATTGCAATCATTTTCAGGAAGAAACTGAGTATTATCTGACAGAATTGCAGGGGTGCCAATACTTTTGGCCACCACTGTAGAGACCAATGGAGCCTATGCAGCAGTGCGGAGTAGCTGTATGATTTCACACCAATATTATCACTGAAAACCAGCAGGTCTTCTAAAATAAATGTAAAACTCCGAATTCATTATTTCTCATTAATATTATATTAAAAATAAATTAAAAAAGAAGAAGAATATGCTTAAGCAGTATTTAATTAATAACTATTATGTTTCACAGTTATAATGAATACGTGTAATCCTGGATACTTAGTTTTTACATCACTTTAAGAAGGTAGAATTTAATTAGAATACATGCGTGATTTCACATAAAATGACTAATTAGATATGGATGGACACTAATACAAGACAGCGTTTAAATTAATTTCTTATAAATATTAGGTATAGCCATGTATATCATAAATGAATGGTTGCAGGTAGCATTATGCAGGACACATTTTCACTGTCATCCACTAATAGATTTAGATATATTACATTTTTGCCAACATTATTTTTAAGATGCATTTTTGCAGAAGAGCCCGGATATACAGTACATAGCTGCTTATTTTCACTGGTCAGATGGACATTCTTAACCTAGGTATATTATGCTGAAGACATTGGCAGTCTTTACATGCTGCATATTTACTGTAATTTTTTTATTTTTTTTGTGGGGGAGGAAGGAATAACAGAAAATAATTTAAAAAAAAAAATTGAAGAACATGTGAATTTAGCTATAGAACGTGTAAAGATCCTACATGGACCATATAATACAGTGGGATGAATTAAACCTAAGTGCTCACGCCGACGTCCGTGGATATTGGTCCGATCTCGAACTGCACACAGCAGGGATAGCACCGCCCCTGAAACAAGCGTCACTGATGATGCTTCATTTCAGGGTGGCAAATGAAGCAAGGGGAGGGTCGGGATGTCCTAGACTCCCCCCCGATGACACTTAATTTCAGGGCGGAAAGGGGCATAACAGAAGTTTCAGCCTGCAGATGACTATTCGTTTGAGTATCCCATCAGTACTCTCAATCGAATCGTCATAGGAAGTGAGTAATATAAACAGGATCCCAAGTTGCAGTACAGAGTGAACGGTAGGGAATTTTATCATGACTTAAAAGTTATTAGTTTTTAAAGATTTATTAATTGAAATTTACTTTTTGGGTTTCGGACTAACCCTTTAATCGGTCATCTGAACAGTCCTATTGACTAACATTGTCAGTGTGCTGTCCATGTGAAGAATCCAAAATGAAACTATTCTGCTTTGTGGCGCTGATATAGACACATATGTTACTGTTTGCATTACACTTAATCAAATCCACAATGAAAATCAGATGTATTTCCTAAATACAGTGCTTTGGGTAAATGTGGGTAAATCACCAAAACTGTAATTTGTTGCAAAATTTAATTGCAGATTCTGCAACAAATAAGTGTAAACATACCTTAAAGGATAGGATAGGTCATGAATATCAGATCCATGGGGCCTGACACTTGGCTCCACCACCAATCAGCTGTTTGCTGCCCAGGCCGCAACTGGATGTACACAGTGTACAATATATGTGCTCCCACTTACTTTATTATACACTGCTCAAAAAAATAAAGGGAACACTTAAACAACAGAATATAACTCTAAGTAAATCAAACTTTTGTGAAATCAAACTGTCCACTTAGGAAGCAACACTGATTGACAATCAATTTAACATGCTGTTGTGCAAATGGAATAGACAATAGATGGAAATTATTGGCAATTATCAAGACACACTCAATAAAGGAGTGGTTCGGCAGGTGGGGACCACAGACCACATCTCAGTACCAATGCTTTCTGGCTGATGTTTTGGTTACTTTTGAATGTTGGTTGTGCTTTCACACTCATGGTAGCATGAGACGGACTCTACAACCCACAGAAGTTGCTCAGGTAGTGCAGCTCATCCAGGATGGCACATCAATGCGAGCTGTGGCAAGAAGCATGCAGCATGTAAAGACTGTGTCGGTCAGCGTAGTGTCCAGAGGCTGGAGGCGCTACCAGGAGACAGGCCAGTACACCAGGAGATGTGGACAGGGCCGTAGGAGGGCAACACCCAGCAGCAGAACCGCTACCGCCGCCTTTGTGCAAGGAGGAACAGGAGGAGCACTGCCAGAGCCCTGCAAAATGACCTCCAGCAGGCCACAAATGTGCATGTGTCTGCACAAACGGTTAGAAACCGACTCCATGAGGATGGTATGAGGGCCCGACGTTCACAGATGGGGGTTGTGCTCACAGCCCAAAACCGTGCAGGACGCTTGACATTTGCCACAGAACACCAAGATTGGCAAAGTCGCCACTGGCGCCCTGTGCTCCTCACAGATGAAAGCAGGTTCACACTGAGCACATGTGACAGACGTGACAGAGTCTGGAGACGCCGTGGAAAGCGATCTGCTGCCTGCAACATCCTTTAGCATGACCGGTTTGGCAGTGGGACAGTAATGGTGTGGGGTGGCATTTCTTTGGAGGGCCGCACAGCCCTCCATGTGCTCGCCAGAGGTAGCCTGACTGCCATTAGGTACCGAGATGAGATCCTCAGACCCCTTGTGAGACCATATGCTGGTGCGGTTGGCGATGGGTTCCTCTTAATGCAGGACAATGCCACACCTCATGTGGCTGGAGTGTGTCAGCAGTTCCTGCAAGATGAAGGCATTGAAGCTATGGACTGGCCCGCCCATTCCCCAGACCTGAATCCGATTGAGCACATCTGGGACATCATGTCTCGCTCCATCCACCAACGTCACGTTGCACCATAGACTGTCTAGGAGTTGGCGGATGCTTTAGTCCAGGTCTGGGAGGAGATCCCACAGGACACCATCCGCAACCTCATCAGGAGCATCCCCAGGCATTGTAGGGAGGTCATACAGGCACGTGGAGGCCACACACAATACTGAGCCTCATTTTGACTTATGTTAAGGACATTACATCAAAGTTGGATCAGCCTGTAGTGTGTTTTTCCACTTTAATTTTGGGGGTGACTCCAAATCCAGGCCTCCATTGGTTAATAAATTTGATTTCCATTGATGATTTTTGTGTGATTTTGTTGTCAGCACATTCAACTTTGTACAGAACAAAGTATTCAATGAGAATATTTCATTCATTCAGATCTACAGTATGATGTGTTATTTGAGTGTTCCCTTTATTTTTTTGAGCAGTGCATATACATTACACATGAATTTAGACATATGCAGAGAACACACATTCACATAATTACACATTCCCTTGACACACACATAGACATGTTATACACAAATGTGCACATTGCACGTACAAACAAATTACACACACATAACAACTGACCAAAAATTACCTTGTGTGATCAGAGGTAACTGTACGCCACACAGTTTGTAATTGAATCCTTTTACTGGACATGCTCAAATCTGTAAAGATTCAAATTCAGCAAATCATGTGGATTTTACAGGGAAAATCGATTTGTAAGTTATTTGATACAAACTGAATATTTCTGAGACCCCAGAACATGCTAAATGTAAGAAGTAAAATAAAAAAAAAATACTTCGCTCGCCACTCACCTGTCCCATCACGCCTTCTTCCCACCATATGATCTAATGCTTCTCTTCTCTTACCCTTTTCCCATACGCCACCATATGCCTCCTCTTCTGCCTCTTCTCTCAATGTCGTGGCTTTTTTCACCAACTACTGTAGATCTCTGACATCACTGAGATGACTATGCCTCAAGAAGTGCACATCATAAGGTTATGACATCATAGTAACATAGTTTGTAAAGCCGAATAAAGACTTGCGTCCATCAAGTTCGACCTGTTAGTTCTGTAATTGCTAAAGTTGATCCAGAGGAGGGCAAAAACCCCAAATGATTTGGCCAATCTTCACCTGAGGAAAAATTCCCTCCCGACTCTGAAACCAGCAGTCAGAATAAATCCCTGTATCAACCTACTATTTTATTTTATTTTTAAGTATATGCTGAAATCTGCCTGGTATCTAGAAATGCATCCAGTCCCCGCTTGAACTGGTGTAGTGAATCTGACATTACCGTCTCCTCACTCAGTGAATTCCATATTCTCACTGCTCTTACCGTAAAGAACCCCTTCCTATGCTGGTGCTGAAACCTTTTCTCTTCCAGTCTTAGTGAGTGCCCTCTTGTTACCGTAATATCCCTCCTTTTGAACAAATCCCGGGCAAGATCTCTATACTGTCCCCTAACATATTTGTACACATTTATTATGTCCCCCCTCAACCTTCTCTTTTCCAGGCTGAATAGTCCTAGTTTTGCCAACCTCTCTGGGTATTGCAGTCCCTCCATTCCCTTTATTAATTTTGTTGCCCTCCTTTGTACCTTTTCAAGCTCGTTTATATCCTTTCTATATATTGGGGCCCATAACTGAGCACAGTATTCCAAGTGTGGTCTGACCAGTGCTTTGTACAGTGGAAGAACAATGTTCTCATCCTTTGCAGCTATACCTCTTCTGATACATCCCATTACCCTGTTTGCCCTTACAGCAGCGGCCTGACTTTGGGCACTCCAATTTAGTTTGCTATCAATCAAGATGCCCAAGTCCTTCTCCATCTCTGAATTCCCCAATGATTTCCCATTCAGTGAGTACTGGTGACTTCCATTTTTCCTTCCCATATGTATGACCTTACATTTCTCCTCGTTAAACCTCATTTGCCATTTAATGCTCCACCTACCCAGCTTATCCAAATCCCTCTGTAGGTCTGCACTGTCCTCTTTTGTATTAATTGTTTTACATAACTTTGTGTCATCTGCAAATATTGATAATTTACTATTTATCCCGTTGACTATGTCGTTAATAAAGATATTAAATAACATTGGGCCTAGTACAGACCCCTGTGGTACCCCACTAGTGATGCTTACCCAATCTGAGTATATTCCATTTATAACCACCCTCTGCCTTCTATCCTTTAGCCAGTTAGCTACCCACTTGCAGACATTTCCCCCCAGCCCCATCATTCTCATTTTGTATACCAACCTATTATGTGGCACGCTATCGAACGCTTTTGAGAAGTCGAGATACACGACATCCACTGGTTCCCCCTGATCTACTCGAGAGCTAACCTCCTCGTAGAAGTCAATCAGGTTTGTTTGGCAGGAGCGATTCCTCATGAATCCATGTTGGTTCGGGATTAAAAGATTATTAGCATCAAGATGCTCCGTAATTGCCTCTTTAATGAAGCTTTCAAAAATTTTGCCCACAACGGACGTCAGACTCACCGGCCGATAGTTTCCGGCGTCACTTTTCGCTCCCTTTTTGAATATTGGCACTACATTCGCCTGTCGCCAATCAAGTGGCACAGACAACAGTCTCAACAGAGTCCTTAAATATAAGATATAACGGTCTGTCTATCACATTACTTAGTTCCCTTAGTACCCGTGGGTGTATGCCATCAGGTCCTGGTGATTTGTTTATTTTAATGTTACTGAGGCGTTTCTGTACCCTAGCTTGGGTTAAATTTGTCATACTTAGTGGAAGATTAAGTTTGTCGCTTCTCATTTCTCCGGAACAGCACGGCACACAGTGACATCTGAGGCCCAGTCGATGATTGAAGCCATGGCATGGAGTATGTTATGCACACGCCCGGACTGACTGGCGTGTTCGTGTTTAGTGATCCCACTGGACCATGAACCGGAGAGTGCCTGGAGGGGCGTAACTAAGTATCTACCCGATCCGACCAAGGTCGCACGACGGATAACGACGCCAGTGCACCAGGGAGGAACCGAGCAGAGGGAGCAGGTGCTACTCCAGGACAGACCCCGGACACGGCTGTTGACCCACACCGGAGAATACAGGAACAGGCAGGTTAGGCTGGCACACTGACTGGTGTTTATAGGCAGGCACGGCTGGTATGCAGACAGGCGGGCACTGGTAAGCACGACTGGTATGCAGGCAGGGGGTACTGGCAAGCACGGCTGGAGTGCCGACAAAGAGGCACTAGCAGGTTGGAGCACAGACTAGATAAGGTCCAGTACAGACTGGGACTCAGGAACAGAACCGCAGATGCGGTAAACAAGCAGAGCAGGGTGAGACCGCCTGGAGCGGTGAGCAAAGGCAGAGCAGAGCGAGACTGCCTGGAGCGGTGAGCAAAGGCAGAGCAGAGCGAGACCGCCTGGAGCGGTGAGCAAAGGCAGAGCAGAGCGAGACCGCCTGGAGTGGTGAGCAAAGGCAGAGCAGAGCGAGACCGCCTGGAGGGGTGAGCAAAGGCAGAGCAGAGTGAGATCGTCTGGAGCGGTGAGCAAAGGCAGAGCAGAGCGAGACCGCCAGGAGTGGTGAGCAAAGGCAGAGCAGAGTGAGACCGCCTGTAGCGGTGAGCAAAGGTAGAGCAGAGCGAGACCGCCTGGAGCGGTGAGCAAAGGCAGAGCAGAGCGAGACCGCCTGAAGCGGTGAGCAAAGGCAGAGCAGAGCGAGACCGCCTGGAGGGGTGAGCAAAGGCAGAGCAGAGCGAGACCGCCTGGAGCGGCGAGCAAAGGCAGAGCAGAGCGAGACCGCCTGGAGCGGCGAGCAAAGGCAGAGCAGAGCGAGACCGCCTGGAGTGGTGAGCAAAGGCAGAGCAGAGCGAGACCGCCTGGAGCGGCGAGCAAAGGCAGAGCGAGACCGCTTGGAGCGGCGAGCAAAGGCAGAGCGAGACCGCCTGGAGCGGCGAGCAAAGGCAGAGCAGGCAAGAACCGCCGGAGCGGTGAGCAAGACAGAGCAGGCAAGAACCGCCGGAGCGGTGAGCAAGGCAGAGCAGGCAAGAACCGCCGGAGTGGTGAGCAAGGCAGAGCAGGCAAGAACCGCCGGAGCGGTGAGCAAGGCTGAGCAGGCAAGAACCGCCGGAGCGGTGAGCAAGGCAGAGCAGGCAAGAATCGCCGGAGCGGTGAGCAAGGCAGAGCAGGCAAGAATCGCCGGAGGGGTGAGCAATGCAGAGCAGGCAAGAACCGCTGGAGCGGTGAGCAAGGCAGAGCAGGCAGGAACCGCCGGAGCAGTGAGCAAAGGCAGAGCAGAGGGGGCAGGGCTCTGTTCACACGGAACAGACTGGAAGGGAAAGGTAGAACCAGATACACACAAGATACTTGCAATGAAGTAGCGAGTGGACTCTAAACTCACAAACGGGAGTACAGAGACAACGAGTAGGAGTTAGGTACGGGTTCAGACTCTGCAGGAAAAGGGAAGGTACGGACATAGAGAAAAACAGGTAACAGGCTAGGAGAGTATTCAGAAAAGAACAGACACAGCAGCAAGATACAGGAGCGGGTCTAGGTATGCGGCCCCTAGAAGGCGGAACGAACAGTCTAGGAGCGTGTTCAGTCAGGAACAGGCAAGATACAGGAGCGGGTCTAGATATGCGGCCCCTAGAAGGCGGAAAGAAAAGGCTAGGAGCGTGTTCAGACAGGAACAGGCAAGATACAGGAGCAGGTCTAGGTATGCGGCCCCTAGAAGGCGGAAAGAACAGGCTAGGAGCGTGTTCACACTGGCCTGGAAATACAGCCTCCAGGATAGGCAGACAGACATCAGGCTAGAAGATAGTTCAGACAGGACATGGCACATCAACGGCGAAAAGCCATCTGACGGAATCTGATTGCTCATGCATCAGCTTGTATGTGGAGCTGGTTTAAATATCCAATGACTGACAGCAATAGGCTGAGGATGCATTAGGGGTGTGCCCACAGCAGCTACAAGAAACAGGAAGTGACCGGGCCGCCGCCCTAAGCAGCCAGAACAGAGGCAAACAGACAGCATGGAAAGAAGCCAGGCTAGCAGACTGGACTGATGATCAAGTTTGCGATCTTGCATAGTGGGAGATGGTGCCCTATGCAAGAACGCCACCAGGTATGTTACAGAGTGAACTGGCCAAAAATGATCGTTGCAACTGGGGAAAGAAAAAAGAGGAGGTGCAGAAGACTGGCTGGTAGGCTGTGGACAGGACCGGACTGGCAGTCTGCCAAGGTAGGCATATGCCCAGTGGGCCGGTGGCTCTGAACTGCAAAGTGGGCCGCAAGCTCTTTAAAACTTTTAAATGAAGCCCCTGTGTGCCCGCACTGCCTCTCCTCCACGCGCTGACAAAGGCCGTCTGTGCGCGCACACCCTGACAAGGCCGTACAGCATCCGTGGCAGCCCTTGTCATCACGTGCACGCCACCATGGCCCTTGTCACCACGTGCACGCCACCGCGGCCCTTGTCAGCGCGTGGAAAAGAGACAGTGCGGGCACACAGGGGCTTCATTTTAAAGGGTTTTTTTTAACTCATCGGTACCAGCAAACTGAGATCAGCTCCTCTGCATGTCAGATGCTGCACATGCTGCAACTCCTCAACCATCTCCTCCCTCTCCCATCTCAGGGACCTGGGTGAGTCCCAAATAGAAACATTTATGTATATGCAGCATTCACAGTTTTACCAGTATAATGTATATATAATATATAGGTGATACTGTAACCTATATAATGTATACACAGCAGTAGCAGTATCACCTATATACTGTATATACAGCAGTTATATAGGTTATACTGCAATTATACACAGCAGCTGCTGTAATATATGTAGACAGCTGTATTTAATTGCAGTATCACCTACATAACATATATACAACAGTTACCGTATCACCTACATAATGTATATACACCATTCTATATATATTATACAGGTGATACTGCTGTCTGTATATTATATAGGTGATACTGTGACTATGCACAGCAGTCGCAGTATCACCTACATAACATATACACAGCAGTCACAGTATCACGCATATAATGTATGTACAGCAGTCTCAATATGATATACATTCAGTAGTTGAATATGCTGAATATATATCATATATATCTCTTATAAGATATATATCTTCTATAAGATATACAGTATATGTGTCTCCTATGTGATACATCCATCATAATGTAGTATATAGTGTAATGCAGTCTTAATATAGTGTGTAAGGTAGAGTTGTGTATATATTGTATATAGTGTAGAGATGTTTATATAGTATGATTATAGGTATATAATGTCGAATCCACACTATATACACTGCTATATCTCTACACTGTATAGTATATATACCGCTCCACTCTATCTTCCTTAATACAGCGTATGTTGTGTATACTTCTCCTGTCCTCTATACATGGTGTATATATGTGTATGTGTGTGTATATATATATAAACTAGCTATTGAACCCGTTCTACGCCCGGGTGGCGAGCATTTTTATTGGTATATGGTCTCCCATGCTGGTATGTGCTGCCCCCATCCTGTCCCCACCATCCTATCCTGGTATGCATGTCACCCCTCATCCCCATCCTGGTATGCATGGCACCCCTCATCCCTATCCTGGTATGCATGGTACCCCTCATCCCCAATCCTGGGATGCATGGCTCCCTCATCCCCAATCCTGGTATGCATGGCTCGGTCATCCCCAATCCTGTTATACATGGCTTGGTCATCCCCAATCCTGGTATGCATGGTCCCCTCACCCACCAATCCTGGTATGCATGGCACCCCTCATCCCCAATTCTAGTATGCATGGCACCCCTCATCCCCAATCCTGGTATGCATGGCACCCATCATCCTCAATCCTGGTATGCATGGCACCCCTCATCCCCAATCCTGGTATGCATGGCACCCCTCATCCCCAATCCTGGTATGCATGGCACCCCTCATCCCCAATCCTGGTATGCATGGTCCCCTCACGCCCCCAATCCTGGTATGCATGGTCCCCTCACCCCCCCAATCATGGTATGTGTGGCACCCCTCATCCCACAGTCCTGGTATGCATGGCCCCCTCACCCCACAATCCTGGTATGTGTGGCCCCCTCACCCCTCAATCCTGGTATGTGTGGCTCCCTCATCCCTTTAACGCTACTCACATACAAAAAAATAAACACTTATACTCACCTTTCTTCCCTGTGCTCCAGTGCTGCGGTGTTCTGTTCTGCCGGAGGCAGGGGGAGAAGTGCGGCGCCGGAGCACTGCGCTGTCAGGCGCCATTTTGCTGAAGACACACTGCCAATGTGTCTTCAGTAAAATGGCGCCGGATAGCACTACGTGCATGCGCCGATCCGATGCCTCACTCCTGCCCCGCGCCGCAGCAACGCTCCTCCCGGTCAGGTAAGTATGTAAGTATGGCACCAGAGATCGCGGTATGCGTTCAGTGTCTACACATACCGCGATCTCCGGCGCCATACACCTCCTCTTACCTGTAACGGCAGGATGCCTGCTTCTGGCTGGAGACAGACTGCGTGTCGCGCATGCGCAGTCTATAAAGGTTTCAGAGAGAGACACACATCCCCGGTTATATTATAGATAAGCATCACTCGATTAATTAAGGAAAAAGTGGAGGACTCTTCTTTATTAGCCCTTGTGGTAAAGTTTCGGATTCATAACAGAACATTTCTCTGTTATGGAACCGAAACATGGCCACAGGGGCTAATTTATATTAAAAATCTTGTCTTCAGCACTTTATTAATAGGGAATGAGTGCAATAGAACTAGATATTTGAGTATATTGAGTATCTCGACACTGCTAATATAAAAGGAGAAATCCTACCACAATAACATAAGTTCGTGATTGAGATTTGACTTTGTGATTTCGAAAGTACCTGTTTTTTATATATAAAAATGTATTTTTTTAAATTAATTGGAAATAAAAATTATTTAATTTTAATAATTGTGTTTATATCTTCCTTGGAAACTGGGCTGATTCAGCTTGAGTTTGTTTGTTAATATGATACCTTGAACCGGAAGTTGTAATCTATTGACCTTCCTTTTGATATATTTTAGTTTTAAGATGTAGCATGTAGCAGAGCTCAGAAAGCTAATCCCACCCACATCGCAGCTTTCTGTGCACATTGTCTATTGACAGTGAGCTGCTTATCAAAGGAGGACCACTTGGCACAATGAAGCTAGTCTGAGCAGAGATAATCTCCTGGTGATAAAACATTCATTGTATGTAAAGAATAGCACACAGCCTGATAAGTGACACACCCCGGAAATTTGTGTCTCAGCCCCTACCTCATGCTGTCCTCAGATTACATAGCAAAAACTTGCTGACAAATTCCAATTAAGCACTAAAACAGTTCAGTGTATATGTCATTTTTAGGTATTTTTGTTCTGTAATATTTCTCACAAAGGTAAAGATAATCTCAACTAGCGGAGAATAGCTCTGTACATGTGGAATCAGTCTTCACCTAGCAGCAGTACAGGCTGCGGGTATAGCCAGCCTAGCCATCATCCAATTACAGTGGGTCTGACTCTTATACCTACTGGCTATCTGTTATTTTTGGGAATTATTCTCTGGCTATATACCGTACATTTCATTACACTGCAGCCTGTACATGACAAGATTGGGCCAGGTCCACCAGAATGGGAGTTTGTCTTACTTAGGATTATTCCCCTTTATGACATCCATATGTTCTAATTGGGCATTCAGACAAGGGATGTAATGAAACGATTTAAATGAATTATCTATTGGAATTTTCAATTTAAAAAGTTTAAATCCAAAATAGTTTATTTTACATTGTAGCGATGCATCAACCACATGTAAATCATGGGGTAATAAATTACTATTTGCATGAAATTGTCCAGGATTAGTGTTGAGCCACCCCCGTAGTGTTCGAGTTCGGTTCGGTTCGTCGAACACCCGTATGTTCGTCGAACTGTTCATCGAACTGTTTGTCGAACACCTTCGAACACCGTTAAAACCAATGGCAGGCAAAAAAAAACACATAGAAACACATAGAAAACACTTCAAAGGTGTCCAAAAGCTGACAAACTGCTCAGAAGATACAACTAACACAAGGAAAAGTGACAAGTACATATAGTCATGCGAAAAGAAAAGAGGTGGAGGAGTAAAAGGAGGAGGAGACACAGATACAGTTATATAAAAAAGTTTGGGCACCCCTATTAATCTTAAGCTTAATGTTTTATAAAAATTGCTGTTTTTGCAACAGCTATTTCAGTTTGATATATGTAATAACTGTTGGACACAGTAATGTTTCTGCCTTGAAATGAGGTTTATTGTACTAACAGAAAATGTGCAATCTGCATTCAAACAAAATTTGACAGGTGCATAAGTATGGGCACCTCACCAGAAAAGTGACATTAATATTTAGTAGATCCTCCTTTTGCAAAAATAACAGCCTCTAGTCGCTTCCTGTAACTTTTAATGAGTTCATGGATCCTGGATGAAGGTATTTTTGACCATTCCTCTTTACAAAACAATTCCAGTTCAGTTAAGTTTGATGGTCGCCGAGCATGGACAGCCCTCTTCAAATGATCCCACAGATGTTCAATGATATTCAGGTCTGGGGACTGGGATGGCCATTCCAGAACATTGTAATTTTTCCTCTGCATGAATGCCTGAGTAGATTTGGAGCGGTGTTTTGGATCATTGTCTTGCTGAAAGATCCATCCCCTGCGTAACTTCAACTTTATCACTGATTCTTGAACATTATTGTCAAGAATCTGCTGATACTGAGTGGAATCCATGCGTCCCTCAACTTTAACAAGATTGCCGGTGCCGGCATTGGCCACACAGCCCCAAAGCATGATGGAACCACCACCAAATTTTATTGTGGGTAGCAAGTGTTTTTCTTGGAATGCTGTGTTTTTTTGCCGCCATGCATAACGCTTTTTTGTATGACCAAACAACTCAATCTTGGTTTCATCAGTCCACAGGACCTTCTTCCAAAAAGAAATTGGCTTCTCCAAATGTGCTTTTGCATACCTCAGCCGACTCTGTTTGTGGTGTGCTTGCAGAAACGACTTCTTTCGCATCACTCTCCCATACAGCTTCTCCTTGTGCAAAGTGCGTTGTATAGTTGACCGATGCACAGTGACACCATCTGCAGCAAGTTGATGCTGCAGCTCTCTGGAGGTGGTCTGAGGATTGTCCTTGACTGATCTCACCATTCTTCTTCTCTGCCTTTCTGATGTTTTTCTTGGCCTGCCACTTCTGGCCTTAACAAGAACTGTCCCTGTGTTCTTCCATTTCCTTACTATGTTCCTCACAGTGGAAACTGACAGGTTAAATCTCTGAGACAGCTTTTTGTATCCTTCCCCTGAACAACTATGTTGAATAATTTTTGTTTTCAGATCATTTGACAGTTGTTTTGAGGAGCCCATGATGCCACTCTTCAGAGGAGACTCAAACAGGAGAACAACTTGCAAGTGGCCACTTTAAGTAGCTTTTCTCATGATTGCATACACCTGGCTATAAAGTTCAAATCTCAATGAGGTTACAAAACCAAAAAAAGTGCTTTAGTAAGTCAGTAAAAAGTAGGTAGGAGTATGTAAAACAAGAAAATGATAAGGGTGCCCATACTTATGCACCTGTCAAATTTTGTTTGAATGCAGATTGCACATTTTCTGTTAGTACAATAAACCTCCTTTCAAGGCAGAAACATTACTGTGTCCAACAGTTATTACATATATCAAACTGAAATAGCTGTTGCAAAAACACCAATTTTAAGAAAACATTAAGCTTAAGATTAATAGGGGTGCCCAAATTTTTTCATATAACTGTATAGGCATGTCATGCCCTTCTAAAACCAAAAAAGTGCGAAGCTGACACGGCCAGTCCGTTCCTGCCCGTGCGACCTCCGTGTCGCCGGGTTTGTGCAAGAGCCGCAGTGGACCCTGACGGCCAGCCCCCCTCTCCCAATACTGGTGCCTGTCCGCTGGTGGGTCGAGCGAGCCCCCCTGCGGTGGAGGCAGGTCTAATCTTTTTAATTTAAATTGTCTCTCTAATTTGAATGAATACACTTTAAATCGTTTTACAAGGATCTATTGGAGGGCAAGTCTCATGCCAGCAGCCACGGTAATTCCAGCTCCAGTAGCGTCCACTAAAGCTGCTGTAGTTAAAAAGCTTTTATAAGGATCGAGCTTGGCGGTCCACCGCAAGGCGTCCTACTGCCAGTCCCAGCCCCTGTGCCTTGGGGTGCCTCCCCGATGCTCTTCACTGAGTGTCCCAGGGGCCCGAACCATTTCCTTTGAAAAAATTAAGTGTCCAAACTACAGGTGGTGTAGCTTGCTTAATAGCTGGGATAATCCGCTGACTAGCAGACACTGCTACTAGGCACAAAGTATTTCCTGGGCTAGATGCAGTTAAAAATTTGTAATAGATACTCTCGTTGGATGCTGAGAAAGCATTCCATAGAGTCTCCTGGCACGCCATATATTATTCTCTTAAAAAGCTTAGGGTAGGGGTCTAGGGGACTCTTTTATAGCCAAAATCACGGCCCTGTATCGCAATACGTCACATAGGCTGAAGATAAATGGAACATTTTCATCACCTTTCATAATCACCAATGGGACAAGGCAGGGATGTCCTCTGTCCCCTCTCTTATAAATCCTAGTGACAGAGCACCTGCTCTCATCAATTCGCGATAACCCTAATATTAGGTGGATTGAGGTGGGAGACACCGAGTACAAGTGCTCTGCATTTGCTGATGATGTCCTAGTATATATCACTCAATCACATATATCCATCCCTGCTGTTATGGCTGAAATAGATCACTTTGTTACATGGTCAAATTTTAAAATCAATGCAGCGAAGTCTGAGGCCTTCGATGTCTCCCTCCCCAAATCCATACAGGATTCCATCCAGTCCAACTTTCCCTTTGCCTGGCCCTCACAGGGTATCAAATACTTAGGAATTCGTATTCATAGAGGCCTCTCCCGTCTATGTTATCTTAATTTTGGGCCCTTTATTGAACAACTCCATACAGACCACGGTTGGCAAGTTAGAACTGTAAGATTCACTACGTGAACCACTGGTGTTTTGTGGAAAAGCACATGTACACTGTGTTCCAAATTATTATGCAAAAAGTGTTTAGGAGTGATAAGGTAAGATTTTTTTTGTTTGTCAGTTAAACTCATTGATGGTGATGTGTGTCAGGGCTCTTTATATCACTGTAAGCAATTGCAGACACCTGTGCTAATTAGTTTGGCAGGTGTGTCCAATGAAAGGCAAGACTACTTAAGAAGGCTGTCCCACATTATTAAGCAGCCTACATTTTCTGCTGCTGAGAAGCAACAAATTGTGGAATGTTTAGGTCAAGGCATGACTACAATCAACATTGCCAAGACACTTCATCCTGATCATCGCACAATCAAGAAGTATGTAGCTGATTCACAGCACACACGTGTGCGTGCTGATAAGGGAAAATTGAGGACTCTTTAATACAGGCAATTACGTCAGGTTAAAAGAGCAGCGGCAAAAAAGCCTTGTCATAGCAGCAGACAAGTTTTTGAAGCTGCTGGTGCCTCCAACGTCCCCCGAACAACAAGATGCAGGGTCCTTCAGCGGTTTGCAGCTGTGCGTAAGCCATCCTGTCGACCTCCTCTATCCACTATACACAAGCTGAAACGGCTCCAGTGGGCCAAACAATACATGAAGACTGACTTCAAAACTGTTTTGTTCACCAATGAGTGCCGTGCAATGCTTGATGGTCCAGATGGATGGAGTGGAGGATGGCAGGTTGATGGACACCCCATGCAAACACGGCTACGGCGCCAACAAGGAGGAGGTGGAGTAATGTTTTGGGCTGGAATCATGGGGAGAGAGATTGTTGGCCCCTTTAGGATCCCTGAAGGGGTAAAGATGAACTCCATAATGTATGTGGAGTTTCTCAATCAGCACTTCCTGCCATGGTTCAAGAAGAAGAACGGTGTATTCCGCAGCAAGATCATTTTCATGCATGATAATGCACCGTCTCATGCTGCACATAACACATCTGCATCTCTGGCTGATATGGGCATAAAAGGGGACAAACTTATGGTGTGACCCCCATGCTCCCCTGACCTCAACCCCACTGAGAACCTCTGGAGCATCATCAAAAGGAGTGTCTATGATGGCGGGAGACAGTTCACATCTAAGCAACAGCTCTGGGAGGGTATTCTGTCCTCATGCAAAACAACTGAAGCAGAAACCATCCAAAACCTGACAAATTCAATGGACGAGAGAGTTCAGAAGCTCCTTTCGAACAAGGGGTCCTATGTGCAAATGTAACATCACCTAGAATAAAGTTTTGAGTTGAAAACTGTTTGATTTCAGTTTCTAATAACCTGCTAATGCTTATAATTTCAAAAATGACCATTTTTTGTTCTTTATTAAAATGAAAAGGTTGATCGAAGAGTGTGGGGGATCTAAGAATGTGGCAACCCAGTAGTCAGGATTATTTTGAATTCTGACAATCTGAGGGTCATGTTACAGGTAGTGCAGCAAGAAGGCACTCATGTGTCTTGCGCATCTAGGAGCCCCAAAATTATTTTCCGGGCTAGATGCAGCTAAAAATTATTATTCATTTGAAAGCTGGTGGAGCTTAGTATAGATGGCCTAATAGAATCAGTACTGCAAACTGCTTCAAGGCCCAAATTATTTTCCAGCCAAGATACAGATAAACATGATTAGTAA
Source organism: Phyllobates terribilis (assembly GCF_046119375.1). Taxonomy (NCBI): domain Eukaryota; kingdom Metazoa; phylum Chordata; class Amphibia; order Anura; family Dendrobatidae; genus Phyllobates; species Phyllobates terribilis. Next base: position 372,448,234 of record NW_027362767.1, read on the forward strand.
TTTTAAATCTGGTGGAGTTTAGTATAGATGGCCTAATAGAATCAGTACTGCAAACTGCTACAAGGCCCAAATTCTTTTCCAGCCAAGATACAGATAAACATGATTAGTAATTTGAAAGCTTAAAATGGTTGGTGAGGTGATTTTAACAAATCATCAAGCTTTTACTCTCCCCAGGATGATACAGGGGTAGAAAAGTTGTTTCGGATCCATGATTTGTTCATCTTTATGAACGTGAGTCTGTCTACATTATCAGTGGAGAGCCACGTGCGCTTATCTGTCAGCACACCACCAGCAGCGCTGAACACATGTTCAGACAGAACGCTGGCTGCGGGGCATGACAAGATCTCCAAGGCGTAAGTGGCGAGCTCCAGCCATTTATCCATATTGGAAGCCCAGAAAGAGCAAGGGTCCAGTGACACAGTCATGGCTTCAATGTTTACTTGGAGATACTCCTGTACCATCGTCTCTAGGCGTTGACTATGTGTCAGACTTCTTGTCTCCTGTGGCCTTGCAAAGGATGGGCTAAAAAGTGGTGAAATGATTCCGCAAAATTGATGTTACCAGCAGATACTGTGTTTCTGTTACGTTTTGAGTGCTGAACACTCGACGGTCCCACGGTTGGCAAGTTGGAACTGTGAGATTCACTACGTGCACCACTAGTGTTTTGTGGAAAAGCACATGTAAGATTCTGCAACAGTCTCTGCTGATACTCCTGCATCTCTTTCTATGGCAGGAAAAATTTCTGCAAATTTACTTTTGTACCGGGGATCTAACAGTGTGGCAACCCAGTAGTCAGGATTATTTCTAATTCTCACAATTCGAGGGTCATGTTGCAGGTAGTGCAGCAAGAAGGCACTCATGTGTCTTGCGCATTCAGGAGCACCAAGTCCCTGTTGTGTTGGTGGCGAGGTAACAATCATGCTTCCTTCCTCTGCCCTCTCCCCCCAACCTCGCACAACAGAAATGTGATCAAGGTCTCCCTCATCTGATGAGTCTTCCATCAGTTCGTCCTCCACTTCTTCCTGGGCTCCTGCACCTTCCTCACTAGTTTGGCTGCTACCATTCGAACTGGTAAAACCATTTCCCCCACCCTCACATGCCTGCCGCCTTGGTGCTGCCGACCGTCTGGACCTTGCTGATGTTAGCCCTTCCGCATACAACTCCTCCTCCTCTACTTCCTCGAACCTCCTCTTGTGCCACCACCTGACTCCGAATTCTGTTTAACATGTGCTTCAGCATGTAACTCACCGGAATAGTCATGCTAATAATGGCATCGTCAGCACTAAACATCTTCGTCGCCATTTCAAAACTGTGCAGAAGGGTGCATAGGTCCCTGATCGGAGACCACTCCTCCAGCGTGATTTGCCCCACCTCTGGATCTCGTTGGCCCAGGCTATACGTCAGAACGTATTGCACCAGGGTTTGTCGGTGCTGCCACAGTCGCTGCAACATGTGCAGAGTTGAATTCCACTGGGTAGGCACATCGCATTTTAGCCGGTGAAGTGGCAGGTCCAACGACTTCTGTAGAGATGTAAGTCGCTGAGCTGCGGGATGCGAACGGCGGAAGTGAGCACACAGCGACCGTTCCCTCTGCAGAAGGCCATCTAGTCCGGGATAGTGGGCTAAAAATTGCTGGACAACCAGGTTCAACACGTGAGCCATACAAGGCACGTGTGTGACATTGCCCCGGCGAAGGGCCGCACCCAGGTTTGCAGCATTGTCGCACACGGCCTTCCCTGGTTTCAGGTCCAGTGGAGACAACCATTCATGAAACTGGTTCTCCAGAGCTGACCACAACTTCTCAGCTGTGTGACTCACATTTCCCAGACATTTCAAAGTAAAAACCGCCTGATGACGTTGAGCCCTGCTGCCAGCATAGTAAGGAGGTGTGCAGGATCCCTTCTGAACAGTTAGAAAGCTTCTGGCATGACCAGACACGCTTTGGGTGCAGGTGTAGGACCGAGAGGAGGTTGAGAAGGCAGAAGCAGTGGAGGAACTTCGAGATAAAGAGCATTGACGCACAACTCGTGGGGACGGCAAGACTTGGACAGCAGCCCCTTGTCCTGCTGTCACCATAGTTACCCAGTGCCCAGTCAGCGACATGTAACGCCCCTGTCCATGCCTACTCGTCCAAGTGTCTGTGGTGAAATGCACCCTGTCACACACAGAGTTTCTCAAAGAAGCGGTGATGTTGTGTGCGACATGCTGGTAGAGTGCAGGCACACCTTTCTTTGAGAAGTAGTGCCGACTGGGCATCTGGTACTGGGGCACTGTGACGGACATAAGGTCTCGAAAATCCTCTGTGTCCACCAGGCGGAAAGGCAGCATTTCTGTAGCCAAGAGCTTGCAGATGGTGAAATTCAACCTCTTAGCTTTCTCATGGCTAGGAAGAAATGGTCTTTTACTTGTCCACATCTGAGGGACCGAGGGCTGGCTGCTTTGCTTAGACGGGGTTGAGAAGGGTGTCCCCGGCAAACTGCCGGTCTGTGAGGAAGATGCAGGCGGACATGTTAGGTTGCCTTGATCCAAAGGTGGTGCTATCGATGTCGGACAGCGCTGAACACCAGTTGGTGTTTCCACCTCCAAAGAAAATGATGACCTGCCAATCACGCTGGCTGTTGCGGGTAAAGAGGTGGCAGGTCTGCGTCCAAAAACAGGTGTGACTGCTGTCCCCCCAGTCTGGGGGATGAAGAGGCCGCGGATGCACAAGATGTGGCAGACGGTGGTTGGCCCAGTCGGCTGGGCCGCATTGTAGCACAGTGAGCTTCCCACTGCAACTTATGCTTCATATCCATGTGCCAGTTCATGCATGAAGTACTCAAACTATGTATTTTTTGGCCTCTACTTAGCTTTTGCTGACAAGTGTTACAGATAACACGAGTTGGGTCATCCTTATCGATCTGAAAAAATGCCCAGGCTATGCAAGGCTTAGCACCCATGCTACCTGAAGAGCCACCACGACTTGTGGTCAGAGGCAGAGTTGTGTTTGAGGATGCAGTTGTTGACGTGCGTCCAGTACTACGTCTCTGTCCAGGAAGGCGCAACCTGACCTCGTCGTCACTAGCATCCTCCTCCACCTCCTCTGCTGACCTCATCGACTGGCTGACTGTGGGTTGACAGTAAGTGGGATCTCCAACCTCGTCATCATCACCCTGTGTGTTATCACACCCGTCGTCCTCAGAGCCAACCTCTTCCTGCCCTGACAAAAAACTCAAGTGGTCGCTCCAATCAGGTATTTGAGTCTCATCATCGTCTTCCTCATTGTCTCCACCAACAGGAGTTACAGTTTGGGAATGAGGGTCTACATTATGGTCAGAACCTTCTGCATCTGGTCCTGGATCCGACTCATAAAGATTCTGGGCATCAGTGCAGATCATTTCCTCGTCTGGATTCACAGAAGCTCTGGAGCCGACCTCTGATTCCCAGGCTATAGTATGAGTAAACAGCTCTGCAGACTCAACCATCTGTTCTACCCCATACTCAGGCGGGCAGCTGGAGACTTGGGAGCTGTGAGGAAGCAAGTGCGATTGGGGTGACACCTCTGAGGACTGGAGTGTTTGTGATGTTGAAGTTGAGGTGGAGGAGAGCCCACTTAAAGGAGCACTTGATATCCGTTGAAGCACCTGCTGTTTTTGTGCCTCATCGGGAATTTGTAGCAATTGGCGTGGCCGTAAGAAAGAGATCTTATCACATTGTCCGCTAAAAGAAGTAGACATCTTAGTTTGGCTGGAAGATGGTCTTTCTTCTGCAGATGTTACTGTTGCTTTAACACCTACCCCACGGACACAACCTTTTTTCCCCTTCCCAACACACCTATTCCCCTTTCCACTAGCAGCAGGCCTTTTTCCACTCATTTTGGTGGTTAACTAATTGACAACTCTGGAGTTGTTTGCACAAAAAAACAATGGATGGGAACCGAGCAGAGCTGAGTGGCCAAACTGTGGTATTAGCCCAAAAGTATTGGCTGGGTTAGATGCAGATAAAAATTATTTTGAATTTGCAAACTGGTGGAGGTTAGTATAGATGGACTAATAGAACAAGTCCCACACACTGCTACAAGCCCAAGCCCAAATATTTTTTCAGAGCTAGATGCAGATAAAAATTATTTTGAATTTGCAACCTGGTGGAGGTTAGTATAGATGGACTAATAGATCAAGTCCCACATACTGCTACAAGCCCAAGCCCAAATATTTTTCAGAGCTAGATGCAGATAAAAATAATTTTGAATTTGCAACCTGGTGGAGGTTGGTATAGATGGACTAATAGAACAAGTCACACACACTGCTACAAGCCCAAGCCCAAATATTTTTTCAGAGCTAGATGCAGATAAAAATTATTTTGAATTTGCAACCTGGTGGAGGTTAGTATAGATGGACTAATAGAACAAGTCCCACACACTGCTACAATCCCAAGCCCAAATATTTTTTCAGAGCTAGTTGCAGATAAAAATTATTTTGAATTTGCAACCTGGTGGAGGTTAGTATAGATGGACTAATAGAACAAGTCCCACACACTGCTACAAGCCCAATCCCAAATATTTTTTCAGAGCTAGATGCAGATAAAAATTATTTTGAATTTGCAACCTGGTGGAGGTTAGTATAGATGGACTAATAGAACAAGTCCCACACACTGCTACAAGCCCAAGCCCAAATATTTTTTCAGAGCTAGATGCAGATAAAAATTATTTTGAATTTGCAACCTGGTGGAGGTTAGTATAGATGGACTAATAGAATGATGCTATGCCCAAAAGGTTTTACTTGGCTAGGTGCAGTAAAAAAAATTGTATTCTATACACAGGTGGTGTAGCTTGCAACACAGATAGGCTACTCCACTGACTAACACACACTGCAAGAGGCCAAAAAGGATTTGCTTAGCTAGATTTAGCCAAATGCTGTGAAAAAAACTTGCACAAAACTGGCACAGACCTGCCTGGCAAAAAATGATAGGAACTGATGTAACCTAGCCCTCAAAAGGACTGCAATTACTATTAGTCTTTACTCCCAACCTATCTATTTAAGAGCACAGACCTGCCTGATAAAAGTGATAGGAACTGATGTAACCTAGCCCTCAAAAGGACTGCAATTACAATTAGTCTTTACTCCCAACATATCTATTTAAGAGCACAGACCTGCCTGATAAAAGTGATAGGAACTGATGTAACCTAGCCCTCAAAAGAACTGGAATTACAATTAGTCTTTACTCTAAACCTATTTATTTAAGAGCACAGACCTACCTGATAAAAGTCGTAGGAAATGATGTAACCAAGTCCTCAAAAGGACTGCAATCACAACTATTCCCTACTCCCAAGCTATCTGTAGATTTGTGCGAAAATTGGCTTGAAATTAACACTCAAAGTATAGCACACACAGCAACAGCAGTGCCGTCTAACACGCAGCTGCAGCAGTGAGAAAATGGTGGCGACGTGGAAAATGGCTGGGTCTTATAGGGCAAGGACATGTGACATACACAGCCAATGACACATGCCCTTGCTTGTGTGAAAAAAAGCAGTTCGCTCCGTGTGTGCGCTGCTGATAGGCTGACAGATTGCACCTCCCCACTGTAAATGCGGGAAAGAGAAAAAAAATGGAGATCTTCATTATTTCTGCAGAGATCCATCCCCTGCCCCTCCCCCCGCCCCGCTGTACACTCAAACTGCGTATTAACATTAATTTTCAGCATTACTGAGAAAAAATCCAGTTATGATTTTGGTGCACAAACATTTATCGAACATAACCTCGAACAGCCGAATTTTTTTCAAATTGTTCGTGTTCGCCGAACGGCTCGAACACCGCCCAAAACAGCTCGAATTTGAGATTGGCGAACAGTTCGAGTCGAACACCGCTCATCTCTATCCAGGATGTTACATTCTTTGTAACATTTAATGGAATTGGCCCATAAATACGAGTAGAGAAGCCAGATAGGGAAAATATTTCTGCTGAGGAACACAAATAAGTTGTTCCTTCACCAGCTTCAGTCTAATCTTCCACTTGATGTTTTATCTTATTTGGGTCTTATCAGAAGATCCAGCTCAGTGGAGAGGACCTTATACTTGGATAAATACCTACAAGATAGAGGGATATAAACCACCGAGAAAGCTAAAGACCTCAACAGAAGGATGGATGCTCTGCAGAAACGCTGTACATATAGTGTCTAGTCTGGGACTCAAGATAGATATCATTAACTCCTTTAGGATCATGGTGTGGTTTGGTCTTCAAAACTCAGAAAATGTTTTTAATATTTTCATTCTAATAATCTGTTATACTTTTTTTGATTTTCATTCTGACATGGTCGCATGTGGCTTTGTTGAACTGGTAATCTAATTATAACAAGTAATCATTTATTTATTTCTGTTGCTTATATCCATAGAGGTCTGACAGCTAAGATCTCCATCAACCGGGGATAGTGGTCTCATATCCCATTGAATGGAGCCACTGTCACACATGTGCACTGACAATCCATTCAGAGTCTATAGGACTGACAAAGATAGAAAAATACAGACCTTGACTGGGGTAGGTGATAACTTCTTTTAAAAGGTAGACCCCTGTGTGGCATCATTTTGGGGTACATCAATGCATTTATTTTTCAAGAATTTAGAATATTAAAAAAAAATGCTAAATGTATTTTTTTACTCGTGTAAAGAGCGGTCTCTATATTATCTGCAGGTACCTATGCTCTCGTAATGGTTTTCCTAGGCCAAGTGGTCAGCCGAAAATATTAGAGACAAGTCCAATTTTGATTACTCAGATGACATCCAATTGCTGTCCAATTTTCACGGAGTGCAAGAATAGAGAAAGTGGGGAATTTTTTTTATTTCTCCACCTGTGAAAAAAACAGATGAACCTCGGACCACACTCTGATCAGACTTTGATCAAAGACTGATCAGAAAAATCTGTCAGTTTTTCTCACACGTGGAAAAATTGGATATGTGAATGAGCCCTAAATATAATAAATAGTAAATAGTGTAAAAAGAAACACAAAAAAAATAATAAAAAATGTAATAGAAACTTAATGCTAAACAGCAAAATAATGACATGAAAAAATCACGTTATACAATAAAAAATAAATAAAGCAAACAAAAAAATGAAAGAGGTATGGCTCTGTGAATGTCGTAGTTTATGGATTAAAAATGTTTTAAACAAGTTTTCAATCTCAAAATATACTATATATACATAGAACTTACTTTGGGCGCTGATCAGATCATATGGAAAAAAAATACATTTTTGCAGTTTCAATTAATCTCAGAATTCCATTACTCTAAACCCCATGTTATGTATGTGCCAATAAATCAAAGTGCGTTATGTCAATCTTGTCAGCTTTATTATTGCCTGCATGCAGTAATCAGAGAGAGAGAGGTTATTTAAAACAAAAGGAGGAAATAAAGTGGGGGTAGCTTGATTTGCACATGACAATGACATGCTTCAATTTTCTCTCCTTAGTGTCATTCTCCGGGAGTGAGAAGGTCTGGTGTCTGGTGCATAATGCTATTAAATGTTTTAAAGAAAAATTTAAAGTGGATGTGTCGCTGGGAGCCAAATTTTTAATAAAAGACTAGTGCAAAAATGATTTTAAGCCAAAAATATTTGCACAGGAGCTACCTGCGCTGGGTTAGAGTAGGTGCGTATACATTATCTTATTCTTAATCTTTACCCATTTTTTTATTTTGTATTTTATTTTTTATGTCGGACAACTCATTTAACTTCATGGTCTAATGTGAGTATGCAGCCTGAAATCTGACTCCTTTCCTGTCACTTGTTTAGACTTCTTCTCTGTGCTTCCTCATGGCATATACTGCTTTATTGTTTGCTCGTATATAGAAGCAGAAACCCACTGCGAAACCACCAAGAGACATTACATTGAATTCACTGAGGATTCACAATCCTTTAATTCAGCTGATCAGCTGTTAGGGGTCTTGGGAATCAGACGTTCACCGACCAGTGGCCTATTCTAAAGATCAGTCATCAATATTAAAGTCCCTGAACACCCATTTACAGAGGACCTGTCACCACTGCTGACATGTCTGTTTTCGTAAATACTTTCATTCCCTATGAAATAGCAAACGTGGAGCATCTTTTCCCATAGTTCTGCCTTATATTGTTCCTCTGTTATTCCTTCTCAATATTTTTTAATATTATGAAAGCTAATTGCTACCATTCCTCTTGTCAAAGGAGCAGGTCCTTACATATCTGTTACTGTCAGCTCTGATTGGGCAATGTCACACTGTTTGGGGACACACCCAGTAACACCCAGTTGTCAATTTATTCGTAAATTTGTATGAGGATTAACAGAGGAGTTTTTACATCTCCACCAAAACCAGCCCCCATGAAGTGTTCTTATGTTGCCAGGCCTGCTGTATTCATTCTGTGGGCGGCGCTGGTGATAGAACAGACATTGGAACCAGAAGTTCTGGTGGGACCAGCAGTGCCATCTAGACTGGCAGTATGGATGTGCTTTCTGGCTGGAGTTATCAGCTCCCTTCTCCAGCCAACTGGAGAGCACCACACCCTACTTAAGCTTCAAGCTTATTGTTGGAAGCTGCCAGATATAGCCTTGTGCTCCTTTTGGTTTAGCCCTTGTAGTATTATTGTTCCTTGTTTTGCCCTTGGCTTGGTTTTTGGCTATTTTTACGTAAAATGATTTTGTATTTTTCCTGTCTTCTTGGTTCTGCACCGGCTATCTGACCACTCCTGCCAACCTTCAGCTTATTCCAAAGCCCCAGCCCAGGGGCCACTGTTTAAGTCCAGATCCCTGTACAGGGGCTAAAGAGTGAAGGCCAGTACAACCCCTGGGATCCGGTAAGCGGAGTGGCTTGTGCTAAGTCTGTCTGTGGTAGGCATTTTTAGAGCTGCCAGGTGACCACTGATAGAACATCATTACAGGAGTGGTACAATACTGGAGTGCTAAAACTACACGCCCAAAAATTGTTATTTCAAGAAGAATGCAAGTTTTTCAGACAGTAGTCATGTCAGGAGAGGAGACAGATCCTCGCAGAGTGGCATCAGATAGTGTCGCATAGATGCATCCTATCAGAATAAGTGAATGCGTTTCACTCCTTACATAGCATAATCCATTTCCTTTGCACTGAATTTTACAACTCATGTTCAAATTCTCTATATCGTTTCCAATTTATATATAGCTTGCCAAACCATTTACATGATCAACTGTAGAAATCAGCTCCTCTAGGACAGACCATGACCGGTCCTCTTGAACAGAAGTGTTTATTTTCTTGCCTTTTTTTTCCACTAGATATTTCACTAATCCTTATCCCAGCTGGAAGCACAAATGCAAGATTGCAACGGCAGCCAGGAAAGTTCTCGCTGTGTTATGTTTGTCAGTTATCTGAATAATTATTATGGAAATCATCCTTGACATTCTAAAGAGGCACATGACACCATTAAATGATTTGTATCCAATTTCCTTTCTCACTGTGTTTGGCCTGGTGTTCACGTAGATATTGATAAAACATTAACAAATAAGAACTTAGAATAAACTTAGATTGTGTAACATTGCGGGAGCTTAATGAGATGAAGTATATGCCCTGGGATGCCCATTGGGTTTTATATACAGACATAAAGATTGGGTCTAAGTTAACTCTATTGTGAATGTTCCATTTAAAGGAGAACTCCAGTTTAAAATATGCATTAAAGAGATTTTTCCAAATATCAAAAATTATACTATATCCGTAGTTATTCCCTATTTATTGCTCAGGGTCTGACCACTGGGACCTATCTAAAGAAAAGTGTTTAGAAAAGCCACATTTGAATAGAGGGATGGCTACGCATGCACGTCATCGATCTTAAGCTATTCTTTGTCTTTGGAACAGCCAGAGATAACCAAGTACAGGACACCCTGTGACAGCGAGACTGGGGCCTCAGAACCATGAGAATACCTGACGTGAATGGATTGGGGAGCGCTTGTTCATTTTTATGGAGTTGTTGAGCCCTGCAATCAGCTTTCTCCTGCTGTCCCATAGATAGTGAATGGAGCAGAGCTCAAGTCAAGATGTTGTTCATGTGGTTCTGGAGCTCCATTCTGATGATCTCTTGGGATCCCAGCAATAAGACCTTCAGCAGTCAGCAAGTTACCCCTTATCCTATGGATAGGCTTTAATTTACGATTTTGGTAAAAATCCTCTTTAAACGTGATTAAAATAGTAAGTTATTCAACTTGCTAATATACTTTAATTATATGAGGTGCCCCGATCTTCAGAAACCCACTATGGTCCTGGGTCCCTTCAGATTCGCGTCTAGCTTTTCTTTTCCTATGTTGGCTCATGTCACATACCTATTGGGTCCCAGGACTGAAGTGAATAGACGTTTGAGACACCTTGGATAATTGATTTATTTTAGCAGTAGTATAACATATTATATTAAGTACATTTAGGGTAATTTGTCTTATTGTATAACCCATTTAAAAAATTGACCCAATGTTTAATGTTTATGCTCTGAGTGCTCAAAATTGATCCCTTGCTCATAATGTTCATGGATTCACTGTACAAAAGATCTGGGAGAGCATCATCATTTCTGTTATAAAACAAATTCATGACATCAAGGTGAACAGAGCCTAACAATATTGGAAAGTAGCATTAATCCAAAATAACAAGTATTGAAAAAATAACTTTCATTACCAAGGAATGAAAACATACAGTGCAGTGGTCTGAATTGTGACTATCTCTGCCCAGAGCTCAGAATATACTGCTGGTATAATGGCAATATATATGTATGTGCTGTCCAGCCATCATCTTCAGGGCTTCCAAATATGACTAGGACATAGGTATAATGTCTTAATTGCATTATGTTTGCTAAAGGGTTTGTTGTCCTTTGCTGCCATCTACTGGCTATTGTTATTAGAAGTTATTATGTATAGCAGCAGTAATTTCCCACCATACTTCTCTCTCTGTAGCTCCTCCTATCTAGTTAATTAAAAGTGTAAACAAATAGAATACTAAACTTGACTGAAGGGACATTCATGATCAATAGTGGGCGCATGTGCAATCCCTGGCCGCTGCCTCTATTCCGTCGACGAAGCTGTGCAGCTCCATAACTGAGCAGTTCTGGCTGCCGACGACACTGGGAACAGCTGATCAGTAGGGGTGCCGGGTGTCGGACCCCCACCGATCAGTGTTAAAGTGCTGCACAAGCCCTTTAAGTACCTACAAAAGAAGTTTTCAAATGTCCAAATTCAATGTTACCTTTAAGTTTTACAGTACGTAGACCCATTTTATTTCCTGAATAATGTGAAATCTATACATTTAATCAGGGCTCAGCCTGCACCACATTGTGTTGCTTAATCCCATGAAGGTTACCATATTCTGAAACAGAAGGCAGGAAACCTGCAGATTGTGGCAGTTGCCAGTAGCATTTATGTTTCAGTAGCTGTGATCGTCTACAAACAATCTGTTCTGTAAAAGATAATAAGAACAAGATGTTTAATTCGAAACAGAAAAGTTAATGATTATGGTTAACCCTATGAAGATATCAGTTGGTGAAATTATTTATTAGATTAGTGAGGGTATAATGAAACAAGCCAGATTTGCAAACATTTCTGGGGTTGTTTCTGGAGCATTTACATAGTTTTTTTTATATGCCCCATTCAGAAATTTCTGCAGCAAATCTGCCACAAGTGAATATATCCCCAAAGGGATTATCCAGGGCCTCCAGTTAGTAGGGGAGGGACTTGCTACATTCTAACAATGGCCTCTTGATGGGTCATACGCATGACTGGCAGGCATCACCTAGTCATCCTATTCTAATAAATAGGTCAAGTGCACAATTTCTACCAGAAATGCACAAAAGTGGCTGATATTTGGCCGGCTGCAGTTAGTGCCCCATCAGCAGCACCTCTCACGTCCAATGCAGAAGTGAAAGGTCCTGGAAAATATTTGATGTGTGAAATTACCATACAGGCTAGAATTGAACAAATCATCACTGCTGGGGAGAAGATAAGCCATACCATGTTAAACAACTGAAATAAGATTTATTTAAAAAAAAAGTGAATTTCCAGTATAAACTAAGGGGTAACGTTTCTCCTTGTGGAGAGTGACAAGCTAAGCCTGGCATGTCAGAGTGAGAAAACTAATAAGCCATGCAATGCTCCTCTAGGAAATTAAATATGCAAATTGTCTCTTCAGAGAGAAAAAGAACTAGAACTCTAGCGCCACCTATTGGAAGGCTCGTTAAAGAGTCGATATTGACTTTTAGGATCTCTGCTTCCAATAGGTGGCGCTAGAGTTCTAGCCCTCTTCCTCTCTGAAGAGAAAATTTGCAGTATAAACTAAGGATCTTCAGAATATCAAGATGAAAGTCATTACATTTTAGTTGGTTAATAACGGTACGAACATAATGACAGATGCGCTCAAACAACTGTGCCCTCTACTCAGCAGAACTTAATATGTAGGCACCAGGAAACTCTCTAACCGGAAAGTTAACATGAGTCTGTTTTCCAATAAACAGTTTTCTACTTTCCATTTAAAAAGTTGCATAATGCAAGCTGAACAAAGAGGCTCAACAGAGTATGTGTCTTTACCACAAAACTGCTTTGCTGCGTGTAAGAGAATTTTATCTGCCTAAAGATCTTAATGGTATACACTGTGTTCCAAATTATTATGCAAATAATATTTTCTCAGATTTTCCCAAATTACCTATATGAATTGCAGTCATTATAATTTTCCAGTCAAATAACTATTAGAGTACAATTGAAAGGTTTTTGTACAAACTGCCTATGATAACAGTATATTTTTTAAAAAATAAAACACTCAAATTGCACTCAAAATGCATGTTCCAAATTATTATGCACAGCAGAGTTTTCAACCTTTTCATTTTAATGAAGAACAAAAAAATGGTCATTTTTGAAATTATAAGCATTAGCAGGTTATTACAAACTGAAATCAAACAGTTTTCAACTCAAAACTTTATTCTAGGTGATGTTACATTTGCACATAGGACCCCTTGTTCGAAAGGAGCTTCTGAACTCTCTCGTCCATTGAATTTGTCAGGTTTTGGATGGTTTCTGCTTTAATTGTTTTGCATGAGGACAGAATACCCTCCCAGAGCTGATGCTTAGATGTGAACTGCCTCCCGCCATCATAGACACTCATTTTGATGATGCTCCAGAGGTTCTCAATGGGGTTGAGGTCAGGGGAGCATGGGGGCCACACCATAAGTTTGTCCCCTTTTATGCCCATAGCAGCCAGAGATGCAGATGTGTTATGTGCAGCATGAGACGGGGCATTATCATGCATGAAAATGATCTTGCTGCGGAATGCACGGTTCTTCTTCTTGAACCATGGAAGGAAGTGCTGTTTGAGAAACTCAACATACATTATGGAGTTCATCTTTACCCCTTCAGGGATCCTAAAGGGGCCGACAATCTCTCTTCCCATGATTCCAGCCCAAAACATTACTCCACCTCCTCCTTGTTGGCGCCGTAGCCGTGCTTGCATGGGGTGTCCATCAACCAGCCATCCTCCACTCAATCCATCTGGACCATCGAGCGTTGCACGGCACTCATCGGTGAACAAAACAGTTTTGAAGTCAGTCTTCATGTATTGTTTGGCCCACTGGAGCCGTTTCTGCTTTTGTGCAGTGGATAGAGGAGGCCGACAGGATGGCTTACGCACAGCTGCAAACCTCTGAAGGACCATGCATCTTGTTGTTCGGGGGACGTTGGAGGCACCAGCAGCTTCAAAAACTTGTCTGCTGCTATGACAAGGCTTTTTTGCTGCTGCTCTTTTAACCTGACATAATTGCCTGTAGGAAAGAGTCCTCAATTTTCCCTTATCAGCACGCACACGTGTGTACTGTGAATCAGCTACATACTTCTTGATTGTGCGATGATCAGGATAAAGTGTCTTGGCAATGTTGATTGTAGTCATGCCTTGACCTAAACACTCCACAATTTGTTGCTTCTCAGCAGCCGACACATCCTTTTTCTTTCCCATTTTGGCAGAAAATATAGGCTGCTTAATAATGTGGGACAGCCTTCTTAAGTAGTCTTGCCTTTCATTGGACACACCTGCCAAATTAATTAGCACAGGTGTCTGCAATTGCTTACAGTGATATAAAGAGCCCTGACACACATCACCATCAATGAGTTTAACTGACAAACAAAAAAATTCTTACCTTATCACTCCTAAACGCTTTTTGCATAATAATTTGGAACACAGTGTAGTGTTTTAAAGGCATATTACGGTATACAGTATCTCTATTTATTAGTACATTATGTGTAGAAAAAAAAAAGCTGAAAAGTAAAATTGGATGCCATAGTCTAGCATCCAATATGTACTGATACATTACAATTCCGTAATATAGGAAACTATAAATGGTCGTTTAAAAGATTAATAACTGTCGAGAAAAAAAGAAAACTGACTGCACACGGATGACAAGTGAGAAGAAAATCATCCCACTTTTCTGGAAGAAAATAATAGATACTTATATATGATGCACAGATAAGAAATCTAGGTATAGTACAAGGCCAAAGATTTCACTTACTTCTTACATTACATGAGTGATATCTATTGTAAATTCTACAACAGCTCAGAATCCTCACAGGGCACAGTGCATGTCCTGGGGGGGACTCAAAAGTCTGCAGTCACACAGAATGACTGCAGACTTATCATTCTAGACCGGACAGTATAGTCCTCCATACAGTATTATGGTCACCACATAGTCCTCCATACAGTATTATGGGCACCACATAGTCCTCCATACACTATTATGGACACCACATAGTCCTCCATACTGTATTATGGGCACCACATAGTCCTCCATACAGTATTGTGAGCAGCACATAGTCCTCCATACAGTATTGTGAGTAGCACATAGTCCTCCATACCAGGGGCGGACCTACCGCCCGTGCAGCCGGTTCATTGAACGGGGGCCCCCGAGGGAGAGGGGGCCCCTCCAGCCTCCAGCAGGGCTGCCATCAGGGCATGACTGCCCTGACTCCAGCATGGGGCCCGGCCGGTCGAGGCCCCCTCGGAACCCCGTTGGGGCCCCCCTCTTGTGTGTCTCCTCATGGGGCCCCCCCGCAGGACCACCCCGCCGTCACATGACCCCCCGCCGTCACATGACCGGAGATGTCCCTGCGCTCAGCATGGATCCCAGGCCCCATGCTGAGCGCAGGGACATCTCCGGTCATGTGACATTATGTATTACTGTTTGACAGCTTTAATACATGTGAAGAATGCCTAACAAACAGGCATTCCTCCCTGACATGTATTAAAGCTGCCAAACACTCGCAAATCATGCACACACAGTGACTCAAACATAACATTCGAGCACACTGAAGATACTCGGAAAACAATCGAGCATGCTAGTAAATCTCGAGTAATGAGCATTCTCACTAATCAGGACCTTTACAAAAGGCCAAGGGGAAGGGAACCTCAGAGGTCATTGCTGGGCCTGAAAGTGATGACGTCCTGCCCATAAATTCACCTGACTGCTACTGCCTCATCAGTCAGCTGAGTGCATGGACGGGACATCACTACTTCCATTCATGGAGGAGATCACTGGAGTAGTGAGAAGGAATGGAGACGGAAGTAACACTTTATTTCACAATGATCCTTTCACTCTGGTCACTTCTGAAAAGGAGATGGAAAACTCATTTACCTTAAAAAAATTGCTGAGATTGTCCGTATTTCCATCCTTTAAAAACTAAGATAAGAGGTATAGTGAGTAGAGATGAGCGGTGTTCGACTAGAACTGTTCGCCAATCTCAAATTCGAGCTGTTTTGGGCGGTGTTCGAGTTGTTCGACGAACCCGAACGATTTGCAAAAAATTCGGCTGTTCGAGGTTATGTTCGATAACTGTTCGTGCACCAAAAGCGTGTCCTGCATGTCTGGCGCTATTTAGAGCACCAATCATGCAGGGATTGTCTGCCACTCACTGTAATGCCACAGCCATGGTGGTTGTGGCATTACAGTGATTGCCCAAATCGATGGGAACAGTGCCAACAGTGAAACATGAAAAGCCGGCAATTCAGCAGCGGCATACACCTGTACCCGACAATATAGAACAGAAAGAATAGAGCATCACACATAGATTAGATAGATATAAACATGTCAGCCACATATATACGAAGTACAGTGAAAGTGCTGCTTACTGTACTTGTCATTTAGCGTAAAGGATTTATCAAAAAAAATAATAGTGTTTTCATGCACCGTCTCTTTAAAAAAGCCGGCCGGCAATTCAGCATCGGTACCCGACAATTTATAACAGACAGAATAGAGCATCACACATAGATTAGATAGATAGAAACATGTCAGTCACATATATATGAAGTACAGTGATAGTGTTGGTTACTGTACTTGTCATTTAGTATTAAAATAAAGGATTTATTATTAAAAAAATTGGCGTGGGGTTCCCCTTAATTTTAGGCTCTAGCGGAGGTTAAGCAGACGGCTGGGGCAGATGTTTGAAGCCTGGGAAGGGGGTAATACCCACGGAGCTTCCCAGGCTACTAATATCAGCCCCCAGCTGAATACATAGCCTTTACTAGCTATTAAAATGGGGGACCCCCCAAAAAAAATGACGTGGGGTCCCCCCTAATTTAATAGCTAGCAAAGGCTAGGCAGACAGCTGGGGGCTGATATTAATAGCCCAGGAAGGGAGCCATGAATATTGGCCCCCTCCCAGGCTAGAAACACCAGCCGTCAGCCGCCCCAGAAATGGCGCATTCATAGGATGCGCCAATTCTGGCACTTAGCCTCGCTCTTCCACGCTGCCCTGGTGCGGTGGCAGGGGGTAATAGGGTTGGGGTTGATGTCAGCTTATAATGCCAGCTGACATCAAGCCCAGGTTAGTAATGGAGAGGCGTCTATAAGACACCCCCATTACTAACCCCATAGTCAAAGTTAAAAAAAACACAAACACCCAGAATAAAGTCCTTTAATTGAAATAAAGACACAATCCTTTATTGTTCTAAATTAAACCATACTTACCGTCACGCCCATTCCAGCTGAAGCCAACGATCTCCTGCAATAAAAGAAAAATAATAAAGCAACCTCATCCTTACCTTTCCATGGTTCCCACGACAGCTTCAGCTCTGCTACATCGAGATGACAGGGTGGACCGCAGCAGAACGCTGCCATCCAGCCTCTCATCCCGCAGACACTGAGAAGCGCAGGCTTGCTTGCGCTGCTCAGCGTCTCTCTGTGACGACATCCAGATGAGCCGAGTTCATGTCCAATGAACTCGGCTCACCTCATGCACGTCACTGACAGCGTGGGAAAATTCTCACGCTGAAGCGGTGAGTGCAGGAGAATTCTCCCACGCTGTCAGTGACGTGCATAAGGTGAGCTCATGTCCAATGAACTCAGCTCACCTCCTGCACGTCACTGACAGCGTGGGAGAATTCTCCTGCACTCAGCGCTTCAGCGTGAGAATTCTCCCACGCTGAAGCGCTGAGTGCAGGAGAATTTTCCCACGCTGTCAGTGACGTGCATAAGGTGAGCTCATGTCCAATGAACTCAGCTCACCTCCTGCACGTCACTGACAGCGTGGGAGAATTCTCCTGCACTCAGCGCTTCAGTGTGAGAATTCTCCCACGCTGAAGCGCTGAGTGCAGGAGAATTTTCCCACGCTGTCAGTGACGTGCATGAGGTGAGCCGAGTTCATTGGACATGAGCTCACCTCATGCACATCACTGACAGCGTGGGAGAATTCTCCTGCACTCAGCACTTCAGCGTGAGAATTTTCCCACGCTGTCAGTGACGTGCATGAGGTGAGCCGAGTTCATTGGACATGACCTCGGCTCATCTGGATGCCGTCACAGCGAGACAGTGAGGAGCGCAAGCATGCCTGCGCTTCTCAGTGTCTGCGGGATGACAGACTGGATGGCAGCGTTCTGCTGCGGTCCAGCCAGTCATCTCGATGTAGCAGAGCTGAAGCTGTCGTGGGAACCATGGAAAGGTAAGGATGAGGTTGGTTTATTATTTTTCTTTTATTGCAGGAGATCGTTGGCTTCAGCTGGAATGGGTGTGATGGTAAGTATGGTTTAATTTAGAACAATAAAGAATTGTGTCTTTATTTCAATTAAAGGACTTTATTCTGGGTGTTGTGTTTTTTTTAAATACTTTACTAGAAATTCATTGCGGTCATGTCTAATACTGGCGTGACCCCATGAATTTTGGGCTTGGGGCCAGCTGATAATACCAAGCTGGCCCTAACCCCTTTATTACCCAGTGAGCCACCGCACCAGGGCCCTGGATGAGTTGGGTACAGCGCCAGAAGATGGCGCTTCTATGAACGCGCCATTTTCCGGGGTGGCTGCGGACTGCAATTTGTAGCGGGGGGGGGCCCAGAAAGCTTGGGCCTCCCTGCGCTGCAGATTCCAGCCCCCAGCTGCCTAGTTGTACCTGGCTGGACACAAAAATAGGGCGAAGCCCCACGTACTTTTTTTTTAATTATTTCATGAAATTCATGAAATAATTAAGAAAAAAAGGCCTTCCCTATATTGTTGTGTCCGGCCAGGTACAAATAGGCAGCTGGTGGTTGGGGGCAGCCCGTTCCTGCCTGCTGTACCTGGCTGGACACAAATATAGTGCGAAGCCCCACTTCAATTTTTTTTAATTATTTCATGAAATTCATGAAATAATTAAGAAAAAAAGGGCTTCCCTATATTGTTGTGTCCGGCCAGGTACAAATAGGCAGCTGGTGGATGGGGGCAGCCCGTTCCTGCCTGCTGTACCTGGCTGGACACAAATATAGTGCGAAGCCCCACTTCAATTTTTTTAAATTATTTCAGGAAATTCATGAAATAATTTAAAAAAAATTGACGTGGGGCTTCGCACTATATTTGTGTCCAGCCAGGTACAGCAGGCAGGAACGGGCTGCCCCCAACCACCAGCTGCCTATTTGTACCTGGCCGGACACAACAATATAGGGAAGCCCTTTTTTTCTTAATTATTTCATGAAATAATTTAAAGAAAATTGACGTGGGGCTTCGCCCTGTTTTTGTGTCCAGCCAGGTACAACTAGGCAGCTGGGGGCTGGAATCCGCAGTGCAGGGAGGCCTAAGCTTTCTGGGCCACCCCCGCTGCAAATTGCAGTCCGCAGCCACCCCGGAAAATGGCGCGTTCATAGAAGCGCCATCTTCTGGCGCTGTACCCAACTCATCCAGGGCCCTGATGCGGTGGCTCACTGGGTAATAAAGGGGTTAGGGCCAGCTTGGCATTATCAGCTGGCCCTAAGCCCGAAATTCATGGGGTCACGCCAATATTAGACATGACCACCATGAATTTCTAGTAAAGTATTTAAAAAAAACACAACACCCAGAAAAAAGTCCTTTAATTGAAATAAACACACAATTCTTTATTGTTCTAAATTAAACCATACTTACCATCACGCCCATTCCAGCTGAAGCCAACGATCTCCTGAAATAAAAGAAAAATAATAAAGCAACATCATCCTTACCTTTCCATGGTTCCCATGACAGCTTCAGCTCTGCTACATCGAGATGACAGGCTGGACCGCAGCAGAACGCTGCCATCCAGCCTGTCATCCCGCAGACACTGAGAAGCGCAGGCTTGCTTGCGCTCCACAGTGTCTCTCTGTGAGGGCATCCAGATGAGCCGAGTTAATGTCCAATGAACTCGGCTTACCTCATGCACGTCACTGACAGCGTGGGAAAATTCTCCTGCACTCAGCGCTTCAGCGTGGGAGAATTCTCACACTGAAGCGCTGAGTGCAGGAGAATTCTCCCACGCTGTCAGTGACGTGCAGGAGGTGAGCTGAGTTCATTGGACATGAGCTCACCTTATGCACGTCACTGACAGCGTGGGAAAATTCTCCTGCACTCAGCGCTTCAGCGTGGGAGAATTCTCACACTGAAGCGCTGAGTGCAGGAGAATTCTCCCACGCTGTCAGTGACGTGCATGAGGTGAGCCGAGTTCATTGGACATGAACTCGGCTCATCTGGATGTCGTCACAGAGAGACGCTGAGCAGCGCAAGCAAGCCTGCGCTTCTCAGTGTCTGCGGGATGAGAGGCTGGATGGCAGCGTTCTGCTGCGGTCCAGCCTGTCATCTCGATGTAGCAGAGCTGAAGCTGTCGTGGGAACCATGGAAAGGTAAGGATGAGGTTGCTTTATTATTTTTCTTTTATTGCAGGAGATCGTTGGCTTCAGCTGGAATGGGCGTGACGGTAAGTATGGTTTAATTTAGAACAATAAAGGATTGTGTCTTTATTTCAATTAAAGGACTTTATTCTGGGTGTTTGTGTTTTTTTTAACTTTGACTATGGGGTTAGTAATGGGGGTGTCTTATAGACGCCTCTCCATTACTAACCTGGGCTTGATGTCAGCTGGCATTATAAGCTGACATCAACCCCAACCCTATTACCCCCTGCCACCGCACCAGGGCAGCGTGGAAGAGCGAGGCTAAGTGCCAGAATTGGCGCATCCTATGAATGCGCCATTTCTGGGGCGGCTGACGGCTGGTGTTTCTAGCCTGGGAGGGGGCCAATATTCATGGCTCCCTTCCTGGGCTATTAATATCAGCCCCCAGCTGTCTGCCTAGCCTTTGCTAGCTATTAAATTAGGGGGGACCCCACGTCATTTTTTTTGGGGGGTCCCCCATTTTAATAGCTAGTAAAGGCTATGTATTCAGCTGGGGGCTGATATTAGTAGCCTGGGAAGCTCCGTGGGTATTACCCCCTTCCCAGGCTTCAAACATCTGCCCCAGCCGTCTGCTTAACCTCCGCTAGAGCCTAAAATTAAGGGGAACCCCATGCCAATTTTTTTAATAATAAATCCTTTATTTTAATACTAAATGACAAGTACAGTAACCAACACTATCACTGTACTTCATATATATGTGACTGACATGTTTCTATCTATCTAATCTATGTGTGATGCTCTATTCTGTCTGTTATAAATTGTCGGGTACCGATGCTGAATTGCCGGCCGGCTTTTTTAAAGAGACGGTGCATGAAAACACTATTATTTTTTTTGATAAATCCTTTACGCTAAATGACAAGTACAGTAAGCAACACTGTCACTGTACTTCGTATATATGTGGCTGACATGTTTATATCTATCTAATCTATGTGTGATGCTCTATTCTTTCTGTTCTATATTGTCGGGTACAGGTGTATGCCGCTGCTGAATTGCCGGCTTTTCATGTTTCACTGTTGGCACTGTTCCCATCGATTTGGGCAATCACTGTAATGCCACAACCACCATGGCTGTGGCATTACAGTGAGTGGCAGACAATCCCTGCATGATTGGTGCTCTAAATAGCGCCAGACATGCAGGACACGCTTTTGGTGCACGAACAGTTATCGAACATAACCTCGAACAGCCGAATTTTTTGCAAATCGTTCGAGTTCGTCGAACAACTCGAACACCACCCAAAACAGCTCGAATTTGAGATTGGCGAACAGTTCTAGTCGAACACCGCTCATCTCTACTCGGCTCATGTGGATGTCGTCACAGAGAGACGCTGAGCAGCGCAAGCAAGCCTGTGCTTCTCAGTGTCTGCGGGATGACAGGCTGGATGGCAGCGTTCTGCTGCGGTCCAGCCTGTCATCTCGATGTAGCAGAGCTGAAGCTGTCGTGGGAACCATGGAAAGGTAAGGATGAGGTTGCTTTATTATTTTTCTTTTATTGCAGGAGATCGTTGGCTTCAGCTGGAATGGGCGTGATGGTAAGTATGGTTTAATTTAGAACAATAAAGGATTGTGTCTTTATTTCAATTAAAGGACTTTATTCTGGGTGTTTGTGTTTTTTTTAACTTTGACTATGGGGTTAGTAATGGGGGTGTCTTATAGACGCCTCTCCATTACTAACCTGGGCTTGATGTCAGCTGGCATTATAAGCTGA
Organism: Phyllobates terribilis; assembly: GCF_046119375.1. Taxonomy (NCBI): domain Eukaryota; kingdom Metazoa; phylum Chordata; class Amphibia; order Anura; family Dendrobatidae; genus Phyllobates; species Phyllobates terribilis. The sequence continues at coordinate 372,470,050 of NW_027362767.1, forward strand.
CATCAACCCCAACCCTATTACCCCCTGCCACCGCACCAGGGCAGCGTGGAAGAGCGAGGCTAAGTGCCAGAATTGGCGCATCCTATGAATGCGCCATTTCTGGGGCGGCTGACGGCTGGTGTTTCTAGCCTGGGAGGGGGCCAATATTCATGGCTCCCTTCCTGGGCTATTAATATCAGCCCCCAGCTGTCTGCCTAGCCTTTGCTAGCTATTAAATTAGGGGGGACCCCACGTCATTTTTTTTGGGGGGTCCCCCATTTTAATAGCTAGTAAAGGCTATGTATTCAGCTGGGGGCTGATATTAGTAGCCTGGGAAGCTCCGTGGGTATTACCCCCTTCCCAGGCTTCAAACATCTGCCCCAGCCGTCTGCTTAACCTCCGCTAGAGCCTAAAATTAAGGGGAACCCCACGCCAATTTTTTTAATAATAAATCCTTTATTTTAATACTAAATGACAAGTACAGTAACCAACACTATCACTGTACTTCATATATATGTGACTGACATGTTTCTATCTATCTAATCTATGTGTGATGCTCTATTTTTCTGTTCTAAATTGTCGGGTACCGCTGCTGAATTGCCGGCCGGCTTTTTTAAAGAGACAGTGCATGAAAACACTATTATTTTTTTAAATAAATCCTTTACACTAAATGACAAGTACAGTAAGCAACACTATCACTGTACTTATTATAAATGTGACTGACATGTTTCTATCTATCTAATCTATGTGTGATGCTCTATTCTTTCTGTTCTAAATTGTCGGGTACAGCTGCTGAATTGCCGGCCGGCTTTTTTAAAGAGACGGTGCATGAAAACACTAATATTTTTTTTAATAAATCATTTACACTAAATGACAAGTGCAGTAACCAACACTGTCACTGTGCTTCTTATATGTGTGACTGACATGTTTCTATCTATCTAATCTATGTGTGATGCTCTATTCCTTCTTGTCTAAATTGTCGGGTACCGGTGTATGCCGCTGCTGAATTTGCCGGCCGGCTTTTTTAAAGAGAGTGTCTTCTGAGCAGTTTGTCAGCTTTTGGACACCTTTGCAGGTGTTTTCTATGTGTTTCTATGTGTTTTTGTTTGCCTGCCATTGGTTTTAACGGTGTTCGACGGTGTTCTAAGGTGTTCGACGAACAGTTCGATGAACAGTTCCTCGAACATCCCGGTGTTCGACGAACCGAACCGAACCCGAACACTACGGGGGTGGCTCAACACTAATAGTGAGTATATTATAACCATAGTTTCTAAGACACTCTGGAAAAAATATTTATTTATAAATCGCTCTATAGGGGAGAACATAACCCCCAAATTATTCCTGTTGAGGAACCTCCCTCTGTTTTCATAAAATTGCATGATTACGGTGGCTTATCTGTTATTTTATTGCCTAAAAAGAACTCTACAATATGTTAGCAACATATTTTCAGCAGAAAAAAATAATCTCAAACCTCACCTATGTATAGAGGAAGACTAAAAGTTGTCTAAGAACCGTGACAATCGAGGATTTGGGGTCTCTTATTATACACCATATTCATAAACACATTACTGAAGCCCTGTTATCAAACTCGAGTATGGGAGAACATCAATGATTTCTGACAGCGCACATTTTCCTAGCATTTTATTTTATTTTATAATATTCGGTTGGTAGAGTTTTTAGTTCAAGGCAGGTAAGTTAATGGACAATAGCTTCCTGGAAGTTCCAGCTCCTATGGTACTGGAAGAATGCTGATAATGAGAAAAAGTTACACAGTGTGAGATTTGGGACACTACCTAGACATATTAGACAGGTATGTACACCCAAAACAGTTATAAGTTGTCGGGGATGAGGTTGTCAACATTATGTTATTAAATTATGGTATACAAGTAAATAAAAGGTAGAAACTTATAGGACTGATGGAACTTTGTAATTTATTCAGATGTCAGAAATAGAGTGACTTTGATTAAAGGTAAATAATTTCCGTTTCCTCGGAGCTGTGAACAGTTATATCCAGGTATAATTCAGCATGGTTGATTCATTTTATTCTTCATGCATTTATTATAGCAGTACAGGCTTAATAATATATCTTGTTTAATTATAGATACCTTCGTAAAGGAGCTTGGAAAAGATAAAATATAGCTTATGACTTTTATACTTAAAGGAAAAACTGCACTTGAAGCCAGTAAATAAATAATATGCTTATAATATTCTGGCCAAATCTGAAAGAGGAAATGCTTCAGGGGAAAACAACCAATTAGACAATTGTCCAGGATCTCCAACACAGATTTCAACATCAGAGTTGTGTTTTTTGGGTTTTTCCCAAGTAAATTATTCTCTCTATAAAACTTTTGTACTTTAAAATTCATAAAAAAAAAATTTGTACTGTTATTGCTATCCCAAGACAAATCATTAATAAGATCGAATTGGTTATTTGAGAATGAATGAGAAATACAACCTATTAATTGGCTATAAACTTGCCTTCAAATGGGGTTGTCTTTTGTTGAATGCTTAGGGCTTTATTTTAGTAAGAGATAATAATTGTGTCAAAGTTTGTGCCCAGGGGCGTAATGATCACAATCTCAAAGACTGTGATCATGTGACCATGACCGGACTAGTGCTAGAGGGGGGCCGTTGAACTCAGCCCCGTGTTTAGTTGAATGTATGTCCTTGGATACATAGTCAGCTGAAATGTAATGCGGCACAGAGATCCACCAGCTGCATGAGGCGCAATAGCTATAGTGGCCGACGGTCTATCAGAGGCCAACAGCTGGCTTCAGCGTGCCTGTTGCAGTGGTACATGGCATCACGTCTATGTGCCCGATGCCGCCCTACACCACCTATGGAGAAGAAAGAGGGCACTGCTCGCCACAGGAGCAAGGAAAGGTAAGAATTGATTATTTTTTAAATATGTTTGTGAAAAGCGTCAGGAGGGGGGAACATCCTACTAATATTATAAATGCAAAAGTTTGTGAGTATGTATGTTTGTTACTATTTCACGAAAAAACTACTGGACGGATTTGCATGAAACTTTACAGCAATATAGATTATACATCGGAATAACATATAGGCTACAATTTATAATGATTTTATGTAATTTTGGTCGTAATATAACGATACATGTCAATTAAGTCGGAAAAAAATCTGGCCTCTGAGAGCTATCTTGGCGTACGCTGCCTAAACCGTTGGAGTTACACAAAGATGATGTACCGTAGAATTGTTTGTGTTGAATAGTTCTAAATAAAAGTCCGCGACAGCATATATCTACCTTTTATGTGGAAGCCACTATGACCAAAATTGTGAACCATAAATTTAATTAAATTAGATACTCTTTTACAATTTTACAATGCACATTTTAGTATATTTATCAAAACTTTTTAGTATATTTATCAAACTCTTATATACACACATACACAGGTGATATTTAAATGGCTGATTTACAGCAGTCTGAAGAGATTGATAATACAATAATTTGCCCATAGTGGATCATTGTATAGTGAGGTCACAGTTGCCGCCTGTCCACAGTCAGAATACAGGGGTGATCATATACCGTGGCCAGGTGTTAGAACCTTGCTGTTAGGTTTTTTTTCCTTTGCTGGTCACATGACCTTGTTGGCCTATTTAATCCTGCTCCGCCCTTCTGGCTTTGCTGGACTTCATTGTATATCTACTTTCTAGCTAGCCTGTGCTCTGTATCTAACTCTGTTAGTTTGCTTGGTCTACGGACCTCTATGTTCTATCTATTTTGTTTGTTCGTCTGTCTGCTACTATTTCTGTTAGGAGGTGTCCCATATTCCTCCCAGTCCTTAGTACTTGTAGGGATTCCCTCCTCACATCTATAGGTCTCCGTACAGACTAGATTAGGACTTTAGCAGGTCTGATCGCAGGATCAGGTTCCCTGTTACATCGTAGGGATTCAGCTGAGTCTTATAGTAGGGACAGATCTCCTCTCTTTCCTTAGCTTTGGTAGCAGAACATAACAGTAAGTCCAGCCTGCAAATTCTCTAAGGAAAGATTTTTTTTTTTTTTTTTGTTCCATCATGGTGTCGGTTCAGGATTTGGCTAAACACCTGCAGGGACTCTCTCTGGAAGTGGCCGAGCTCCGTCAGCACGTGAGTAACTGTCCTGGAGCATATTTCTTGGAGCCTAAGGTATGTTTGCCGGATTTATTTTTTGGTGAACATCGAGAATTTTTTTCATTTAAAAATGCTTGCTTATTGTATTTTCGTTTGAGACCCAAGTCCTCTGGGGATGAATCCCAGCGCGTAGGGTTCATAATGTCACTTTTGCGCAAAGAGCCTCAGGAGTGGGCCTTTTCTTTGCAACCTAGTGATACATGCTTCAGATCAGTGGATAGTTTTTTTTCTGCTTTAGGACTATTATATGATGATCCTGACCGTGTGGCATCAGCTGAGACTGAGTTGAGACGTTTAAAACAAGGATCAGGTAATGTCGAAAAATATTGTACTCATTTTCGTCGTTGGTCCACTCAAACAGGGTGGAACGATTCTGCTCTGAAAAGTCTATTTCTTGCTGGGCTCAGTGAAAGGGTTAAAGACCTGCTAATTGCTTATCCTACACCTGAGGATTTGCAACAGGCTATGCAATTAGCTATACGGGTGGATAGAAGACTGCGTGCTAGGGTTAATGAGAGCAAATCCTCTGCTATGTCAGTTTCTGGTTATGATAATGTGTGTACTAACAGTGGTGAACCGATGGAGATTGGATCGGTGGCACCTCGCTCTCAAGAAAAAGACCGTCGTTTTTCAGAAGGCTTGTGTTTCTATTGCGGAAAATCTGGTCATTTGATTAAAGGCTGTGAGCTTCGTATGAAGAAAGAAAAAAAAATGGTCAGTCACGCCCGTATTGCCTGTTTAAATTCCAAGGGTATATTTTTAGCTGCTTCCACGATTGCTCAGGAAAAATTAATGGAATTTCGGGTGTTTGTTGATTGCGGGTCTACACTGAATGTAATTGATGGGGGATTCATGGAAAAACTCAATTTAAAACCTGAACCTTTATCATCCCCCATTGCTGTGGTTTCTGTGGATGGCTCCCCTTTGAAGAATATTACTCTCAAGGTCAGTGAATTTCCTCTCACTATTAATGGTGTTCACCATGAGAAATTGGATTTGGTAGTGTTGAATAACTTGCCTTCTCCAGTAATATTGGGTTTGCCCTGGTTAAAATTTCACAATCCTGTACTGGATTGGTCTACCAGTGAAATTAAATCCTGGAGCCATAAATGTTATGACAAGTGTTGTAACGGGCGTATTGCAGCTTTGGATAGGGGAGAATTGCCTGTTCCTATTCAGGATTTTTGGAGAGTTTTTTCTGAGAAGGAATCGCAGGTTTTGCCTCCCCATAGAGACTATGATTGTTCTATTGAATTTGTCCCTGGAGCGACTCTTCCTAAAAGTCGTTTATTTAACCTTACCATTCCTGAGAGGAAGGCTTTGGAGGAATACATACAGACAAGTTTGGCCGCCGGTCACATTAGGCCCTCTAAGTCTCCTGTGGCGGTTGGATTTTTTTTTGTAAAAAAAAAGGACGGCGGTTTACGTCCTTGTCTGGATTTTCGTGAGATTAACAAAATTACGGTACGCAATCCTTACCCACTGCCATTGATTCCTGATCTGTTTAACCAGTTATTGGGGGCCAAGTGGTTCTCTAAAATTGACCTTAAGGGGGCATACAATCTGTTGCGCATGAAGGAGGGTGATGAATGGAAGACTGCTTTTAACACTCCTGTGGGTCATTTTGAGAATCTGGTTATGCCTTTTGGTCTTACTAATGCTCCTGCATTTTTTCAGAACCTGATTAATGACATCCTTAGACCTTTGATCGGTAAAAATGTGGTTGTGTATTTGGATGACATTTTGATTTATTCGCCAGATCTGGAGTCTCATTGGCGGAGCGTGCGTGAGGTATTACAGTTATTAATGGACAATTCGCTTTTTGCTAAGCTGGAGAAATGTGAGTTCGCTGTACAGAGAATTAGTTTTTTGGGCTACATTATCTCCAGCAAAGGTTTTGAGATGGATCCGGTTAAGGTTCAGGCTGTGCAGGAATGGCCTAGGCCTATTGGTTTGAAATCGATACAGAGGTTTTTGGGTTTCGCCAATTACTACAGAAAATTCATAAAAAAAATTTTCTAGTATTGTCAAACCTCTGACCGATCTCACCAGGAAAGGTGCTGATGCGGTTCAGTGGTCTTCTGAGGCCATTGAAGCTTTTGTGTATCTCAAGGAGAGGTTCACCTCTGCTCCCATGCTTATGCAGCCTGATGTTACTAGGCCGTTTTTGGTTGAGGTTGATGCTTCCTCTGTGGGGGTTGGCGCAGTATTGTCTCAGGATAACGGGGATGGATTACATCCCTGTGCCTTTTTTTTCAAAAAAAATTTCGGAGACTGAACTGAATTACGATATTGGTAATCGGGAATTATTGGCTATTAAACTCGCATTTGAACACTGGCGCCACTTCTTGGAAGGTGCGGAATTTCCCGTTCAGGTTCTTACGGATCATAAAAATCTGATATATCTTGATGCTGCCAAGCGCCTGAATGCCCGTCAGGCTAGGTGGGCACTGTTTTTCTCGCGGTTTAATTTCTCCGTTACTTACATCCCTGGTACTAAGAATGTTAAGGCGGATGCCTTGTCTCGCAGTTTTTCTCCCATAGTCGGTGCTGAGAAAGAGGAAAACATTTTACAAGAAGGTGTTGTGATAGCTGCTTTAGACTCCGTTTTGGAAGATGAGATTCTTAAAGCTCAGGAGAATGCCCCATCTAACACTCCTCATGGGAGGTTGTTTGTGCCTGGGACCTTTAGGAGAGATTTGTTTGTTGAGTGTCACGAATCTCGGTTGGCAGGTCATCCCGGAATCTCTGAGACCAAGAGACTGGTGGGTCGCAGTTTTTGGTGGCCTGGATGGCAGAAGGAAGTCATTAAGTGGGTGCGCCAATGTACTATATGTGCTAGATCTAAGTCCTCACATACTCCTGCTGCGGGGTTGCTTTGTCCTTTGGAGGTCCCCAGTGCTCCTTGGACACATTTGGCTATGGATTTTATAACTGATCTTCCCTCCTCTGAGGGTTTTACTGTCATCTGGGTGGTCGTGGACCGTTTTAGCAAGATGTGTCACTTGGTTCCCTTCGTCAAACTGCCCTGCGCTAAAACTCTCGCTAAGGCCTTTGTCAAGGAAATTGTCAGACTTCATGGCGTTCCTACTGACATTGTTTCTGATAGGGGTCCTCAGTTCGTGGCTCGTTTTTGGCGTGCCTTTTGTGACAGGTTGGGAATTCATTTGTCGTTTTCGTCCGGATATCATCCTGAATCTAATGGCCAGACAGAAAGGAAAAACCAGGATGTTGAGCAGTTCTTGCGTTGTTTTGTGGCAGACAATCAAGAGGGGTGGTCTGAGTTTCTGCCACTTGCCGAATTTGCTCTGAACAATCATACATCTTCTTCTGCTGGTTGTTCGCCTTTTTTTTGTTGTTCTGGGAGACATCCGTCGTTTGGGTCGTTCTCCAAGTTGGGATCTGCCGTGCCTGAGGAGGAGAATTTTTCCGGTGATTTGGAAAGAGTTTGGACGGATGTGCGTGGTAATCTTCAGGAGGCCAACAGAAAATCTAAAGACTACTTTGATAGGAAACGACAGGAGGTTTTGTTCGCTGTTGGTGACATGGTTTGGTTGTCCTCTAGGAATCTGCGGTTGAGGATTCCTTCTAAGAAATTGGGTTCCAAGTTTGTAGGGCCCTTTAAGGTGCTTCAGGTTGTCAACCAATCTGCTGTTAGGTTGGAGGTTCCTACCTCCTGGAGAATTAATCCGGTCTTTCATGTCTCTCTGTTAAAAAAAGCTGTTGTGTCGGATGGTGACGCCTCTGCCTCTGTTCCTCCGGTGGTGGAGGACGGGGAATATGAAATTTCTCGCATCCTTGACTCTAGACGGTATAGAGGTAGTTTGCAGTATCTTGTGGCCTGGAAAGGTTTCGGACCCGAGGATAACTCTTGGGTGAGGTCAGATGATGTTTCCGCGTCCAGACTTATCAGAGCGTTTCACAGGAGATTTCCTGATAAGCCTGGTCCTAGGGGATCCGGAGGATCCTCTTAGAAGGGGGGGTACTGTTAGAACCTTGCTGTTAGGTTTTTTTTCCTTTGCTGGTCACATGACCTTGTTGGCCTATTTAATCCTGCTCCGCCCTTCTGGCTTTGCTGGACTTCATTGTATATCTACTTTCTAGCTAGCCTGTGCTCTGTATCTAACTCTGTTAGTTTGCTTGGTCTACGGACCTCTATGTTCTATCTATTTTGTTTGTTCGTCTGTCTGCTACTATTTCTGTTAGGAGGTGTCCCATATTCCTCCCAGTCCTTAGTACTTGTAGGGATTCCCTCCTCACATCTATAGGTCTCCGTACAGACTAGATTAGGACTTTAGCAGGTCTGATCGCAGGATCAGGTTCCCTGTTACATCGTAGGGATTCAGCTGAGTCTTATAGTAGGGACAGATCTCCTCTCTTTCCTTAGCTTTGGTAGCAGAACATAACACCAGGTACAAGTGTGGCACAGGGGGTTCACACACGACCCCCAGGGACTGACATTTCCTAGAAACTTTGGCAGCTGTCAGTCATGAGCTCACCCTGATACATTACACTCTGGAAACAGCTGAAGGGAGAAGGATAATTTATGACATTTTCTCAGACATAAAAAAAAAAAAAAAAAACACAGAAAACAGCCCATATGTCAGGAACAGGTTACTAGGGAACTACACGTCCCAGCACGGCCTGCCCGCGCCCACAACCCGGGGGGAATGTGAGGCTTCCTCCTGCAGGTTGCCCGGGGGCACCGTGCCGTCATTGTCCTCACACAGGGGGTCCCCGCCGCCATTGTCCCTCCACATAACACCGTATAATAAAACATGCGCTCACCTGCGCCAGCTGCTGCAGCCGGGAAAGTTCCGAGCACCTCACCTGGGCGGAGGGGAAGTGACTCACACACGGGGAGGGGCAGTAACCTGAGCGCGGCTCCATGGAGGATGCACACACTGCAGCCTGACAGCACCGGCAGCAGCGCTACACAAATGGCGTTCTCCCCTCCTGTGTGCAGCACAGCCCTGTGTGTGTGCAGCGCAGCATGTCACCCACAGCACCAGCAGGCTGCTCTCAGCTCCCACAGAGCACTGGGAATGGTTGCTATGGGTAACCGCGCCACAGCTGCTCCTCATAGACCAGTCATATACAACTGATATCGTCTGTACAGCGATCGTAATATAACTAATTAGATTGTTTTAGTATTTTGTTTGAACTTTACTAAGTACCTATTTTGTAATTAATACTTATAAAAATGCTGCGAAAGCGTAAGTCTAACATTTCGCAAAGCTCTAATAAAGCCCGATCTATGAAAATAATTAGACGTGATGAGACGTCTCAACAAGCCGAGCAACGAAGGCTTGAGCAGGCGGTGCGTTGTGCGGCACATAGAGCTGCAGAGACTCCAGAACAATCCCAAGCCTGACGTGAACAGCATGCGGAGTATCTGGCGTCTCAACGGGCTGCTGAAACTCCAGAACAGTCCTAAGCTCGACGTCAGCAGCAAGCGACTTACATGGCGTCCCAAAGAGCCACTGAAACTTATGAAATGGCCGAATCTCGCAGACGCACTGTTGCTGAAAGGGCAGCACAGCGACGTCAAACATTTACAAGAAATACATGGATATTGTTTAATAAAGCTGCATTTGAGTATGACGAGACTCTTGATTATGAAACTCACAAGCTTATAAAAATAGAAGCAATGACCATAGATTGCAAATATTGCGGAGCTCTTAAGTGGAAAGAGGAAGCAGCAGGTATGTGTTGTTTGGGCGGGAAAGTAGCTCTTCCTTATATAGACGAGCCAGTTCAACCTTTAAAAGAGCTTTTCTCTAATGAAACTGGTGAATCTCACCTTTTTCTAAATAATATAAGAAAATACAACATGTGCTTTCATATGACGTCTTTTGGAGCAGATCAAATTGTCTCAATGCCAGGGTTTTGCTCGACCTTTACAATACAAGGACAAGTATACCACCGTATCGGTTCTTTAATTCCTACGTCCATTTCGCAACCACAATTTTTACAAGTTTATTTCATAGGTGACGAAGAAGAACAAATCAACAAGCGTACTGAGTGTGTGCAAAGCGTAGATAGAAACATAGTTAAAAAATTACAACGAGTACTTCACGACCACAACATTTTGGTGCATGAATTTAAAACGGCTAGAGACAGAATGATCAGTGACGATCATTTCAAAGTAGTGATTCACCCAGACCGTGTACCACGTGGTCAACATGAGAGACGATTCAATGCCCCTACTACAAATGAAATAGCTGCTGTAATAGTTAGTAGCGAACAAACTATGTCTCGGGACATCATTGTGCAGCCGCGCGATGGCATGCTCACTAGGGTTCCCGATACACATAGATTCTATGACGCTCTCGAGTACCCAATAATTTTTTGGAAAGGACAAGAGGGGTACAGCATTGATATTCCTCAGATAAATCCAATTACCAAACAAGCAATGCCAAGCAAAAAGGTGTCCTGCAAAGATTTTTATGCCTTTCACTTGATGGTCCGTCGCAGCGATTTTAATTTGATGCTTAAGTGTAGGCTCCTACTTCATCAGTTTCTGGTCAACATGTATGTAAAGATGGAAAGTGAGCGCTTAAGGTTCATTTCTTTAAATAGAAAAAAACTGCGCGCAGAAAATTATAATCACTTGCAAGATGCAATAAGAAATGATGCGGATTTGGATCCAAATAACTTAGGTCAGATGGTGATTCTCCCGTTATCATTTGTAAATAGCCCGAGATACCTACACGAATACACACAAGATGCGTTCACATACGTACGTAATTATGGGAGGCCTGATTTATTTATTACAATGACTTGCAAACCCGCTTGGCCAGAAATCACCAAAGAGCTTATGGCTGGTCAAAATTCAACGGACAGACATGACTTAACAGCTCGAGTATTTAGAATAAAAGTACAGAAGTTGGTAGCTCTACTTACAAAAGGTAAGTGATATGCAATGCTTCATGTACTCGATCGAGTGGCAAAAGCGAGGTTTGCCTCATGTGCACTTACTGCTGTGGTTAAATGAAAAATTGCATCCGAACCAAATTGACGAAATCATATGTGCTGAGATACCAAACCCAGAAACCGATCAAAAGCTCTATGATACAGTGACAAAGAATATGATTCACGGGCAATGTGGTACATTCAATTCTTCATCGCCATGCATGAAGGAAGGAAAATGTACCAAAAAATATCCGAGGAAGCTTTTAAAAGATACTCAAACCAATGACAAAGGTTATCCTTTGTACAGGCGCAGAGCACCAGAGAATGGTGGACGCACGACGATTATAAAAACCCATAGAGGAACACAGGAAATATTGGTGGACAATAGCTGGGTGGTCCCATATTCTCCACTCTTATCAAAAATTTTTAATTCTCATTTAAATGTAGAGTTCTGTAATACAGTACAGGAAATAAAATATATTTGTAAATATATTAATAAGGGTAGCGACCAGGCTATTTTTAACATCCGCCAGCAAGGGAATGTTAACATTGACCCAAGAGATGAGGTGCAGACCTTTAGAACCGGCCGATATGTTAGTAGTAACGAAGCAGCGTGGCGGATCTTAGGTCTGCCTCTGCACGAGAGACACCCAACCGTCACTCATCTTGCGATTCATTTACCCAATGGCGAAGGGTTTACTTTACAGAAAATAATTTTAGAGAGAGATTAGAAGCACCACCTAAAACTACACTAACTGCATTTTTCCTGTTGTGCCAAAGTGATACGTTTGCAACAACATTACTTTACATTGACGTGCCTCGCTACTATACTTGGAATGTGGCACGAAAGCAATGGAAACGTCGTTTACAAGGAACACCTGTCGATGGCTGGCCAGGTGTGAAGGCAGGAGACGCTCTAGGTCGCATTTACACGGTGCACGTTAGCAATTTTGAATGTTATTGCTTGCGTATGCTGCTGAATGTAATAAGGGGTCCAACCAACTTCTCGGATTTAAAAACATTTGAAGGTCAAGAACTTGCAACTTTTCGGCAGGTGTGTGAGAAGATGGGGTTGTTGGAAGATGATAACCACTGGGATACCACCTTCGAAGAGGCCGTGCTATGTCGCTCCCCGGCGCAAATAAGAGAGCTGTTTGCCATATTGATATGCACTTGCGGTTTATCCAGTCCTCTACAACTCTGGCACAAGTATAAAACTGTGTTATCAGAGGATATCATGCACAGATTTGAAAGAATGGATCACGTTAACGATGATCTCTGTTTCAATGAGGCGTTGGGGCTTATCGAGGACAAAATATTAATAATTTCTGGAAAGAAATTGTCCGATTTTGGTCTACCCTCACCGTGGCGTAGAGGAGAGCTGTCAAACTAGTTGATAAAAGAGCTAAGCTATGATACCAACCAGTTAGACGCTCATGTTTGCGAAACTTAGCCACGTTTGCTACCTGATCAAAGAGAGATTTATCACAAAATAGTAGGACGAGTTGAGAATGGTGAAGGCGGACTTTTTTTCCTTGATGCCCCGGGTGGTACAGGAAAAACTTTCTTGCTTTAATTTACTTTTAGCAAAAATTTGTAGCGGTCATAACGTTGCATTAGCTGTGGCTTCCTCTGGAATTGCTGCAACCTAGCTAAGCGGTGGATGGACAGCACATTCAGTCTTTAAATTACCTCTTAATCTGGTGAATGAAGAAACCCCATCGTGTAATATCAGCAAGAGCAGCGCCCGTGGCCTCCTGTTGCAACAGTGCAAACTAATCGTGTGGGACGAGTGCACAATGTCACACAAACGCGCCATTGAAGCTCTTGATCGTTGTCTACAAGACTTACACAGTAAACAAACAATAATGGGTGGTGTGGTTGTTTTATTGGCTGGGGACTTTAGGCAAACTTTGCCTGTCATCGAGCGAGGCACTGCAGCAGACGAAATTAACGCATGTCTGAAATCCTCATATTTATGGACCAAAGTTGAAAAGCTGCAGCTCACCACCAACATGCGTGTCCAGTTATTCAGTGATCTAGAGTCGGGCGCGTACGCTGAGAAACTGCTCGAGAGCGGTGAAGGTCGAATCGAAACTGACGAAGAAGGTATGGTTCTATTCACTAACCAATTTTGTCATGTTGTGGATTCGGAAGACACACTTATTGCTCAAGTTTTTCCAAATTTGCAACAAAACATCCACGATGAAAATTGGCTATGTGAAAGAACTATACTAGCACCAAGAAATGAAACAGTTGCGAAAATCAATAAAATTATCTTGGACCAAGTAACCAGCGATGCAACAACCTACAACTCCATCGACACAGTCATGTCATCTGAAGACTGTACGAGCTACCCCGTGGAGTTTCTTAACTCTTTGGAGCTATCCGGGGTCCCATCTCATAAGCTCGAATTAAAGGTCGGTATACCCGTTTTGTTATTGCGCAACTTGGACGCCCCGAGATTATGTAATGGCACTAGATTGCGAGTCACTGAATTAGGCAGGCACATTGTAAAGGCCACAATTTTAACTGGAGAAGCTAAAGGTGAAAATATTCTTATACCACGCATCCCAATAATACCCAATAACTTACCCTTTAATTTCAAACGTTTGCAGCTCCCACTTAAAGTTGCATTTTCAATGACCATCAATAAATCGCAAGGGCAAACTTTGAAGGTAGCGGGGATACATTTAGGCACGCCCTGTTTTTCCCACGGTCAGCTATACGTAGGTTACTCACGTGTTTCTAAATCGCAAAATCGACATATTTTCGCTGAACGAAAGAAATCAAATAACATAGTTTACAGGAGTATATTGCAGTAAAAACACATAGATAAATTACCAGCAGATGTCCATTATTTCAATTACATACTAATTCTTTACTAACACGAACAATATTAAACGCAAGTAACTTCAGTCCGTCCTGTTTATTAATCAGTGTTTAGTAATCCGTTTGTGATGAAATTTGATATGGATAATTTCAAGCCTGGGGAAGGACATAGGGCTACTTTTTATAAACACACCATACAGGCGAAGATTATATAAAACTGTAAATCTGATTGACTGACACACCTAGCGGTCAACGCACAGCCGAAACCACTGAACTTAGCATCTTGAAATTTGCAGATAGGTTCTATTATAGCTTAAATGAGCACTAAGAAAGGAATTTTGATAATTCCACCCTCAAGAGTTTCCCTCTTCATATTATAGGGGTTCAAAGATTGTATGGAATCCGTCAGTTTTGAAGTTAGACATCTGAAATTTTGGATGTACGAGTAACTAAATAAGATTATTTTTTTTTACTATTAAGATTATTTTTTTTTACTATTAAGATTATTTTTTTTTACTATTAAAATGATCTGTCACGAAACTTAATGTGGCAGACCAAATTCCATGCGAGTGAAGCCGCGGGTAAAAGCTAGTAATTACATAAAGGACCCAAGACTGTGGACATTATTACAGGATGTGGCCAGGGTGGCAGACATTAATACAGGATGGGAGCCATTATTAAAGGATAGGGCCAGGATGGGACCAAGATGGGGGACATTATTAAAGGATGGGGCCCAGGATTGAAGACATTATCATAAGTTGGGGACAAGATGGGGGACATTATTACAGGATAGGACCAAGATGAGGGGCATTATTGAAGGATGGAGCCCAGCATGTGAGACATAATTACAGGTTGGGGCTAGGACAGGGAACATTATTACAGAATGTGGAACATTATTAAAGGATAAGCAACATTATTACAGGTTAAGAGCAAGGATGGAAGACATTATTACAGGATAGGTGCCAGGATGGAGGACATTATTACAGGATAGGTGCCAGGATGGAGGACATTATTACAGGGGCACATAGATCTGACCAACAGGCTGGTGGGGGCCCAAGTTAACATTTTGCACCTGAGCCTGTAGGACATAGTCATACCACTGCCTATACCCACAGGAGTATGGTGTGGTACTTCGGTTGACTAATCTAGCCCCGAGGGGCTCTAAATATTATTCACCACAAAAAAAGTTTGATGATAAATAATCATAAATATGTTTTTGCTTAAATTACAAAAAGCTCATCCAAGATTCTGGTCATACAGTGCAGCCCTCATTAGAAACACAGCAGACAGATGACTAGTGTACTCCATAAGGATATGGTGTGTAACACGTAGAAAACAATTCCACAGGTTAACCCCTTTTCCCCCCGAGAGCGGTTTGCACGTTAATTTTTACAATTCTGACCACTGTCAATTTATGAGGTAATAAATCTGGAATGCTTTAACGGATCCCATTGATTCTGAGAATATTTTTTTGTGACATATTGTTCTTCATGATAGTGGTAAAATTTCTTCGATATGACAGGAGTTTATTTGTGAAAAAATCTGAAATTTGGTGAAAATTTTGAAAATTTAGCAATTTTCAAAATTAGAATTTTCATGCCCTTAAATCAGAGAGATCTATCACACAAAATAGTTAATAAATAAAATTTTCCACATGTCTACTTTACATCAGCACAATTTTGGAACCAAAATTATTTTGTGTTAGGAAGTTATAAGGGTTAAAAGTTGACCAGCGATTTCTCATTTTTCCAACAAAATTTACAAAACCATTTTGTTTGGGACCTTTGAGGGGCCTTTATGACAGAAAATACCCAAAAGTGACACCATTCTAAAAACTGCACCCCTCAAGATGCTCAAAATCACATTCAAGAAGTTAATGAACCCTTCAGGTGCTTCAAAGGAATTTTTGGAATGTGGAAGAAAAAAATTAACATTTAACTTTTTCACAAAAATGTTACTTTAGACCCCAATTCTTTTATTTTCACAAGGGTATCAGGAAAAAATGGACCCTAAAGTTTGTTGCGCAATTCCTCCTGAGCACGTCATTACCCCATATGTGGGGAAAAACCACTGTTTAGCCGCACGGCAGGGTTCGGAAGTGAAGGAGCGCCATTTGACTTTTTGAATGTAAAATTTGCTTAAATAATTAGCGGAAGCTATGTTGCGTTTGGAGAGCCCCTGATGTGCCCAAACAGTGGAAACCCCCACAAGTGACACTATTTTGGAAACTAGACCCCTCAGGGAACGTATCTAGATGTGTGGTGAGCACCTTGAACCCCCAGGTGCTTCACAGAAGTTTATAACATTGAGCCATAAAAATAAAATTTTCACATTTTTACCGCAAAAATGTTTTTCAGACCCCAATTTTGCATTTTCATAAGGGTAACAGGAAAAATTGTGCCATACCATTTGTTGTGCAATTTCTCCTGAGTAGGCTGATACCCCATATGTGGGGGGAAACCCCTGTTTGGGCGCACGGCAGGGTTTGGAAGGGAAGGAGTGCCATTGGACTTTATGAATGTAAAATTTGTTTGAATAATTAGCGGATGCCATGTTGCGTTTGGAGAGCCCCTGATGTACCTAAACAATGGAAACCCCCCACAAGTAACAACATTTTGGAAACTAGACCCCTCAGGGAACTTATCTAGATGTGTGGTGAGCACCCTGAACCCCCAGGTGCTTCACAGAAGGTTATAACATGGAGCTGTGAAATTTAAAAAATCAAATTTTTTCCACAAAAATGATGTTTTAGCCCCAAATTTTTTATTTTCACAACGGTAAGAGGAGAAAATGGACCCCAAAAGCTTTTGTGCAATTTCCCCTCAGTACGGCAATACCCAATATGTGGGGAAAATACACTGTTTGGGCGCATGGCAGGGTTCAGAATGGAAGGAGTACTGTGTGACTTTTTTAACGCAAAATTGTCTGGAATTGAGAGTGGACGCCATGTCGTGATTGGAGAGAACCTGATGCGCCTAAATAGTGGAAACCCCCCACAAGTGACCCCATTTTGGAAACTAGACCCCTCAAGGATTTTATCACGGGGTATAGTGTATATTTTGAACCCAGAGGTATGACACAAAAATTGACAACATTAGGTCATCATATTGAATACGTTGTCATTAGTCTTGATAGCAAGTGCTCGCTACTTGAGTTTGCATCGGGTACTCAGATATGCACAAAGTATCACGGATGTTCGAGTGACATGCTCGAGTCCCCACCCTACATGTTTCACGGTTGTTAGACACCCAAAAAATAACATGAGGGGATCACTCATGCATGGCAGGCAATTCCCGCAAGGTTTTTTTGGCCGCAAAGTATATGGGGTGGAGGAGTGACATGCTCGGCGAAAGGGTTAAAGAGCATGCTCGCTCATGACTGTTAGCTATGATATCACTACTCACTCGCATTTCCCGTGCATTTTCTCCCACAAGTTGTCACACAATAGTTACAGCACATATATAATAAAATACTATTGTTACACACGTGTCTTATTTCCTGGGGCCGAGCTGCTGCTGTTTGCTGTGCTCTATGTCAAGTGTTAAAATCTGACTTGGAGTTCCTCAGCGACATCATCTCCCAAGAACATTTAAGTCTTAATAAGACTCAACACTGTGTCTGAGTATTGAGATTGTAATGTGTTCAGTAGCTGTTTGAAGATAACCACTATCCTGTAATTTCTATAATTTGCATTGGCTGCTGGTTAACCCATCATTTGCTAGGGGCATCAAAAACTATTACTAGAGTCTGTTGACATTACTTCAGTCTGCTGCTGGTTAACCCATCATTTGCTGTAAACATCACAAATTGTTATTAGAGGCTGTTCTCACTGTGTTACTATTTGCTGTGGGTTCAATGTTCAATAATTTTCATATGCCATGGTTAACCCATTGTTTGTTATAAGCATTACGAACTGTTATTAGAGACTGTTCACTTTAAGCTATAATCTTCTGTGGATTCTGATACCTACTTCCGTGTGCTGCTTCAAACATGCTGTTTTCCCCTTCATCTGTCCACATTGTTGTGTGGCATCCAGTGTGTGCTGTTTTCCTTGTTTGTCTGCCGTACAACTAAGTTTGTTGTCCATGTCCTCACTGTTCCACATGACTACCTGCCTGAGATTTCAATGCCCTGGGTCCATGTGTCTTTCCTGACTTGCGGCTTTGTGAATCCAATTTACCAGGTGAGCCTAACAAATATTACCAAACATTAGTTTAGTGTAACTAACTAAAAGGGAATAATATTGCCTACCAATAATTGCTGGTGGTACGCGGTAGACACGTAACATAACATATGTACCACGCAGTATGGTATATGATAACATATAATGGCATTTGCATAGTAGTAAAATAGCTTAAGCACCCAGGTAATGTCATCACCATAAAAGGGTTAATAGTAATCCATAGCAAGTAACAGGTTTATGACAATCCGGAACAGTTCAGAATGCAACAGTGAAGTTCAATTGACATCAGTCCTCAATTTTTGTAAGAAGATGACGAACTCCAATTTCATAGATATATTGATAGAATCAGTGGTTATAAGGATCCCAATGAGTGGACATCTAGAGGCACAATATACCCAAAGAAGCATAGTGAAGACTCATCAACAGCAAGATTAAGAAGACATAGTAATTTTTATTATAAGTCTCATAAATTACATTCTTATTAGTCTCATCAATTTCCAGAAACATTTAGATGCAGTTATTGCTTCACAAGGAGGTCACACCAAAGCAAAGGCTTACATATTTCTTCTGCTCACAGATACATGATATTGGATCATTTTCCTCAATAAAAAAAATTGCAAAGTCTAACATTTTTAACTCCTTTGTTTGATTTGGTTCTATCTACTTTTAGGAGTTATGTGAAAATCTGATGTGTTTTTAGGTCTAATTTATGCCGAAATCTGAAAAATTCAGAAGGGTTCTCTTACTTTCAAGCTCCGCTATTCATAATGATTCCTATCAGTAGGTCATAAAGTGGCTGTTATCATATTTTGTTGGGAAACAGAAGATGTTCAGCATTTCTCCCTAATTTATCTAGTTTCTGTTTTTAGCACAGTACATCCAGTTTCTGTTTCCTTTCTTATCACTGGGACAGACAAACTCTTTATTTTTCTTCTAAGAAAAAGTGTTTGAAGACTTTGCAAACACGTCTGGAGGTGAATTGGTAGATACATCATCTCTGAAGCTTCTTATAACTGAAATTCAAAGTAAATAAAAAGGAAGCAGGAGCTGATTTACTTTGCTTATAGTTGTACACATTTTTCATTGGTAACTTTTCACCGGTACACAGCCCTTGCTGTAAATCAACTTCAATATAGCATGGCATGATATCCATTTTAGGTGAAACTAAATAGTGAGTATACAGAAGACCATGCCATCTCACTTAAATTCTTAACCAGAAGGTATGTCTCTGTTTAATATCTTCTCCTTGTATTATTTCTATTGCAACACTGAGTAACCAGCAGTTTAAGGCTAGTTATACATATAAAAGGATCGTACAACCTGTTCTCTATAATTTTTTTTTTTAAATCTACCAGTACCAAAAACTTGCTAAGTATTGTTTAGAGAACAGTTTTTGCATAAATAAATGCACTCTAAAGATCAAAGTTTTAATTGAAATAGATCTCACGACTGGCCGTACTGTCTATAAAGATGACTGCTGACACATACTGGTCAACAGTGGTACTGTGCTATGGAATTAAAAGGATTCTAATCAGAAAATGGTGTACTGTTTAAATAGTTTTTTTGTGGACAACCTTTTTTAAGATTTTGTGTTTTAATCTCTAGGTATAAAGAAAGCCTAAAGAGTTGAACTGAAATATAAGTTTGTGTGCATGCAGCATGTAAGTGCATGTT
The DNA here is from genome assembly GCF_046119375.1 of Phyllobates terribilis. NCBI lineage: Eukaryota > Metazoa > Chordata > Amphibia > Anura > Dendrobatidae > Phyllobates > Phyllobates terribilis. The sequence goes on from NW_027362767.1 coordinate 372,489,766, forward strand.
CATACTGGCACTAAACAGACAAAACTCAAGATAGAAACATAATAAGCAAATACCCTGCAGTAAATGAATAAACAGCAATAGAGCATATAAATAACATAGGGTGCTTACTTAACATAATTTTTATCAAAAAATGAAAAAGCCATCCTACCACGTCACGGTGACCCTATTTGGGAGGTCCTAACCTCTAATATTAAAACCTTATCATTTGTCAAGTGACGTGTGTGTGGATAAGGGCAGAGAAGGACTGAAATCTGGCTAGTGGACATGCAGCCATGGAGAACTACATGAATGTGTATACACTTTTTTTGGCCATTATATGACTTTTATCCTACAATTTTTAGCACTTTTTTTCTTTTGCAGACTTTATCTCATTATAAGCTGTAGCACCATCTCTGTGTGACTTTCTACGTCTGTCTCTCTCCAGATCACCCATCCTGCTTCCATAAACTTCTATAGGCAGCAGCTGTAATCTGATCCCTCTGGCGCTGAAGATTGATTTGAGCAGAAGATTTTTTAAAATTGGGAATTTTGTCTTATTTTATTTTCCTGGTGTTCTTACATTTTCCTTTGTGGACAGCATGTCTGTACTTATAGACAGCCTTATTGGGAGTGCTAGGAGAGTCTTTCCTAACAATGAAGCTGCATTTCTCCAGCACCTCTACTAATGATAGAAATCTGCACAGGAGGATCAATGAATTACACACAAGTATCGCTCTACAGAATCATGGGCATAACTTCCAGAGTTGCAGACAAGCAGGCAACTAAGAGGTCACATCACTAAGAGTGGTTAGCTGCAACACTGGATAAAGAGGCTCAGAGAAGGAAAATTAACGTTTATAACTGGAAGACTAATAACAGGTGAAAAATGCACAAAACTGAATGTGAAGACCAAAATAATCAGATTAAGTACAACTCCAATCCAATATGCACTGCTCAAAAAAATAAAGGGAACACTCAAATAACACATCCTAGATCTGAATGAATGAAATATTCTCATTGAATACTTTGTTCTGTACAAAGTTGAATGTGCTGACAACAAAATCACACAAAAATCATCAATGGAAAACAAATTTATTAACCAATGGAGGCCTGGATTTGGAGTCACCCCCACAATTAAAATGGAAAAACACACTACAGGCTGATCCAACTTTGATGTAATGTCCTTAAAACAAGTCAAAATGAGGCTCAGTAGTGTGTGTGTCCTCCACGTGCCTGTATGACCTCCCTACAACGCCTGGTCATGCTCCTGATGAAGTTGCGGATGGTCTCCTGTGGGATCTCCTCCAGGATGGCACATCAGTGCAAGCTGTGGCAAGAAGGTTTGCGGTGTCTGTCAGCGTAGTGTCCAGAGGCTGGAAGCGCTGCCAGGAGACAGGCCAGTACACCAGTAGACGCGGAGGGGGCCGTAGGAGGGCAACAACCCAGCAGCAGGACCGCTACCGCCGCCTTTGTGCAAGGAGGAACAGGAGGAGCACTGCCAGAGCCCTGCAAAATGACCTCCAGCAAGCCACAAATGTGCATGTGTCTGCACAAACGGTTAGAAACCGACTCCATGAGGGTGATATGAGGGCCCGACATCCACAGATGGGGGTTGTGCTCACAGCCCAACACCGTGCAGGATGCTTGGCATTTGCCACAGAACACCAGGATTGGCAAAGTCGCCACTGGCGCCCTGTGCTCTTCACAGATGAAAGCAGGTTCACACTGAGCACATGTGACAGACATGACAGAGTCTGGAGACGCCGTGGAGAGCGATCTGCTGCCTGCAACATCCTTCAGCCTGACCGGTTTGGCAGTGGGTCAGTAATGGTGTGGGGTGGCATTTCTTTGGAGGGCCACATAGCCCTCCATGTGCTCGCCAGAGGTAGCCTGACTGCCATTAGGTACCGAGAAGAGATCCTCAGACCCCTTGTGAGACCATATGCTGGTGTGGTTGGCCCTGGGTTCCTCCTAATGCAGGACAATGCCAGACCTCATGTGGCTGCAGTGTGTCAGCAGTTCCTGCAAGATGAAGGCATTGAAGCTATGGACTAGCCCGCCCGTTCCCCAGAACTGAATCCGATTGAGAACATCAGGGACATCATGTCTCGCTCCATCCACCAATGTCACGTTGCACCACAGACTGTCCGGGAGTTGGTGGATGCTTTATTCCAGGTCTGGGAGGAGATCCCACAGGAGACCATCCGCAACCTCATCAGGAGCATGCCCAGGTGGTGTAGGGAGGTCATACAGGCACGTGGAGGCCACACACAATACTGAGCCTCATTTTGACTTGTTTTAAGGACATTACATCAAAGTTGGATCAGCCTGTAGTGTGTTTTTCTATTTTAATTGTGGGGGTGACTCCAAGTCCAGGCCTCCATTGGTTATTAAATTTCATTTTCGTTGATGATTTTTGTGTGATTTTGTTGTCAGCACATTCAACTTTGTACAGAACAAAGTATTCAATGAGAATATTTCATTCATTCAGATCTAGGATGTGTTATTTGAGTGTTGCCTTTATTTTTTTGAGCAGTGTATTTATAAAAATGAAGGTACTTAGCACATAAATTGGCCAATTCATGGGAGCTTTCTTTGATGGGACCCTAAATCTAATATTTATTGAACATGCTTCTCCAGGTCTAAAAGCTACAAAGGTAGGATGATGAAAAACTGCAATTCTGACGTTAGTTACCGGTTTATTGAGTGGTGGCTGCAAGCATTTAAAATGTAACCATTTGATTTTACGTGCATAAGATATGGATCTCTCTATAACAAATATTGAGCTTCAACAGCTAGGTACCGAGATGAGATCCTCAGACCCCTTGTGAGACCATATGCTGGTGTGGCTGGCCCTGGGTTCCTCCTAATGCAGGACAATGCCAGACCTCATGTGGCTGGAGTGTGTCAGCAGTTCCTGCAAGATGAAGGCATTGAAGCTATGGAATGGCCCGCCCATTCCCCAGACCTGAATACGATTGAGCACATCTGGGACATCATGTCTCGCTCCATCCACCAACGTCACGTTGCACCACAGACTGTCCAGGAGTTGGCGGATGCTTTATTCCAGGTCTGGGAGGAGATCTCACAGGAGACCATCCGCAACCTCATCAGGAGCATGCCCAGGCGTTGTAGGGAGGTCATACAGGCATGTGGAGGACACACACAATACTGAGCCTCATTTTGACTTGTTTTAAGGACATTACATCAAAGTTGGATCAGCCTGTAGTGTGGTTTTCCACTTTAATTTTGGGGGTGACTCCAAATCCAGGCCTCCATTGGTTAATAAGTTTGATTTCCATTGATGATTTTTGTGTGATTTTGTTGTCAGCACATTCAACTTTGTACAGAACAAAGTATTCAATGAGAATATTTCATTCATTCAGATCTAGGATGTGTTATTTGAGTGTTCCCTTTATTTTTTTCAGCATTGTATTTCCATTGAGCTCTATGGCTATTTGTTACACCCCTGTTCAGTTGACTTGTTTTTAATATACTTTTGGCTAGTTACTGAAGATGACTGGAAGGACTGAGCATGGTGGTGGCTCCTTTAAATATTATATCAGGAAAATGAAAATGACCCTAGTGGTAGAATGATGTTCCCTCTCAGAAAAAGGAGACAGTTCAGGAACAACTTTGCTAAAGAGTCAACTAGTGTAAGGTAGCGCTATTTATCACGCTGGGGGTACTCGCTTCACCGGGTCAATTAAAGCACACATGCAACGTTTTCTGGTAATATGTAGTCCAGCAGTTTATTACACATCATAAACTGCTTATAACATAGTCCATCTCAGTGGCTCGCAGGAATGTTACACATGTATCCTAGAGCCTTTTCAGTGGCAACTATGCCCGCTTGGCTTCAAATACAGACTTCAGCAAGGTACAGCAACAATATTCACTTATAGCGCCGATTTACCTTTGCCGGGTCTCAGCTGCTTCTGTCAGCTCGGTTCTGCCACAGCTGTGGCTTTAAGGCTTCCCAGATGTGGCCTCCGGGCCACGTGCCTTCCAAGGCTACTGGTATCTCAGACACGGGGATCCAGCCTCTGCTTTCCAGGCTAACAGGAACTAGGCCTCACCATGCCTCACCATGCCTCACCATGCCTCACCAGGCCTCTCTCTCCCTGTTTCAAAACCACCCGGATTTATATATACTTCTGTGCACACAGGACCTGTGATGATGTCACAGTCATGTGATCAGTCACCTGAGGGGGAGGTAAATTGTCAGCCAGAACACACCCCCTGGACATTTTAGCAATGCAGCAAGCTGCTGCCTTACACTAGCTAGATAGTTACAGGGTAATTTCAGGGACAATCAGCTTGGTGGTTACAATTGTTCTCACAAGAGACAATGTCTTGAACAGAAGTAGGTAGATAGTAAGTACCGTATATACTGTATAATAAAAGTAAGGTTGCATTTGCAACTTTTTATGTAGCCTGCTGTGGCTCTCTTCAATAGCTTCACATTTACTGCACAGTCCCTGTGTCTCTTGCAATATGTCACAGCACACGCTCTCACTGCTTGGATCAGTCCCTCTCTCGGTTTACATACTTAACAGCAACACACTAGTATAGCCAGTCGGCAAGTCAGTCAGGCATTTTTGCTCACTTCTGAGGACTTCTTAGTTTACATGTTTCAGGCTTTAAAACTCAGACGACACTAGTCTTCTCACTTACTACAAGATGAGGACCAGTATGAGGACATTACTACAAGATGGGGAAACATCTACAAGATGGGGACATTAATACAAAATGTTGGTCAAAATTACTATATAGTGCTAATTGTAAGACAAAATTACTGTATGTGGCCAATTAAGGGACACAAAAAGGAAATAAAAATTGTAAAAAAAAAAATTTCAAAATAAAAATCTGAAAACAAAAATGTTGACACTAAAAATGCTGTTTTATGTATAAAATAAACAAAAAAAGTGCATGTTTGTTATCGCCGCACCTGTAATGACCCAAGCTATAAAACTGTACCATAACCCATACAATGAATGCCATTTAAAAGCATAAAGTAAAAAATAAGCCAAAATGTTAAAAAAAATTATAAAAATGTGTATAGAAAAAATTATATGGTATTACTAAAAATGTCATCTCATCCTGAAAAAGAACGCGGCCCTTCAAATTCACATTTTTTCTCATGTGCGGCCCACATACCCAGCCGATTTTGAGACCCCTGGTCTATAGGATCTTCTATCTGATTATTTAGTCTTGGTCACTCTTTACTATTTATTCACATCATAAGATTTGCACTGCATTCCTCCACCTTCAGTTATTTTATCTTGTCTGTTTTGTCGTATATGGTTTTAATTTATGTGTCTTGTTCACTTTGTTTTCAGTATAGATTAATTTTAAAGAGGTTGTCCACTACTTTTACATTGGTGACATATTCTTAGGTTAGGTCATTAAAGTCTGATCGGTCGGGGTCCGACACCCGGCACTTCCCGCCGATCAGCTGTCAGCGTTTGCGGCCCCCGGCAGGAAGTACGCACTTGCCGAGCTGCTTTGTCTACTTGTAGTGGCCGCCACAGGGTACTACACTTCCGCCTCCTATTGATTTGAATAGGAGGGAGATGTGCAGTACGAAGCCCCGGCCACTACAAGTAGACGGAGAAGCTCAGTACTTACGGCCGGGTGCCGCCATCGATAACAGCTGATCGGCAGGGAGTGCCGGGTGTTGGACCCCAGCCGATCAGACATTGATGTCCTATTCTAAGCATAGGCCATCAGTGATAAAGTAGTGGACAAACTCTTTAATATTACATTATCGGTCTTGTGCTGGATTTGTGTAGGTGTTATTATCTCATTAGTTCATCCTATTTAAGGTAGTTTCCCTAAAAGACAACGTATAACTATTAATGGACCTTTTAACATTTTACCATCTGTTTGCAAAGCTCATTAAAGGGTCAAACATTAATCTTTAGGGTAGTTGCATTTAATAGGTGGCACAAAAAGTAAAGCTTTCTTCCTTCTTCTGGACAGCTTATTTCCATAAGCTGTATTTGGTGGCACATTCTAAATTTTCTAAGGAGTTTCATGGCATGAATTAGGCTCACTTTATTTGTGGATTCTTACACAATAAAACCATGTTGGGACAAGCTAATGAGTGGTATATACTCTGAAAATACTTTGAATTGTGTCCTCTTGAGTGGAATATATTATTGATGGGCCTTGGTCTCCTGTTTGGCTATTGTCAGCTATTGAAGCTGGTTCAATTGGGTCTGTGTCTTTTGCTATGTTGATTTGTCCTAGTTACGGATTAACAGGGCTACTAGGGTCAACCATCAGTGAGCGGGGGCGCCACATTGGATTCAAGAGGGTGTCAACCTTCGTTGCCAGGTAGGGTGAACCTATTAGGGCATTATCAAGGCAAGATTGCCAATTATATTTCGGAACTATAATTTACGTATCAACACACATTTATATAGTTTTTCACTGGCTTTTTGCTATTTGGGCTATTTGAAACTAATTTTGAATAATTTAAGAAATGTTATTTTTTAATGGGTATTCTATTGGATAAGCCGAGCTTCATGGCATGAAAACATGTCTTGACGAATAGATTTCTCATTTACAATTTTATAACATTTTTCAAAACTCTCAAAGTTTTGCGACTGTTAAAGTTAATCTTTTGCAGAAGAACCAACCATTGTGCTGGTGTAGTGCCCATATGGTATTAGAGTATGTTGTGTTACAAAGAGATGACATTGAACTTTTGTGACTATAAGCTTTCTAAAATTACTTTTTTGTTTCTCAAAGTGTTACCCACTAAGCACTTATCCTCAGAACATGCTCAATCAGCTCCATAAAGTGCATGGCTTCACACTTGGAAATAATTAGTCCTCTAAACAGATCTAATTCCTTTTTAATTAAAAAACGTGCATGTTTAGAATAGCCAGATAGCATCTCCACAACAAATAACCGGCATCTCTATTTTATCACAGCTCTTCATGGAGTCAAATGGCATGCATTATAATAAAAATACATTTAATTTATGCTTTTCTGAACAAAATAACTTTATAATTAATGGGTTTCATTACCCACTGCAGAACATTCTCATTTCTAATCTTTTTGCCTTTTGCTGATATCAAGCTAATGTGGATTATATGTAATTATATATCATGTACTGTTTACAGATATTACAAATGACCTTAGAGTCCAATGATTTCACAAGAGATGAGTATATATTCTGGTAACCTCAAACCTTCAGTAAGTGATATGTGTACTAAAGGTTTGCAGTGTTGAAAACATCTTCATTAAACAGTTATGTAATATCCTTGTATCCTATTCACATAGTAAAAAAACAGCTCAGTTGAGGGGTTTTTCTTCATAGTGTATTATTCTTCTTGGCAGAACCTCTTGCCAGCTTTACTATCTACCATGAACTTGATGCCAAGAGCATATGTGAAAAAATTAATGTGAGCAACAAAATGGGTTCTCCAGAGTAGTAGATGCTCTTTGCAGGAGGTCATGTTGGAGGCTATGAGTGGCGTATACATCTCTATTATGTCCGTATGTCCTAATCAGGCAATGGACACATTTTCCAGGGTCAATAATATTAACGGTATACCGCTGGGATTGGTCATCAATATCAGATTTAATTTCCAGCACGACTGTCAATAAAAATATACAGAGCTGTGCCATAAATATTATAGCCCTAAAGATTAGTGATGAGCGAGCATGCTCGCTACTGCTCGGTGGTCGCCCAAGCATCTCACTGCTTGAGATGCTCGGCGCTCGCCGAGTATTTCTGGGGTTGCTCGGCGGGAGCTCGGGTCCCCTCCCTGCATGTTTGGCACTCTTTAGAGCGCCAATCAACATACAGGGATTGCCTGCCACTCATTGTAATGCCGCAGCCATGGTGGTTGTGGCATTACAGTGATTGGATGGCCGCACAGCGTCATCAGGTCTATATCAGACCTGGCACCGCCATGCTCGTCACAGTCACTCCGGGATCAGGCAGAGTAGGGAGAGCTGCAGCTGAGCTAGGGAGAGGTTTGCTTGTGAATTAGGTAGTGTAGGGAGAAAAACCGTACATTACACATATCCATTTTAACAAACAGTCCTTCAGAAGACTAATCTATCTGCAGAGATATCAGGCAGGCAGGGTGTATAGGCAGGCAGTGTATATAGCAGACTGCAGTGCATATAGCACAAAAGTCTCCATTCTAATTCTGCCTTCTGCTGCTGTTAAATATTTCTATACAAAGGCCCAGGTATCAGGGGCCAGGAATACTTTTTTTTGGATCTTAATCCTCATTATTTGCTTAAAAAGCAATCCAGAGAATACCGTTTTTCTGCGGCATTTGCTAGAAATCCAGCTATTTAAAACTGTGTTTTCTCCATTACACGGATCACATATACGTTGTCAGAAAATACTGCCATTTCTGGCCTCCATTAAGAATTTCCTTCAGTGTGTCAGTGAAGCAATTCACACCAGTTTTCAGTTCAAACTAGTAACCTACAGGCCAGGTATTTAAAACTCTGTTTTCTCCGTCACACGGATCACATATAAGTTTGCTCCAAACTCAGTCATTTGTAGTGAGCGTGGAAGATACTGTCCTCCATTTAAAATGGGCAAGGCAAGTGGCAAGGGATGGGGAACTGGACGTGATGGCGATGGTGCATGGAGAGGCCGAGGACAAGGCCGTGGGCAAGCTGAAATTGTGCCACAACAAACACGCACATATTCTCGCCCGACCTTCCTGTCCCAATTCCTAGGGGAACACAGCACACCACTATTGAACCCAGAGCAGTGTCAAAAAGTTGTTGGTTAGATAGCGGATAATGCTTCCAGTCACTTAGCCACCACCACCACCTTGTCTTTCACACGGTCAAGTCTCAGTAGCCGTGAGTCTGGACTGCATATTCCTCACCCTGATCCTCCTTCCTCTCACCATGCCGAGTGCCCGAGACAACTAATCCCACACTTGGACACTCTGAAGAGCTGTTCACTTTTCCATTTATAGATTCGGGCCTCTCGCCCGGTCCACTTGAAGCGGGGCAAGAGGAGATAGCGTGTAGCGATGCCCAAATATTTGAGCAGCCACGGTCACACGCAGGCAATGGTGGGAAAGTGTCACAAGAGGTGGACGATGATGAGACACAATTGCCAGAAAGTCAGGAGGAGGACCAGGGTGCAGAAGTGGAAAACGAGGTGGTGGATGATATAGTAACTGACCCAACTTGGCAGGAGGACATGCAGAGCGAGGACAGCAACACACAGGGGGAGGGAGGCAGAGCACCCCAACAGGCAGGAAGAAGTAGTGTGGTGGCCGCAGACAGAAGGCAGGCAACCGTTCCCCATAACACCAACACGAAGGAAGTTGCCAGTACAACTGTTAGGTCTTCCAGAGTCTGGTTGTTTTTTAAAGACTCTGCCGATAACCCCAAAAAGGCCATTTGCACCACCTGCCAGGCCAGCATCAGCAGGGGTGGCAAAACGACCAGCGTGACCACCACCAGCATGATCAGGCACATGGCAGCAAAGCACCCGACTTTGTGGGCCGAACCCCAGGGTCCAGGAACAGTGTTTGCAGGTGGCACCATTGCTTTTTCTGCTGTTGTGCATGCAAGCCTATCCCCTGTCCAAGGTGCATGCGAAGATGCCTCCTGCCCTGCACCTGTCGTTGCGCACTCTCAAGTATCAGGAAGCATGTCCATGTCCTTGTCCCAGCACAGAGTTCAGTTGTCCATTTACCAGTCCTTGGAATGCAAGCGCAAATATGCAGCCAACGCCCCACAGGCCACAGTACTAAATTCTCACATTTCACGACTGCTTGCGCTCGAAATGTTGCCTTTTAGGCTCGTGGAGACGGAAGCATTCCGCAACCTGATGGCGGCGGCCGTCCCTCGGTGCTCGGTCCCCAGCCGCCACTATTTCTCCAGGTCTGTGCCCTCAACAATGCAGTTACCGGGAAAGTCCACCTAACCACGGACACGTGGACAAGTGCTTGTGGGCAGGGACGGTACATCTCGCTGACGGCACACTGGGTTAACATAGTGGAAGCCGTGACCCAGTAGGATCTTAGGACGGAACACGTCCTCCTGACACCAAGGATTGCGGGCCCCAGGTCAATCAGGGTTGCCCCCATGGTCTACAGCTCCTGCACCTCACCTCATCCTCCTCAGCCTCCTCCTCCTCTTCAGACTCCATCTCCGAAATGACCACATCAGTCACAAGCTGGAAGCACTGCAGCACTGCCTCGGCCAAGCGGCAACAGGCTCTGCTGAAGCTAATATGCTTATGTGACAAACCGCACAATGCTGAAGAGTTGTGGATAGCTCTGAAAGAGCAGGCAGATCTCTGGCTCACACCGCTGAACCTACAGCCAGGCATGATAGTGTGTGACAATGGCTGGAACCTGGTGGCGGCTCTGAGGCGAGGCGAGCTCACACACGTACCATGCCTGGCCCATGTGCTTAACCTCGTGGTTGAGCGATTTCTCAAATCCTACCCGGAGGTGCCAGCTCTGCTTGTTAAAGTATGCCGCCTGTGTGCCCATTTCAGAAAGTCAGCTACAGCTTCCGGCGCCCTTCAGCAGCGTTTGAAGCTTCCGGCTCACAGACTGGTGTGTGATGTCCCCACGTGTTGGAACTCTACACTGCAGATGTTGGGAAGGATTTGTGAGCAGAAGAGGGTAGTTGTTGAGTAGCAGCATCAACAAGGCCATCGGTATTCAGTTCAGACTCCACACATAAGACCTCAGGAGTGGACATGGATATCAGACATATGTACCATCCTCCAAAACTTTGAGGACTCCACCAAGATGGTGAGTGGCGATGACACCATTATTAGCATCACGTTGCATCGGCGTCTCTTCCTCCTGCTAAGCAGAGACGCCGTCCCTCTCACCTTCCTGCCCAGCGCGCGGCATCCTCCTGCTGTCCTTCCCTCGCTGCTGCCGGCGCGCGCTCCTTCCCGGGCACTGTGCTTAGGGCGCGCGCGCGCGCTCCACCTCTCTTAAAGGGACCGCGCGCGCCGTCCTAAGGAGTCCCCGGCCAATAGCCGGAGGACTTCCCATATATAAGGCACCTACTCCAAAATGGAGGTGCCCTAGCAAAGTTGTTGCAAAGCATACTCACCTCTGCTTCAGCCCTCAGGTCCCGTTGCCAGCTTGACTTCCAGTCCTGTCTGCCTGCTTGTCTTCCCTTCAGCCCGACAGTCTGTCTCCTGCATCCGCCAGTCTGTCTATGGGCAAGTCCACCTGCGGAACAGGAAGCACCTGCCAGTTACCTGCCTGCTACCTGCCGCACCTGCTTACCCGCTCACCTGGGAGCGCTCACCTGCTACCCGCCTGCTAGCCTACCTGGAGGCTCCGCCGTCACTTGCCGTGACCACCTGCCTGCCAGCCAAGAGACTCTTACCCGCTCACCTGGGAGCGCTCATCTGCTACCCGCCTGCTAGCCTACCTGGAGGCTCCGCCGTCACTTGCCGTGACCACCTGCCTGCCAGCCAAGAGACTCTTACCCGCTCACCTGGGAGTGCTCACCTGCTACCCGCCTGCTAGCCTACCTGGAGGCTCCGACGTCACTTGCCGTGACCACCCGCCTGCCAGCCAAGAGACTCTTACCTGCTCTTCCGTCACTTCCCATGAGCACCCGCCTGCTCACCCAGAGACTGCCATCTACCTGTTGTATCCACCCGCTACTCCTGTCAGTCCCAGCTATCTGACCCGTGGGAGCCACCTGCTCTAATACAAGGTCGTCTTCAGTATAACACCTGCCCCTCGGGGTCCCTCCTTGTTCCAGGGCACAGAGGTTCCACCACCCGGCCCCGTTACAGTTTGCTCGGGCCATGGAATCCGGTGGCGCCCAAGCTCCCTCACTCTCTGACCTGTTCCACGAAGTCTCCCGTCAGAGATCCCAACAGGAATCCATCCTGAACCACCTGCGTAATGTCAACTCCCGCCTGGACACACTGACTGCTCCACCTGGACCTGCCTCCAGTCGTACGACTCACGTCCCGGCAGCACCGCTACCCATCAATGCCATGGTACCGGGTCCGGGTCCCCGGCTCTCTGCACCACCTCGTTTTGCTGGAGATCCCACCTTGGCTCGAGGCTTCATTAACCAGTGCACCCTGCATTTTGAACTCTTGGCACATCACTTTACCACCGACCGGGCCAAAGTGGCTTTCATCATGTCCCATCTCACTGGGGAAGCACTGGCTTGGCTAAATCCCCTGTGGGACAGAGGGGATCCCCCGGTATCCAACTTGTCAGCTTTCCTCACTGCTTTCCGGAAAGTCTTCGATGAACCGGGACGAAAGACCTCGTCAGCCTCCTCTCTGCTACGTCTCCGCCAAGGGAGTCTCACCGTAGGCCAATATGCCATACGGTTCCGTACCCTCGCTTCTGAGCTTGCCTGGGATAATGAGGCCCTGCTGTCCGTCTTCTGGGAGGGTCTTTCCGGTCGGATTAAAGATGAACTTTCCGGTCGGGACATCCCTACCACCCTAGATGACCTGGTGTCACTTGCTACCCGGATTGACATCCGGTTGCAGGAACGTACCAAGGAGACCACCCGTGAGAGAAGGTTTCCCTGCCTTGCTCCTAACTTCCAGAGACCTGTCTCTTCTTCAGTCACTCCCCGGGCGCACTCACCCGAGCCCATGCAGGTCGACCAGACCAAGTTGGTCAAATCCCGCCAGGAGTCACGCCGGGCTGAGGGGAGCTGTTTCTATTGTGGCAGTAAGGAGCACCTGATCCGTTCCTGCCCGGAGAGGCCGGGAAACGCCGGTTTCTAGGATCACTCGGAGAGATCATTCTAGACAAAAGTAAGTCCTCTCCCTCCCTGACTTTGTCTATCTCTCTCTCCTGGGGAGAGGATCGGCACTTTGAAATCACCCACCTGGACTCTGGAGCTGCTGGGAACCTCATCTCCCAGTCCTTAGTAGAGAAATACCATATTCCCACCAAGCCTCTCACTGAACCTTTGTCAGTTGCCTCCGTGGATGGTAAACTCCTTCCAGCGCCCATCCTGCTTGTCACTGAACCCTTAACTCTGCAGGTGGGAATGCTGCACTCTGAGAAGATCTCTTTCCATGTGCTATCCGGACTCTCTCACTCCCTGTTGCTAGGTCTACCTTGGCTCCAGACACATGAACCCGTATTGAACTGGCGATCCGGTGAAGTACTCCGGTGGGGTCCAGACTGCCATAAAACCTGCCTGGTTCCGGTCCGTCCAGCTTACCCTCCGCCTACTCCAGCTAATCTACCCGGTCTCCCGGCTCCATACTGGCCCTATGCGGACGTCTTCAGTAAAAAGGAAGCAGAGACGTTGCCACCCCATAGGCCATATGACTGCCCGATCGACCTGGTACCTGGCGCCACTCCTCCCCGTGGGCGTATCTACCCGTTGTCTGTGGCCGAAACCCGGGCCATGTCAGAATACATTGAAGAAAATCTGACTAGGGGATTTATCCGAAAATCTACCTCCCTGGCTGGAGCCGGATTCTTCTTTGTCAAAAAGAAAGACGGCTCGCTACGTCCCTGTATAGACTACAGAGGACTCAATCTAATCACTGTAAAAAACAAATACCCCCTGCCGCTCATCTCCGAATTGTTTGACCATCTCAAGGGTGCTAGGATCTTCTCCAAGCTGGATTTACGAGGAGCATATAACCTGGTCCGTATCCGTCAAGGAGAAGAGTGGAAGACAGCATTCAATACCCGGGACGGTCACTATGAGTACCTTGTGATGCCCTTTGGTCTCTGTAACGCCCCTGCTGTCTTTCAAGAGCTGGTCAACGACATGTTCCGTGACCTCCTGTACTCCTGCGTAGTGGTATACCTGGACGATATCTTGGTCTTCTCTCCGGATCTCCCCACACACCGGAGGGATGTTCGTCAGGTCCTGCTTAGGCTTCGGCAGAACCACCTCTATGCCAAATACGAGAAGTGCTTCTTCGACCAGACCTCCCTTCCATTCTTGGGCTACGTTATCTCCCAGACAGGTCTGCAAATGGATCCCGAGAAGCTCTCTTCTGTTCTTAAATGGCCCCGTACTGAAGGTTTGAAGGCGATACAGCGATTCCTGGGCTTCGCCAATTACTATCGTCTTTTCATCCCACACTTCTCGTCCCGGACTGCCCCCATATCTGCGCTTACCCGTAAGGGGGCAAATCCCAAGGTATGGTCTCCTGAAGCCGAGGAGGCCTTCCTTTCCTTAAAGAGAGCCTTCGCCTCTGCCCCCGTCCTGCACCGTCCGGACTGTAATAAGCAATTCTACCTCGAGGTTGATGCCTCCTCCTCCGGAGCCGGAGCGGTACTCACCCAAAAATCTTCTACCGGGAGAATGATAACCTGCGGCTTCTTCTCCAAACTCTTCAACTCGTCTGAGCGCAACTACTCCATAGGAGACCGTGAATTGCTAGACGTCAAATTGGCATTGGGGGAGTAGCGCTATCTGCTTGAAGGGGCTCTTTACCCAGTAATCATCTACACGGATCACAAAAACCTGGCATATCTCCAAAATGCCCAGAGACTCAATCTTCGCCAGGCCCGGTGGTCATTATTTTCTGCCCGCTTCGACTTCATTCTTCATTTCCGCCCGGCGGACAAGAACGTCAAAGCTGATGCTTTGTCCCGGTCCTTCCTGTCCTCCGATCAAGAGGAGGAGCCTACGCACATCATTGACTCCTCCAAGGTGATGAATGTGGCCCCCTTGGATTTGACTCGTCTTCCACCCGGTTAGACGTTTGTAGCAGTACCAGATCGGGAGAGGGTTCTTCGCTGGGGACATTCTTCTAAACTAGCTGGCCATGCTGGCCAAAAGAAGACCTTCCAGCTCATTACCCGGCATTACTGGTGGCCTACCCTGCGTAAGGACGTTGTAGACTTCGTCACGGCCTGTTCATCCTGTGCCCGTAACAAAGTTCCCAGACATCTACCAGCTGGCCATCTCCTGCCCCTGCCCGTACCTGCTGCTCCATGGCAGCACATTGCTATGGACTTTATCACCGATCTTCCTGTTTCTGCCGGTTGTACAGTCATTTGGGTGGTCGCTGACCGCTTTTCTAAAATGGCCCGCTTCATTCCCCTACCTGGTCTCCCATCTGCACCCGAGCTGGCTAAAGATTTTATCCGCCACATCTTCCGTCTCCATGGCCTACCCCTCCACATCGTGTCGGATCGTGGGGTTCAGTTCACCTCACGCTTCTGGAGAGCCACATGTAAGCTGCTAGACGACACCCTGGATTTCTCCTCCGCTTACCACCCACAGTCCAATGGTCAAGTGGAGCGGATCAATCAGATCCTGACCAACTACCTCCGGCACTTCGTTAATGCCCACCATTCGGATTGGGTGGATCTCCTACCCTGGGCTGAGTTCTCTTATAATAACCATGAGAGCGAATCCTCTTCCAAATCCCCGTTCTTTATAGTCGGTGGCCAACATCCCCGGATTCCAGTTCCTGTTTCCGCTTCTGTGGACAACCCTGCCGCAGAGTCTCTTGTCAGCGAATTTTCTACTATTTGGGAGAGTACCAGGTCCGCTCTTCTTCTGTCCTCCGAGTGGATGAAGAGATATGCTGATAAGAGACGTCTGGATCCACCTCAATTCCGTCCGGGAGACGGAGGTCCTGGCCTGCCCTGCCGCCAGCGTTTTATCAGAGCGGGTTTTTAGTGCTGCTGGTGGAATTATAACTGATAAGCACACCCGCCTGTCAACTGAAAATGCTGACAGGCTGACTCTTATAAAAATGAACAAAGGCTGGATTGGGCCAGACTTCTCAACACCACCAAATGATAGCAGCGTAACATAAACTCAAATCCAGTGTCTTTTCTTGGGAGGTGTATTCCCATGCACCTTCTCACACCCAGACATGGGTATATGCTTCCTGATTTTGGCTATTTGCTCTTGTTCTCCTCCTTCTCCTCATCCTCCACCACCATATCACCAGGGTGACCGTGGTCCGTGATACAACACCTACATAATTTTTTTAAAGGGTGTTCATGATGCCTGAAAAAAAAATGTATACAGTATGTTCATGCATACCCTTAAACTGTATAGCAGACCCTCTCCTTTCTAATGGGAACATGTCGTACTTGTTACTGTGGCCCTGCTCTATGTGTCTTTAAATTCTTAGTGGGGTTTTTCCTAAATTTGGTCAGCCGTTGGACTCACTGCATACCCTATATCTGTATAGCAGACTCTCTCCTTTCTAATGGGAACATGTTGTACTCGTTACTGTGGCCCTGCTCTATCTGTCTTTCAGAGTCCCTCCATCATCAATGAAACAGGATGTGTCTGATGATGTGTCACACACCACATTGCCAGATAAGGTTGTAAAATGTTAAAATTACATTTCCCGGTGAATGCATTTGCCTTAAAAAATAACGTAAAAAAAATAAACAGTAGCATCTTTCTTTAGTATAAAAACAGAGTCGCCAATGTAACCTCAATGTAATCACATTGTTCAGCTCCTGCACCTCCTCCTCCATCTCCGAAATGACCACATCAGTCACAAGCTGAAAGCACTGCAGCACTGCCTTGGCCAAGTGGCAACAGGCTGTGCTGAAGACAACATGCTTAATGCTTAGGTGACAAACCGCCCAGCGCTGCAGAGTTGTTGAAAGCTGTAACACAACAGCTTGATCTGTGGCTCTCACCGCTGCACATACAGCCAGGCATGGTCGTGTGTGACAATGGGCGAAACCTTGTGATGGAGAAATGACAGCTGGAGTAGATACGGTTTCCCTCTATGCTAGTCCTTTCACCGAGATAAAGAATATGGCTGTGGTGAAATACAACCCCCACTGAGAAGCTGTTTCAGATTGAAAAACATTGTGCCCACCAGAGGATTTGATTCTGAGGGCTCACCTTTCTCCCCCACTCAAGAGCCCCATAGTAGCTGCAAAGTTAGCGCTATCATGAACTCTCCTGATGTAGAATCCAGGGCACACCAGAGGATTTTCTGGTGGGACCGTCCAACCCTGCTGAGAAGCAGTCCTAGCTAAGAAAAGTGTGTGGGAAGGTTCCCGGACACTCT
Source organism: Phyllobates terribilis (assembly GCF_046119375.1). NCBI lineage: Eukaryota > Metazoa > Chordata > Amphibia > Anura > Dendrobatidae > Phyllobates > Phyllobates terribilis. Next base: position 372,506,738 of record NW_027362767.1, read on the forward strand.
ATGGCTGCTTTTTTACTGAGGTGGAAACCCACGCAAACATGGGGAGAACATACAAAGTCCTTGCAGATGTTGTCCTTGCTGGGATTTGAACCCAGGATCCCAGCGCTGCAAGGCTTCAGTGCTAACCACTGATCCAATGTGCTTCCATTCACCCTCTAATATCTAACTGGCTGGAGAAACTTGCTCCTACTGCCACTCTATCTTCAGCTCCTTTGTGAGAAACTAATGTATTTGGGCAGCCACTCAGTCTACCAAATAAAATTTCTGAGAAGGAAATTGGGGATGGCTTTGCTACTGTTACTGGTTGCAGTGCTAATACCATGGTGTTGTACCATAGTTTACTGGAAATATTTCAGGCTGGTAGGAAGCAAGCAAATTCCCACAGAAAAGTACCAGCAGTAATGTTCAGGGACCCACGCTTGTAGAAGGCGGAGACAAAACCGGGAGAAATAGTGATGGCTGGGGACCGAGTATGGACACGAGGCATGAGGCATGAGGTTATGAAAAGCTTCCGCCTCCACGAGCCTAAAAGGCCACATTTCAAGGGCAAGCAGCTGCAACCTGTGGGTGGGTGGCTGGTTGCATACTTACGCTTGCATTCCAAGTAACAGAAAGCTAAGCAGATGGTGGCCTCTATCATCATCATGGCCTCACCTCGGCACTATGAACTCTCCTGAAGGAGAAGCCAGGGCCCACCGGAGGAGTCTCCGGTTTTCTAGTGGGTCCGTCCAACCCTGCCGAGAAGAAGCCCTGGCTAAGAAAAGTGTGGGGGAAGGTTCCGGACACTCTATGGCTGTTTTTTTAATGTGGATCGGACGTGTTTATGCATGTTATTTCTCAAACCGGATTACAGATCAGGCCATTGCCCAACTCTGTAGTCATGAAATTAAATGCGTAAAGAAAGATATTTGTGTGTCATATAACCACCGAGAAGTGCGAGGTGATGTTGGACGGGCTGCCATTGCTTCTGCAAAAGCTGCTTTAGAGGACTTCCTGGGAGAAATGACACCCAGAGTAGATACAGTTTCCCTCTATGCCAGTCCTTTCACCAAGCTAAAGAATATGGCTGTGGTGAAATACAACTCAGCAAAAAAAGCTGTGGACTGGCTCCGTACTGTCCCTGGCCACATTCACCTGTCCATGTGTTTGTGGTTAGGCAATCATTCCCAGTAAGTGCACTGGGGAGGGCATGGGTAATGTTGTGGGACCCGTGCTTGTGGAAGGCAGAGACGACACCGGGAGAAACAGTGGCGGCTGGGGACCGAGTATGGATATCCGGCTGCCGCCGGCATGTGGTTATGAAAAGCTTCCGCCTCCACGAGCCTAAAAGGCCACAATTCAAGTGAAAGCCGCTTTAGAGGACTTCCTAGGAGAAATGACAGCTGGGTAGATATGGTTTCCCAAGTCCTTTCACCAAGCTAAAGAATATGGCTGTGGTGAAATACAACTCAGCAAAAAAAGCTGTGGACTGGCTCTGTGCCGTCCCTGGCCACATTCACCTGTCCACATGTTTGTGGTTAGGCAGTCATTCCCAGTAAGTGCACTGGGGAGGGCACGGGTAATGTTGTGGGACCCGTGTTTGTGGAAGGTGGAGACGACACCGGGAGAAACAGTGGTGGCTGGGGACCGAGTATGGACACCCGGCCGCCGCCGGCATGAGGTTATGAAAAGCTTCCGCCTCCACGAGCCTAAAAGGCCACATTTCAAGTGAAAGCAGCTTTAGAGGACTTCCTGGGAGAAATGACAGCTGGGTAGATATGGTTTCCCAAGTCCTTTCACCAAGCTAAAGAATATAGCTGTGGTGAAATACAACTCAGCAAAAAAATCTGTGGACTGGCTCCGTACCGTCCCTGGCCACATTCACCTGTCCACGTGTTTGTGGTTAGGCGGTCTTTCCCAGTAAGTGCACTGGGGAGGGCACGGGTAATGTTGTGGGACTCGTGCTTGTGGAAGGCGGAGATGACACCGGGAGAAACAGTGGCGGCTGGGGACCGAGTATGAATACCCGGTCGTCGCCACCATAAGATTGTGGACAGCTTCCGCCTCCACGAGCCTAAAAGGCCACATTTCAAGTGCAAGCAGCTGTCAAAAATTTGGAAGTATAGTATTGCAGCCTGTGGGTTGGTAGGTGGCTGGCTGCATACTTGCGCTTGCATTCCAAGGAATGGGGTAGGGACAACTGAACGCTGCACTGGTACAAGGACGTGGACGGTGATTGTTGCAAGTCTGCAATGACAGGTGCATGGCTGGAGGCATCTTCGCATGCGCCAAGGATCACTTATGATGGGCACACTTTTAGGCAGTGACCTGGGAGTCAGAGATGCTTCCAGAGGTCTTCCCCATGATGTTCCCATGTCTTTTCAGCACTGTATGCATGTGTCTGATGATGTGTCACACACCACATGGCCAGATAAGGTTGTAAAATGTAAAAATGACATTTCCTGGTGAATGCTTTTGTCTTGGTTGAAAGCAATGCAAAAGTGCAAAAATGCATCAAAAACTTTACGTGTGAACATAGCCCAAGGTGTGGAGGAGTATTTTTGTTTTTTGTTATTTATTTTGCCTTATATACAAGTCATTACCCTGGAAAGGATGTTCCTTAACAGATTTCCCAGGAAAATCCATTTTGGCTTTGCTTTTGTATGTTTTATTTTAAGTCCGTAAAAGTGGCGTAATACCTCTGACAACGTTGTTGACAGCAGTGACCTGGGAGTCAGAGATGCTTCCAGGGGTCTTCCCCATGCTGTTCCCATGTCATTTGAGCACTGTTTCCATCGATTTGGGCAATTTTTAGGCCCTCTGCAGACCGCTGGGGGGAGCCGCCTGAAAAATGCTCGAGTTTCCCATAGACTTACATTGGGCTCGTTGCTCGGGTCGAGCACCCGAGTATTCCAATATGTTCGACCCGAGCAACGAGTACCCGAGCAATTTAGTGCTCGCTCATCACTAGTGGCTAATTATAGTTAATATTTATTTATTAATTTATATAATTAGCCACTGTGCAAAGCACAATTCAAAATATAAAATGATAAGCCAGCACTGTTACCATTAGTGCTGGCTGATTAGTTTATATTTTGAATTGCGCTTTGCACAGTGGCTAATCATATTTTAATAGTGTGGTCATATTTGTATGTTGGGGTACAGCGTGGGTGATTTTTTATTCAGGAAATAAATATACAGTACTGTGCAAAAATTTTAGGCAGAGATGGAAAAATGCTGCAAAGTAAGATTGCTTTAAAAAAATAAATAATTAATCATTTTATCTTTATCAATTAACAAAATGCAAAGTGAACAAACAAATAAGAAATCAAAATCAAATCAATATTTTGCTCAACCACCCTATGCCTTTAAAACATTTTCATGTCATAGGACACACACCATGGCAAGAATGAGCAAAAGCAACAAGTCACAAGACAGTTATACTGCATCACCAACATCTCTCACAGGCAAAGATTTCAAAACAGACTGGGATTTCAAGATGTGCTGCTTAAGCTCTTTTGAAGAAGCACCAAGAAATGGGCAACATTGAGGATCGCAGAAGCATTGGTTGGACATGGCAATTTAGTACAGCAGATGAAAACACATCATGCTTCCTTTCAAATTCAGAAGATGTTCATCAGTACCATCAGGTCACTGGTAGCACCAACCAGTGGGACCCAGCTACACTTGACTATTTGGATGTCTGGCCAGAAGTGGTCTTCATGGAAGAATTCTAGCCAAAAAGCCATACCTTCTATAGAAACAAGACAAAGTGACTCAACTATGCATGAAATCTTTGGTACTGGAGTGCAGAAAAATGGCAACAGGTGCTCTGTACTCATGAGTCAAATTTTGTAATATTTGGCTGTTGCACGGGCAGTTTGTTCACACATTTCAACAAATGGAGTTGGGATTTGTCCAAAATTAAAGGTATGCTCAATGCTGAGAAATACAGGCAGATATTTATCCATCATGTAATACCATCATGTAGGAGTCTGATTGTTCCACATTTGTTCTCCAGCAGGACGACTCCAAACATACAGACAATGTCGTTAAGAACCATCTTCAGTGTAAAGAACAACAAGGAGTCTTGGAAGTGATGATATGGCGGCACAGAGCAATAATCTCAACATCAATATAGTTTGCATAGTATTACGTGAACAGACAGAAGTATTTTCATAAGCCTATATGATTTAGATTTTTCTTTTCCTCATTCACTTTGCATTTTATTAATTAATAAAATAAACTTTAACACTTCTATTTTTGAAAGAATTTTTACTTTGCAGTATTTTTTCCACACCTGCCTAAAATTTTTTGCACTGTAATATATAGGTGACCTTGTTATTTTCATTGGTCTGGTGATCAGTGTGGTAAACTCTGCAGAGATGAGTTGTGGCTCCAAGAAACAAAAGAAAGACTGTAATAAGATGAGACATCTCTGGTAAGTCACTAGATGTAAATATTTATTCTAGATCTACACTGTATGACGTGCAGGACAATGATGAGAGTAAGGCTGTGTGCCCATGATGCATTTTTTAAGTGTTTCCGCAGCGGCAAAAACGCATGGTAGAAGGCCTGCCATGTTCCCCAATGATAATCCGCATGTGCTATGCACATGCTGCGGAAATTTCCACTGCGGATTATCTTTGCGGGAAAAAAACGCAGCACTACCAATTATTTTGCAGAAGTGCTGTGTTTTCGCCGCCATTTACTTGCATTATAACGCATGTATTCTGCTTCACTAGATAAGCACATGCGGAATTCACGCGTTCTAATGTGCGGATGGTACCCAGGTCTAGAGAAGAGGAGACTCTCCTCCGGACCCGGGTACCATAGAAAACTGTGAAAAAAAGAATAAAATAAAAAATAAAGATATTTACCTTCTGACGGCCCTAGCGATGGACTGAAGGACCTGCGCTGACGTCATGGTCATGTGACGGGTCACGCGACGCTGACGTCGGCAGGTCCTTCAGTGTACCGCTGCTGGCAAGGGAGAATGGAGGGAATCAAGACACCAGGGGCCATCGGAAGGTAAGTATAGATTTATTTTTTATTTTTTACCATTCTTTAAGGTCACACTATATAAATCCATGCCGGTTGTATGGATTTATATAGTGTGACCAAGTTGTCAAGCACTTTCCAAGTGATGCTAAAATCGCTTGGAAAGCGCTTGTCAACCCACATGCGGAAATGCAAGTGAAGAACGCTTCACATCTGCATGTCCCTGGTAGGAAAAACGCATGTACAATCCGCATGCGTTTTTTTCTGCCAGGGAGATGCAGAAACGCTCAGGAAAAAATCCTGAGCATTTCTGCATCGTGGGCACATAGCCTTATACTCTTGTTTGTAAAACAACCTCCCTTAAATATATAGCCCCATCTCTTAAAATACACTGACGAACAAAAGGGTAACAATGAGCAAAACTGTAACAATGCAGTGAGATGACAAGAATCTGCAAAACTAATCATATGCTAAATAGTTGCAAGTCAAATTTATGTATGAGATAGCCAAGATGATTGTCTATAAAATGATGGTAGTCTCACATTAGAAGCAGTAGTGGATGGTGAGATATGGAGTCTGAAAGTCAAAAGTTCAAAACATTGTTACCCTTTTGCTCGTCAGTGGTATACCAAATAGATCCAAAGAATGCGAATCATACTAAATATACTATAACATATCTACACATATCATAAAGATGCATTAGGACACAATGATATAGGGATATAATCGTGAAACAACAAAGGAATGCCAGAGAAAAACAACGATCAAAAAAATCTCCAACTATGATGGAAGATATATAAAATTATCATCTTTATTAAACATATATATCCGGACAATACACAGTATATTGGAACTTAAGGCAACAGAGTGTACAATTAAAATGAACACACAAAGGGCGTGCACCACAACCCAGAATGTACCTGATAAAATATCAAGTATTAGCCTAAAAGGAGCTTAACAGCTACATTCCTAGATATGCCAAATCAATCATTACTCATCATAACAGTCCCATATTCAAACTTTTCACCTTGACACTCCATAATAAGTCCTTCATGACATCTACGCTTGTTGCCATTAATGTTGTTTCATCTGCGTATTTAAGACTGTTGATGATTCGTTATACCTCATGCTTTTATTAACTAGCTTCCTCTCTTATTAAGTATAGCTTCGCATTTTTATAGCAATGTTTCTTATTATAAACTGTCCTGTCTTGTTATTTGACTAGCCCCCAGGGCCTTGGGCTACTCGGCAGCCGGGCCTTATGGTTGCTTCTGGGGGGGGATCACTGTGGCTGGTCCGGTCCGTGACCCAGGGCGGTCAGTGCAAAAAGGGGATATTTATAGGGGATTTGTCGTGACGCCACCTGTGGTGTCTGGTGAGGATCACCAGCGCTGCGACAGTCCTCTGAGGCAGGTGTTAGGGCAGCTTGAGATGGAACGGCTCCCCACAGGTGGAGCAGGCCTCAGGGCAATGAAAACGATGCAGGTTGCGCTGGGGGTTGTGGTGCAGGGGGAGCAATGGCGCAGCAGAAGTAACGGACAGAGACAGGGGCTTTGCTTCATTACCTTTACTGGTGCTGTTGTTAGGTGCGGTCCAGGGTACTCCAGGTGAAGGGCGCACTTTTGGACTTCGCCCCAGTGAGCGGGTATAGGGCCTCCTGATCCATGTCTGTCTCTGTGTATGTTCCTGGCCAGCCTGCAACTGAGCCTAGACTATGTGTCCTGCTTTTACTTCACCTGTTGCTTAGAAGTAGGACCTCTGGTTGGTAACCACTTTTCCTGGACGTCGGGGCCTTCGTGGTTCCTGGTCCTGTAGGTGTCTAGCTTCAGGTTTGCCAGGGACTTGTAGACCTCCTGGGATTCCGGTTATCCCTATTGGGTGTAAAGGGTTCCTGTAGGCTTGGACCCGGTGTCCGGTTTGTATAACGGGGTGAGCTTACTAGGCTCCTCTGCCCCCTTAGCTCCACTCTCTTTTTCTCCTCGCCGTCGACCACACTCGGGGCCCTCACTACTCGGCAGCTGGCGTGCTGAGTCTTCACCGCTCTCTGAGCGTCGGCACGCTCTCTGCTCACAGACTCACTTCTGCCTGAGCTTAACAGCTAACTCAACTGAAACTAAACTGAGCTGCCTTCCTCCACCTTCCCTTTATATATCCCTATCAGGGCTCCCTCTCTTGGTCTGAGGTGGTAGGGTGGAGGTGTGTGAATGTGTGAGGGCCTCTTGTGGAGAAGTCCATCCATGCACCCTTCTGGGTTCGGTGGCACCAATGCACAGCAGGGCGCCACATATGCATAATATCACGTCCTGTTCATAACCCAAAAAGAAGTGACATGTCCCTTGTAATCTGCCATATGTTGAACATATGGCACTGGTTAACATGATCTATCACATAACCCCCCCATCATCTTGTGACAAGTCACATGACACATCAGGTGACTGAGGGGGCCCACATAGTGTAATCTGTTCAAGGCCCTGGCTACCCTCAATCCACCCCTGACATCAGCAAAGAAACATCCAATGACGTGCTCATCTAGTCATGTGAAAACAGTACCAATCACATGCATTACTTCCAGATCAAACACTGTATCTTGAGCCAGTAAAGACGTCCAGAATGACTTGCTCTAGATCCAAGGGGCCGCTGGTAGGTGAATATGCCTCTGTTTTTTATTTTAAAAGAATCCATGCCTCAACAAAAAAAATCAGTGTCGGACATTTCTTTAAAGTAAAATGGTAAAATATGCAATATATTAAAGTAAAACGGTTTCTGTATTACTGTAAAGGCTCTGGTGCGATTAAAAAAAACTATATTCTGTGCTAAATTATTATATCCAAGTACAGTTATGTAAGGAAGCAAAACTTAGATGGAACAAACTATTTATAGCCAAAAATGTGTTCTGTTAAAAAGAAATGCAAAATGAAAACTCATTATAGAACTTACAGAAGGTTAATGTACAAAAAAGCTGCTTTGTCCTCAATGTGCCGTTCTAAAGATTATTTCCCTTGGGTTTGCAATAAAGCAATGTTTCTGTTAGTATGTCTTAATAAGTGGTCTTTTTATTAGCAGCTTGTTCTGGTCACCTTTTTGGGAAATATAGTACAGTAGGTCTGAACCTAGAATCTATCATTAAAAATCACACATTATCTCAGCTAAATAGCAATAGAAATGATAACAGATGGTAACCTAAATATAAAGTTTGAATGTGTCATCTCTCATCCCCCACCTTGCGGTAGCGTTATCGCAACCAAATTTAGCCAAACACATTGACTGGAAATTAGTAAGACAAAACATAGTGCTGTGGGATCTGATCGGAATAGACATTATAGAGCCTGGTTCCTTAAAGGGGTTTTATGGGATTTTTAAATATTGGGCAAACAATAGGGAATGTGCTCATATAATGAAATAAGTATTATTTACCCCTTGAATACCCAGCTATTTCATTGCATTTGCTTCAGTTGTAAAAGGGTTCAAAGTGACATGTGACCCTTTTATAAGAAAAAACTAAAATATTCCTGAATTGATATATTCCGAACCAATATGTCTGTTATTGTCCATGGGTTACCGTTAAGCATGTTCCAATGAAGATCCCACCTGGTTCCTTAAAGGGTATTTCCATTTATACTATTTTTTGTTTACTATCGGCCTAAAATCTAACAGGCAGGTAGTTGACCTACAGAGACTGCCCCTGAAGGCAATTCAGTGGCTTTGGCTGATGTCACATCGACAGAGCAGCAACTTCTTTTCCACTCTGCTCTGATGATTGGCATGACTGCCAACATCATGCTAATTAACAGCCGGCTCCCCACTACCTAACTGCGGGGATCCGGCTGTCAATCATCATGACATCAGCAGTCACTCCCCATCAACAGAGCAGCCTGGAAGGGAAAGAGCTGTCCTGTTGACCTTGAGCAGCTGAATCGTTGACATGAACAGTCAGGTGTCGGGTAGAAGGGGCAGGTTGTTAGCAAAGACCTGCCTGTTTTTTTTCTTACTACAGTCTTAAAAACTAAGTCCTGGATAAACCCTTTAATCTTAGTTTATATTACCTTACTGATATGCCAATTAGAGATGAGCGGTGTTCGACTAGAACTGTTCGCCAATCTCAAATTCGAGCTGTTTTGGGTGGTGTTCGAGTTGTTCGACGAACCCGAACGATTTGCAAAAAATTCGGCTGTTCGAGGTTATGTTCGATAACTGTTCGTGCACCAAAAGCGTGTCCTGCATGTCTGGCGCTATTTAGAGCACCAATCATGCAGGGATTGTCTGCCACTCACTGTAATGCCACAGCCATGGTGGTTGTGGCATTACAGTGATTGCCCAAATCGATGGGAACAGTGCTCACAGTGAAACATCAAAAGCCGGCAATTCAGCAGCGGCATACACCGGTACCCGACAATTTAGAACCGAAAGAATAGAGCTTCACACATAGATTAGATAGATAGAAACATGTCAGTCACACATATAAGAAGCACAGTGACAGTGTTGCTTACTGTACTTGTCATTTAGTGTAAAGGATTTATTAAAAAAAATAATAGTGTTTTCATGCACCGTCTCTTTAAAAAAGCCGGCCGGCAATTCAGCAGCGGAACCCGACAATTTAGAATAGAAGGAATAGAGAATCACACATAGATTAGATAGATAGAAACATGTCAGCCACATATATACAAAGTACAGTGACAGTGTTGCTTACTGTACTTGTCATTTAGTGTAAAGGATTTATTAAAAAATATAATAGTGTTTTCGTGCACCGTCTCTTTAAAAAAGCCGGCCGGCAATTCAGCAGCGGTACCCGACAATTTATAACAGACAGAATAGAGCTTCACACATAGATTAGATAGATAGAAACATGTCAGTCACATGTATATGAAGTACTGTGACAGTGTTGCTTACTGTACTTGTCATTTACTGCAAAGGATTTACTAAAAAAAATAATAGTGTTTTCATGCACCGTCTCTTTAAAAAAGCCGGCCGGCAATTCAGCAGCGGTACCCGACAATTTATAACAGACAGAATAGAGCTTCACACATAGATTAGATAGATAGAAACATGTCAGTCACATATATAATAAGTACAGTGACAGTGTTGGTTACTGTACTTGTCATTTAGTATTAAAATAAAGGATTTATTATTAAAAAAAATTGGCGTGGGGTTTTCCCCGTAATTTTAGTCTCTAGCGGAGGTTAAGCAGACAGCTGGGGCAGATGTTTGAAGCCTGGGAAGGGGGTAATACCCACGGAGCTTCCCAGGCTACTAATATCAGCCCCCAGCTGAATACCTAGCCTTTACTAGCTATTAAAATGGAGGACCCCCCCCAAAAAAATGACGTGGGGTCCCCCCTAATTTAATAGCTAGCAAAGGCTAGGCAGACAGCTGGGGGCTGATATTAATAGCCCAGGAAGGGAGCCATGAATATTGGCCCCCTCCCAGGCTAGAAACACCAGCCGTCAGCCGCCCCAGAAATGGCGCATCCATAGGATGCGCCAATTCTGGCACTTAGCCTCGCTCTTCCACGCTGCCCTGGTGCGGTGGCAGGGGGTAATAGGGTTGGGGTTGATGTCAGCTTATAATGCCAGCTGACATCAAGCCCAGGTTAGTAATGGAGAGGCGTCTATAAGACACCCCCATTACTAACCCCATAGTCAAAGTTAAAAGAAAACACAAACACCCAGAATAAAGTCCTTTAATTGAAATAAAGACACATTCCTTTATTGTTCTAAATTAAACCATACTTACCGTCACGCCCATTCCAGCTGAAGCCAACGATCTCCTGCAATAAAAGAAAAATAATAAAGCAACCTCATCCTTACCTTTCCATGGTTCCCACGACAGCTTCAGCTCTGCTACATTGAGATAACAGGCTGGACCGCAGCAGAACGCTGCCATCCAGCCTGTCATCCTGCAGACACTGAGAAGCGCAGGCATGCTTGCGCTCCTCAGTGTCTCTCTGTGACGGCATCCAGATGAGCCGAGGTCATGTCCAATGAACTCGGCGCACCTCATGCACGTCACTGACAGCGTGGGAGAATTCTCCTGCACTCAGCACTTCAGCGTGAGAATTCTCCCACGCTGTCAGTGACGTGCATGAGGTCAGCTGAGTTCATTGGACATGAATGAGCTCACCTCATGCACGTCACTGACAGCGTGGGAGAATTCTCACGCTGTAGCGCTGAGTGCAGGAGAATTTTCCCACGCTGTCAGTGACGTGCATGAGGTGAGCTGAGATCATTGGACATGAATGAGCTCACCTCATGCACGTCACTGACAGCGTGGGAAAATTCTCCTGTACTCAGCGCTTCAGCGTGAGAATTTTCCCACGCTGTCAGTGACGTGCATGAAGTGAGCTCATTCATGTCCAATGAACTCAGCTGACCTCATATACGTCACTGACAGCGTGGGAGAATTTTCACGCTGAAGTGCTGAGTGCAGGAGAATTCTCCCACGCTGTCAGTGACGTGCATGAGGTGCGCCGAGTTCATTGGACATGACCTCGGCTCATCTTTATGCCGTCACAGCGAGACACTGAGGAGCGCAAGCATGCCTGAGCTTCTGAGTGTCCGCGGGATGACAGGCTGGATGGCAGCTTTCTGCTGCGGTCCAGCCTGTCATCTCGATGTAGCAGAGCTGAAGCTGTCGTGGGAACCATGGAAAGGTAAGGATGAGGTTGCTTTATTATTTTTCTTTTATTGCAGGAGATCGTTGGCTTCAGCTGGAATGGGCGTGACGGTAAGTATGGTTTAATTTAGAACAATAAAAAATTGTGTGTTTATTTCAATTAAAGGACTTTATTCTGGGTGTTGTGTTTTTTTAAATACTTTACTAGAAATTCATGGTGGTCATGTCTAATATTGGCGTGACCCCATGAATTTCGGGCTTAGGGCCAGCTGATAATGCCAAGCTGGCCTTAACCCCTTTATTACCCAGTGAGCCACCGCACCAGGGCCCTGGATGAGTTGGGTACAGCACCAGAAGATGGCGCTTCTATGAACGCGCCATTTTCTGGGGCGGCTGCGGACTGCAATTTGCAGCGGGTGGGGCCCAGAAAGCTTGGGCCTCCCTGCGCTGTGGATTCCAGCACCCAGCTGCCTAGTTGTACCTGGCTGGGCACAAAAATAGGGCGAAGCCCCACGCATTTTTTTTTTAAATTATTTCATGAAATTCATGGAATAATTAAGAAAAAAAGGGCTTCCCTATATTGTTGTGTCCAACCAGGTACAAATAGGCAGCTGGTGGTTGGGGGCAGCCCGTCCCTGCCTGCTGTACCTGGCTGGACACAAATATAGTGCGAAGCCCCACGTCAATTTTTTTTTAATTATTTAATGAAATAATTTTTTTAAAAAAGGGCTTCCCTATATTGTTGTGTCTGGCCAGGTACAAATAGGCAGCTGGTGGTTGGGGGCAGCCCGTTCCTGCCTGCTGTACCTGACTGGACACAAATATAGGGCGAAGCCCCACGTCAATTTTTTTTCAATTATTTCAGGAAATTCATGAAATAATGAGAAAAAAATTGATGTGGGGCTTCGCCCTATATTTGTGTCCAGTCAGGTACAGCAGGCAGGAACGGGCTGCTCCCAACCACCAGCTGCCTATTTGTACCTAGCCGGACACAAAAATATAGGGAAGCCCTTTTTTTCTTAATTATTCCATGAATTTCATGAATTTAAAAAAAAAATACGTGGAGCTTCGCCCTATTTTTGTGTCCAGCCAGGTACAACTAGGCAGCTGGGGGCTGGAATCTGAAGCGCAGGGAGGCCCAAGCTTTCTGGGCCCCACCCGCTGCAAATTGCAGTCCGCAGCCGCCCCGGAAAATGGCGCGTTCATAGAAGCGCCATCTTCTGGCGCTGTACCCAACTCATCCAGGGCCCTGGTGCGGTGGCTCACTGGGTAATAAAGGGGTTAAGGCCAGCTTGGCATTATCAGCTGGCCCTAAGCCCGAAATTCATGGGGTCACGCCAATATTAGACATGACCACCATGAATTTCTAGTAAAGTATTTAAAAAAAACACAAACACCCAGAAAAAAGTCCTTTAATTGAAATAAACACACAATTCTTTATTGTTCTAAATTAAACCATACTTACCGCCACGCCCATTCCAGCTGAAGCCAATGATCTCCTGCAATAAAAGTAAAATAATAAAGCAACCTCATCCTTACCTTTCCATGGCTCCCACGACAGCTTCAGCTCTGCTACATCGAGATGACAGGCTGGACCGCAGCAGAACGCTGCCATCCAGCCTGTCATCCCGCAGACACTGAGAAGCGCAGGCTTGCTTGCGCTACTCAGTGTCTGGCTGTGACGGCATCCAGATGAGCCGAGGTCATGTCCAATGAACTCGGCTCACCTCATGCACGTCACTGACAGCGTGGGAAAATTCTCACGCTGAAGCGCTGAGTGCAGGAGAATTTTCCCACGCTGTCAGTGACGTACATGAGGTGAGCCGAGTTCATTGTCGGCTCATCTGGATGCCGTCACAGTCAGACACTGAGGAGCGCAAGCATGCCTACGCTTCTCAGTGTCTGCGGGATGACAGGCTGGATGGCAGCGTTCTGCAGGTCCAGCCTGTCATCTCGATGTAGCAGAGCTGAAGCTGTCCTGGGAACCATGGAAAGGTAAGGATGAGGTTGCTTTATTATTTTTCTTTTATTGCAGGAGATCGTTGGCTTCAGCTGGAATGGGCGTGATGGTAAGTATGGTTTAATTTAGAACAATAAAGAATTGTGTCTTTATTTCAATTAAAGGACTTTATTCTGGGTGTTTGTGTTTTTTTTTTAACTTTGACTATGGGGTTAGTAATGGGGGTGTCTTATAGATGCCTCTCCATTACTAACCTGGGCTTGATGTCAGCTGGCATTATAAGCTGACATCAAACCCAACCCTATTACCCCCTGCCACCGCACCAGGGCAGCGTGGAAGAGCGAGGCTAAGTGCCAGAATTGGCGCATCCTATGGATGCGCCATTTCTGGGGCGGCTGACGGCTGGTGTTTCTAGCCTGGGAGGGGGCCAATATTCATGGCTCCCTTCCTGGGCTATTAATATCAGCCCCCAGCTGTCTGCCTAGCCTTTGCTAGCTATTAAATTAGGGGGGACCCCACGTCATTTTTTGGGGGGGGGTCCTCCATTTTAATAGCTAGTAAAGGCTAGGTATTCAGCTGGGGGCTGATATTAGTAGCCTGGGAAGCTCCGTGGGTATTACCCCCTTCCCAGGCTTCAAACATCTGCCCCAGCTGTCTGCTTAACCTCTGCTAGAGACTAAAATTACGGGGAACCCCACGCCAATTTTTTTTAATAATAAATCCTTTATTTTAATACTAAATGACAAGTACAGTAACCAACACTGTCACTGTACTTATTATATATGTGACTGACATGTTTCTATCTATCTAATCTATGTGTGAAGCTTTATTCTGTCTGTTATAAATTGTCGGGTACAGATGCTGAATTGCCGGCCGGCTTTTTTAAAGAGACGGTGCATGAAAACACTATTATTTTTTTTAATAAATCCTTTGCAGTAAATGACAAGTACAGTAAGCAACACTGTCACTGTGCTTCTTATATGTGACTGACATGTTTCTATCTATCTAATCTATGTGTGAAGCTCTATTCTGTCTGTTATAAATTGTCGGGTACCGCTGCTGAATTGCCGGCCGGCTTTTTTAAAGAGACGGTGCACGAAAACACTATTATATTTTTTAATAAATCCTTTACACTAAATGACAAGTACAGTAAGCAACACTGTCACTGTACTTCGTATATATGTGGCTGACATGTTTCTATCTATCTAATCTATGTGTGATTCTCTATTCCTTCTATTCTAAATTGTCGGGTACAGATGCTGAATTGCCAGCCGGCTTTTTTAAAGAGACGGTGCATGAAAACACTATTATTTTTTTTAATAAATCCTTTACACTAAATGACAAGTACAGTAAGCAACACTGTCACTGTACTTCATATATATGTGACTGACATGTTTCTATCTATCTAATCTATGTGTGATGCTCTATTCCTTCATGTCTAAATTGTCGGCTACCGGTGTATGCCGCTGCTGAATTGCCGGCCGGCTTTTTTAAAGAGACGGTGCATGAAAACACTTATTTTTTTTAATAAATCCTTTACACTAAATGACAAGTACAGTAAGCAACACTGTCACTGTACTTCATATATATGTGACTGACATGTTTCTATCTATCTAATCTATGTGTGATGCTCTATTCCTTCATGTCTAAATTGTCGGCTACCGGTGTATGCCGCTGCTGAATTGCCGGCCGGCTTTTAAAGAAAGCGTCTTCTGAGCAGTTTGTCAGCTTTTGGACACCTTTGAAGGTGTTTTCTATGTGTTTTTGTTTGCCTGCCATTGGTTTTAACGGTGTTCGACGGTGTTCTAAGGTGTTCGACGAACAGTTCGACGAACAGTTCCTCGAACATCCCGGTGTTCGACGAACCGAACCGAACCCGAACACTACGGGGGTGGCTCAACACTAATGCCAATGTCATACTAATGCTATGTCATGGAATTTTATGCAATGCTACACATGTGCTGAGCACCACTTGTGATGTAATGATGCTGGGTAGTATTATGCTGTAGAGGTTGTCTACCTTTTGGGGACATTTTTTTTACTTAAATGCATGCTTTGGGGGGGCTAAAATTCATTTTTGGAATTGGGCTTTTATTAAAAATTATGCACCATTTGGCTTTTGCTGGCTCTTTGTTTCCCGGCACATACAACTTTGATGTGGCCTGTGGCCATAAATCAGCTGATAAAAAAAAGAAAAAGAGCAGGTCAGACTACTGTATTTTTGGTCCAAGTGCGATCCAACAAAACAACGGATCTAAATGGCATTTTAGTTAGTCCAGCCTGCTCCCAACTAAGGCACTACAATCAGCATCTGAGTGAGTCAATACAAAGGAAAGGAAAAAAAATATGACATGCCCACAGGAAATAAGTCTGATAAGTGGTAGTCTCACCTCTGGGACTTACTAAAACAGTAGGGATAGAAAAGAAGGTGACATTGCCTGACAAGCCCATTCAAAAAATTGCTGTGGTTGGTCAGTAATTTGTTAGTAACCAAAGAGTCAAACATGGCTCAACTGTCGGGAGAGGGACTTGGCAGGAGTCATGCCCTGTCAATGTTATCCCTGGCTATGGTGTCAATCAGACTTTCTTAAAAATATTAATATCTCATTAATGGGGTTGACTTGGACTAAAAGAAGTGGTCCAAGTTTGGGATGAAAGTCTAAAGTCTCCGACACCCTGATCCCCGCTTCTGCCATTACATGATCACGTGTAGTTGTGCTGTTATGCAGGGACAATTTAGAACATCATGGCAGAGTAGAAGTGGGACCTCCTGGATGTTTTAAGTCTATGGATTATCCGGAAGCAGTTAATATTAAATCGGTGAGGGTCTGACAACTGGCACCCCAACCAATCAGCTGTAATCACCTTTGCAAAGGTCGGACTTAAGCAATGTAAAATAAAAAGCAACACTTGGCAATGTTCACTAAGCAAGGAATGGGGCCGCAGTGCTCAGCCTCTACATCACTTATGTTAGACTGCTGCCAGAGCAGATTTCAGTTGATTGGTGGGAGTTTCGGGTTTGTCAAACCACCATGAATTTCATTTTGTAAGAGGAAGCGTGGGTACCCCTGAAGATGGTACACATGAAGAGCCTCTGTGTGATGTGGCATTTGTGAGGAAAGGCTGCTATCTGTGGGCTGGACAACTCCATGCGGAAGGGGAACGAGTTCAGGTGCCTTGGATGACGGAGTTCCCGGATATAAAGGTCCTGCGTGCTAAACCGTGGGAGAATTTGGAGCTAAGGAGAGGAGTGGTGCAGACGTGGACCGGAGACGATGCTGAAGCCAGCACGACAGGCCTCAGCAGAGAGCGGGTGCCAACAGGTTGCTGGCTGCCGTCAGACTGAGCCCGCACGATGCCCAGTGAGATTCAAAGACCCGACTACGCCAGTCAAGCCACAAAAGTCTCGAGAGCTGGGACCCAGCCCTTTCTTCTTCAGGCTTAGGATATACCCGCCGTCAGTCAAGCACCAAATACCATGAGGAGACGTCAACTGGAGGATGACGCCTGCGGTTATGGAAAAACTACACAAGTGAGCCAGGCCGTCACTTCCAGCAAATGCATAACGTTCAGGGGTCGGCCTGGGTTAGGACAACAGGTGGGGTGGGGACCGGTTGGGACACAGGAAGCTCAACGTTCCTTGATAGACTTTGTTAGAAGTACTTGCGGCCTGGCGGGAAAACCCGCTGAACCCTAGTAGGGCCATTGCTGCAGGAAGAGCTAACGTAGTAGGTCCCCAGGAATGGGTGTACCACCCTTGTAAGAAGAACATAAGTTTAATCCCTGAGAGACTTTTCCATTATTCAAATTGTATTCTAAAATCTATTGTATGTTTACTATCATATGGTTTACAGCCATTTACACTGTTTCGTATTATTAATTGTTCCCTGACAACTGTAAATTCCCGCCATACCGGGAGGAAATGAATAACTCATTGACTGTTCCCACCTTGTGCTTTCTATGCTTTGCATTCAGTCACCTGCTTACAATTACCTATGTATAGGCCATCAGTTCTTAGGCTTTTCTTAACTTTAAAAGGAATCTTTCAATAAGATCAACTTCCCCAAAAAGCATATATGAGTACTCAGATCTTTGAAGTGTAAATCTATTCACACCTTTATATTTTCTATCTGTTGCTGCATTCCCAAGTGATTCCATATGCAAATGAGGCATTAAGTTCTCTGGATGTGACAGAGTATCTAACAAGCCACTGCCTCCCAAGGTTGATTTCCTGCCTAGCATCAGCCTCTTTAGCTTCATTAATAGTTTACTGTGTGAAGTCAGGTGCCAGACAAAGAAATTAACCTAAGAAGGTTGGTGCTGAGTGGGGAAACAACCTCAGGAGACAGAGGTTCGGGAAGTTCTCTTTAAAGCCCAAAGCACTTAATCCTTCTTTTGCATATACATGAAACCACTAATTAGAAATGCAGCAACAGATAGAAAATATTAAGGTGTCAATAGATTTACATTTCAAAGACCTGCATGAGGTTTGGGAGGTTGAGCTACTGACAGATTTGTTTCGCTATTAAAACCCAAGAGGTATATAACAACCTAAAACTTCCTGTTCCAGATACTGTGGGTCTTCTCCAGTTGGATATATGACTTCTTTTCTACAGACACACAATTGGCTACAGTATAGTTGAAAGTTACGATTCTCTGGCGTCAAAATCTAGCCAAGTCATGTTATGCCCACTACTTCTGCATTATTTCCAGTGTTACCAGGCTTCCCAATATGGCAGGTTATTAATATGCTCATAGATTTATTCTTCCATACACTAGGATGCTCCACTAGCAAAATACAGGAACTTGAGGATAATCCCATAAATTTAACCTGACACCAGCGTTTCTTGGGACATATATATCAAGATGACTAAAATGAGATCACCTTGTAATAAAACCATCCTGTCCACACTATATAAGTCAAATTATAGGACATGATTTTATCTGTTAGAGATACTGCATCCTGTGAATGAAGGGTTTGTCCTGCGCGTCTCTTGCTTTTTATTAACTGTGTTCAGCTGAGCAAAAATCACTTTGGCAAACGCCGCCACAGCTGATATACTGCACAATGTATCACCCAATGACATGAAAAGTTAAACTAGTTCAGAAAATGTAGAAAGTGAAGGAGAAGGAAAAAAATGTGAAATGAAAAGTAAAAGTTTAACACAAGTGGGGAAAAAGGCAGGTAACTGGAGCCACTGTAGGAGAGGCCACTACTTGGATACAGATTTATACAGCTTCTATTGAGTAAAAGCTGTTGTCCAGATCAAAAAACTATTCTTTAGATGTGTTTAAAAAGAAATCTTTGAAAAATAAACGATACATATTACCAATATACTTGAGACCGCTTCCCATGTTGACCCACATGGTAAGTGATAAGTGTTAAGGGGGCTGGATGAATGGCCCATTTTAATAGCTGAGCTGAACTCCTTCTTTCTAATGGCCAATAGATAGAAAAGGGGGCTGACTTAGCAATGAAAATTATGCTGTCAGCCAACCCCCTTCACACACAGCACTGGCAACAGATCTCCTGTGTCTAACCCATACTGGAAGTGGAGTTACCAAGACTGATATTGCAGCAACTCTTAATCCAAAAATATTAGTAAATTTTTTATATTTTAACGAAATGTAATTTTTCTTTTCTTGACAAAGCTTTTAAAGGGATCCTGTCACCAGGTTTTCCCAATATAAACTACAGCCACCACCTTTAATGCCTCTTTTACAGTAGTCTAGCGAATGATATATAAGTCCAAACCGCCTTTGCTGATCCCAAAAATACCTTTTATTATCCCCCTATAAGGAACGATCCTGTCCGATGGGCTTCACTAGGCTTGCTTTAGCACCTCCTCTATCCCCACAATCGCCGTCCTCCTGTCCTACTTTATGTAGACGACGTATTCTACACCATCCACACAGTGCCCCCAGTCGCGCTCCTGTGCAGACATATTATGCTTTGTCCTCCTGAGGGACGAGCAAAGTACTGTAGCGTGCATGCGCCGGCTTTACTTCCGGGTTATTGACGCTCTTTGGTCTTTCTAGCGCATGCACAGTACAGTACTTTGCTCTTCCCTCAGCAGGACAGAGCGAAGTACACCTGCACAGTAGCGCGATTGGGGGCACTGTGTGGATGACGTCTTCCCCATGACACAAGTAGGAAGACAGCAATTGCGGGGATAGAGGAGGCACCAAAGCAAGAGCAGTGACACCCATTGGACTGTACCGTGGCGTAAGGAAAGGGGGGTCATAAAAAGTATTTTTGGGAATCTGTAGGGGAGGTTGGGGGCTTATATGCAGGTTACTAGACTGCTGTAAAACACATTAAAGGTGGAGGCCGTAGTTTATATTGGGAAAAACTGGTGACCAGTTACATTTAAAATTTGAATATTTAAATTTAGCTCCCTCTAGTGGTGGGCCAGAAAGACAGGGTTATCCTCTAAATGATTTTGGACTTAAATCAGCATAGTGTCAGTAACTTTAATAGAGATTTACTACATTAGGCAAAGCAGTTGTAAGTGGGACTCATTTTGTATTTTTGCTATTAAACCCTATCATTTATGTCCAATAAAAGGACAAATAAAATTCAGATTACCTGCTTATGCTGGTATTTTCATAAAACATTCACTGCAACATACTCAGAGTGAAAAAACGTAATGGGGGAATGGCAGGGATATGCATAGCTCAAGCTCCCCCATAGTGAAAAATAACAATTTTTATTTTTACGCTTCAGCCCCTCACCAGCAGCCTCCGGTTTAGATTGGCGATAACATTCACCATAACGATGTCACACCACATTAGTATAGGATCCTATTGAAGGCCAGCAGCAGGTGTCCACAGCAGAACTTCAAAGGTAAATATATTAGAATCTTATTTATCTTGTATGTGAGGCTTGCATTGCTTTCTGCAGAAAATCCGACTCAGTCCCCCAGTATATATGTGATATTTGCAAAAAGAATGTTGCCAATTGCTGCAAAAAATATAAAATTCTATCATCATTTTGCTTAATTTTTCATTGATCTTGAAGCATAATTTTATGGTACAGGTCATAGTGATTATAGGGTTATCTGATTTGTAATTTTATAAGACTTTCTTTTTTGTCCTACTAGGCGGATTTAATTTTTTATTTTAGTTTTTTTACTTTATTGCATGGAAATAAATATTCCTAAATATTTCAATGCATTATTATTTGTGCAAATAAAATTGACATTAGGACAATATGGCCGGGGTCACATGAGCGTACATTCTGTCATGCTAGAAAATCGAGCCGATTATGCTAATGACACTCGGCTCAAACTCTGTCAGAGTTTGATCCGAGTGTCATCTGACTGTGATCCAATTCTCTCGCATGAGAGAATTGCAGCACAGGTGCGGAGAAGACAAAGAAATTAATTTCACCATCTCCTCCATTGTCTCTGTGCGCATAGATCGGACTGCACTCAGATGACATCCGAGTGCAGTCCAGTGTTTCACACGCACCCACAGACTTGAATGGGTGAGCTTGATCCGAAAACCGGAGATACTTACAGCATGTAGCGATTGTTTTCTCATGCCGAATTGGCATGACAAAAAAATCGGAGATCTGCACTGCCCCATAGAATAACACTGGGCTATCCAATAAAAGTGAGGGTACTCAGTGAAAACTCAGATTTTCTTTTGTCAGCCCTGGGGCCTTGTGAGGTTCTGTGCTGTCCACCAAAACTACCAATCCCAATCAAGCTAATGATTGGGAAAAAAAGGGTGTCACTCTATTTATTGTGATAAAAAAAGTTTTAACCCCTTCACACTGCAGCCAATTTCCGTTTTTTTTTTTTCGTTTTTGTTTTTACTTCCACTACTTCCAAGAGCCATAACTTTTTTTTTACTTTTCAGTACACATAACCATATGAAGGCTTTTTTTTTGAGAGACAGATTTTACTTTTGAGTGACATCATTCATTTCATCATGTGATGCACTAGAAAGCAGGAAAAAAAATTCAAGTGCATTGAAATTGCAAATAAAGAGCAATTCCACAATTGTTTTTTGGGACAGGGACATGACATATGAAGTAACTATACATAATATGTCGTGAAGGGGATAAACAACCAGGATGTGACCTTAGTCCAAATCTTGCCGAATGTCAGTTGTCAATCACTGCCATTTTCCTGTGGGATCAACTACTTTGACTGTGCCATGGGTATGACGTAAATGTGCATCGCTGGGTGTTATCACTGTAAATTTACAGCAAGTAAAAGGAAAGGCTAAAGGATCAGATGATCAAGCAAATATCATTACATAGATCAGATTCTACCAGAGCCGGACTGGCCATTTGGCAATTGTGGCTTGTGCCAGATGGGCGGGTCCGGCAGAGTCCCGGAGCAAAGAGTGGAGCAGAGAGCCATCAGCCTGTTACTCAAGTACGCGGTTGCATCACTTCATCGTACCAGCTGACTGGGGACTGAAGCGAGGAGCAGCATACCACTACTTGGCGTAGGAGAGGGGTGAGGTATTATTTTTTATTCTTTGCCAAGGCACAATGGGGGTTGCAATATTCCAAAAATGAGCAACAATAAACGGATAAAAGGGGGGTAATATTACAACAATAAGGCTGCACAATGAGAGGCAATATTACTGCAATAAGATCCATTTTTACTACTGTAAGGATACACATGGAGGCATTACTATAAGAAGGTGTAATAGGGGCATTATTATAAGGAGGCACAATGGGGGGCATTATTATAAGGAGGCACAATGGGGGGCATTACTATAAGGAGGCACAATGGGGGGTATTACTATAAGGAGGCACATTGGGGGCATTATTATAAGGAGGCACAATGGGGGGCATTACTATAAGGAGGCACAATGGGGGGCATTATTATAAGGAGGCACAATGGGAGGCATTATTATAAGGAGGCACAATGGGAGGCATTATTAAAAGGAAGAATGAGATGATTATTATCATTATTATTATTATTATAAGGCGGCAGTACAGCGGTACAATTACTATCTGTCACAGTTTCACCCCTCACTGTGTTACTGACAGCTCAGCCGTCCACTCTTGTACAGGGGCGTGCCGGAGCTGTTAGTAGTGTGATTGAAAGCTAGACCATCCAATCTGGCACAGGGGCGTGCAATAGCTCAGTGTGGTGATGGACAGCTTGGCTGTCCAATCTGAGACTGGAAGGCTCTGGCTATCTTCAGATGTTCATTATCCCAGGTACATGCCTGGCTACTCAACTGAGCTGTTTGTCCCAGATCTCTGCCAGACGTACATTCAGCTAGTGTGTGGTTTGTTCTCTGTGCCTTGCCTTCTGTTTATTGATCTTCTGCTGCCTAATCTTGGACCTTGTTCTGCCCATCCGTCTGTTTAACCCCTTCTGCTCTGATCTGCTATCCTCCTGGAATTCTGACCAACGTTACGTTACCTGACTACGCCTTTGCCTCTTCCTCTCTGTTTAATACGTACCCTCCTGGCTTTGACTTCAGACTCCTTGACTATCCCGACTCATGGCCTGGTGTGACACTATCTGAAGGAACAGAGTGGACATTATTACTATCTAGGGCACTGGTTATAGCACTATATGGTTTGTGTAGAGGTGGGGGAGTGTGAAGAGGCTGCTAAAAAAGCAGTAAGTCAAAACTGTCTGTGCATTACATTTTGTAGAGATGAGTCATTGATAGAAGAAGTGTTCATGGTGGTCTGGGCTGAATAAAAAAGAAAAGAGAAAGTTAATGATTGTGATCATTGTGAACGTCACTTGTGAGTCACTGGATTTATCTGTACACTATACAGTTATCTGGTCTGCAGAGCACCGGTTTAGAACTGATATCTAACATTACATGGTCACTCAATGGGAGTAATATCAGTCATTGTACAGTAATTTTGGTTAATGATCAGCAATCACTGCTGTACATATTGTATATGTGGCTATGGCAAGGTGGTATTTCTCATTTCTTATATTGCAGTATAGATGGTAATATTGGTCTTGGTACAGTCATGTTTGGTAATGACCAGTATGGTGGCCTTATGGCCTTATTCCATCACCATGTTACACACAGTGTGGGAAACACTAAGTGCAACACGAAGGGTTGAGGGGAAGGAAGCCCAGACACTAGGGAAAGGGGGAGTGGAGACCCCTAGGCAGATCTAAAGACACCCTGCCTACCCTACCATCCCTATATTGGTTCCACACCAATCAACGTGCAAGAAACCTAAGCCCTGTATATCCCTAGAGCTAGGCCCAAGATAGGGAGGGGGGGTGAGCACTGGTCAGTCCCCACTATCCAACTAAAGACAACAAGGGAGACAAACAAAGGGGAAAAACTTAGCATAAGCAGACACCAGAGAGATAACACCAAACATCCTCCAAGAGCACCAGAGAGGAAGCTAGCTGACTGCTAGCCTTCACAAGGGAAAATGTGAATATCATCGGCGACTCCCTGCAGTAGACTGAGAGTTTATAAACACACAGACCAGGTGTGGCAATCAGAGTAGGAGGGAGGTTGCTGCTGGGTCCAAAAGTGAGAAAGATTTAGGAAGACGCAGTGACCTTCTGTAGCCAGATGTAGAGCGACTCTCTGTCACATCTGACACACCCATGACACATGTGCTGGTATTATTTAAAGGGAACCTAACGCTGAAACATGCTACTCAATCCACAGGCAGCATGTATCAAACACCGGCTGTATGATTTCAGCTAGCCATACGTGTTTGACTTTGAAACTTTGTGGTATTTCAGAGAAGAACATACTCTTAAAGCCACCGGGAACAAGCCGTATGGTAAACTAGTCAGAAGGGCAGTCCCTAGCGGCTTTTCCCTGCATGTTGTCAGTGATTAACAGGTCTCTCCCTAAACTTGTCACTGAAGAAGTGCAGGCAGGTTGAAACCACCAGGCACCTGCCTTTTCAGCTAGTCAACCATGTGGCTTAGCTTTTAAAGTATGCATTTCAGAGTTAAACATGTTTATATCATGCAGCCAGTGCCTGATACATGCTGCTCGTAGATCTGGCAGCATGTATAACCTGTCAGGTTCTCTTTAACGTTATATATGTGTGTTATTGTAAATATTGGTCTTCTATAAATCTTGATTTCCTTCACCATTTGGCATTGTCATATTTGTAATATAGACCTTCATTTGGGGAAGCGGATCTAGGGGGTCATCATGGGCCTGTTTGCTTTCAAATGCCAGGGTTGAATTTCAATTTCAGTCCAACCTTGGATCTAGCAAAAGAGAATGTGGACCATTGGAAAGAATACTAATTGCTCATGTTTTGCTTTAATAGGTGGCACTGTTATATAGATCTTTTCTCTACCAGTAGTAAGCTAATTAGCATATTTTTCCCATGGAGCATTGCAAATAAGATTCCATACTCAGCTGGTCTCCTAGAGAGCCTCTCCCACTAAAGTTTAAATGATTTCATGCCATACTGCGTGTGGTACTACTTTGCTGCGTCACTAACTTTATACTATCACCATTTGACTACTTTCAAAGCAAATATTAATTTCTCCCTCCAGCTTTATCGGTTATATCTGCATTATATGTTCCTCTTTGGATAAATAACCCGCAGTTTGAGAAGACCGAGTCTGAGCATTATCTGACATTTTAAACTCTGGATCATTTTTATCATGACGCCAGTGAAGATGAGATATCAGATATTTGGTATTTCTATCAATTGCAACTTTATATTCAAGTTTCTCGTATGAAAAAAGTACAAAATAGTCAGCTTTATTGATTTTTGAATAAAAAAATAACTATTTTAGGACCGTTCTGAAAACTGGAAATGTGTTTTAACTCTCTGCATCTCCATCAATATCGCCATAATAAAGTGCAGTGGGCCAGAGTAGTGCATGTGAATTAAGCTGTGATTGCACAAAGGCAATGGGTGAATTTATTATGTCATGCTTCACCACCAGATTCTATTAAAGGCCGCTTTCTTTCAGCCATTGTTCATATGCTAACTATAAAAGCTATAACTACTTTTCAGACGGGTAATTTTTCATGATGAGCTGCTGAAACCCCTTCACACTGGACATCAGCACTATAGATGTATTATTTTATCACTTATTATTATTTTGTATTATTTTATCACTTTCCAAGAGACACTTTGGAAATCTACCAAGTAGTATTCAATGATGTATTTATCAATAAAGGTACATTCAAAAAAAGAGATAAAAGAGCGGGGATTTTAGGGGGTTTAACATGTTTGGCTACATCGTTTCTCATTGCTAAAGTCAAGGTCACATATACTTTTTGGAGCCGACATATATGCTATGAAATTTACTGCGGGCGATGGAGGTATCCTGCGCTACTGGATAAATGACAAGCTAAGATGGAGAATGGATTGTTGGTTTATTGTCAACGCATTTCAGAATCACTCCGACTCCTTCTAAAAGACAACCACATTTTCTCCATTTTCTTAGGTTGAGAACGTTTTGTGGAGCGTCATCAGGGCTTGTTTTTTTCTAAGGCAATCTGACATGTAAATTGATACCATTTTGGGGTACATAATGTTTTGATCGCTTATTCTTGCATTTTTTAGGCAGGTGCACAGAAAAAAAAGCAGCAATTCTGTTGTTTCGATTTGTTTTTTTCTCTTTACGACATTTATTGTGAGGGTTAATTAATTTTAGATTTTGATAGATCGGACTTTTGCTAATGTAGTGATACTGAATATGATTATATTTTTTATCTTTAAACTTGGAACAGAGGGGTGATTCAAATTTTTATATATTTTTTTTACACATTTAAAGGCATTTTTTTAATTTTCAGTCCCCTTAAGAAAACTTGTACCTACAATTGTTTGATCGCTTGTTCTATATACTGCTATACTATGGTATTGCAATACCCAGTAAAAATGATGATCTGTTATGAAGCTCAGCCTGTAACTGAGCTTCGCAGGAGTAACAAGATGGCAGCAATGGGGGCCGCACGACTGTAATGGCAATTCATCACCACTGCGATCATGCCCCTTGAATGCGATCAGCAGATTTAATGGGTTAAAAAACAGTAATTGGAGTTCACTCCAGTTACTGCTGTTGGTGGTGGATACCTCTGTAGCAGGCACTCACCATCCGTCGTATTGGCTTAGCTCCTGAGCCCGCTCCATTCACAGGCACCTAACATCTGAAATTTGTACATCACACGTTGGGAAGAGGTTAAACTTACAAATGGCTAAAACCTTAGATTAGCAGCTCTATTGTGATGTCACTTAGATGGACTAAATATATAAAAAGTTAAAAAAAAAGTTTATTGAAAAGAAACACACATTAAAAAAATAATACAAGTCAGGGCCATAACTACAACCGGGGCTGCCGGGGCACTGCCCCGGGTCCCCATCCACCCAAGGGGCCCCAAACTGATGGTAAAAAATTGTATTTTAATACTGTAATTTCTCATAAAATACCCAGCTCCTATATTCCTGTCAGACAATGTTACCCGGAGGACAGGAGAGACTATCATTTCAATAATTTCCAGGAGCTCTGCCAGCTGTCAATGAATGGAAACCTGCACTGGCCTGGAGAGTCTCATAGCACAAGACTTGTAACAATATGTTAGTCTGGAGATCACAGAGAGTTGGCAAGGCAGGCACAGTGCACACTGACTGTAAAACTCTCAGCATCATTGAGAGGAGACAGTCTCAGCAGACACAAATATCTCTGTGACAAACTGTGAGAAGCCCTGCTATTTAATAAACATATACAGTTGTTTGAAAATTGTGCAATATTTGGAATTATTCACCTTATTAATTTTCCAAACATATTCACTGAATATTTAACTTCTAAAACTTGCATCATAAGCAACAAAATCTATTAAGGGTCTTGCGGAACGTGGTGAAGCCTGTGTGTTGTATACAACAATGCGTAGCTGGCTTCACCACGTTCCTCACAACCTCTAGTGATTGAAATGTTGAGGGGCCCCACTATGAAGTTTTGCCCCGGGGCCCCGAAGTTTATAGTTACGGCACTGATACAAGTGGTTAAAAACCATATACCATATAACCACAATCGTAAAAACAATGCCCCAAAATAATGCAATTTTTAAAATAGTAAGTATTTTGTTATGTAAAAGTTTAAAAAAAAACATAAAGAAATTATTAGTTGGTAAAGTAAAAAACAACAACTCAGAAGTATTTTCTGTACTGTAAGGCAGGTTTCAGAAACAGAATGGTCCTTTCGTCAAGTGTAACTCATAATGCTGAATTTCTGGCCAGAACTATTAAATTATCATATTATGCAACCCGTATGGTGAATGCTGAAAAAAAAAAAAAAGAACAAACATCGATCAAAATGTTGTATGTAACACAAAATACACTGCTCAAAAAAATAAAGGGAACACTTGAACACAATGTAACTCCAAGTCAATAACATTTCTGTGAAATCTTTCTGTCCAGTTATGAAGCAACACTGATTGGGAATCAATTTCTCCTGCTGTTGTGTTAATGGAACAGACAACTGGTAGAAATGATAGGCATTTAGCAAGATACCCCCTATAAAGGAGTGGTTCTGCAGGTGGTGACCACAGACCATTTCTCTGTTCTCATCCTTTTTGGCTGTTGTTTTGGTCACTTTTCATTTTGCCTTTGCTCTCACCCCTAGAGGTACAGTAGCATGAGGCGGTGTCTACAGTACAACCCACAGAAGTTGCTCAGGTAGTGCAGTTCATCCAGGATGGCACATCAGTGCGAGCTGTGGCAAGAAGGGTAGCTGTGTCTGTCAGCGCAGTGTCCAGAGCATGGAGCGGATACCAGAAGATGTGGAGGGAGCCGTAGGAGGGCAACAACCGAGCAGCAGAACAGCTACCGCCACCTTTGTGCAAGGAGGAACAGGAGGAGCACTGCCAGAGCCCTGCAAAATGACCTCCAGCAGGCCACAAATGTGCATGTGTCTGCACAAGCGGTTAGAAACCGACTCCATGACGGTGGTATGAGGGCCTGACGTCCACAGATGGGGGTTGTGCTCACAGCCCAACACTGTGCAGGACACTTGGAATTAGCCACAGAACACCAGGATTGGCAAAGCCACCACTGGCGCCCTGTGCTCTTCACAGATGAAAGCAGGTTCACACTGAGCACATGTGACAGACGTGACAGAGTCTAGAGACACCGTGGAGAGCAATTTGGCAGTGGGTCAGTAATGGTGTGGGGTGGCATTTCTTTGGAGGGCCGCACAGCCCTCCATGTGCTCGCCAGAGGTAGCCTGACTGCCATTAGGTACCGAGGTGAGATCCTCAGACCCCTTGTGAGACCATATGCTGGTGCAGATGGCCCTGGGTTCCTCCTAATGCAGGACAATGCCAGACCTCATGTGGCTGGAGTGTGTCAGCAGTTCCTGCAAGATGAAGGCATTGAAGCTATGGACTGGCCCGCCCGTTCGCCAGACCTGAATCCGATTGAGCACATCTGGGACATCATGTCTCGCTCCATCCACCAACGTCACGTTGCACCACAGACTGTCCAGGAGTTGGCGGATGCTTTAGTCTAGGTCTGGGAGGAGATCCCATAGGAGACCATCCACAACCTCATCAAGAGCATGCCCAGGCATTGTAGGGAGGTCATTCAGGCACGTGGAGGCCACACACAATACTAAGTCTCATTTTGACTTGTTTTAAGGACATTACATCAAAGTTGGATCAGCCTGTAGTGTGGTTTTCCACTTTCATTTTGGGGGTGACTCCAAATCCAGGCCTCCACTGGTTAATGAATTTGATTTCCATTGATGATTTTTGTGTGATTTTGTTGCCAACACATTCAACTTTGTACAGAACAACGTATTCAATGAGAATATTTAATTCATTCAGATCTAGGATGTGTTATTTGAGTGTTTCCTTTATTTTTTTGAGCAGTGTATGAATCGTGCATACGAAAACTCATTCAGAAAAAAACAAGCTCCATCAAAGAAAAATAATGTAAGGTTCTTTGAATAACACTTCTATTGTAAGTGTTTCTATTGTAAAAGAATAAGTAAAGCATAAAAAAACCTTTATATGTTTGGTGTTGCCATGATCACGTTGTCCCATATAATAGAGGTATTTATTAGTGATGAGCGAACGTGCTCACCACTGCGCAGTACTCGCCTGAGCATCACTGTGATCGACAAGCTCGGCGAGTATTTCTGGGTTTCTTGGGCGGGAACTCGGGTCTCCTCCCTGCATGTTTGGTGCTCTTTAGAGAGCCAAAAAACATGCTGGGATTGCCTGCCACTCACTGTAATGCCGTAGCCATGTTGGTTGTGGGCATTACAGTGATTGGCTGGCCACACAGCATCATCAGGTCTATATAACACCTGGTGCCGCCATGCTCGTCACAGTCTACCCCGGAATCAGGTAGAGTAAGGAGAGGTGCTGCTGAGCTAGGGAGAGATTCGCTTCTTTAGATTTAGTATAGGTATTCCACAACATATATATATATATATATATATATATATATATATATATATATATCAAACTGAATTAACAGTCCTTCTGAGGACTAATCGAGCTGCATATATTCAGTGAAGAATGTGATAGCAGGAGTTAGGCAGGCAGGCAGGGTATGTGGCAGACTGCAGAGAATGATACAGCACAAGAGGGTCCATTGAACGTCCTGTTAGTAAGGATATTCCACAACATACAGTACAGACCAAAAGTTTGGACACACCTTCTCATTTAAAGATTTTTCTGTATTTTCATGACTATGAAAATTGTACAATCACACTGAAGGCATCAAAACTATGAATTAACACATGTGGAATTATATACTTAAAAAAAAAGTGTGAAACAACTGAAAATATGTCTAATATTCTGGGCTCTTCAAAGTAGCCACCTTTAGCTTTGATGACTGCTTCGCACACTCTTGGCATTCTCTTGATGAGCTTCAAGAGGTAGTCTTCCTTCCTCTTATGCCGAGTGTCCAGAGACAACTGATCCCACACTTGGACACTCAAAAGAGCTGTTCACTTTTCCATTTGTAGATTCGGGCCGCTCACCCGGCCAGCTTCAAGCGAGTCAAGAGGAGAACGCGTATAGCGATGCCCAAATATTGGAGCAGCCATGGTCACATGAAGGCGAAGGTGGGAAAGTGCAATTACTGTCGCAAGAGGTGAATGATGATGAGACACAATTGCCAGAAAGTCAGGAGGAGGACCAGGGTGCGGAAGTGAAAGACAAGGTGGTGGATGATATAGTAACTGACCCAACCTGTCAGGGGGACATACAGAGCGAGGACAGCAGCACAGAGGGGGAGGGAGGCATAGCACCACAACAGGCAGGAAGAAGAAGCATGGTAGCCACAGACACAAGGCGGGAAAGCATTCCTCGTAACGTCAACGCGACGGAAGTTGCCAGTAGAACTGTTAGGTCTTCCCGAGTCTTGTTATTTTTTAAAGACTCTGCCGATAACCTCAAAAAGACTATTTGCACTACCTGCCAGGCCAGCTTCAGCATGGGTAGCAAAACTAGCAGCTTGACCACCACCAGCATGATCAGGCACATGGCAGCAAAGCACCCAACTTTGTGGGCCAAACCCCAGGGTCCAGGAACAGTGTCTGCAGGTGGCACCATTGCTTCTTCCGCTGTTGTGCGTGCATTCCAATCCCCTGCCCATGGCGCATGCCAATATGCCTCCCACCCTGCACCTGTCGTTGCACACTCTCAACTAGCACCATTAGCAAGCCTGTCCATGTCCTTGTCCCAGCACAGTGTACAGTTGTCCCTACCTGAGTCCTTGGAACGCAAGAGCAAATACGCAGCCAAAGCCCTACAGGCCACACTACTAAATTCACACATTTCGCGAATGTTTGCGCTCGAAATGTTGCCTTTTAGTGTTAAGGGGACGGTTGCAAACAACTTTATTATAATGGAACGCAACCGACCCCGGGGTCCGCGATGCAGCCTGGTGGACTGCGGCCGAGCACCTTCAGGGTGAGAAGGTAAAACAACCAACTTAAATAACAATCCCCTCCGTGTTACAGCACACCGGAGCGGAATAGAAATTCGCACTATCTCCGTTAACTGCACGAGAGATGTGTGATAAATAAAGTATCTGTTGTCCTGTTGCAGCACAGGGACTACACAGTTGGTGCTAAGATGCGTGTGTGACTCACGCCGGTGTATAATTGCTCTCAGCCGGCGAGCTACCGGACTGAGGAGAATATCTCCACGTGGCTTACAGGCGGTACTGGGAATACGGCGTCTGCAGACTGCTCGGGGTGTATGGCGACCCCTTAGTTGGACCAATCAGGCGGTGCCAAGTCACCGGATCAGCTGACTCCCAAACCACCAATCACGGTCCGCCATGTCACGGGCATGCTCAGTGCAGAGAATCCTGGACTTAGGCTGTAGCAGCCCTGTTTCCCTGCGCAACCTACGCTTCATGGGATAAAGACCCAGGAAACAACTCGTGCACCAGCTAGGCATTGGGACTGATGAAAATGCTGAGCAGCATCAGCCCTGGCTGGACCAGAATGGGAGACCACAGAATCCCTTGATGGCTCTGAACCCATTTTAATTCCAGCAAACGCCCAACGCCTAACATTTAGGCTCGTGGAGACGGAAGCTTTCCGCAGCCTGATGGCGGTGGCCGTCCCTCAGTGCTCGGTCCCCAGCCACCACTATTTCTCCCGTTGTGCCATCCTCGCACTAAACGAGCATGTGTCCCATAACATTAGACATGCCCTCAACAACGCAGTTACTGGGAAAGTCCACCTAACCACGGACACATGGACAAGTGCTTGAGGGCAGGGACGGTACATCTCGCTGACGGCACACTGGGTTAATATAGTGGAATCCGGGACCCAGTCGAACCTTGGGACAGAACACGTCCTCCCGACACCAAGGATTGCGGGCCCTGGGTCAATCAGGATTGCCCCCACAATCTATAGCTCCTGCACCTACTCCTCCTCTTCAGCCTCCAACTCCAAAATGACCACATCAGTCGCAAGCTGGAAGCACTGCAGCACTGCCTCGTCCAAGCGGCAACAGGCTGAGCTGAAGCTAATATGCTTAGGTGACAAACCGCACAATGCTGAAGAGTTGTGGACAGCTCTGCAAGAGCAGGCAGATCTGTGGCTGACAGCACTGAACCTACAGCCAGGCATGGTCGTGTGTGGCAATGGCCGGAACCTGGTGACGGCTCTGAGGCGAGGCAAGCTCACACACGTACCATGCCTGGCCCATGTGCTTATTCTCGTGGCCCAGCTGTTTATCAAAACCTTCCCCCGATATGTCAGATCTGCTTGTCAAATTACGCCGCCTGTGTGCCCATTTTAGAAAGTCAGCTACAGCTTCCACCACCCTTGCTGTGCTTCAGCAGCATTTTCAGCTTCCAGCTCACCAACTGATCTGCGATGTCCCCACGGGTTGGAAATCTACATTGCAGATGTTGGGAAGGATTTGTGAGCAGAAGAGGGAAGTTGTTGATTTCCAGCATCAACAAGGCCGTCGGTATTCAGGTCAGACTCCACACATAAGACCTCAGGAGTGGACATGGATGTCAGACATATGTACCATCCTCCAAAACTTTGAGGACTCCACCAAGATGGTGAGCGGTGATGACGCCATAATTAGCATCACCATCCCGCTTCTCTGGGTTCTGAAATGCTCTCTGCTCACAATTAAAGAGGATGCATTGCAGGCGGAGCATGATGAGATGTAGCAAGGAACCATATAGGGCGATTCAGCACAGCCCAGCCTCATCTCGTCCCAACATGGATTGGGTGACAATGAGGAAGAGGAGGAGGAAGAACAGGAGCTAGTTTCCTGCGCTATAGATGGTACTACCTGCACAACTGTCATACTGTCTGTTCAGAGTGGATGGCCTGAGGACAGGGAAGAGGAGGAGGATGAGGAGGAGAGCATGGTCAGTCTTCCTCTTGATGAGGACACGGAAGTCTTGCCTCTTTGCAGTTTGGCACGCATGGCTGAGTTTGTTACGCTGGCTTTCCCATGACCCTCGCGTTGTCCAAATTTTGGGTGTCAGTCATTATTGGTAGGTGACACTTCTAGACCCACGCTTCAAGGAGAACTTTCTGTCTCTTATTCCCTTGCATGACAGGCCTAATAAAATGGTGCAGTACAAGAAGGCCCTTGTTGCGGAATTATTAAAAAAATTCCCATGTGAAAACGCTGGCGGCAGAGGTCACAGTTCGTTGGACAACCAAGGAGTACAGGCAAGAGAGACACAAATGCAATCGAGCAGATGCAGAGGAACACTGTCAAAGTTCTGGGACAGTTTTCTCAGGCCCTCTCATCGCACAAGCCCTGTTGTGCGGGGTACTCTCTCAAGGAGTGCAAAGTTTCAGAAGATGGTGAGGGAGTACCTTGCCGACCGTAACAACGTCCTCCATGATTCCTCTGTGCCTTATAATTATTGGGTATCGAAGCTGGACACGTGGCATAAACTGGCTCTCTACGCCTTGGAGGTCCTGGCCTATCCTGCCTCTAGCGTTTTGTCAGAGCAGGTTTTTAGTGCTGCCAGTGGAATTATAACCGATAGGTGCATCCGCCTGTCAACTGAAAATGCTGACAGGCTGACTCTTATAAGAATGAACAAGGGCTGGATTGGGCCAGACTTCTCAACACCACCGAATAATAGCAGCGTAACATAAACTCAAATACAGTGTCTTTTTTTGGGGGGAGGTATAACTCTTTTCCCATGCACCTCTGTCTTCACACCCAGACATGGGTATACGCTTCCTGATTTTTTCTATTTGCTCTTGTCCTCCTCCTTCTCCGCATCCTCATCCTCATCCTCCACCACCATATGTATCATATCAACATATCTATGTCTCTTGCAAGGGACATTGGAGTTCCTCCAAATTTTTGGCAGCCGTTGCTTCACTGCATAGGCAAACAGTATGGGAGACACACTTCCTAATAATGGGAGCATTTTTTGCAGGAGGCCCTCCGACCTCTACGTCTCTTGCAAGGGGCATTGGAGTGCTTCCAAATTTTTGGCAGCCATTGCTTCACTGCATAGGCAAACAGTATGGGAGCCACAATTCCTAATAATGGAAGCATTTTTTGCAGCCGTTGCTGTCACTGCATACACAATAACAGAATAGGAGACCCACTCGTTAATAGTGGGAACAACAAAGCATAGCCAGCTGATGGCTCTCTAACAATAGTGAGAGCTGACTGTTGGCCCTTTAGGAATAGTAAGGGCTGCCTGATGGCCCTATAAAAATAGTCTTTGTGACTTTCAGAGTCCCTCCATCATAAATGAAACAGGATGTGTCTGATCATGTGTCACACACCATATGGCCAGATAAGGTTGTAAAATGTTAAAATTACATTTCCTGGTGAATGCATTTGTCTTGGTTGAAAGCAATGCATAAGTGCAAAAATGCATCAAAAACGCTACGTGTGAACATAGCCCAAGGTGTGGAGGAAAATTTTTGTTCTTGGTTATTTATTTTGCCTTATATACAAGTCATTACCCTGGAAAGGATGTTCCTTAACAAATTTCCAAGGAAAATCCATTTTGGTTTTGCTTTTGTATGTTTTATTGTGAGTTCGTAAAAGTGGTGTAATACCTCTGACAACGTTGTTGACAGCAGTGACCTGGGAGTCAGAAATGCTTCCACGGGTCTTCCACATGCTGTTTCCATGTCATTTGAGCACTGTTCCCTTCGATCTGGGCAATTTTTAGGCCCTCTGCAGTCCGCCGGGGAGAGCCGCCAGAAAAATGCTTGAGTTTCCCATAGAATTACCTTGGGCTCATTACTCGGTCTGAGCACTCGAGTATTCCAATTTGCTCAACTCAAACAACGAGTACCTGAGCATTTTAGTGCTTGCTCATCACTAGTATTTATGCCACATGGTGAATGGCACAAAATAAGTATTACATTGGTGGAATCACTGTTTTTCCTCATTCAGCAGTTTATCAAAAAGTTATACGTACCCCAAAATGGTGCCATTGAGAAAATACTACTAATGTCCTCATACAGATGTTGACTGAAGAATTAAAAAAATGTAGGACTTGAAATATGAAGAAAAAAAACAATTGTTCCTTAAAGGGGTTGTCCATTGTAAACAAATTATCACCTAATCCTCAAGGCCAAAATAGGACTCATTTAAGGGAACATTGTTTATGTCCTAAGCAAATAGCATCTCATCCACTAGGAATTGCATGTCATTTCTTTAACTTTTTGCTGGCCTTACTTTTGAACATAAAGTAGTTCAGCATCTGACTATATACTAAGAGTTGTCCCAGCTGGCACTGCCATAATTCCCAAATGGTCAGCACATGTTGCAGGCAGAGGTTGCATGATAGACAAGCATTTAGTGCAGGACATAATCTAGAACATCTGCCACCAAACCAAAGCTCCTACTGCAGACGATGCTGGCGTCAGCCTGTCAGAAACAATTATTGGGCTGGGTTATGGTCCCACTGTAACATGTAATTACACTCTCCTTTGGTTTCTCAGAAAAAGGCATTTGTTATTTTGCCTCCTTGTTAAATTGCGCTCTTGCAGAACCAGCAGACAGTCTCAGAATGCAGATGACCACAGTGAGAACATTCTATTGTGAATTTCTAACAAGCCGGGGACTTGTAATTATAGAACAGATGAACATGGTGAATGCTAAATACATCGGCGGCTGATCATTCAGTGTCCTCGTTTTTATGTAATTATTATGCCGTTATGACCATAGTCATCTGAATACATAAATACTAGGCGAACCTAGCAAGACTTCTGCTCTGTGTAATGGTCAAGAGGGTGGACTATGACGGACAGTAGATCAAACATTGCGGACAGATTACATTTCTTCTATGCAATGGATTTGTTATCATGCTGTCCAATCTACAGGCAGCATACTGTAGAGTCGGAGAAGTTGTATAGGTTTGTGAGTAAACCAGACCACCCTGCTGCACATTGATGCAACAGTTTAGTACGGTTCGAACAACAGAGGCTGTATTTACTGGATAGCAACTGGAGGAATTCAGTAGAGTTGAGTGGATTGATCTGCCGAGGATCAAGTTTGCATCAAATTCCCTGAAATTTTGAAACTCAATTTGCGGTTTGCAAAAATAAAAAAAAACTTGCCCTGCACCATTTCTCACACTACTAAGGCATCAGAGAGTTGGCTAACGCCATTTTTCATGGCTGCGTGGGCCTTCCCATAATACCTTGCAGCTATTTTCATACCTTGTACAGTGGTGGTCAGTACCTGGACCATCACAGATCAGCAGTTCCCAGTGGAGCACAGTTTGTATGACAGTCATTTTCCATCTCCAGTGTCACTGGGTAAGTCTCATTCTTCTGTATAGTATAAGCTCTTATGGTCAGTGGTGTCCTCTCTCTCCCCCTCCCATAAAATGTAAGCTCTTATGGTCAGCGGGGTCCTTTCTCTCTTATAGAGTGTTAGCTGTTATTCTGTCATTGACAGCGCGGCCCTCTCTCTTCATCTCCTGTAGAGTGTAAGCTTTTATGGTCAGTGGGGTCCTCTCTCTCTCCTGTAAGCTCCTACATACACATGGTACGTGACCCAACTTTCCCATGCTGATTTCTTCCTTCCTCTGCTCCTACATACACATGGTACGTGACCCAACTTTCCCATGCTGATTTTTTCCTTCCTCTGCTCCTACATACACATGGTAAGTGACCCAACTTTCCCATGCTAATTTCTTCCTTCCTCTGCTCCTACATGCACATGGTATGTTTTTCAACTGACAACTAATATCCCCCCCCCCACTCTTATGTATGACCTTATTTACTTGGCCCTTGAATATCCTGCATTTGGCTTAGCCTTGATCAGCTGTTCAAGAGTAGCACAGACCACTCCCCTCTGGTTCACACCTGAACGCATTCTGTAGCACATATATTGTGAGCAAGGAGTCTGCTATAGACGTGTCTGCAGTGCATTGCCTTAAGTGTATTGCTTAAGTATGAGAAATATTATACCTGAATTGGACCTGAAGGGAACTGGATACTTGGACACTGTAAACAATGTTTGTGTTTGTTTTCACTCTCACCCTCATAATCCTTCCCTTTTTACAACCACCCCTAATCCCTACATCTAGTAATTAACTCTTCATCTCTCCCTCCATCCTCCCCATTCATCTCACCTCCTCCTTAGAACTATTCCTCAACATTCAATCCTGTGTCTCTAAGCACAGACAGCCACCTCATGCTCTCTCCTGCTCCTACTTACTAACACTTTCCCTGCTCATCCTAACTGCTGGCGATATCTCCCCAAATCCTGGCCTTCCTCACCACATCCCCACAGTCACTTCCACCTCCTATCCACGATCTATCAAAAACTCTCACAACCCTTCTCTTCTCATACACATCCGCCCAGCCCCCGCTTTCCCAGTCCCACTAACAGGAGCTCTATGGAATGCTCGCTCCGTCTGCAACAAACTTTTCTACAGTACATCCATGATGTTTTCATCACTAACAAACTTTCCTTCCTCAGCATCACCAAAACCTGGCTCACCCCCTCTGACACTGCCTCTCCAGCTGCAATTTCATATGGTGGATTCCACCTTTCCCATACCCCCTGCCCCATTAGTACTCATGGTGGAGGAGTAGGTTTTCTCTTGCCAGATAACGGCTCCTTTACCCAAATCCCACTACCACCCTCTGTTACTCTCCCCACTTTTGAAGTGCACTGTGTACGCATCTACTCCCCCTCCAACCTCCAACTGGCTGTCATTTACCACCCCTCAGGACCAGCCACCACCTTCCTAGACCATTTCACCACCTGGATACTTCATTTCCTTTCCGCTGACATCCCCACTATGATCATGGGCGACTTCAACATCCCTATTGACACTTCTTTCTTAGCTGCCTCTAAGCTTCTATCCCTCACTTCCTCCTTAGGCCTTTCCCAATGGTCTTCCGCATGAGACAAAAGACCATACAGACATTGGCATATTGAAAGACCCAAACGGGGTCAAAATGTTTGTTTGTCACAATTGGTCACATTCATCCAAGCACTTTGGAATCTGCTTTACACGGAGAATCTGCAAATAAACTTTGTATCACTTGAGCCTGGAGAGTGCGGTAAATTTCTTTATTATATAACACCACAACAGCTGCAGCTGTCAATTCAGTCGCCCCCCTCACATATACCAAAGCTCGCATAATCAACAGGCAACCGTGGCACACCAGCCTAACCAAAGAACTGCGACAGGCCTCCAGGGTTGCTGAGCGTAGATGGAAAAGGTCCCACTCCAATGAGTACTTCATCGCATTCAAACAGTCTCTCACTACCTTCAAGTTCACACTCACTGCAGCAAAACAAACATATTTCTCATCTCTCATATCATCCCTGTCTCACAACCCTAAACACCTTCAATTTTTTCCTCTGCCCCCCCAGCTCCTCTTCCCTCTCCATTCATCTCAGCCGAAGACTTTACCTCATTCTTCAAGCAGAAGATTGACACCATCAAAGTTTTTGCATAAAGTCCCCCCAGCCCCTCCTCACACCTACTCAATCCTCCTCCTCCAAAACCAGCTTCTTCAACATTACAGAAGATCAACTTTCCTCTTTACTCTCCAAATTACACCTCACCACCTGACCACCTGTGAACTTGACCCAATCCCGTCCCACCTCATCCCCAACCTTACCACTATCTTCATCCCAACCCTAACCCACCTTTTCAACCTGTCACTAACAACTGGTGTCTTCCCCTCATTCTTCATACATGCTTAGATCACACCCATCCTCAAAAAGCCCTCCCTTGACCCATTCTCTCTGACAAGTTACCGCCCCATATCACTTCTTCCCTATGCCTCAAAACTACTGGAACAACATGTCCACTTTGAACTGTCCTCCCACCTCTCCTCCTGCTCTCTCTTTGACCGCCTCCAATTTGGCTTCTGACTGCACCATTCTACTGAAACTGCCCTGACTATAGTCATCAATGACCTACTAAGCGCCAAATCCAAGCGACACTACTCTGTCCTTCTCCTCCTAGACCTGTCATCAACCTCCGACACAGTGGACCATTCTCTCTTTCTATAGACTCTCATCTCTCGGCATCACAGACTTGGCCCTATCTTGGATCTCTTCATACCTAACTGACCGGACATTCAGTGTCTGCCACTCACACACCACTTCCTCACCTTGCCCTCTATCTGTTGGTGTCCCCCAAGGTTCAGTTCTAGGACCCCTGCTCTTCTCCATCTACATCTTTGGCTTGGGACAGCTCATAGAGTCTCACGGCTTTCAGTATCACCTCTATGCTAATGATACACAGATCAACTTCTCTTGACCCGATATCTCCTCCCTACTAACCAAAATGTCACAATGTCTGTCCACTATTTCATCCTTCCTCTCTGCTAAATTTCTAACACTTAACATGGATAAAACTGAATTCATCATCTTTCCACCATCTCATTCATCCCCCCCACCTGACCTATCTATCAACGTCAATGGCTGTTCACTCTCCCCAGTCCCACAAGCTCTCTGCTTTGGGGTAACCCTGGACTCTGATCTATGCTTCAAACCACATATCCAAGCCCTTTCCACTTCCTGCCGACTCCGACTCAAAAATATCTACCGGATCCGCACACTCCTCAACCACGAATCTGCAAAACCACTAGTGCTCGCCCTCATCATCTCCCACCTCGACTACTGCAACCTCTTGCTCTGTGGCCTCCCTTCCAACACTCTTGCACCCCTCCAATCTATCCTAAACTCTGCTGCCCAACTAATCCACCTGTCCCCCCGCTATTCCCCCATCCTCTCCTCTCTGTCAATCTCTTCACTGGCTCCCCATGCATTTTATGTATCTTTCTGTACGTCTATTCCTTCTTACTATATTGACTGTTCTAACATCACACCCAATTTCTTTATTTGTGCCCTGGTCACTATCTACACTATCTTCCCCACCTATAAAATGTATACCCTCCCCCAAATCCCTAGTTTAAATGCTCCTCCAACCTTCTAGCCATTTTCTCCCCAAGCACAGCTGTATCCTCCCATTGAGGTGCAGCCCGTCCCTAGCGTAGAACTTGTAGCCAACTGAGAAGTCGGCCCAGTTCTACAGGAACTCAAACCCCTCCTTCCTACACCAATTCCTGAGCCATTTATTTATCTCCCCAATCTCCCGTTGCCTCTCTGGCGTGGCACGTGATGCAGGCAGTATTTCAGAGAATACCACCTTGCAGGTCCTTGCTTTAAGCTTGTAGCCTAATTCCCTGAAATCATCTTTAAGGACCTTTCACCTACCTCTAACTTTGTAATTTGTGCCAATGTGCACCATGACTGCTGGGTCCTCACCAGGCTCTCCCAGTAATCTGTCAATCCGATCAATGATGTGCCGGACTCGAGCGCCAGGTAGGCAGCACACTGTTCGACGATCCCTGATTGCTCTATCTGTTCCCCTAACAATTGAGTCCCCCACTACCAGCACCTGCCTGGCCTGCCCTGCTCTCCTATTTCCCCCATTACTCGAGCTGACACTCCTCCGGCTTTCAGAGGACTTGCCTTGCTGCAGCAATGCTACCCCTGTAATGACACCCCCCTCATCTATAAACAACACTCACCAGGTACTAAGGTGTTACCTGCCGAGTATAAGAAGTGACACACATATTGATTATAAAATATACATTTTATTGCCAATTTTTTTAAAAAAAAAACATATAAAATAGGAAAGGATGCTAAAAAATATATACTTTGGCTCGACCATATATATATTGTCTATACAAATCTGCAACAGATACAATTAGTTTATAGCCTAGGGTCTTCAAATGCCTTATAGGAAAATTATTGGAATGAACCTCTGAAATAATAAAGTGCTATCGTGCCATTATACTTCCAAAAAAGGTATAAATATAAATAAATATATGTATATATAGTGCAAATAAGAAAACTAATACACCACAATATATTGTAAATATAGTTAAAGTAACCTATTTTCACTAAACATAAGGTGGTAATATTTTCCTAAAGTGCACAGTTCAAAAGAATATATGTAGAATAGGCCAATCTATGTTAACCACACTATAGGGAAGTTCAATACATACATAAGGGGACGGTTTCCCATACAAATATAAGGCTATTACATTTAGTGACATTCAACTGCAAAAAAACAGTCACTGTTACAACTGAAGTAAAGCTATTCTAGGCAATTGTTATTAGTTGAAGATAATCTGAAAAGCCATTTACCTGTAGACTGAAATATAAAAGATATGCCGGCTCCACAGTGCAACCCCCATCATCTGCCAACTTTGCAAACTTATTGGGGTGTGCCAGATCAGGACTAGCCTCCCTGGCACTCTTCCCTCTACCCCCCCCTTCTGTCACCCAGCTAGCTGCCTCACTGTCCTGCAGCTCCATACTACCATCCTCCCCCACATCTACCCCAGTGAGCAGCTGCTCAGTGAGCAGCAGACTCCTTTCCATATTGTCTATGGATCTCAGTGTTGCCAGCTGCTAATTTAAATCCAGTACCTGGGCTTCCAAACGCACAACGTGCTCACATCTCACACAGCAGTATGCACCCACGACCAACTGTTCAAGGATTGCATACAGATTGTAGGCTTGTTGGAAGAGGTGGTTCTTCAGGTGCCTTTTGAAGGTTTCCACGGTAGGCGAGAGTCTGATATGTTGGGGTAGAGTGTTCCAGAGTAGGGGGGATGCACGGGAGAAATCTTGTATGCGATTGTGGGAAGAGGAGATAAGAGAGCCATGACTGGGCAGTTAATTTACAGGGCTATAGTCTGTTCAGAAATGACCGTACAAACAAGCGAGAGGGGAGTGTGTGTCTATATGTAAAATCATCCTTAAAACCCATCTTGCATGAGAATATATGTGAATCTAATGAAAATGTAGAGTCCCTGTGGGTGGAGATAAGGGGGAGGAAATAATAAATTACTGATAGGGGTTTGTTATAAGTCTCCAAGAATAATGGAAGCAGCAGAGAATATCCTCATGAAGCAAACAGATGAAGCAGCGACTCAAGGAGAAGTCATATTTATGGAGAACTTTAACTACCCTGAAATACATTGGGGAACAGAAACCTGTAGTTCCAGCAAAGGTAATAGGTTTTGACAACTATGAGAGACAATTATCTTTCACAACTGGTTCAGGACTCAACAAGAATGGGGGCACTGCTAGACCTAATATTAACCGACAGGCCAGACCACATATCAAATATACGAGTTGGGGGTCACTTGGGTAATAGTGATCACAAAAGAAAAAGTTTTCATGTATCCTTTAATAAGACGTGTAGTAGAGGGGTTACAAGGACACTAAACTTCAGGAAGGCAAATTTCCAACAGCTGAGAGATGATCTTAGTGCAGTAAACTGGGACAATATCCTGAGACATAAAACTACACAAAGCAAATGGGAGACATTTATTAGCATCCTGAATAGGACCTGTGTACAATATATACCCTATGGGAATAAACATGCTAGAAATAGGAGGAAACCACTATGGCTAAATAGAGCTGTAAGGGGCGCAATAAGTGACAAAAAGAAAGCATTTAGAGAACTAAAGCAAGTAGGTAGTGATGAGGCATTAAATAAATACAGAAAATTAAATAAATTCTGTAAAAACCAAATCAAGGCAGCAAAGATTGAGACAGAGAGACTCATTGCCAGAGAAAGTAAAATAATCCCAAAATATTCTTTAACTACATAAATAGTAAGAAACTAAAAAATGATAGTGTTGGCCCGCTTAAAAATAGTCTGGGTAAAATGGTGGATGAGGATGAGGAAAAATCCAGTATGCTAAATGATTTTTTTTCAACAGTATTTACACAAGAAAATCGCATGACAGAAAACATGATCAGTGAAAACAAAAATTCTCCATTAAGGCTGAGTGCCCACGATGCGGATTGAATGCATTTCCGCGGCTGCATTTCCGCTGCTAAAACGCATTAATAAAGCATGTTAAGTTGTCTGCCATGTTTCCCAATGATAATCCGCATGTGCTATGCCCATGGTGCAGAAATTTCCACTGCAGATTATCATTGCGGAAAAATCTGCAGCATGTCCACTAATTTTGCGGAATCGCCGCCGTTGACTTGCTTTGAACCGAATAATATCCGCATGTATACAAGTATGCATGCAGATGTTATGCGATTCAATGCGCGTATGGTACCCGGGTCTGGAGAAGAGGAGACTCTCCTCCAGACCCGGGTACCATAGTACCTGTAGTTAAAAAATAATTAAAATTAAAAAAAACACTATGCTCACCTTCTGATGGCCCCCGGTCTCCTCAGTAATGCGTCCTGGCTCCCCGGTGGTTCGCGATGGTGTAAAAGGACCTTCCATGACGTCATTTAGTCATGTGCTGGTCACGCGACCGCTGACGTCGGCAGTCCCATGACCTGTCACATGACTAAATGACGTCTTGGCAGGTCCTTTTACACCATCGTGAGCCGCCGGGGAGCCAGGACACATCGCTGAGGAGACAGGGGGCCACCGGAAGGTGAGTATAATGTTTTTTTTTATTTTTAACATTTTAATTCAATTTTTTTTTACTATCGATGCTGCATTTAAAGCAGCAGATGGTCACACAATATAAATCCATGCCGGTTGCATGGATTTATATTGTGTGACCAAGTTTTCTAGCACTTTTCCAAGTGATGCTTAAAATCGCTTGGAAAAGCGCTTGACAAAACGAAAGCGGAAATGCATGTTAAAGACGCTTGACAAACGCTTCTACCTGG
The DNA here is from genome assembly GCF_046119375.1 of Phyllobates terribilis. Classification (NCBI taxonomy): domain Eukaryota; kingdom Metazoa; phylum Chordata; class Amphibia; order Anura; family Dendrobatidae; genus Phyllobates; species Phyllobates terribilis. The sequence continues at coordinate 372,550,866 of NW_027362767.1, forward strand.
CAGAAACGCTCAGGAAAAATCCGGAGCATTTCTGCATCATGGGCACTTAGCCAAAATGTCACTTGCTTAACCCAGCAAGAAGTACGACAGCGTCTAGAAATCACTAAAGTTGACAAATCCCCGGGCCCGGATGGGATACACTCGCGAGTACTGCAGGAATTAAGTAAAGTCATAGATAGACCATTATTTTTAATCTTAAAAGATTCCATAATAACAGGGTCTGTACCACAGGACTGGCATATAACAAATGTGGTGCCAATATTCAATAAGGGGACAAAAACTTAACTTGGAAATTATAGGCCAGTAAGCTTAACCTCTACTGTGGGTAAAATCCTTGAGGGTTTTCTAAGAGATGCTATACTAGAGTATCTGAAGAAGAATAACCTCATGACCCAATATCAACATGGTTTATGAGGGACAGTTCCTGTCAAACTAATCTGATCAGCTTTTATGAAGAGGTAAGTGCTGGACTGGACGAAGGAAATGCAGTGGATGTTGTGTATATGGACTTTTCAAAAGCTTTTGATACGGTTCCACACAAAAGGTTGATACATAAAATGAGAACAATGGGGATAGGGGAAAATAAATGTAAGTGGGTTAAGAACTGGCTCAGTGATAGGAAACAAAGGGTGGTTATTAATGGAACACACTCAGACTGCGTCACAGTTAACAGTGGGGTATCACAGGGGTCAGTATTGGGCCCCCTTCTTTTTAACATATTTATTAATGACCTTGTAGGGGGCATACAGAGTAGTATTTCAATATTTGCAGATGACACTAAACTCTGCAGGGTAATCAATACAGAGGAGGACAATTTTATATTACAGGAGGATCTATGTAAACTAGAAGCTTGTGCTGATAAATGGTAATCAGCTTTACTGGGAATAAATTTAAGGTAATGCACTTGGGCAGAGGAAATAAAATGTATAATTATATGCTTAATTGTAAAACACTAGGCAAAACTGTCACTGAAAAAGAACAGGGCTTATTGGTGAATGACAAGCTCATGTTTGGTGCCCAGTGTCAGGCAGCTGCTGCAAAGGCAAATAAAATAATGGGATGCATTAAAAGAGGCATAGATGCTCATGAGGAGAACATAATTTTACCTCTATATAAGTCACTAGTGCGACCACACTTAGAATACTATGTACAGTTCTGGTCTCCGGTGTATAAGAAAGACATAGCTGAACTAGAGCGGGTGCAGAGAAGAGCGACCAAGGTTATTAGAGGACTGGGGGGTCTGCAATACCAAGACAGGTTATTACACTTGGGGTTATTTAGTTTGGAAAACGAAGGCTTAGGGGTGATCTTATTACTATGTACAAATATATGAGGGGACAGTACAAAGATCTTTCTACTGATCTTTTTAATCTGAGGCCTGAGACGGGGACAAGGGGGCATCTTCTACATCTGGAGGAAAGAAGGTTTAATCACAATCACAGACGCAGATTTTTTACTGTAAGAGCAGTGAGACTATGGAACTCTCTTCCGCATGATGATGTAATGAGTGATTCACTACTAAAATTTAAGAAGGGCCTGGATGCCTTTCTTGAAAAGTATAATATCACAGGTTATACAGTATATACTAGATTCCTTGATAGGGCGTTGATCCAGGGAGCTAGTCTGATTGCCGTATGTAGAGTCAGGAAGGATTTTTTTTCCCCAATGTGGAGCTTAGTTGGGTTTTTTTGCCTTCCTCTGGATCAACATGAACTAGATGGACTTAGTCTTCCTTTAACCTTAAAAACTATGTTACTATGTATGTCTCCCATAGTGTTTGCCTATGCAGTGAAGCAACGGCTGCCAAAAATTTGGAGACACTTGAATGCCTCTTGCAAGAGACGCAGAGGTCAGAGAGCCTCCTAAAAACAATGTTCCTATTATTAGGAAGTGGGTCTCCCATAGTGTTTGATGCAGATATGTTGATATGATACGTATTGTGGTGATATGGTGGTGGAGGATGAGGATGCAGAGGAGGAGGAGGACAAGAGCAAATAGACAAAATCAGGAAGTGTATACCCAAGTGTGGGTGTGAAAAGGTGCATGGGAATACACCTCCCAAGAAAAGACCCTGTGTTTGAGTTTGTTACGCTGCTATCATTCGGTGGTGTTGAGAAGTCTGGTCCAATCCAGCCCTTGTTCATTTTTATAAGAGTCAACCTGTCAGCATTTTCAGTTGACAGGCGAATGCGGCTATCGGTTATAATTCCACCGGCGGCAGTAAAACCCCGCTCAGACAAAACGCTAGCGGCAGGGCAGGCCAGGACATCAAAGGCGTAGAGAGCCAGTTCATGCCACGTGTCCAGCTTGGATACCCAATAATTATAAGGCACAGAAGAATCACGGAGGACGTTGGTATGGTCGGTAAGGTACTCTCTCACCATCTTCCGAAACTTTGCGCTCCTTGTGAGAGTACCCCCCGCCTCAGGACCAGTGTGATCGAAGGGTCTGAGAAAACTGTCCCAGAACTTTGACAGTGTTCCCCTGCCTCTGCTGGATTCCATTTGTGGCTCTCTCGCTTGTACTCCTTGGTTGTCCAACGAACTGTGACCTCTGCTGCCAGCGTTTTCAGATGGGAATTTTTTTAATAATTCCACAATCAGGGCCTTCTTGTACTGCACCATTTTATTAGGCCTGTCCTGCAAGGGAACAAAATACAGAGTTCTCCCTGTAACGTGGGTCTACAAGCGTCGCCAACCAGTAATGACTGTCACCCAAAATTTGGACAACGCGACGGTCAAGGCAAAGGCAGCGTAACATAAACTCTGCCATGTGTGCCAGACTGCAAAGAGGCAAGACTTCCGTGTCCTCACCAAAAGAATGACTGACTATTCTCTCCTCCTCATCCTCCTTCTCCTCTTCTTCCTCCTCCCTGTCCTCAGGCTATCCACGCTGAACAGACGGTATAGCAGTTGTGCAGGTAGTACCATCTATAGCGCGGGAAACTAGCTCCTGTTCCTCCTCCTCCTCTTCCTCATTGTCACCCAATCCATGCTGGGATGAGATGAGGTTGGACTGTGTGTAATCACCCTGTATGGTTCCTTGCGCCATCTCATCGTGCTCCACCTGCAATGCATCCTCTTTAATTGAAATCAGAGAGCATTTCAGAAGACAGAGAAGTGGGATGGTGACGCTAATTATGGCGTCATCGCCACTCACCATCTTGGTGGAGTCCCCAAAGTTTTGGAGGATGGTACATATGTCTGACATCCATGTCCACTCCTGAGGTTTTATGTGTGGAGTCTGACCTGAATACCGATGGCCTTGTTTATGCAGGTAGTCAACAACTGCCCTCTTCTGCTTACAAATCCTTCCCAACATATGCAATGTAGAGTTCCAACACGTGGGGACATCACAACACCAGAGGGTGAGCCGGAATCTGCAAACGCTGCTGAAGCACGGCAAGAGCGGCGGAAGCTGTAGCTGACTTTCTAAAATGGGCACACAGACGGCATACTTTGACAAGCATATCCGACAGATCCGGTAGATTTTGAGAAACCGCTGAACCACGAGATTAAGCACATGGGCCAGACATGGTACGTGTGTGAGCTTGCCTTGCCTCAGAGCCGCCACCAGGTTCCGGCCATTGCCACACACGACCATGCCTGGCTGTAGGTTCAGCGGTGTCAGCACAGATCTGCCTGCTCTTGCAGAGCTGTCCACAACTCTTCAGCGTAGTGTGGTTTATCACCTAAACATATTAGCTTCAGCACAGCCTGCTGCCGCTTGGCCGAGGCAGTGCTGCAGTGCTTCCAGCTTGTGACTGATGAGGTCATTTCGGAGATGGATGCTGAAGAGGAGGAGGTGCAGGAGCTGTAGAATGTGGGGGAAACCCTGATTGACCCAGGGCCCGCAATTCTCGGCATCAGGAGGACGTGTTCAATCCCAAGGTCCGACTGAGACAAATAGTAATTTTTCCAAAGTTTACTGCTTCATTTTTTGTAATGGCAATTTGCATATACTCCTGAATGTCAAAGAGTGATCAGCTTAACAGCAATTACTGTACTTGCAAAGTCAATATTTGCCCAGAAAATGAACTTTAACCCCCAAAACACATTTCAACATCATTGCAGTCCTGCCTTAAAAGGAGCAGCTAACATCGTTTTAGTGATTGATCCATTAACACAGGTGTGGGTGTTGATGAGGACAGGGCTGGCGATCAATCAGTCATGATTAAGTAAGAATGACATCACTGGACACTTTAAAAGGAGGCTGGTTCTTGGTATCATTGCTTCTCTTCAGTTAACCATGGTTATCTCTAAAGAAACACGTGCAGCCATCATGGCCTAACAGGGAAGAGTATCGCAGCTACAAAGATTGCACCTCAGTCAACAATCTATCGCATCATCAAGAACTTCAAGGAGAGAGCTTCCATTGTTGTCAAAAAGGCTCCAGGGCGCCCAAGAAAGACCAGCAAGCGCCAGGACCGTATCTTAAAACTGTTTCAGCTGCGGGATCGGACTACCAGCAGTGCCGAGCTTGCTCAGGAATGGCAGCAGGCTGGTGTGAGTGCTTCTGCACGCACTGTGAGGCGGAGACTGTTTGAGCAAGGGCTGGTTTCAAGGAGGGCAGCAAAGAAGCCACTTCTCTCCAGAAAAAACATCAGGGACCGACTGATATTCTGCAAAAGGTACAGGGAGTGGACTGCTGAGGACTGGGGCAAAGTCATTTTCTGTGTTGAATCCCCTTTTCGATTGTTTGGGACATCTGGAAAACAGCTTATTCGGAGAAGAAGAGGTGAGCGCTACCACCAGTCTTGTCTCATGCCAACTGTAAAGCATCCTGAAACCATTCATGTGTGGGGTTGCTTCTCAGCCAAGGGAATCGGCTCACTCACAGTCTTGCCTAAAAACACAGCCATGAATAAAGAATGGTACCAGAATGTCCTCCAAGAGCAACTTCTCCCAACCGTCCAAGAGCAGTTTGGCGCCCAACAATGCATTTTCCAGCATGATGGAGCACCTTGCCATAAAGCAAAGGTGATAACTAAATGGCTCATGGAACAAAACATAGAGATTTTGGGTCCATGGCCTGGAAACTCCCCAGATCTTAATCCCATTGAGAACTTGTGGTCAATCATCAAGAGACGGGTGGACAAACAAAAACCAACAAATTCTGGCAAAATGCAAGCATTGATTATGCAAGAATGGACTGCTATCAGTCAGGATTTGGTCCAAAAGTTGATTGAGAGCATGCCAGGGAGAATTACAGAGTAGTGTTGAGCCACCCCCGTAGTGTTCGAGTTCGGTTCGGTTCGGTTCGTCGAACACCCGTGTGTTCGCCGAACTGTTAGTCGAACACCTTCGAACACCGTTAAAACCAATGGCAGGCAAACAAAAACACATAGAAACACATAGAAAACACCTTCAAAGGTGTCCAAAAGCTGACAAACTGCTCAGAAGACACAACTAACACATGGAAAAGTGACAAGTACATATAGTCATGCGAAAATAAAAGAGGTGGAGGAGTAAAAGGAGGGGGAGACACAGATATAGGCATGTCATGCCCTTCTAAAATCCAAAAAGTGAGAAGCCGACACGGCCAGTCCGCTCCTGCCCGTGCCACCTCCGTGTCGCCGGGTTTGTGCCAGAGCCGCGGTGAACCCTGATGGCCAGCCCCCCTCTCCCAATACTGGTGCCTGTCCGCTGGTGGGTCGAGCGAGCCCCCCTGTGGTGGAGGCAGCTCTAAGCTTTTTAATTTAAATTGTCTCTCTAATTTGAATGAATACACTTTAAATCCATTTACAAGGATCTATTGGAGGGCAAGTCTCATGCCAGCAGCCGCGTAATTCCAGCTCCAGTAGCGTCCACTAAAGCTGCTGCAGTTAAAAAGCTTTTATAAGGATCGAGCTCGGCTGTCCACCGCAAGGCATCCTACTGCCAGTCCCAGCCCCTATGCCTTGGGGTGCCTCCTGATGCTCTTCACTGAGTATCCCATGGTCCCGAAGCATTTCCTTTGAAAAAATTAAGTGTCTAAACTACAGGTGGTGTAGCTTGCTTAACAGCCGGGATAATCCGCTGACTAGCAGACACTGCTACTAGGCACAAAGTATTTCCTGGGCTAGATGCAGGTAAAAATTTGTAATTAGATACTCTCGTTGGATGCTGAGAAAGCATTCCATAGAGTCTCCTGGCACGCCATATATGATTCTCTTAAAAAGCTTGGGGTAGGGGTCTAGGGGACCCTTTTATAGCCAAAATCACGGCCCTGTATCGCAATACGTCACCTAGGCTGAAGATAAATGGAACTGTAGCACCCTGAGGGCTCGGTTGCTACAGACGTATTGCACCTCACCCAGAGGTGTGATATCTCACTCTCAGGTAAGGATGGAGTGTGGATCAGGACCCGACACCTGCATGCATTACACCACATTGCCGTGGGGCAGGGCGACCAATATGCCCCTGAGATGGGCACGACAGTCCCTGTCCCTGGCTGGAGTGGGGGGAGGGAACACTGAGGAAGGGGAACCCTGTAGTGCAGGAGCAGGGAGGAAGCAGTTCCTGGGTGCATTGAGAAGGGAGTATAAAAGGTGGGCACCATCTTAGTTCAGTGCAGAGAAGTCTGAGCAGAAGTGGCAGGGAGCAGGGGCTCTGCATGAGCTCTGCTCCGGAGGCGGGCCTAGTAACAGAGGCCCAGGCCTGGAAGAGGGAGAAGGAAGGAAGAGGAGCGGAGAAGGCTCCAGGAACGAGTAATGAAGGGATCCCAGGGGTGCGGACGGGCGAGTCGCCACCGCACGCCCGAATCCACCTGCGTGGAGGGGTCAGGCCAAAGGGGGAGACCGGTCCCCGAACTAGTGGAGGCAGGAAACGACCCTCAGCTAGAAACCGGAGGTTCTGACATTTTATGTGGCGCAGCCCCTTGCTACACCCGCTAGGAAGGCACCACATAGGGTCAGGGAAACTGGCGCCAAGTTTACCAAGAGGAGGCCCGAGGCAGCCGGACAGAAGTGTTGGTAAGAAAGGCCAGACAAAGGACACACAAAGGGGGTCCTGTGAAGTGCTCCAAAGTTATCTGGGAGTTGTCTGAGCCCCTCACCTGGTGAGCACAGTACGACGTGGGCAGCCGTTACCTGCAGACGTGGTCTGGATAATAAGAACTGTGAGTAAAGGCCCTGGACTGCATCACTGACTCCGTGTCGTTACTGCTGCTGCCCTGCACCATCACCCCCATCCTCCGCATACACTGCCCTGAGGCTATACTCCTCCCGTGGGGAGTTATGCTACGCTCTGCTGCACCCACAACACCAGCCTCAGCGGTCTGCCCTGTAGCGGCGGTTCACTCTGACCGCAATCCACGGGTGGCGTAGTCGGACATTTAAACATCAAAACCATATAAATAGTTCCGCCACTGGTTTGACCGCCCTGAGCCACGGAACCGGGTCGCCGCCACGAAGACTACAACCACCAGCATCCACCAAAAAGGGTCCGGCTCCGGGTGTCCCAAGGCCCAGGGGGTGCGTCAGAACATTTTCATCACCTTTCACAATCACCAATGGGACAAGGCAGGGATGTCCTCTGTCCCCTCTCTTATACATCCTAGTGACGGAGCACCTGCTCTCATCAATTCGCCATAACCCCAATATTAGGTGGATTGAGGTGGGAGGCACCGAGTACAAGTGCTCTCTATTTGCTGATGATGTCCTAGTATATATCACTCAATCACATATATCCATCCATGCTGTTATGGCTGAAATAGATCACTTTGTTACATGGTAAAATTTTAAAATCAATGCAGCGAAGTCTGAGGCCCTCGATGTCTCCCTCCCCAAATCCATATAGGATTCCATCCAGTCCAACTTTCCCTTTGCCTGGCCCTCACAGGGTATCAAATACTTAGGAATTCCTATTCATAGAGACCTCTCCCATCTATGTTATCTTAATTTTGGGCCCTTTATTGAACAATTCCATACAGACCACGGTTGGCAAGTTAGAACTGTAAGATTCACTACGTGAACCGCTTGTGTTTTGTGGAAAAGCACATGTACACCGCGTTCCAAATTATTATGCAAAAAGTGTTTAGGAGTGATAAGGGAAGAATTTGTTTGTTTGTCAGTTAAACTCATTGATGGTGATGTGTGTCAGGGCTCTTTATATCACTGTAAGCAATTGCAGACACCTGTGCTAATTAGTTTGGCAGGTGTGTCCAATGAAAGGCAAGACTACTTAAGAAGGCTCTCTCACATTAAGCAGCCTACATTTTCTGCCAAAATGGGAAAGAAAAAGGATGTGTCGGCTGCTGAGAAGCAACAAATTGTGGAGTGTTTAGGTCAAGGCATGACTACAATCAACATTGTGCGATGATCAGGATGAAGTGTCTTGGCAATCAAGAAGTATGTAGCTGATTCACAGTACACACGTGTGCGTGCTGATAAGGGCAAATTGAGGACTCTTTCCTACAGGCAATTATGTCAGGTTGAAAGAGCAGCGGCAAAAAAGCCTTGTCATAGCAGCAGACAAGTTTTTGAAGCTGCTTGTGCCTCCAACGTCCCCCGAACAACAAGATGCAGGGTCCTTCAGAGGTTTGCAGCTGTGCATACGCCATCCTGTCGACCTCCTCTATCCACTTCACACAAGCAGAAACGGCTCCAGTGGGCCAAACATTACATGAAGACTGATTTCAAAACTGTTTTGTTCACGGATGAGTGCCGTGCAGCGCTCGATGGTCCAGATGGATGGAGTGGAGGATGGCTGGTTGATGGACACCCCACGCAAACACGGCTGCAGCGCCAACAAGGAGGAGGTGGAGTAATGTTTTGGGCTGGAATCATGGGGAGAGAGATTGTTGGCCCCTTTAGGATCCCTGAAGGCGCTAAAGATGAACTCCATAATGTATGTGGATTTTCTCAAACAGCACTTCCTGCCATGGTTCAAGAAGAAGAACCGTGTATTTCACAGCAAGATCATTTTTCTGCATGATAATGCACCATCTCATGCTGCACATAAAACATCTGCATCTCTGGCTGATATGGGCATAAAAGGGGACAAACTTATGGTGTGACCCCCATGCTCCCCTGACCTCTACCCCATTCAGAACCTTTGGAGCATCATTAAAAGGAGTGTCTATGATGGCGGGAGGCAGTTCACATCTAAGCAACAGCTCTGGGAGGGTATTCTGTCCTCATGCAAAACAATTGAAGCAGAAACCATCCAAAACCTGACAAATTCAATGGACGAGAGAGTTCAGAAGCTCCTTTCGAACAAGGGGTCCTATGTGAAAATGTAACATCACCTAGAATAAAGTTTTGAGTTGAAAACTGTTTGATTTCAGTTTCTAACAACCTGCTAATGCTTATAATTTCAAAAATGACCATTTTTTTGGTCTTTATTAAAATGAAAAGGTTGATCGAAAAGTTTGGGGGATCTAAGAGTGTGGCAACCCAGTAGTCATGATTACTTCGAATTCTGACAATATGAGGGTCATGCTGCAGGTAGTGCAGCAAGAAGGCACTTATGTGTCTTGCGCATCTCGGAGCCCCAAAATTATTTTCCGGGCTAGATGCAGCTAAAAATTATTTTTAATTTTAAATCTGGTGGAGCTTATTATAGATGGCCTAATAGGATCAGTGCTGCACACTGCTACAAAGCCCAAATTATTTTCCTGTCAAGATACAGATAAACATGATTAGTAATTTGAAAGCTTAAAATGTTTGGTAGGGTGATTTTAACCAATCATCAAGCTTTTACTCTCCCCAGGATGACACAGGGGTAGAAAAGTCGTTTCGGATCCATGATTTGTTCATCTTTATGAACGTGAGTCTGTCTACATTATCAGTGGAGAGCCGCGTGCGCTTATCTGTCAGCACACCACCAGCAGCGCTGAACACACGTTCAGACAGAACGCTGGCTGCGGGGCATGACAAGATCTCCAAGGCGTAAGTGGCTAGCTCCGGCCATTTATCCAGATTGGAAGCCCAAAAAGAGCAAGGGTCCAGTGACACAGTCGTGGCTTCAATGTTTACTTGGAGATACTCCTGTACCATCGTCTCTAGGCGTTGACTATGTGTCAGACTTCTTGTCTCCTGTGGCCTTGCAAAGGATGGGCTAAAAAAGTGGTGAAATGATTCCGCAAAATTGATGTTACCAGCAGATACTGTGGTTCTGTTACGGTTTGAGTGCTGAACACTTGACGGTCCCACGGTTGGCAAGTTGGAACTGTGAGATTCACTACGTGCACCACTGGTATTTTGTGGAAAAGCACATGTAAGATTCTGCAACAGTCTCTGCTGATACTCCTGCATGCGTGCATCCCTTTCTATGGCAGGAATAATTTCTGAAAATTTACTTTTGTACCGGGGATCTAACAGTGTGGCAACCCAGTAGTCAGGATTATTTCTAATTCTCACAATTCGAGGGTCATGTTGCAGGTAGTGCAGCAAGAAGGCACTCATGTGTGTTGCGCATCCCGGATCACCAAGTCCCTGTTGTGTTGGTGGCGAGGTAACAATCATGCTTCCTTCCTCTGTCCTCTCCCCCCAACCTCGCACAACAGAAATGTGATCAAGGTCTCCCTCATCTGATGAGTCTTCCATCAGTTCGTCCTCCACTTCTTCCTGGGCTCCTGCACCTTCCTCACTAGTTTGGCTGCTACCATGCGCCCTGGTAAAACCATCTCCCCCACCCTCACATGCCTGCCGCCTTGGTGCTGCCGACCTTCTGGACCTTGCAGATGTTAGCCCTTCCGCATACAACTCCTCCTCCTCTACTTCCTCCACCTCCTCTTGTGCCACCACCTGACTCCGAATTCTGTTTAACATGTGCTCCAGCATGTAAATCACCGTAATAGTCATGCTGATAATGGCATCGTCAGCACTAAACATCTTCGTCGCCATTTCAAAACTGTAACAAAACCTACAAAAGACAAAAGACAAAAATATATCTCATACCCTACTATCATTATATATAAATGTAAAGCAAAGTTGCATAATAAATATAGGGTACTTAGTGAACTATTTTTGATCAAAAAAAGTATACAAGCCGTCCCACCAGCGGCAAGGTGACCCTAAATTGGGACGGTACCTATACTGCCTATATTAAAAACCTTACTGTATATCAAAGTTGAAGTAATGCATATAAAAAGGGTAGACAAATAGGACCGGGTCCCAACTCCAGACCACCCAGGCCAGTGGTAAGCTACATATATACCAGTCAGCTCAACAAAGGGGATGCCACACCCTTAAATTGCACAGAATGCAAACAAGACAAAAAACCAGGCAATGTGAACTGAGGTCTAAGATGGTAGACATGCAAGAAATAGGAGCATGTTCACACTAGCAAAAATGAAACAAAACCTACAAAAGACAAAAATATATCTCATACCCTACCATCATTATATATAAATGTAAAGCAAAGTTGCATAATAAATATAGGGTACTTAGTGAACTATTTTTGATCAAAAAAAGTATACAAGCCGTCCCACCAGCGGCAAGGTGACCCTAAATTGGGACGGTACCTATACTGCCTATATTAAAAACCTTACTGTATATCAAAGTTGAAGTAATGCATATAAAAGGGTAGACAAATAGGACCGGGTCCCAACTCCAGACCACCCAGGCCAGTGGTAAGCTACATATATACCAGTCAGCTCAACAAAGGGGATGCCACACCCTTAAATTGCACAGAATGGAAACAAGACAAAAAACCAGGCAATGTGAACTGAGGTCTAAGATGGTAGACATGCAAGAAATAGGAGCATGTTCACACTAGCAAAAAAGAAACAAAACCTACAAAAGACAAAAATATATCTCATACCCTACCATCATTATATATAAATGTAAAGCAAAGTTGCATAATAAATATAGGGTACTTAGTGAACTATTTTTGATCAAAAAAAGTATACAAGCCGTCCCACCAGCGGCAAGGTGACCCTAAATTGGGACGGTACCTATACTGCCTATATTAAAAACCTTACTGTATATCAAAGTTGAAGTAATGCATATAAAAGGGTAGACAAATAGGACCGGGTCCCAACTCCAGACCACCCAGGCCAGTGGTAAACTACATATATACCAGTCAGCTCAACAAAGGGGATGCCACACCCTTAAATTGCACAGAATGCAAACAAGACAAAAAACCAGGCAATGTGAACTGAGGTCTAAGATGGTAGACATGCAAGAAATAGGAGCATGTTCACACTAGCAAAAAAGAAACAAAACCTACAAAAGACAAAAGACAAAAATATATCTCATACCCTACCATCATTATATATAAATGTAAAGCAAAGTTGCATAATAAATATAGGGTACTTAGTGAACTATTTTTGACCAAAAAAAGTATACAAGCCGTCCCACCAGCGGCAAGGTGACCCTAAATTGGGACGGTACCTATACTGCCTATATTAAAAACCTTACTGTATATCAAAGTTGAAGTAATGCATATAAAAGGGTAGACAAATAGGACCGGGTCCCAACTCCAGACCACCCAGGCCAGTGGTAAACTACATATATACCAGTCAGCTCAACAAAGGGGATGCCACACCCTTAAATTGCACAGAATGCAAACAAGACAAAAAACCAGGCAATGTGAACTGAGGTCTAAGATGGTAGACATGCAAGAAATAGGAGCATGTTCACACTAGCAAAAAAGAAACAAAACCTACAAAAGACAAAAGACAAAAATATATCTCATACCCTACCATCATTATATATAAATGTAAAGCAAAGTTGCATAATAAATATAGGGTACTTAGTGAACTATTTTTGATCAAAAAAAGTATACAAGCCGTCCCACCAGCGGCAAGGTGACCCTAAATTGGGACGGTACCTATACTGCCTATATTAAAAACCTTACTGTATATCAAAGTTGAAGTAATGCATATAAAAGGGTAGACAAATAGGACCGGGTCCCAACTCCAGACCACCCAGGCCAGTGGTAAGCTACATATATACCAGTCAGCTCAACAAAGGGGATGCCACACCCTTAAATTGCACAGAATGCAAACAAGACAAAAAAACAGGCAATGTGAACTGAGGTCTAAGATGGTAGACATGCAAGAAATAGGAGCATGTTCACACTAGCAAAAAAGAAACAAAACCTACAAAAGACAAAAGACAAAAATATATCTCATACCCTACCATCATTATATATAAATGTAAAGCAAAGTTGCATAATAAATATAGGGTACTTAGTGAACTATTTTTGATCAAAAAAAGTATACAAGCCGTCCCACCAGCGGCAAGGTGACCCTAAATTGGGACGGTACCTATACTGCCTATATTAAAAACCTTACTGTATATCAAAGTTGAAGTAATGCATATAAAAGGGTAGACAAATAGGACCGGGTCCCAACTCCAGACCACCCAGGCCAGTGGTAAGCTACATATATACCAGTCAGCTCAACAAAGGGGATGCCACACCCTTAAATTGCACAGAATGCAAACAAGACAAAAAACCAGGCAATGTGAACTGAGGTCTAAGATGGTAGACATGCAAGAAATAGGAGCATGTTCACACTAGCAAAAAAGAAACAAAACCTACAAAAGACAAAAGACAAAAATATATCTCATACCCAACTTTGCTTTACATTTATATATAATGATGGTAGGGTATGAGATATATTTTTGTCTTTTGTCTTTTGTAGGTTTTGTTTCTTTTTTGCTAGTGTGAACATGCTCCTATTTCTTGCATGTCTACCATCTTAGACCTCAGTTCACATTGCCTCATTTCAAAACTGTGCAGAAGGGTGCATAGGTCCCTGATCTGAGACCACTCCTCCAGCGTGATTTGCCCCACCTCTGAATCTCGTTGGCCCAGGCTATACGTCAGAACGTATTGCACCAGGGCTTGTCGGTGCTGCCACAGTCGCTGCAACATGTGCAGAGTTGAATTCCACCGGGTAGGCACATCGCATTTTAGCCGGTGAAGTGGCAGGCCCAACGACTTCTGTAGAGATGTAAGTCGCTGAGCTGCGGGATTCGAACGGCGGAAGTGAGCACACAGCGACCGTGCCCTCTGCAGAAGGCCATCTAGTCTGGGATAGTGGGCTAAAAATTGCTGGACAACCAGGTTCAACACGTGAGCCATACAAGGCACGTGTGTGACATTGCCCCGGCGAAGGGCCGCACCCAGGTTTGCAGCATTGTCGCACACAGCCTTCCCTGGTTTCAGGTCCAGTGGAGACAACCATTCATGAAATTGGTTCTCCAGAGCTGACCACAACTCCTCAGCTGTGTGACTCACATTTCCCAGACATTTCAATGTAAAAACCGCCTGATGACGTTGAGCCCTACTGCCAGCATAGTAAGGAGGTGTGCAGGATCCCTTCTGCGCAGTTAGAAAGCTTGTGGCATGACCAGACAGGCTTTGGGTGCAGGTGGAAGACCGAGAGGAGGTTGAGGAGGCAGAAGCAGTGGAGGAACTTTGACATAAAGAGGATTGACGCACAACTCGTGGGGACGGCAAGACTTGGACAGCAGCCCCTTGTCCTGCTGTCACCATAGTTACCCAGTGCCCAGTCAGCGACATGTAACGCCCCTGTCCATGCCTACTCGTCCAAGTGTCTGTGGTGAAATGCACCCTGTCACACACAGAGTTTCTCAAAGAAGCGGTGATGTTGTGTGCGACATGCTGGTGGAGCGCAGGCACACCTTTCTTTGAGAAGTAGTGCCGACTGGGCATCTGGTACTGGGGCACTGCGACGGACATAAGGTCTCGAAAATCCTCTGTGTCCACCAGGCGGAAAGGCAGCATTTCTGTAGCCAAGAGCTTGCAGATGGTGAAATTCAACCTCTTAGCTTTCTCATGGCTAGGAGGAAATGGTCTTTTACTTGTCCACATCTGAGGGACTGAGGGCTGGCTATTGTGCTTAGACGGGGTTGATAAGGGTGTCCCCGGCAAACTGCCGGTCTGTGAGGAAGATGCAGGCGGACATGTTAGGTTGCCTTGATCCAAAGGTGGTGCTATCAATGTCGGACAGCGCTCAACACCAGCTGGTGTTACCACCTCCAAAGAAAATGATGACCTGCCAATCACGCTGGCTGTTGCGGGTAAAGAGGTGGCAGGTCTGCGCCCCAAAACAGGTGTGACTGCTGTCCCCCCAGTCACAGAGGATGAAGAGGCCGCGGATGCACAAGATATGGCAGACGGTGGTTGGCCCGGCCGGCTAGGCCGCATTGTAGCACACTGAGCTTCCCACTGCAACTTATGCTTCATGTCCATGTGCCGGTTCATGCATGAAGTACTCAAACTATGTATTTTTTGGCCTCTACTTAGCTTTTGCTGACAAATGTTACAGATAACACGAGTTGGGTCATCTTTATCGATCTGAAAAAATGCCCAGGCTATGCAAGGCTTAGCACCCATGCGACCTGAAGAGCCACCACGACTTGTGGTGAGAGGCAGAGTTGTGTTTGAGGATGCAGTTGTTGACGTGATTCCAGTACTACGTCTCTGTCCAGGAAGGCGCAACCTGACCTCGTCGTCACTAGCCTCTTCCTCCACCTCCTCTGCTGACCTCATCTCTTGGCTGACTGTGGGTTGACAGTAAGTGGGATCTCCGACCTCATCATCATCACCCTGTGCGTTATCACACCCGTCGTCCTCAGAGCCAACCTGTTCCTGCCCTGACAAAAAACTAAAGTTGTCGCTCCAATCAGGTATTTGAGTCTTATCATCGTCTTCCTCATTGTCTCCACCAACAGGAGTTACAGTTTGGGAATGAGGGTCTACATTATGGTCAGAACCTTCTGCGTCTGGTCCTGGATCCGACTCATAAAGATTCTGGGCATCAGTGCAGATCATTTCCTCGTCTGGATTCACAGAAGCGCTGGAGTCGACCTCTGATTCCCAGGCTATAGTATGAGTAAACAGCTCTGCAGACTCAACCATCTGTTCTACCTCATACTCAGACAGGCAGCTGGAGATTTGGGAGCTGTGAGGAAGCAAGTGCGATTTGGGTGACACCTTTGAGGACTGGAGTATTTGTGATGTTGAAGTTGATGTGGAGGAGAGCTCACTTAAAGGAGCACTTGATATCCGTTGAAGCACCTGCTGTTTTTGTGCCTCATCTGGAATTTGTAGCGATTGGCGTGGCCGTAAGAAAGGGATCTTATCACATTGTCCGCTAAAAGAAGTAGACATTTTAGTTTGGCTGGAAGATGGTCTTTCTTCTGCAGATGTTACTGTTGCTTTAACACCTACCCCACGGACACAACCTTTTTTCCCCTTCCCAACACGCCTATTCCCCTTTCCACCAGCAGCAGGCCTTTTTCCACTCATTTTGGTGGTTAACTAATTCACAACTCTGGAGTTGTTTGCACAAAAAAACAATGGATGGTAACCGAGCAGAGCTGAGTGGCCAAACTGTGGTATTAGGCCAAAACTATTGGCTGGGTTAGATGCAGAAAAAAATTATTTTGA
The DNA here is from genome assembly GCF_046119375.1 of Phyllobates terribilis. Lineage (NCBI taxonomy): Eukaryota > Metazoa > Chordata > Amphibia > Anura > Dendrobatidae > Phyllobates > Phyllobates terribilis. Next base: position 372,567,218 of record NW_027362767.1, read on the forward strand.
ATTTGCAACCTGATGGAGGTCAGTATAGATGGACTAATAGAGAAAGTCCGACACACTACTAGAAGGCCAAATATTTTTTCAGAGGTAGATGCAGAAAAAAATATATTCAGTTTGCAACCTGATGGAGGTCAGTATAGATGGATTAATAGAACAAGACCCACACACAGCTAGAAGCCCAATATTTTTTCAGAGGTAGATGCAGAAAAAACTATATTCAGTTTGCAACCTGATGGAGGTCAGTATAGATGGACTAATAGAACAAGTCCCACACACTACTAGAAGCCCAAATATTTTTTCAGAGGTACTGTAGATGCAGATAAAAATTAGTTTGAATTTGCAACCTGATGGAGGTCAGTATAGATGGACTAATAGAGAAAGTCCGACACACTACTAGAAGGCCAAATATTTTTTCAGAGGTAGATGCAGAAAAAAATATATTCAGTTTGCAACCTGAGGGAGGTCAGTATAGATGGATTAATAGAACAAGACCCACACACAGCTAGAAGCCCAATATTTTTTCAGAGGTAGATGCAGAAAAAAATATATTCAGTTTGCAACCTGATGGAGGTCAGTATAGATGGACTAATAGAACAAGTCCCACACACTGCTAGAAGCCCAAATATTTTTTCAGAGGTACTGTAGATGCAGATAAAAATTAGTTTTAATTTGCAACCTGATGGAGGTCAGTATAGATGGACTAATAGAATGATGCTATGCCCAAAAGATTTTACTTCACTAGGTGCAGTAAAAAAATTGGTATTCTATACACAGGTGGTATATCTTGCAACACAGATAGGCTACTCCACTGACTAACACACTCTGCAATAGGCCAAAAAGGATTAGCTTTGCTAGATTCAGCCAAATGCTGTGAAAAAAACTTGCACAGCACTGGCACAGACCTGCCTGGCAAAAACTGATAGGAACTCATGTAACCTAGTCCTGAAAAGGACTGCAATTACAATTAGTCTTTACTCCCACAATCTATCTATTTAAGAGCACAGACCTCCCTGATAAAAGTCGTAGGAAATGCTGTAACCTAGTCCTTAAAAGGACTGCAATCACAACTATTCCCTACTCCCAAGCTATCTGTATATTTGTGCGAAAATTGGCTTGAAATTAACAAGGTATAGCGCACACAGCAACAGCGGTGCCGTCTAACACGCAGCTGCAGCAGTGAGAAAATGGTGGCGACGGGGAAAATGGCTTGGTCTTATAGGGCAAGGACATGTGACATACACTGCCAATCACACATGCCCTTGCTTGTGTGAAAAAAAGCACTTCGCTCCGTGTGTGCGCTGCTGATAGGCTGACAGATTGCACCTACCCACTGTAAATGCGGGAAAGAGAAAAAAAAATGGAGATCTTCATTATTTCTGCAGAGATCCATCCCCTGCCCCTCCCCCCACCCCGCTGTACACTCAAACTGCGTATTAACATTAATTTTCATCATTACTGAGAAAAAATCCAGTTATGATTTTGGTGCACGAACAGTTATCGAACATAACCTCGAACAGCCGAATTTTTCTCAAATTGTTCGTGTTCGCCGAACGGCTCGAACACCGCCCAAAACAGCTCGAATTTGAGATTGGCGAACAGTTCGAGTAGAACAACGCTCATCTCTATTACAGAGGTCTTGAAGAAGAAGGGGCAACACTGCAAATATTGACTTGCTGCATTAACTCATTCTAACTGTCAATATAACCTATTGGTACTCATAATATGATTGCAATTATATTTCTGTATGTGATATAAACATCAGACAAACACTAATAAAAACCAGAGGCCAGCAGATCATGTGAAAATATAATTTTGGTGTCATTCTCAAAACTTTTGGCCATGACTGTATGTTAACACAGTGTGCCGTCAGCGAGATGTACCGTCCCTGCCCACAAGCACTTGTCCACGTGTCCGTGGTTAGGTGGACTTTCCCAGTAACTGCATTGTTGAGAGCACGGCTAATGTTGTGGAACGCAAGCTTGTGTAATGCGGGAACGGCACACATGGAGAAATAGTGGCGGCTGGGGACCGAGAACCGAGGAACGGCCGCCGCCATGAGGTTGCAGAATGCTTCCGTCTCCATGAGCCTAAAAGGTAACATTCCGAGCGCAAGCATTTGCGAAATGTATGAATTTAGTAGTGTGGCCTGCGTATTTGCACTTGCGTTCCAAGGACTGGGGTAGGGACAACTGAATGCTGCGCTGGGTCAAAGATGTGGACGTGCTTGCTGATGGTGCTAGTTGAGAGTGCAATGACAGGTGCAGGGCGGGAGGCATCTTGGCATGCGCCACTAACAGGGGATTGGCGTGCACGCACAACAGCGGAACAAGCAGTGGTGTCACCCGCAGATACTGTTGCTTGACCCTGGGGTTCGGCCCACTTAGTCAGGTGCTTTGTTGCCATGTGCCTGATCATGCTGGTGGTGCTCAGGCTGCTATTATTGCTACCCCTGCTGATGCTGGCCTGGCAGGTGGTGCAAATGGCCTTTTTGGGGTTATCGGCAGAGTCTTTAAAAAACAACCAGACTAGGGAAGACCTAACAGTTGTACTGGCAACTTCCGTCGTGTTGATGTTACGGGGAATGGTTGCCCGCCTTCTGTCTGCGGCCACCACACTGGTTGTTCTTGCCTGTTGTGGTGCTATGCCTCCTTCCCCCTGTGTGCTGCTGTCCTCGCTCTGCATGTCACCTTGCCAGGTTGGGTCAGTGACTTCATCGTCCACGTCCTCATCTTCCACTTCCGCACCCTGGTTCTCCTCCTGACTTTCTGGCAATTGTGCCTCATCATCATTAACCTCTTGTGACAGTTTCCCACCGTCGCATTCGTGTGACCGTGGCTGCTCAAATATTTGGGCATCGCTACATGCGATCTCCTCTTGCCCCGCTTTAAGTGGACCAGGTGAGAGGCCCAAATCTATAAATGGAAAAGTGAACAGTTCTTCGGAGTGTTCTGGGCAGTTGGCATGGTGGGAAGAAGGAGTATCAGGGTGCGGAATATGCGGTCCAGACTAAAAGATACTGAGACTTGACCATGTGGAAGACAGGGTAGTGGTGGTGGTGGCTAAGTGACTGGAAGCATTATCTGCTATCCAATCAATAACCTTTTCACACTGCTCTGTGTTCAATAGTGGTGTTCTGCGATCCCCTATTAATTGGGACAGGAAGGTCGAGCGAGAAGATGTGGGTGTTTGTTGTGGCACAATTTCAGCTTGCCCACGGCCTTGGCGTCGTCCTCTGCATGCTCCATCATCACCATCACATCTACTTCTGGCCCTTGCCACACCCCTTGCTCATTTTAAATGGAGGACAATATTTTCCACGTTCACTAAACGTAGCTAGGGGTTATAGCAAAAGGTGCATAAAACGAGGTTACAATCAGGCCTGGAGCAGCAATCATACACAACTTCTGATGGGTTCAGATGGTAATAAAAGAAATAAAAGTTCGACATCTGATCAGCCTGTTAGATTCATTTCGACATTCAACAATCGGTGGGGGTATGTGCGCCGCAACCTCGAGAGACATTGGCCAATATTAATAACTGAACCAACCATTGGTAAAAAATTGCCTGATCGGCCCCTTATGACAGCAAGGAGGAGTAGGAACATTAGGGACTTAATAGTACGGAGTCACTATGTTCCACAAACCCCAACCTTCCCCTTCGAGGTGGGGAGGCAGAAATGGGGGTGCTTTCCTTGCGGTTCTTGTTTGGGCTGCCGCAATATTATCAGGACAACAAATTTTCTGTCAGCTGACGGGAAACGGGAGTATAAAATTCTGAAATATATCTCATGTAGTACAGACTACGTGATTTATTATGCAACTTGTCCCTGTGGAATGGTGTATATTGGACTGACATCACGTGAGCTACGCATACGCACGAGGGAACAAGTCAGGGATATACGTGCGACAGCAAAAACAACCGACGTGTCATCGTTATAAACTACCCCTCGCCATTTCAGACTGCGCCATGACTCGGATCCAGTGGGCTTTAAGGTCAGAGGGATCGACCGCCTACATTTGGGTGCCCGGGGAGGTGATCACAAACGAGCCCTGGCGCGTCTGGAATGTAGATGGATTGTGAAATTGGGAACAATGTCCCCCAATGGCTTAAACGAAAAGTTGAGTTTTTCGTCGTTCCTATGAGACTTGTATATATATATTTTTGGCACTAGAATCCTCTGAATATTCTCATTATATATATGAGGGGATAATAATCAAAGAAATTCTCTGGATTTTATCATCTTGTTTTTATTTACTTTTTATTAACTGTGTTTTTTCTTTTGTTTCTATTCTCAGTAGTCTGCCCTCTCCTTGATGAATATTTGTAACATTGGGTTTTGATGGATGTCCCCTTCCTCTTCTCCTGTGTGCTGCGTGTGACCAGTGTCCATAGATGGCAATTTCTGAAAGGACCATATATCTGAATTTTATTTCCTTTATAAAGGATGAATCTCTGTGGATAATGACAATTATGCACTTTCATACTGTGTACACTGTATTGCTCTGGTTATATGCAGCATTACTTGTCTAATTTATGGTTTGTGTTTTTTGTGTTTTTTTTTTGAGAATTCAGGATGGGAACATCATACTTACCTTTTTGCAGACCCGTGGTGAGCGCATGTGTGTGGGGGTTTTTGCTCGTGGTCCCCGTCGCCCTGGGCATCTGCACAGAGCCGTGCGTTCCAAGTGACGTCACAGGAAGCATTTCTCCCTGGAATGCACGGTACTCTGAGATCCGCCCTCAGTGATGTGTATAGCACTTACTCTCCCGCCCACATGCGCCGATTGGACATGGCTCTGCTCCATAGTGGCTACACTAGGAGGTTAGTTTGTTATTTGTTACTCCACCCACACTTCTGCATGTGTCGCCACTATGGGTTGCACCTGGTTCTAATTAGAAGGGGATATATACAGACAGACTGACACAGTTGATATCCAAGTCCCTTGAGGAAGCAAGATATGCAAAATGCGCATCGGGACTGCATGACAGTCAGGACAGATTTACTACTCTGAGGGTAAGCATGTCTAAACTATAGTTCTGGTCCTGCTATTTCTGCTCCATGCTCGGCTTGTTATCATTATTTTTACAGCTGATTCTCATACACATAGATATATGCACTTGCCACTTTTTCAGATAGTAACACACTTAGTTTACTTTATAGCTGAAACTCTGGAACAGAGCTCACAATAGGCAGGACCTTCTCGCTATCACTTTGAAGGAGTATGTTTTCCTAGCAGTGTTAACTATTTCATGACTTGCTGCTCATCATTTTTTTTTCCACTATTTACTCTTTACTACTTGTAGTATTCTGATCTATGTGATTTTTTCTGCAACTGTCGTGCGTTTTTTCTTGTGTCTTTACCGTGAAACCTTTCCTAGATGTACACTATATATATATATATATATATATATATATATATATATATATATATATATATACACACATTTTTTCTATTTTTGATGAAGATTTTTAATGCTATGTACTAATAAAATGGATATTTTTTAATTCACTCACTCTGACAATGTTTCTTTATACTGTGGGGTGTTTAGCTCCAGCTTTCTATGTCAGTATTTGCAAGGTCTCAATAGGAGTTTTCCCAAATTAACCCCTTGTATGGCGCCAGTAAATTTACTAATAACAATAAATAATAATAATAATAGTCAGCGGGGTCCTCTCACTCTCTCCTGTAAGCTCTTATAGCCAGCGGGGTCCTCTCTCCTGTAGAGTGTAAGCTCTTAGTCAGCGGGGTTCTCTCTCCTGTAGAGTGTAAGCTCTTATAATTAACGAGGTCCTCTCTCCTGTAGAGTGTAAGCTTTTATAGCCAGCGGGGTCCTCTTTCTCTCCTGTAGAATGTAAGCTCTTATAGTCACTGAGTCTCTCCTGTAGAGTGTAAGCTCCTATAGTCAGCGTGGTTCTATGTTTCCTGTAGAGTGTAAGCTCTTATAGTCAGCATGGTCCTGTCTCTCTCCTGTAGGTTGTAAGCTTGTATGATCAGCTGGGTCCTATTTCTCCTGTAGAGTGTAAGCTCTTATGGTCAACAGCGTTCTCTCTCTCTTGTGGGGTATAAGCTCTTATTATCAGCTGGGTCCTCTCTCTACTGTAGGGTCTAAGCTCTTATGATCAGCTGGGTCCTCTCTCTCCTGTAGAGTGTAAAGCTCTTATGGTCAGCGGGGTCCTCTCTCCTGTAGTGTAAGCTCTTATACAACCCCTGGCAAAAATTATGGAATCACCGGGCGCGGAGGATGTTCATTCAGTTGTATTAATATTGTTGAAAAAAAGTAGATCACAGACATGGCACAAAACTAAAGTCATTTCAAATGGAAACTTTATGGCTTTACGAAACACAAAAAGAAATCAAGAAAAAAAATGTGGTACTCAGTAAGGGTAATTTTTTTCAGACCAAGCAGAGGGAAAAAATTATGGAATCACTCAATTCTGAGGAAAAAATTATGGAATCACCCTGTAAATTTTCATTTGCAAAACTAACACCTGCATCAAATTAGATCTGCTCGTTAGTCTGCATCTAAAAAGAAGTGATCACACCTTGGAGAGCTGTTGCACCAAGTGGACTGACATGAATCATGGCTCCAACACAAGAGATGTCAATTGAAACAAAGGAGAGGATTATCAAACTCTTAAAAGAAGGTAAATCATCACGCAATGTTGCAAAAGATGTTGGTTGTTCACAGTCAGCTGTGTCTAAAATCTGGACCAAATACAAACAACATGGGAAGGTTGTTAAAGGCAAATATACTGGTAGACCAAGGAAGACATCAAAGCGTCAAGACCGGAAACTTAAAGCAATATGTCTCCAAAACAGGAAATGCACAACAAAACAAATGAGGAACGAATGGGAGGAAACTGGAGTCAATGTCTGTGACCGAACTGTAAGAAACCGCCTAAAGGAAATGGGATTTACATACAGAAAAGCTAAACATAAGCCATCATTAACATCTAAACAGAAAAAAACAAGGTTACAATTGGCTAAGGCAAAGCATTCGTGGACTGTGGATGACTGGATGAAAGTCATATTCAGTGATGAATCGCGAATCTGCATTGGGCAAGGTGATGATGCTGGAACTTTTGTTTGGTGCCGTTCCAATGAGATTTATAAAGATGACTGCATGAAGAGAACATGCAAATTTCCACAGTCATTGATGATATGGGGCAGCATGTCAGGTAAAGGCACTGGGGAGATGGCTGTCATTACATCTTCAATAAATGCCCAAGTTTACATTGATATTTTGGACAGTTTTCTTATCCCATCAATTGAAAGGATGTTTGGGGATGATGACATCATTTTTCAAGATGATAATGCATCCTGCCATACAGCAAAAACTGTGAAAACATTCCTTGAAAGAAGACACATAAGGTCAATGTCATGGTCTGCAAATAGTCCGAATCGCAATCCAATTGAAAATCTTTGGTGGAAGTTGAAGAAAATGGTCCATGACAAGGCTCCAACCTGCAAAGCTGATCTGGCAACAGCAATCAGAGAAAGTTGAAGCCAGATTGATGAAGAGTACTGTTTGTCACTCATTAAGTCCATGCTTCAGAGACTGCAAGCTGTTATTAAAGCCAGAGGTGGTGCAACAAAATACTAGTGATGTATTGGAGCGTTCTTTGTGTGTTTGTTTTTCATGATTCCATAATTTTTCCCTCAGAATTGAGTGATTCCATAATTTTTCCCCCTGCTTGGTCTGAAAAAAATTACCCTTAGAGTACCACATTTTTTTTCTTGATTTCTTTTAGTGTTTCTGAAAGCCATAAAGTTGTCATTTGAAATGACTTTAGTTTTGTGCCATGTCTGTGATCTGCTTTTTTCAACAACATTAAACAACTGAATGAACATCCTCCGAGCCCAGTGATTCCATAATTTTTGCCAGGGGTTGTAGTAAGCAGGGTGCTCTCCCTCTCTCTCCTGTAGAGTGTAAGATCTTATGGTCAGTGGGGTCCTCTCTCTTTCTCACCTGTGAAGTATAAGCTCTTATTGTCAATGGGGTTCTCTCTCTCCTATCCCTCACATGTTATTTTGAGCAATTACAAGCTTTCCAGTATTGTAATTCAGCAAACTTGAATTTCAAAATATTTGCTCATCTGTACAGTTGAGTAGTTTGGAGTCCAGTGTAGGGAGACTAATTAGGCAAATTTGAGATAGTGGAAAAGTATATCATGGAATCCTGTGCACAACAGGCAAAATATATAGCGCAGCCTAGTAATGTAGCAGTAGCAGAGCTAGATGTGTCAGGAGATCAGCAAGATTGAGCAATGTAGCAGAGCCCAGTGATGTGGCAGAGTTGAGTAGGTACAGAAACTCACTATGGCAATATAGCAGATCCCAGTAAAGTAGAAGAGCTGAACAAGTCAGGAGACATACTATGACAATGAAGCAGAGCCCACGTGAATGATAATGGTAAAAACACCAACATCCAGTTTCAGGCTATCAAAGTCATGACTAGCAAAACCTTAAACAAATGCGAAGTGTGAAATGCAACTTTCCATGGACTTTTATGGAAAAGGACTACTAACATATCGCAGTCTTCACCAAAGTACTTATACTTGTAACGCTAGTCACCGCTTACGGACAAGTCATGAGACATGGTAATCAAACGTTCCAGGGTAAGATACTAAGACAGTATGTAGTAAACAAAAGGGAAAAGACAAAGGCAAAGTCAGGCCATGGTCCGAGGGGAGAATACCAAGAAAATAGCGGATCAGAGCAAAGTGGATGAGCAAAGGGATAGTCAGAAAAATGTCCAAAGTCAAGCAGCAATAGATCAACAGACAGAGCCCAGAATTGCCAGGTAAACAACACCACCAAAAGAATGCTACAACTGGCAGAGATTTGGGGCTGAAAGCTCAGCTAAGTAGCAAGGTAAATCATTTAGAAAAGGGAGCACCTGCAAGAAGCTCAGCACCTCCCAGTCTCGGATTGGACAGCTGAGCTGTCAATAAAAGTACTTACAGCTCAGCACATCCTTGCACTGGATTGAACGACTGAGCTGTCCATCAATACACTGACAGCTCAGCACGCTCCTGCACCCGATTGGATAACTCAGCTGTCACTCATTGCTCCCACGACACACCAAGGGGAGGAATTATGAAATTACTTAATTGAATAAACCAAAAAGTAGTAACAGCAATAAACAGCTGGAATGCCCAATGTACATGATTTCACAGGATGCAACGTTTCCGGAGGACAATCCCTCCCCCTTCCTCATGCGTAATACCCATGAATTAGCTGAACTTCTTCATGGCACAAATTACTATAGATACAATAAACATAATGCAATTTATAATGTAATCTCAAAAATAGCTCAAAACTTTATAACAATCATTTACATTCCCGCAATACAGAAAGCGATCATAAAAATACAATAAAATTACAACTTTCATTTAATCCCTTGTTCTGCATAGTTTCAAGTTGGACTCTCTGATAAACCTCACATTGCAGCAATTATTTCTTATTATCTGTCACATCTCTAATAATATAAACTTTTTCTAACACCTGCCAACGAAGGCATAAAAGTGCCTAGGCAGAGATGTACAGTGGGGAAAATAACTATTTGATACACTGCTAATTTTGCAAGTTTTCCCACCTACAAAGAATGGAGAGGTCTGTAATTTTTATTGTAGGTACACTTCACCTGTGAGAGTCAGAATATAAAAAGTAAAACAGAAAATCAACATTGTACGATTTCTACATAATTAAATTGCATTCTATTGCATGAAATAAGTATTTGATACAATAGAAAAACAGAACTTAATATTTGGTACAGAATCCTTTGTTTGCAATTACAGAGGTCAGACGTTTCATGTAGTTCTTGACCAAGTTTGCACACACTGCAGCAGGGATTTTGACCCACTCCTCCATACAGATCTTCAGATCTTTCAGGTTTCGGGGCTGTCGCTGGGCAACATTGAGTTTCAGCTCCCTCCAAAGATTTTTTTATTGGGTTCAGGTCTAGAGACAGGCTAGGCCACTCCAGAACCTTGAAATGCTTCTTATGGAGCCACTCTTTAGTTTCCCTAGCTGTGTGTTTCGGGTCATAGTCATGCTGGAAGACTCAGCCACAACCCATCTTTAATGATCTTACTCAGGGAAGGATATTGTTGGCCACAATCTTGCGATACATGACCCCATCCATCCTCCCTTCACTACGGTGCAGTCATCCTGTCCCCTTTGCAGAAAAGCACCCCCAAAGTATGATGTCTCTCCCACCATGCTTCATGGTTGGGACGGTGTTCTTGGGGTTGTACTCATCCTTCTTCTTCCTCCAAACACGGCGACTGGAGTTGATACCAAAAAGTTCTATTTTGGTCTCCTCTAACCACATGACCTTCTCCCATGCCTCCTCTGGATCATCCAGATGGTCATTGGCGACCTTCAAACGGGCCTGGACATGTGCTGGTGTGAGCAGGGGGACCTTGTGTGCCCTGCAGGATTTTACCCCATGACAGCGTAGTGTGTTGCTAACAGTAATGTTTGAGACTGTGGTCCCAGCTCTCTTCAGGTCATTGACCAGGTCCTCCCGTGTAGTTCTGGACTGATTCCTGACCTTTCTCAGAATCATCTTTACCCCACGAGGCGAGACCCTGCATGGAGCCCCAGACTAGAAAGATTGACAGTTATCTTGTGTTTCTTCCATTTTCTAATAATTGTGCCAACAGTTGTTGCCTTCTCACCAAGCTGCTTGCCTATTGTCCTGTAGCCCGTCCCAGCCTTGTGCAGGTCTACAATTTTGTCCTTGGTGTCCTTAGACAGCTCTTTGGTCTTGGCCATGGTGGAGAGATTGGAGTGTGATTGATTGAGTGTGTGGACAGGTGACTTTTATACAGGTAACGAGTTCAAACAAGTGCAATTAATACAGGTAATGAGTGTAGCGTAGGAGGGCTTCTTAAAGAAAAAACATCAGGTCTGTGAGTGCCAAAATTCTTGCTAGTTGGTAGGTTATTAAATACTTATTTCATGCAATAAAATGCAATTTAATTATTTAAAAATCATACAATGTGATTTTCTGGATTTTTAAGATTCTGTCTCTTACAGTTGAAGTGTACCTACGATAAAAATTACAGACCTCTCCATTCTTTGTAGATGGGAAAACTTGTAAAATCGGCAGTGTATCAAATACTTATTTTCCCCACTGTACATTGAAGAGTATTTAAACAATTTTTTTTCTTTTTTTATTCAAGATAGATTCTTATAAGAACATTTAAATAAATGCCCCTTTAAATCAAAAATTTTGCATATGACTTTCCAGGAATTGGCCACTATTGGAAAGTTGAAGTATAACTATGATAAAAATTACAGACCTCTCCATTCTTTGTAGGTGGGAAAACTTGCAAAATCAGCAGTGTATCAAATACTTATTTTCCCCACCGTATATCCAAACTTACATTTATTTTCAAATGCGGTCACTTGATAAACCACAACAGTATTCACATCATGCCTTTTATATGCTCTAATAAAGGATTTGTGCTCATTCAGTTGCATTTCAACAGGCCTGGAAGTCTGATCTACATAACCTTGTCCACAAGGACATTGAAATATGTATATAATTTTTTTTTGTCACAGGTACAAAACCCTGCTACTGCAATCTTATTGCCTTTTGTAGGGTAATGTGACATCACCTCTAATGATAGAATTGCAATGCTGACAAGTAACCCACACAAATGTGCCTCTCTTTTTGGCAGATAGAAAAATTATCACACCAAACCTTTCTATCTTTAATATCACTTTGGACTACTATATTAAAGAAAATCTGTCAGAGGGGTTTTGTTATGTAATCAGAGAGCAGCATGATGTAGGGGCAGAGACCCTGATTCCTTACTAGGATGTGTGTTGCTACGTCAATAAATTCAACGTTTTATCAGCAGGAGATTATCACTAGAGGACTAGGTGTCTCGTGCCTCCTAGTCCAACTACTGATTAGCGGCTTTCTGTCAATGTACAGTGCACACAGAAAAATGTCAATCAGTGGTGTGGGCGGGGTTATACAGGGCTCAGCATTCAGAGGACTGCAGGATCTGCAGCAGGGAAAACTGTGATTGTATCAAAATGACAGCAAGAAGCCCAGTAAGTGACACATTGGTGGAATCAGGGTCTCTGTACCTACATCATGCTGCTCTCAAATTATTTAGCAAAAACCTGCTGACAGATTCACTTTAAAAATAGACCTTCATTTACGAAACAGAAATATGGGTTCAGCTCCAAATAGAACCCGAAATTTGGAATCCTGCTTCAACATCCCTCAATATTTGAGTATTGTCTTTTTGACTAATAGAGAACGTTTGTCATATATACATTATGTGAGTAGTTCATTTCCATAAATGTCTGCGGAGACTTGCCTTTCATAACTCGTGGTTTTTTAATGAAGCAGAGCCCGGCAATGTAGCTGAGTTGAGTACTTTAGGCTGAAGATTCACTATGTCGTTTTAGCCAAAAATTAAAGGGCAAATTAACATAATGATAGTACCAATGTATATAAACCTTTAAGAAGAGGAGACTATTACAAAATATAATCAAATGTATCAAATTTTATTTATTTCATATTAAAACCAATTTTAAATACCAAATTTAAAAGCAAATGAAATAAAAAACAATGAAAAATAATAAACATATCTTGCATAGTTGCTAGAAGAACAATTCCTAAAAGTGCTTAAGCGGAATTTTCTCAAAGTAGGATCTAAATAGATCAAATAATCAGGATCGTCTCCAAGTGACCCCTAAATAAGCTAGCGCCAAAGCTAGTGCTAAAGGGGCAATTCCCAAGGGGCAGCAATAGAGACTAAAGGAGGCGACCAAAATTATAGCTCTGTTTCAACAAAATAGATTTACATGTTCAATCAAAAAATAAAATTGAATATCCAGTGCGAGGTCAAGCTATATGGGAATATACATGTTTAACTGTAAGGTAAAAAAGCCATAATGCAAAAAAAATTATAATTATAAACCATCAAGCGCTACAAAGAAACTGGCTCACATGAGGACCGCCCTTGGAAAGGAAGACCAAGAGTCACCTCTGCTTCTGAGGATAAGTTTATTCAAGTCACCAGCCTCAGAAATCGCAGGTTAACAACAGCTCAGATTAGAGACCAGGTCAATGCCACACAGAGTTCTAGCAGCAGACACATCTCTACAACAACTGTTAAGAGGAGACTTTGTGCAGCAGGCCTTCATGGTAAAATAGCTGCTAGGAAACCACTGCTAAGGACAGGCAACAAGCAGAAGAGACTTGTTTTGGCTAAAGAACACAAGGAATGGACATTAGACCAGTGGAAATCTGTGCTTTGGTCTGATGAGTCCAAATTTGAGATCTTTGGTTCCAACCACGGTGTCTTTGTGCGAAGTAGAAAAGGTGAACGGGTGGACTCTACATGCCTGGTTCCCACCGTGAAGCACGGAGGAGGAGGTGTGATGGTGTGGGGGTGCTTTGCTGGTGACAGTGTTGGGGATTTATTCAAAATTTAAGGTATACTGAACTAGCATGGCTACCACAGCATCTTGCAGCGGCATGCTATTCCATCCGGTTTGTGTTTAGTTGGACCATCATTTATTTTTCAACAGGACAATGACCCCAAACACACCTCCAGGCTGTGTAAGGCTATTTGACCAAGAAGGAGAGTGATGGGGTGCTACGCCAGATGACCTGGCCTTCACAGTCACCAGACCTGAACCCAATCGAGATGGTTTGGGGTAAGCTGGACCGCAGAGTGAAGGCAAAAGGGCTAAGCATCTCTGGGAACTCCTTCAAGATTGTTGGAAGACCATTTCCGGTGACTACCTCTTGAAGCTCATCAAGAGAATGCCAAGAGTGTGCAAAGCAGTCATCAAAGCAAAAGGTGGCTACCTAGAATATAAGACATATTTTCAGTTGTTTCACACTTTTTTGTTAAGTATATAATTCCACATGTGTTAATTCATAGTTTTGATGCCTTCAGTGTGAATGTACAATTTTCAAAGTCATGAAAATACAGAAAAATCTTTAAATGAGAAGGTGTGTCCAAACTTTTGGTCTGTACTGTGTATATATAAAAAAAAACTTTAAATCATTTTACCAAAGTGGGACCATTCAATATAAACCACCCCTTACTTGCATTTTGCATCGGTTTTCTCAAAAAGCCCCTATAAAAAATTTAACAAAAATGCAGAAAGAACTGACAGGATGCAGTTATAAAAAAAAAAAACGCGCCATGTGAATGAGTTTAGAAATCAAATTTATTTTGCTACTACTTTAAAACACTGCATCTTTACACATGAAAGAAAAATGTATGGAAAAATAGCAGCAAAAAATGCCATGTGTGAACAAGCCCTAAAAGCAAAAGTTTTTGTATTTTGCTAGTCTGGAGGATTCAGGCATGTGTTAACACAATGCCAAGTAGGATAGACATGAGCAACGATCTTAGAGAAGCAATTATTGTTGTCCATCAATCTGGGAAGTATTGTAAGGCGGTTGTAAGCAATAAGTGGTAATTAAAACATAGCCTTTCTCATTTAGATTCGTCAGGGGAGGCTTTTGAGGTCAGAGGAGCTCACTCATGGCTTCCCAGTCATGATCTATTGCCACTGGTACTATCCTCAGACCCGGGGCGCCATAATGACTCATGCTCAGGTGCTTCTATTTTTAAACTGGCCATGTAACACCCATGCGGCTAAGTCACTTCCGGTTGCATTTATCCTGTTTCCATCACTTGGAACGCAAGGCCACACTTGCCTGAACATCATATCCGGTGACATATGCAATGACTTCACATCCTCTTCCGGTCCGCGGAACGCATGTATGTCTGTGAAACGCAGTTCTTTTACTTTCGATCGAGCAATGCTGCAGCATACCCAACCCTCCTCCTGGAGTCTGTTAGGGGCAGGAGCAGGGACAGAGAGGCTGGGATAACTGGCTAACAGGTAAAAGTGTCACCCTATGGACAAGTTATACACCAAACTACCTCCGTAGATTGCCCTTGATGCCTCTTTATGACACATTTCATCTATCACAGGACATCAAGGCAAACTAAGGGGACGACGCTGACAAATTGTCAATACTTATTTAAGCGCCGTCCTACCCCTAAAGCATGACTTTTTTTTCAACCACAGTGAGCCTCACATCAATTAGGCAACAAAGAGAAGATTTCAGACCATACATGTTCAAATAAACATAAAAAATATTTAAAGATAATTTGGTAATATAGTTAGGGCTTCCTAGGGGGCCACACAAAAGGGAACTCAAATAAATGGACTAGCTAAATGGTAGACCCTGGCAAGATGAGGGAGGTACCCTAGAACAAAGGGCCCAATAGGACAAAGAGATAATAGAATGGTGAGAAACCATGGCATGCAAATTCAAAATAAGGCTAGCCGTTTATGGAGAATACAGCCGGCTACACCTAGTGTGGATAGGAAAGAGGTGCACACTACAAATAGAACTAGTAGAACTCTCATCCACTAGCCCTACCTACCAGTAGTATTGTAAGGCAAATTCCAAACTATTTGGAATCCATCTGTGAAGACCTGGGGTCTTCCATGGTCATCATACTACTCAGACAACACAGGGTGAGGGTAAAACAATAGAGAACAAATGGAACAGAGACCAGCTTGACAAAGAACGCTGGTTGACGTTGGAAACGCGTTGCTATGTGAATTTCCATGTACCTTGTGACCTCATCAAATTTTAAAATGATGTAATAAGAACTTAGAATTTTTTAATATAACTTTTTGGAGCTAGAATTTTTCACTTCTTTTTTTAGGTTAAAGCAGTGTGGCAATATTTTATTGAACCACCAAATAGACAACACATAGAACAGTCCCAGCAAATACCCAAGATGGTACAACATTACACAGTCTCACCCTTCCGCTGGCCCACTGGGAATACAACACTTTTGGCTGACCCCCACAGAGAGGAGGTAGCAGTAAGCTTAGGAAGCTGACAGTCCATCATGAGAAAAAGACCAAGAGACCCTTGGGTCGCACCCTGGCATCTCTGAACATCTCCATGGGTTCCAGGTGACCTCATTGTCCAAACTTGGCGGTCTCCGAGTATGTCCATGGGTTATAGGTGACCAAATGGTCCCAACCTGGCAACCCCAAACAACATATCCAAGGGGCCAGGTGACCTCATTGTTCCAACCTGGTTTCCCCAAATGTATCCATGGGTTCTCTGATAATCAATGGAGCAGATCTGTATCCTTTCAGTGAACTCTTAGGTTAGAATCCTGTAGAATCCAAATCTGTTTCTCTCTGGATGGAGCCATGCTAAAAAAAACTACTGTCCTGAAGAGTCTTTCTGATCTTTGATTCTCTTTCTGTAAAGTCACACTGCTACAAAGGTATATGTCCCTTAAATAGTTCACAATTATCCTTTCAAGCACACATTCGAAGGTCAAAGAGGGAAGGTGCAGGGTTCATGTCTCATTGTTTGAGAATTTAATCAATTTACATAGTTGGCATCCCCCTGCTCTTTAAATCAACAACTGGCTGGCTTAGTAAAATATGTGATTAACATATTAACAAACACTCTTGTTTTGAGACCAAGAGAAGTCAACATTCAGGTTTATACAAATACTGGTATGTCCTTCTTGACCAGCCAAAGAAAAACAGATACATTCAAAAGTCAACACAAACACAATAGTGTATTTCTCTTGGCCTAACGAATCTAGACATCTCGCTAATTAAGATTAAAGTTGTGTCGTCACACCATCATTCTACTGTGAGAAAGATTATTCATAAGTGTAAAAGATTCAAAACAGTTGCCAATCTGTAAAGTGCCAGAGAGTGGTAGCCGTGGTCAAGCTGCTGCTCCATGACGCCATGGCGTCGTGTTCCAGTCCCAATATGCTGTCTAATGTAAGGTGCGTTCCACTCACTTGCAGGCCTCCACTGTCCTCTGGTCTCTATCTTCAGGAACAGCCGCACACATATCAGGGGACATCCAGTTCATTTCAACATTCAAAAGTTTACTGGACAGTTCAAGTACATCAGATTGTAACACGCAGTATCGGGCACAGCACCCTTCGGCTCTTGTTTCATTAATACAGTACATTTTCTACTTAAATTTTAGTTCCACCTGGACCATCCCTACGCTTACTGGTTCCTTCAGTCCCAGGGATTTCTAGTCCGGCCCCACAGTATTGACCAGATCCGTTACTTTCCCCTCATGTGGTTCCACGTCCATCTTCCTCTGTACGAAAGGAGTTAAGGTACTCTCCATAGGGCCTTAGGTTCCGGGCGTTGCATATAATGTCTGCATGGGGGGGGTCTTGTTAGGTCTCATACAAAACTCCAAATGTACTCATTTCAGCTATTAGCCCACTGCACCTTCAGCTTCACCTTGTCACTTACCAAACAAACTCTCCTCTAGTAGCAGGAAGCAGACTCCTTTTTACTGCCCTAACCCCTCCCACTGTGGGCTAGACCAAACAATTAACTATATCTGTCCCTGCAGTCCTATGCTGTACACTACAACACTATCTTTATCCTAAGCACTAAACTGTCTTATCCTGTGCTTATCCTATTCACATTCTGCACTATACACTACTCACATTGTATATTAACTTTTTGCATTACTTTTACACTGTACATTACCACATCACAATACATGTAAAACCTGTCACGATGTGATGGTCTGAAGTAAGGGAGAGGGGCTTAAAACTGTCCCTGGAATTGAGACCCTAACTATCCCTGTCACAGGGGTACTCTTGATGGTAGAGAGACCTGGGTTTCCAACCTTACTCCTGTTAAACTCTAATCTGTCCCCTCCCTTAACCCATGAGTCATGGGACAGAAATGTAAGGAAAACTAGACACAAAGACAAACATGGATAACTGAAAACCACTATCATAAAAAACACTCACCAAAAATAGGGAGGAAGACAGGGAAAAGGAGGAATAAACAAACTAAATAGGAATAAGAATGAGGAGATAAACACTCACGAAACTACTGCACACAAAACCTTCCAGCAACTACTCCCAACTCCAACACTACACAGCTCAACAATTCCAGGAAGAAGATTCTTTCACTGTCAAGGAAGAAATGCCCAGAGCCAGTATATGTAGGGAGAGGAAATGAGATCAGCAGCTGCAGCTGTGAGCAACAACGCTGTATGTTCCCAGCCAGCATGGAAAGGGTCCTTAACCCTTTCAGCACTGATGGAAAGGAAATCCATTGAAAATAGGACACGAATCACACCGTCTATAAAGAGGACCTGTGATTCATTACCTGTTGTGACCTTCTAACTCCAGGTCTCCCAGGGGGATGTGACACCCTTGTGACAAAACCGCATCACACTGTGCGCATGACGTGATTGTTGTCTTCAGAAGCAGGAACACGACATTACAGTCCATACCCTTAAAAATCTTCCCAGGGGTGGACATCTATCTATCTACAGTGGGTACGGAAAGTATTCAGACCCCTTTAAATTTTTCACTCTTTGCTTCATTGCAGCCATTTGGTAAATTCTAAAAAGTTCATTTTTTTTCTCATTAATGTACACTCTGCACCCCATCTTGACTGAAAAAAAACAGAAATGTAGAAATTTTTGCAAATTTATTAACCCCTTTACCCCCAAAGGTGGTTTGCACGTTAATGACCAGGCCAATTTTTACAATTCTGACCACTTTCACTTTATGAGGTAATTACTCTGGAACGCTTCAATGGATCCCCCTGATTCTGAGATTGTTTTTTCGGGACATATTGTACTTCATGATTGTGGAAAAAATGTATTCGATATACCTTGCATTTATTTGTGAAAAAAAACGGAAATTTGGCAAAAATTTTGAAAATTTAGCAATTTTCAAAATTTGAATTTTTATGCCCTTTAATCAGAGAGATATGTCACACAAAATAGTTATTAAATAACATTTCCCACATGTCTACTTTACATCAGCACAATTTTGGAACCAAATTTTTTTTTTATTAGGGAGCTATAAGGGTTAAAAGTTGACCAGCGATTTCTCATTTTTCCAACAAAATTTACAAAACCATTTTTTTAGGGACCACATCACATTTGAAGTCACTTTGAGGGGTCTTTATGACAGAAAATACCCATAAGTGACACCATTCTAAAAACTGCACCCCACAAGGTGCTCAAAACCACATTCAAGAAGTTTATTAACCCTTCAGGTGCTTCACATGAATTTTTGGAATGTGGAAGAAAAAAATAACATTTAACTTTTTCCACAAAAATGTTATTTTAAACCCAATTTTTTTTATTTTCTCAGGGGTAACAGGAAAAAATGGACCCCAAAATTTGTTGTGCAATTTCCCATGAGCACGCAGATACCCCATATGTTGGGAAAAAACACTGTTTGGGCACACGGCAGGGTTCGGAATGGAAGGAGCGTCATTTGACTTTTTGAATGTAAAATTTGCTTGAATAATTAGCGGACGCCATGTTGCGTTTGGGGAGCCCCTGATGTGCCTAAACAGTGGAAACCCCCCGCAAGTGATACCATTTTGGAAACTAGACCCCTCAGGGAACGTATCTACATGTGTGGTGAGCACCTTGAACCCCCAGGTGCTTCACAGTAGTTTATAACATTGAGCCGTAAAAATAAAATTTTCACATTTTTCCCACAAAAATGCTTTTCAGCCCCCAATTTTGCATTTTCATAAGGGTAACAGGAGAAATGGCACCATGCAGTTTGTTGTGCAATTTCTCCTGAGTAAGCAGATACCCCATATGTGGGGGAAAACTACTGTTTGGGCGCACGGCAGGTTTCGGAAGGGAAGGAGCGCCATTTGACTTTTTGATTGCAAAATTTGCTTGAATAATTAGCGGATGACATGTTGCATTTAGAGAGCCCCTGATGTGCCTAAACAGTAGAATTCCCCCACAAGTGACACCATTTTGGAAACTAGACCCCTCAGGGAACTTATCTAGATGTGTGGTGAGCACCCTGAACCCCCAAGTGCTTTACAGAAGTTTATAACATGGAGATGTGAAAATAAAAAAATCTAACTTTTTCCACAAAAATGATGTTTTAGCCCCAATTTTTTCATTTTCACAAGGGTAAGAGGAGAAAATGGACCTCAAAAACTTTTGTGTAATTTCTCCTGTGTACGCAATACCCCATTTGTGGGGAAAATGTAGTGTTTGGGCACATGGCAGAGTTCAGAAGGGAAGGAGCATTGTGTGACTTTTTGAACACAAAATTGGCTGGAATCGAGAGCAGACGCCATGTTGCGTTTGGAGAGCCCCTGATGTGCCTAAATAGTGGAAACTCCCCACAAGTGACCCCATTTTGGAAATTACACCCATCAAGGATTTTATCAAGGGGTATACTGAACTTTTGAACCCAGAGGTACAACACAGAATTTGATAACATTAGGTCATCATATTGAATAAGTTGTCATTATTCTTGAGCACAAGTGCTCGCTACTTGAGTTTGCATTGGATACTCATTTATGCACCAAGTATCACGGGTGCTCGAGTGACATGCTCGAGTCCCCGCCCGCATGTTTCACGATTATTAGACACCCAAAAAAAACATACGGGGATCGCTCGTGCATGGCAGGTAATCCCCATGAGGTTTTAGAAGTATTACAGCGATACCAGATTCATATTGGGTTTTTATGATTGACAGCAGTCACACACTAAGACGCATTTTTTTGTAAAATCTAGTTTTTGCATCGCCTTATTTTGAGAGCTATAATTTTTCCATATTTTGGCAGACAGAGTCATGTGATAGCTTGTTTTTTGCAGGATGAGTTGACATTTTTATTGGTGCCATTTTCAGGCACGTCACATTTTTTGATCGCTTTCTATTCCGATTTTGGGAGGCAGAATAAACAAAAAACAACAATTCAGGAATTTTTTTTTGGGGGGGGGTTAATTCTGTTCCGCGTGTGGTAAAATTGATAAGGTAGCTTTATTTTGCGGGCCAGTACGTTTACAGCGGTACCACATTTATATTGTTTTTCTATGTTTTGGCGCTTTTACAGAATAAAAGCTATTTTATAGAAAAAAATATTTTTTTGCATCTCTTTATTCTGAGAGCTATAACTTTTTTATTTTTCAGCTGATAGAGCTGTATGGTGGCTTATTTTTTGCGAGACAAGATGATGTTTTCAGCGGTACCATTTTTATTTATATTCGTCTTTTTGATCGCGTGTTATTCCATTTTTTGTTTGGCGGTATGATGATAAAGCATTGTTTTTTGCTTCGTTTTTTTTTTTTTTTTTTACAGTGTTCACTAAAGGGGTTAACTAGTGGGACAGTTTTATAGGTCAGGTTGTTCTGGACGCGGCAATACCAAATATGTGTACTTTTATTGTTTTTGTTTTTTTTCATAATAATATTTATTGATGGGTACATTATATTTTTATTTTTGGTGGATTATTTTTTTAATTTTTTTTTATATTTTTACAATTTTTTTTTTCATTTTTTAATACTTTTTTTACTTTTATTCTTTGTCCCACTATGGGACTTTCACTTTTTTTATTCTGATCGCCTGTATAGCATAGGGATGGAGCCCCATCCCTGTGCTATACAATCTGTCAGCGCTGCAGATGCAGAAGATACTTTGGTAATGCACTGCGCATGACCAAAGTATCTTCCTGCTGTCTGGTGACCCGGATGTTGTCATGACGACATCGGGTTGTCATGGCAACATCCGGGAAGCCGCAGCAGACAGCGTTGGACGCCGGATGGAGAGGTGAGTATCGCGATCACCTCCCCTTGCCACCGCAATGCTGCGATCGACTTCGATAGCAGCATTGCGGGGGTTAATGTGCCGGGTGCAGTGCGGGACCGCTCCCAGCACATGGCACCGTTAGCTGTGACAATCATGCTGACACCCAGAGGCGATCGCGCCCGCATAGCCTGTGTGCAGGCGCGATTGCCATGACGTATTATTCCGTACCTGGCTCTTAAGTCCCAGGGCGCAGATATGTATTAGTAACATCTTGCGCTTTTAAGGGGTTAAAAAAGAAAAACTGAAATATCACATGGTCATAAGTATTCAGACCCTTTGCTCAGCATTGAGTAGAAGCACCCTTTTGAGCTAGTACAACCATGAGTCTTCTTGGGAATGATGCAACAAGTTTTTCACACCTGGATTTTTGGATCCTCTGCCATTCTTCCTTGCAGATCCTCTCCAGTTCCGTCAGGTTGGATGGTGAACGTTGGTGGACAGCCATTTTCAGGTCTCTCCAGAGATGCTCAATTGGGTTTAGGTCAGGGCTCTAGCTGGGTCAGTCAAGAATAGTCACAGAGTTGTTCTGAAGCCACTCCTTTGATATTTTAGCTGTGTGCTTAGGGTCATTTTCTTGTTGGAAGGTGAACCTTCGGCCAAGTCTGAGGTCCAGAGCACTCTGCAAGAGGTTTTCATCCAGGATACCTCTGTATTTGGCCGCATTCATGTTTCCTTCAATTGCAACCAGTCTTCCTGTCCCTGCAGCTGAAAAACACCCCCATAGCATGATGCTGCCACCACCATGTTTCACTGTTGGGCTTGTATTTGGCAGGTGATGAGCAGTGCCTGGTTTTCTCCACACATATCAATTATTACCAAAAAGTTCTATCTTCATCTTATTAGACCAGAGAATCTTATTTCTCATAGTCTGGGAGTCCTTCATGTGTTTTTGAGCTTCTGTTGGGCCACTCTGCCAGAAAAGCCCAACTGGTGGAGGGCTGCAGTGATAGTTGACTTTGTGGAACTTTCTCCCATCTCCCTACTGCATCTCTGGAACTCAGCCACAGTGATCTTGGGGTTCCTCTTTACCTCTCTCACCAAGGCTCTTCTCCCATGATTGCTCAGTTTAGTTGGACGGCCAAGTCTAGGAAGACTTCTGGTGGTCCCAAACTTCTTCCATTTAAGGATTATGGAGGCCATTGTGCTCTTAGGAACCTTGAGTACTGCAGAAATTCTTTTGGAACCATGGCCAGATCTGTGCCTTGCCACAATTCTGTCTCGGAGCTCCTTGGGCAGTTCCTTTGAGCTCATGATTCTCATTTGGTCTGACATGCACTGTGAGCTGTGAGGTCTTATATAGACAGGTGTGTGCTTTTCCAAATCAAGTCCTATCAGTTTAATTTAACATAGCTGGACTCCAATGAAGAAGTAGAACCATCTCAAAGAGGATCACAAGCAAATGGACAGCGTGTGACTTAAATATGAGTGTCTGAGCAAAGGGTCTGAATACTTATGACCATGTTGTATTTCAGTTTTTCTTTTTTAATACATTTCCAAAAATTTCTACATTTCTGTTTTTTCTCAGTCAAGATGGGGTGCAGAGTGTACATTAATGAGAAAAAAAATGAACTTTTTAGAATTTACCAAATGGCTGCAATGAAACAAAGAGTGAAAAATTTAAAGGGGACTGAATACTTTCGATACCACTGTATCTCTCAATCATCTATCTAATAAATTATTTTTCTGACATCTATGTATGATTTATTCAGTAAATATTGTTGTACCTTTCTGTCTGGCTACACGTGAATGTAACTTTGGTAATGCTTGGTTTTAAATTTTTTAATTCCTCACTGATGGCTTCAGACGTTTGGCAATTTCAATGTTTTAAAGAAATAGATTAAAATGTCAGATCCATCACATTGGTAGAGAATTGACAGTGCGGTAGCATAAAAGACATCAAATTTCTACATTTTTATAGTGTTTCTATCATAAATCTCTGCACAGATGCCATCCTGCTATTAGCTTATAATTGCCATATTTTCTGGAATACGCTGTGTTCAGCTATATGTATGTACAGAATTTTCCAGCAAGAAAATATGTAGCAGAGAAATTATGCAGATCTTGTAATTAATCTGTGACAAAACTTGCATTGCACAAAATGAAATCTGCTGTGAAAATCTGCAGCATAAATTAAATATTGCGGATTTATAATCCTAGAAAAGCCAGCAAAATAGGGAGGCAAAAGTTAGTATGTAAATAATGTTAGTAACGGAGACATGAATTTCAATAAAACCAGCTTGATTTACATCTTCTCAATGTAGGACATAATAGTACGCCTACGTCAGGTGCTGTTGGGGGGCGATGAGCTAATTTTTCACATTGGGAATCAGAATTTAAGCATATTACTGAGTATTACTGCAGGCTGCTCAGTGCGACAATTTTCTCCATTGAATAATTGATTTTATGCATACCTACAATGGCCAGGACGTGGATCTGCAAGTGCTTTTAATACACTACCATTGAGCTGTTTTAGGGAGACTCAGTAATACAATCTAGTACATTAAAAGCCAAAAAGAAAAAAAATGCCATGGCAGAATTGCTGTTTTTTTGTCCCCCCAAAATAATACATCAAAAATTCATATGTAATCTAAAATTGTATAAGTTACTTGCAGTAATTATAAAGTTAATACAGCTGAAAAAAGACACATGTCTATCCAGTTCAATTGAGGGATGATACACATGCACAACCACAATGCATGATCCAGTCTGCCCAAAAAGAGCGATTTTTCTCTTCTAATCCCAATTGTTGATTGTTTACTTGACTGAACATTCAGAAAACTACTTTGCACATTTATATCGTATCCTCAGCACTCTCCTCTGCCCTCGGGCCATCTCCTCGATGCTACTCTCTGCCCGCAATTCCGCATGCGTAAATGCAAAATTAATGGACATGCTGCGGATTTTTGAGCGCATCAAAAACGCTGTGGAAAAATCCGCAGCATGGGCATTGAAATTGCGGATTCTCATTGGGGACCATGGGGGGCGGATTACCTAGCGTTTCACAAGCATTTACGCTGTGAAAATTCCGCAGGATATACGATTGTAAAACGCTACATGGTCACATACCCTTAAGATCACTATCTGACATTAGCTTCTCCAAGTCAATGTCCTGAAGTGCATCTTGCAACCTGGGAAAATCAGCCTTTTTAAAACTTTCCGAAATGCTAATTTCTGACATTTTGTAGGCACATTTGTCTCCACTGTTTGTTTCTATCATTTGAATCTCCCTTTCCAATGACCTAATCCTCTCCCCACAGGCTACTTCTTCACCCTCGAATAAAGTCGGAGGCTTCTCTCGTCTGTCTCTGGCAGACTGTGCACTGAAGGAAACCTCCAGTCCTGCTGTCCATTATGCAATAAAAAAAAAAAGAAACAGTTAAGAAAAAGGAAGGGAAAATGAAATACTTCCATTCCTTGAACTCCTTTTTTTCAACCCTTGCTTTTTTAACTCTAATTCATTCCCAAACCACGAAATGAGCAAGCCTTCGAAAGTAAGATTCAGACTCCTTTGTTTTAATGTAACATCTGAAAACAATGAATTCCTCCTCTTCCTAATTAAAAGCACAGAACACAGGAAGAGTTTCAGGCTATGTTCCCACAATAAGCTTTTGGTGCGATTTTGACACTGCCTGTTTTTGCAGCGTCAAAAAAAATGCAGCGTCTTACAGTTTCAGCACAGTGGATGGGATTCATAGAAATCTCCTGCCCACTGTGCTTCTTTTCAATGCTGCGTTTTTCAATTCTGCAGCATGTTAATTTATCTTGCGGGTACGTTGAGTATTCCGTGCGGAATTTCCCCATATACTTGCAGTAGGAGCAGAAATTCCGCAGATAAAAAACGCATCAAAACTGCATGTAATCCGCACCTAAGTATGCCAATAAAGGTTTGTCAAAACAAAAATCAGGAATTGTCAGAAACAAAGCAGCTTTACTTACAGCATGACACAACAAACAGACAAGAAATGCAGAGTCAAAAATACAATAAAAAGGCATGTTAAAAAAAGCACACAAAAGTGCATTGAAAAAACGCAAGTAACCTAATTTAAATAATAGGTGCACAAATAATTCAGAAATTCTGTAACATCAAAAATGAACTAAAATCTCATCGTAGGAACATAGCCTTAAATTGAGTTAGTAGTTATAACACAGACTATACTAAAAGAATCACTCAACAAGTCCACAGATTCACATGCAGCCGAAACAACTCCTGTTTTATTAACTCCATTTTGCTTCCTAATCACTTAATGAACAAGCTTCAGAAACTGAGCAAGACTCACACAGAGTACTCTGGTTTAATTTAACACCTGAGAACAATTTACTCCTCTTCCTAATTAAATACACAGCACAAAGGAATTGTGGTCCCAATTCATCATTTGCATTTGTCTTCTGGTATTAGTTGTCATTTTTTGGTGCCAAATTCATCAAAATGGCACAGGCGATTCATGATTTTGACACCAAGTCAATTCTGTGATTTTTCCCTATCTTGAACTGTTTTTGCAACTTTTGGTGTCAAAGGTTGCAATTTGACGCAAAAAGTGAGAAATATTGTGCCAAACTTTTGGCATACTTAAAAATACACGTCAAGGGAACTGCTGTGAAATTGCACCAAATTTGGTAACTTTTTAAATAGTCGCAATTGTTGAATCAGGCAAAAACATTTGGAATTACTAAACTCAAAGTGCAAAACTGAAAATAATAGGCAAGCACATACAAAAGAGACTCCAAGAAAGGCACAAATACTGTAGAATAATGAATTGGGTGCAAACAAAAAAAAAAGGCGCAAAATACACAAACCTATACAAAAAAACAGGTGTGAAGGTGATGATGAATCAGGGCCAAAGGGTTTTAAATTGAGTCAGTAGTTACAGACTGCACAATTCAGCACAAAACAAAACTCAGCTAAAGGAAACACTCAACCAGTCCACAGATTCACACGTAGCAGCAACAACTCCTGTTTTTTTTTAACTCTACTTCATTCCCAAACCACTTAATGAGCAAGCCTCAGAAACTGAGCTTAGCAATTAAAAATTAAAGTTCAGCGTGCAAAAAAACAAGAATAGAAAAAGAATGGTAAAAAATAAAAAATAAATATTATACTTACCTTCTGATAGCCCCCGGTGTCCTTGTCTTGGCTTACCGGCAGCTCGCAGTAGATTAAAGGACCTGCCGACGTCAGCGGTCGCATGACCGGTCACATGACTAAATGACGTCACCGCAGGTCCTTTTAGTCTACCGCGAGCTGCCGGCAAGCCGAGACTAAGACACCGGGGGCCATCAGAAGGTAAGTAGAATATTTAGTTTATTCTTTTTTTTACAGGTTCTATGGTACCCGGGTCTGGATGAGAGTCTCCTCTTCTCCAAACCCGGTACCATCCGCACATTGAAACGCATGTTATCCGCATGTATAGATGCAGTGATGCGGATTCCATGCGTTCCAATGCAAGTCAATGGCGGCGAAAACGCCGCGCTTCCACAAAATAATTGGTAATGCTGCGGATTTTTCCGCAATGATAATCCGCAGCGGAAAATTCCTCAGCATGTGCACAGCACATGCGGATTATCATTGGGGAACATGGCAGGCCTTCTACCAAGCGTATTTTAAGCGTTTCTGCAGCGGAAACGCTTAAAAAACGCATAGTGGGCACACAGCCTTACTGTTTTTATACATTTTCAACACCTTTTCAGTTTTTTTCCGTCATTCAGTGCAATATGTGGACAATATATAAAAAGCCCTCACTTTGTCAATGGGAAAATAAAACAAGTTAGAACCCTTGGAAGACGGCAAGGAAAAAAACTAAGGAACAAAAAGTGAAAATCACCCAGTCATGAAGTGGTTAAAGACATAACTGAATTCTTAGTATCCTGATAAGCAGATAGTAAATGGCATGGTAACATATGTTCTTGCAGATATATTACATATAATAGATGGCGTAGCGGTGAATCTTACCTACAACTTATTCTAGCTGCAACTGAACTTTCCATATAACTTCACATCAATATTCATGAGAAGGAAAAGCCTGAACTGCGCTGATAAGGATTCTATGGTTTTTGGTTTATTTATTTGTTTTCTTCTTTTTTTTTTTTTTTTTTTTTTGAAAGGGTACAAATTGAAAAGTAGTAAAGAATAAATGGTAAATGTAAAACATTACGTTAATATCAACCATGCATACATCAGAACTTTTATAAAGAGCATTGTATCAATCTTACAGACTTTACCTGATGAATGTCCGGTATCAGCATATAAATACAGGTGCAATTCTCAACTATGTGTCAACGCAAATATTTCCAGGCTGACTTTCTGATGAAAATATCATTGTTTTTGGTCATTTTTGTGGTCAAATACTGCCACCTAGTGGTCAACAGTAGAATGCAAAAAAATATGCTGATGGTAAATATATTGACTGTTACAAAGCTCAGTAATTATTAGGTATGCATTTAACACAGAATGTGAGACTTATTTATCAAACTTATGCAGAAACAAAGTATAAGCTAAAGCAGTTTCCACATAGCTTTACCAGAGTGCTAAAATCTAGCTGCTTGCAAATCTAACTGGTCCAGTAGGTGGCACTAGAGTTTCAGCCCTTTTCCTCTCTGAAGATGCTATTTGCATATTTAAATTGGCAGAGGAGGATTGCATGGCCAAATAGTCTCCTTATACCCACTTGGCACTCTCCACAAAAAAAAAAATATTAGCCCTTAGACCACACGGTAGTAAACTTAGGCAGATAGTAGTGACAGAGACTCATTGGCCCGAGGATACTGTGCACTCATGATTACTGCTCTGACAGATACTTTCAAAATCTCATTGGTCTGGTTACATTTTGTGCTGAGAAAATCAGGTGCCCATGTTTATCCCCAGACTTCGGCTTGGTTCAACCCTAGCTATAGGTGCATACACACAATCGACAATATACAAGATAGTCAGCATTCGTTTACCAGTCCAATGAACAAAGGGGACAGAACAATCACAAAACTATATCATGTTATCGGCAGCTCATCCAATGTTTACAAAGAATGATGTGCTGCTGATAAGATTTTTTTTGCTAGCATAAAAGACCCAATAACCCTACAATAATGCGTGATTGTTGGTATTTTAACACACTTTTAGGTCCGCTGCAGAAGATTGATTTCTCTCCATCCAATAAAATTGGTCCAATTATGCTAATTAGACTCTAATCAGAATTTAATCAGAGAGGGATCCAATCTTCTCAGAAGTGGAGAGAAAAAGAAAAATGTTACTCCACCTTCTCCATGTAGTCAGTCCCTGAAAACCGGTCCTATTTTTTACATAGACCTATAGACATGAATGGGCTAGTGCCATCCAATTCTCGGAGGCAAATCGTTCATGCTGCAATCTTACTCCTCTCACCACTCGGTCCAAGGAAAAAAAATCAAACATGTGCACAGCCCTATAGAATAACATGAGTATGAGTGGGTATGAGTGTGGTCAAAACTACAGATAGCGCTCGTCTGATTTATATGGTCGTGTGCACGAGTCTTCCATCTAATGGGTGTTCCTATGAGCGTTGATTTGCCAATTATTGACTCATCAAAATGGCCATTACTTCTATATGGTATTTTTAGTATTGATTATTCTCAAGTGATTTGCCTAAAAGAGGACATGTCACCAGGTCAAAAGTAGCAAGTCTTTGTCTTATTTTAATCTTGCTGCTCCCCTGAATATTCCTTTTTTTTTTTTTTGGGAGGGTGAGTTAAAAAAGGTCCATAACTCTCAAATTGTACGGTGTTTTTTAAGTGCTAATTTTTATAGTCTCTACCTGCCAGGAGAGGAAGAAAGAAGAATTATGGTGGACGAAGGAAGAGATGCAGAGGAATGGCAGTAGTCCGAGCAGTATCTTTTCTTTATTCTAAGACTAAACTTGGCTCAATTGTTTAAACAACTATTACTGGAATTGGTCGGTGTGAATTGTCAGTTCTGCTCATGGACCTAAAAGTAGTACTTGTTCCTAATTGATTTGTATCTGGGCCCTCAATGGAATGTAACAATTGTTTAATAACTGTGAAGCCACCACTGATTGATAAACTGAAGAGATAAAAGCACTTAGCTTAACATTAGGCTTCTTTGGCTGTGATCAGATCTCCTGTAAGAGCTGATGATGCAATGTACAGATCCATAGAAAATAAAAGACTGCACTTGTCACATCTAAGTACTCGAGAAAAGCTGAACAAAGCAGATCACTCAACTGAGCACTTTTGTCCTTTCCTGTTAGCAATCGGTCCCACTACAAGACAAGACTATGTCGTGAGACTGTTCAGCACATTTCTGATTTGGTCACAAAAGTGCTACAAAATTAACACTAAATATCCAAGATTATATAAAGTTACCTATCTATAAAAGGGACATGCAGGACAACACTTAATGGTCTAATACAGGGAGGGATGTCAAACTCAAATACCCAGTGGGCCAAAATGAAAATCTTGCACAAAGTCATGAACCAACCAGTATACAGTAAAATGAGACCCACGTCATCCTCCACACAGAATAATAAGCCCCACATAGTCCTCCATACAGAATAATGGGCCCCACATAGTCCTCCATACAGAATAATGGGCCTCACATAGTCCTACATACAGAATAATGGGCCCCACATAGTCCTCCATACAGAATAATGGGCCCCACAAGGTCCTCAATACAGAATGATGGGCGCCATAAGGTCCTTCATCTATATATATAATCGTCTTATCTAGTGTTGAGCGAACATGCTCGACACTGCTCGTTACTCGCCCGAGCATCACGCTACTCGGGATGTTCGGCGAGCACCGAGCATTTCCGGGTTACTCGGGCGGGAGCTCGGGTCTCCGCCCTGCATGTTTGGCGCTCTTTACAGAGCCAATGAACATGCAGGGATTGCCAGCCAGTCACTGTAATGCTGCAGCCATGTTGGTTGTGGGCATTACAGTGATTGGCTGGCCGCACAGCGTCACCTCGAGTATTTAAAACCGGGCGCCGCCATCTTGGACACAGTCTCTCAGGATTAGACAGTGTAGGGACAGCGCTGCTGATTTAGGGAGAGTTATAAACTGCGAAATAGTTAGTGTAGGGTCTGTAAAGGCTGCCAGAACAGGACTAATATCCATCCCAGATACCAGGCAGGCAGGCTGTATAGGAGACACAGTGGTTATACCAGCAAACGCTGCATTACAGTCCTGTGTGCTCCTATTGCTGAAATTGCTGGACTTAGCACCAGGTGTCGGGGGCCAGGAAAAATCCTTTTTTTTTCTTCATCTAAATCCTCCTTTCTTTTTCCTCCTTCACACTGTACAAATACCCGTCTCATTAACCGTTTGGTGTGTCGTCGTCCCCCAAAAAAAAGCGTGTCTCTGATTTTTCAGACACAAATATAACTGTTGAAAATAGTCTGGTGTAGGCTAGAGAAACAGAAGTGTTGTTTTGCACTTCCACGGTTCAAACCTCTGTATTATCCATTTTGGGCCATTTGTATCTAAAAAAAAACAGTTTGAGTGTGTCGCTCACTGTTCAGCCGCAAATCTATGTATTTAAAAATGTCTGGTATACCCCAGTAAACAACAACTGTGGTTTTGCCATCCCACGGTAAAAAATCTCTATTATTCAGGTTTTGGTATATTTTCCGTAAAGAAAAACAGTAGTGTCTCCTGACTGTTGTGACACAAAAATATATCTGTTGAAAATAGTCTTGTGTAGGCCCGACATCCCAGTGTGATTTCGCAGTTCCACGGGTCAAATCGCTGTACTATCCAGTTTTGGGCCTTTGGTATCTAAAAAAAAAAGCAGTTTGAGTGTGTCGCTCACTGTTCAGCCGCAAATATCTCTATTTAAAAAAGTATGGTATACCCCAGTAAACAATAACTGTGGTTTTCCTCTTCCACGGTTCTAATCTACTCTTTATTACCCTTTTTCCATTGATAGTGCAAGTGTAAGCTATTTTACTTCATTTACAATGGGCAAGGCGCGTGGCAAGGGACGTGGAAGAGGATGTTCTGGTGATGGTTCGTGCAGAGGACGGGGCCGTGGCCAAGGTGAAAATGTGCCACAACCAACAGCCACATCTTCTCGCTCCCACATCTTGACCAAATTACTAGGGAAGCACAGAACAACACCAGTATTGAGAACTGATCAGTGTGAACAGGTTATTAATTGGATAGCAGATAATACTTCCAGTTACCTGGGCACCACCACCTCCGGTCTGTCTTCCACACGGTCAACTCTTAGTAGCCGTGAGTCTCGACCGCATACTGCTCCTCACCCTGATACTCCTTCCTCCCACCATGCCGAGTGTCGTCAGACAGCAAGTGATCCCACACTTGGACACTCTGAAGAGCTGTTCACTGGTCCATTTCCATATTTGGGCCCGTCGCCTGATACGCTTGAAGTGGTGGAAGAGGAGATCCCATGTTGCGATGCCCAAATATTTGAACAGCCACGGCCACAGGAAGTCGACGTTGGCAATCTGTCACAAGAGGTGGACGATGACGAGACACAATTGCCAGGAAGTGAGGCGGAGGATCGTGGTGCGCAAGTGGAAAAGGAGGAGGTGGTGGATGATCTAGTAACTGACCCAACGTGGAAGGAGGACATGCAGAGTGAGGCCAGCAGCACACAGGGGGAGGGAGGCAGAGTACCCCAACAGGTAGGAAGAAGCAGTGTGGTGGCCGCAGACAGAAAGCAGGCAACCGATCCCCGTAATACCAACACGAGGGACGTTGCCAGTACAAGCGGTAGGTCTTCCAGAGTCTGGAATTTTTTTAAAGACTCTGCTGATAACCCCAAAAAGGCCATATGTTCCACCTGCCATGCCAGCATCAGCAAGGGTGACAAAACTACCAGCCTGACCACCACCAGCATGATCAGGCACATGGAAGCAAAGCACCCGACTTTGTGGGGCGAAACCCAGGGTCCACGACCAGTGTCAGCGGGTGTCACCACTGCTTCTTCCACTGTTGTGCGTGCAATAGAACCCCCTGTTGTGTGTGCAAGGCAATCCCCTGTCCATACTGCATGTAAAGATGCCCCCTCCTCTCAGTCTTCACTTGTTATGGCAGTTTCTCAAGAAACAGCATCAACGTCCACGTCCACGTCCCACCGCAGCGTTCAATTGTCCATATCCCAGACCTTTGAACGAAAGAGGAAATTCGCAGCTAACGCCCCACAGGCCACAGTCCTAAATTCGCACATTTCATGACTGCTTGCGTTGGAAATGCTGCCTTTTAGGCTGATGGAGACGGAATCCTTCCACAATCTTATGGCGGTGGCTGTCCCTCGGTACTCGGTCCCCAGCCGACACTATTTTGCCCGGTGTGCCAACCCCGCACTACACAAGCACGTGTCCCAAAGCATCTGCAGTGCCCTCAACAACGCAGTTACTGGGAGAGTCCACCTGACAACGGACACGTGGACAAGTGCTTGTGGCCAGGGACGGTACATCTCTCTGACGGCACACTGAGTAAACATAGTGGAAGCCGGGACCCAGTCGGACCTTGGGACGGAACACATCCTCCCCACATGGGGAGGATTGCGGGCCCTATGTCAGTCAGAGTTGCCCCCACAGTGTACAGCTCCTGCGCATCCTCCTCCTCCTCATGTTCAGCCTCCATCTCAGATATCACAACATCAGTTACAAGCTGGAAGCATTGCAGTACTGCCTCCGCCAAGCGGCAACAGGCTGTGCTGAAACTCATAAGCTTACGTGATAAACCTCACACTGCTTGTGAGTTGTGGACAGCTGTGAAAGAGCAGGCAGATCTGTGGCTGAGACCGCTGAACCTACATCCCGGCATGGTCGTGTGTGACAATGGCCGTAACCTGGTGGCGGCTCTGAGGCGAGGTGAGATCACACACGTACCATGCCTGGCTCATGTGCTTAACCTCGTGGTTCAGCGGTTTCTTAAATCGTACCCCGAGTTCCCAGATCTGCTCGTGAAAATACGCCGCCTGTCAGCTCATTTTCGCAAGTCGGCTACAGCTTACGCCGCCCTTGCTGTGCTGCAGCAGCGTTTGCAGCTTCCGGCACACAGACTGGTGTGTGATGTCCCCACACGTTGGAACTCTACCCTCCACATGTTGCAAAGGATTTGTGAGCAGAAGAGAGCAGTTGTGGAGTACCAGCTGCAACAAGGCCGTCGATATTCAGGTCAGACTCCACACATAAGACCTCAGGAGTGGACCTGGATGTCTGACATATGTACCATCCTGACAAACTTTGAGGAGGCCACCAAGATGGTGAGTGGCGATGACGCCATCATTAGTGTCAGCATCCCACTTGTCTGTCTTTTGCAACGCTCTCTGCAGAGAATTAAAGAGGAGGCATTGCAGCCAGAGTATGATGAGATGGATCAAGAAGCTGTAGCGGGCGATTACACACAGCCCAGCCTCATCTCATCCCAACGTGCATTGGGGGACAATGAGGGAGAGGAGGAGGAGGAGGAGGAGGAAGAACAGGAGCTGCTATCATGCGTTGTAGACGGTAGTACCTGTACAAGTGTCATACCGTCGGTTCAGCGTGGGTGGCCTGAGGACAGGGGGGAGGAGGAAGAGGAGGAGGAGAGCATGGTCAGTCGTCATCTTGGTGAGGACACGGAAATCTTGCCCGTTACCAGTCTGGCACGCATGGCTGACTTTATGTTACGCTGCCTTAACCGTGACCCTCGCATTGTCAAAATGTTGGCTGACAGTCATTACTGGTTGGTGACACTTGTAGACCCCCGCTACAAGGAGAACTTTCACTCTCTTATTCCTGAGGTGGAGAGGTCTACAAAAATGGGGCAGTACCAGAAGGCCCTTGCTGCAGAACTCTTAAAAAAATTCCCATCTGAACACGCTAGCGGCAGAGGTCACAGTTCGTTGCCCAACCAAGGTGTACAGGCGAGAGAGATGCAACTCCAATCCAGTAGAGGCAGGGGAACACTGTCAACGTTCTGGGACAGTTTTCTGACACCCGCCCAGCTTACAGGCCCTGAGGCGCGGGGTACTCTTACAAGGAGTGGAAAGTTTCAAAAGATGGTGAGGGAGTACCTTGCCGACCGTACCAGCGTCCTCCGTGATTCCTCTGTGCCTTTTAATTATTGGGTACCAAGCTGGACACTTGGAATGAACTCGCTCTGTATGCCTTGGAGGTCCTGGCCTGCCCTGCCGCTAGCGTGTTATCGGAGCGTGTTTTTAGTGCCGCTGGGGGAATTATAACTGATAAGCGCACTCGCCTGTCAACTGACAATGCTGACAAGCTGACCCTTATCAAAATGAACAAGGGCTGGATTGGGCCAGACTTCTCATCACCACCAAATGACATCAGAGTAACATAAAGTCAAATCCACTGTGTTATTTCGGGAGGTGTATTCACATGCACCGCTTCACACCCACACATGGGTATACGCTTCCTCGTTTCGGCTGTTTTATCTTCTTCTCCTTATCCTCAGCCTCCACCACCACTATACCACCAGGGTGCCAGCATTGCAAGTTCCTCTGTCCTTATTTTTGGCAGCTTTTGCTTGCAAGGCATAAGCAAATACTATGGGACACCCACTCCCCAATAATGGGACTTATGTTTGTAATATGCTGTACTGCATGGCTCTTGTAAGGGGCATTGCAAGTTGCTCCGTCCTAATTTTTGGCAGCTTTTTCTTGGAAAGCATAAGCAAATACTATGGGAGACCCACTCCCCAATAATGGGACTTATGTTTGTAATATGCTGTACTGCATGGCTCTTGTAAGGGGCATTGCAAGTTGCTCTGTCCTAATTTTTGGCAGCTTTTGCTTGGAAAGCATAAGCAAATACTATGGGAGACCTACTCCCCAATAATGAGACTTATGTTTGTAATATGCTGTACTGCATGGCTCTTTAAGGGGCATTGCAAGTTGCTCCTTCCTAATTTTTGGCAGCTTTTGCTTGCAAGGCATAAGCAAATACTATGGGAGACTCACACCCCAATAATGGGACTTATGTTTGTAATATGCTGTACTGCATGGCTCTTGTAAGGGGCATTGCAAGTTGCTCCGTCCTAATTTTTGGCAGCTTTTGCTTGCAAGGCATAAGCAAATACTATGGGAGACCCACTCCCCAATAATGAGACTTATGTTTTTAATATGCTGTACTGAATGGCTCTTGTAAGGGGCATTGCAAGTTGCTCCGTCCTAATTTTTGGCAGCTTTTGCTTGCAAGGCATAAGCAAATGCTATGGGAGACCCACTCCCCAATAATGGGACTTATGTTTGTAATATGCTGTACTGCATGTGACGCGCCCCCTGGGCCGTGTGTACACGTGTGTGGGATACCCGGTGCCGGGTCTCTGGGGTCTGTAGTCTCCGTGGCGGTGACCCGGTCCCGTGGCTCAGGCTGGTCAAACCAGTGGCAGTCTTTCTTAGGTTTTGAGGTTAATTGTCCGACTGCGCCACCCGTGGATTGCGGTCAGGGAGTACCACCGCTGCGAGGCAGACAGGTGTTGTGTGCGCAGCAGAGAATGGGATAACTCCCCACGGGAGGAGTATAGCCTCAGGGCAGTGAGTGTGGATGATGGGGGTGATGGTGCACAAGCGCAGCAGGAACGACTCAGAGTCTTTGCAGTGCAGTTCAGGGTCTTTACTGATGATTATAAGGTAGACCCTCCCGGGAGTACTGGCTAGCATAAGAGGCCTGGTCAGTCTGTGAGTAAGCAGGAGTTTCCCTGGCCAGGTGGAGTTGTAGGCCTCCCCGTCTGTCTGCACTCTTCCTGGCTACCTTGCTGTAAGCGGGTAGAAGTAGCCCACGTCCCTGAGTGTACCGTGTAGTGCTCACCCATATGGCTGGTGACTTGGGGCCTTCTGTTAGCCTCCGCTCCACGACGGCGGTGCTGGTCCCTTGCTTGTGACTGAGCCTCCGGGCTTCTATGGCCAGAGGACCTGAAATCCCCTGCCGGCTGGTTTCTGCTGCTGGATATATAAGTCCTCACAGCCTCGGACTCCTGTGTCCGGTTCCTATTGTCTTCTGCCAGGGCGAGCTCTGCTCAGCTTCCAGCCCCTGGTATTTAGCTCCTAGCTCCTACAGAGCTCCTTGCTGTTACTTTCCCTTGCTCTCACTCTGACTCTGACTGTTCTCTGTTCTCTGACTCACTCAACCCCGCCCCAGATCCAGTTTATAAGGGCAGAATTCTACCCTCCCAGGACTGGGGCAGGAGGATGTTGCATGTTTAAGGGATCCTGACCAGGAAACCTCCCACTTGCTCTCCGACGTAATATCTCTATTACTGTGGTGACCAGACCCCTGGGGTGCCACACATGGCTCTTGTAAGGGGCATTGCAGTTCCTCATAATTTTTGGAAAGTCTTCCATTCACTGCTTAGGCCAACAGTGCACAGGAGACCCAGTTGCTATAAATGGAAAAAAAGGTTTAGTTAACGCCCTCTGACCTCCATGTCATTTCCAAGGGGCATTGGAGTGCCTCTAAATTTTTGGTAGGCATTGCACTCACAGTATGCCCTATAACTGTGTAGCCGAACCGCTCCTTTTGTTACAGAAACATATCCTACAAGACATATCTGGTTGACTGGCCTGATATTGATGTGAATGGTCCCTGTTCCTCCTGCTCTTTCTCCTTTGCCACTACCTCATCCATCATTTATCACCTGAAGCTTTGTTGTAACAGGAGTCATAGAACTTGGATAGTAGCAGGAAAACATCCAGCAATCCTCGGAGGAGGTAGGATATGCGCCAAAACGCTGACCACCTCAGGCCTAGCCGCTACTACATACATGCGCTTGCATTACAACAAAACAAAGCAGATGCTAACTTCTATCATCCTCATCATGCTCCTCACCTTGGCACTCTCAACTCCCCTGATGGAGAAGCCAGGGCCCACCGGAGGAGTCTGATAGTCCGGTGGGCTCGGCCAATGCTGCCCTAAAGCAGGCCAGGCTAAGAAAAGTATGGGAAAGGTTACCGGGACAAATAGGGGTGGCTGGGGACCGAGTATGGACACCCGGCCACCCCCTGGAGGCTGGGGAGCAAGCGGGGACACCCGGCCACCAGGCGGCTGGGGACTGAGTATGGATACCAGGCCGCCGATACAGCCATGGAGTGGTGGCCAGATTCCGCCTCCACATGCCTAAAAGGCCCAATTTAAAGTGCAAGCAAGCAAGCAGTAGGGTATTGCAGCCTGGGGGTGGGTGGGTGGCAGGCTGCATACTTGCGCTTGCATTGCAAGGAATGGGAGAGGTACAATTGAACACTGCCCTGGGACAAGGACTTGAATGGGGATAGTTGCAAGTCTGCAACGACAGGTGCAAGGTGGGAGGCATCTTCGCATGTACCATGAACAGGGGTTTGGCATGCACACACTACAGCGGAATAGGCTCTCCTTCCCACTAAATGCACTGGGGAGGGCACAGGTAATGTTTTGGTATACGCGCTTAATCTTATGTATAAGGCACACCAGGACAAATAGGGGCGGCTGGGGACTGAGTATGGATACCTCGCTGCCGAAGCAGCCATGAGGTAGTGGCCAGCTTCGGCCTCCTCCAAACTAAAAGGCCCCATTTCAAGTGCAAGCTAGCAGTATGGAATTGCAGTCTGGGGGTGGGTGGGTGGCAGGCTGCACACTTACACTTGCATTATAACAAAACATAGCAGATGCTAACTTCTGTCATCATCATCATGCTCCTGACCTTGGCACTCTCAACTCCACCGATGGAGAAGTCAGGGCCCACCGGAGGAGTCTGGTTCTCTGGTGGGCTCGTCCAGTGCTGCCTAAAGCAGGCTGGGCTAAGAAAAGTGTGTGGGGGGATTTTCCAAGGAGAAAAAGGGGCGGCTGGGGACCGTTTATGGACACCCGGCTGCCCCCAGGCGGCTGGGGACTGTGTGTGGACACCCGGCCACGGGGCGGCTGGGGACCGAGTATGGACACCCGGTCACCGGGCGGCTGGGGACTGAGTATGGATTCCAGGCCGCCAACACAGCCATGACGTGGTGGCCAGATTCCGCCTCCACATGCCTAAAAGGCCCAATTTCAAGTTCAAGCAAGCAAGCAGTATGGTATTGCAGCCTGGGGGTGGGTGGGTGGCAGGCTGCATACTTGCGCTTGTATTGCAAGGAGTGGGGTAGGTACAATTGAACACTGCCCTGGGACTAGAACTTGCATGGGGATAGTTGCAAGTCTGCATCTTCTGATGCGGCAAGGATCACTTATGATGGGCACACTTTTAGACAGTGACCTGGGAGTCAGAGATGCTTCCAGGGGTCTTCCCCATGCTGTTCCCATGTCTTTTCAGCACTTTATGCATGTGTCACACAGCACATGGCCAGATAAGGTTGTAAAATGTTAAAATGACATTTCCCGGTGAATACATTTGTCATAGTTGAAAGCAATACAAAAGTGCAAAAACGCATAAAAAATGCTACTTGTGAACATAGCCGAAGGTATGGAGGAGTATTTTTGTTTTTGGTCATTTATTTTAACTTATACACAAGTCTTTTCCCTGGAAAGGAAGTTCCTTAACATATTTCACAGGAAAAAAGTTTCACTTTCGTTTTTGAACGTTTTATTGTGAGCCCGTAAAAGTGGCTTAATACCTCTGACCACGTTGTTGACAGCAGTGACCTGGGGGTCAGAAATGCTTCCTGGGGCGATCCCCATGCTGTCCCCATGTCATTTGAGCACTGTCACTATCGTTTTGGGCACTTGTTAGGCTTTTAAAAGACTGCCGGGGGTGCAACCGCAAAAATGCTCGAGTCTCCCATAGACTAACATTGGGCTCGTTGCTCGGGTCGAGCACCCGAGTATCACGGCGAGCTCGGCCCGAGCTTCGAGCACTCGAGCATTTTAGTGATCGCTCAACACTGGTCTTATCCCGTCTGTCTGTCTGTCTGTCTGTCTTTCTGTCTGTCCTGGAAATCCCGCGTCGCTCATTGGTCCGGCAGTGGCCAATCAGCACCGCGGGATTTCTGAAAAAAGATGGCGGCCGTTAGCGGCTCATCTGGCGGACGGAGGTCAGCGGCGATGCAGCGGGGAGATGAGCAGCGCTAGCAGCACAACTACCTCGACCGGCGCCGCTGACCTCCATGCGGCTAACGTCGGAAGATCAGCGGCTTGGCCCTCTGATCTTCCGACAGCAAGTGTGAACGGAGGACCGGGAAGCGGCGCCGCCGGTCGGGATGCTTCTGCTGCGAGCAGCCGGTCATCTCCCGGCTTCTCGCAGCAGAAGGAGCCGCACAGGCAGCGCCGCTCCCCGGTCCTCGCTAATACGGAGCCACACAAGCAGCGCCGCTCCCGGGCCCACACTAATACGACGCTGATTGGTCGCGGTGGCCGGCCGCGACCAATCAGCGAGATGGGCGGCAAATTTAAACGCCGCGCTGCTGATTGGTCGCGGTGGCCGGCCGCGACCAATCAGCGAGATGGGCGGCAAATTTAAACGCCGCTCTGCTGATTGGTTGCGGCCGGCCACCGCGACCAATCAGCGAGATGGCCGGCAAATTTAAACGCCGCCCTGCTGATTAATCGCGGCCGGCCACTGCGACCAATCAGCGAGATGGGAGGCAAATTTAAACGCCCATCTCGCTGATTGGTCGCGGCCGGCCACCGCGATTAATCAGCAGAGCGGCGTTTAAATTTGCCGCCAATCTCGCTGATTGGTCGCAGTGGCCGGCCGCGATTAATCAGCAGGGCGGCGTTTAAATTTGCCGGCCATCTCGCTGATTGGTCGCGGTGGCCGGCGGTGACCAATCAGCGAGATGGCCGGCAAATTTAAACGCCGCTCTGCTGATTAATCGCGGCCGGCCACCGCGACCAATGAGCGAGATGGGGGGCAAATTTAAACGCCGCTCTGCTGATTGGTCGCGGTGGCAGGCTGCGACCAATGAGCGAGATGGGCGGCAAATTTAAAACGCCGCTGTGCTGATTGGTTGCGGTAGCCGGCCGCGACCAATCAGCGAGATGGGCAGCACATTTAAACGCCGCTCTGCTGATTGGTCGCGGTGGCCGGCCGACTGCGACCAATCAGCGAGATTGGCGCCAAACTTAAACAACGCTCTGCTGATTGGTCGCGGCCGCAGGCGACCGCTACCAATCAGCAATTTTGGCACCAAATTTAAACACCGCTCTGCTCATTGGTCCCGGCCACCGGCCGGCCGAGACCAATCAGCGAGATTGCCGCCAAATTTAAACAACGCTCTGCTGATTGGTCGATTTTATCGTCAAATTTAAACAAGCTCTCCGGTCCTCACTAACACAGTTCACTTATTGGTCGCGGCCGCCACAAGTGACCAATCACCGATTTTGCCGCCAAATTTAAACACCGTTTTGCTGATTAGTCACGGTTGCCGGCCGTGACCAATCAGCGATTTTGGCGCCAAATTTAAACAAAGTTCTGCTGATTGCGCCCGGTCGGCCGCATACATATTCTAGAATACCCGATGCGTTAGAATCGGGCCACCATCTAGTACAGAATAGTGAGCCCCACATAGTCCTCCATACAGAATAATGGACCCCACATAGTCCTCCGTACGGAATAATGGGCCCCACATAGTCCTCCATACAGAATAATGGGCACCACATAGTCTTCCATACAGAATAATGGGATCCACATAATCCTCTGTACATAATAATGAGCCCCACATAGTCCTCCATACAGAATAATGGGCCCCACATAGTCCTCTGTACATAATAATGAGTCCCACATAGTCCTACATACAAAAAAATGGGCCCCACATAGTCCCCCATACAGAATAATGGTCCCACATAGTAGTCCTTCATACAGACTAATGGGCCCCACATAGTCCTCCATACAGAATAATGGACCCTACATATTCCTCCATACAGAATAATGGGCCCCACATAGTCCTTTATACAGACTAATGGGCACTCATAGTCCTCCATACTGAATAATGGGCCCCACATAGTCCTCCATACAGAATAATGGGCCCCGCATAGTCCTCCATACAGAATAATGGGCCTCGCATGGTCCTCCATACAGAATAATGGGCCCCGCATAGTCCTCCATACAGAATAATGGGTCCCACATAGTCCTCCATACAGAATAATGGGCCCCACATAGTCCTCCATACAGAATAATGGGCCCCACATAGTCCTCCATACAGAATAATGGGCCCACATAGTCCTCCATACAGAATAATGGCCCCACATAGTCCTCCATACAGAATAATGAGCCCCACATAGTCCTCCATACAGTATAACGAGCCCCACATAGTCCTCCATACAGAATAATGAGTAGAGATGAGCGAATATTTCAATATTCGGTTCGGATTACGATCGCCGATTTTGCAATATTCACCGATTTATTTGTCGAATATTCGCTGTACATTGCCGAACGCCATTGGTTTCAATGGGGGCAAAACCAAACGTATACACAACACCTTCAAACGGGCCCAAAAGCTGCCAAAACACATCAAATTAGGCCCAGACACCAGGAAAGTGCCATCAATTGACCCATAGTACAAGTACAGTAGTATAATTATTATTATTATTTATTATGTAAAATGATAAGGTGGGCTATGGCGTGCTGCATCACATTAGTCACAGAAAAAATAGATTTTTTTTACACTGCATACAACTGAATTTCACCGCCACGAAATGACAAGGTGGGCTACTATGGCTTGCTGTATCACGTTTTTTTTATTCTGCATGAGCTCTGAATACTGCTGAATTTCACCGCCACAACATGTTTTTTCCATTAAAATCGGTGGTATAATCATGTGCTAAAACTTCTTTATATACTTATATCTCACTTGCTCGTTCTCTCATAGGGGTGTTCATTACTGTATTCAGCATTTTAGTGATGCACATTGCATCACTAATCGTGACCTGGGAACAGTTTACGTTATACAAATGACATGACAGGTTCCCTATAAGTTGAACATTTCCGTAATAGTTTCCAATTCCAATGTCATAGGAAATAGGTTTATCAAGAGGAAACAAATTCCAACACAAGGAGAATATACAAACTCCATGCAGATGTTGCACTAGTGCGATTGACACCCAGAACTTCACAAAAAAGTGCTGACCACTGATCCCCCATAACTGTGCCAAATAAAGAAGAAGCCTTGACACTTGCAGTGATGGAGGACATACTAGACACATTTGATACTTTTAATTTTACCTATTCTGGACATCCCTTTTATAACATGTTAAACATACCAGATTAGCATGTATACATCTTATGTATGACATAATCAAGAGGAGACCAAGGGAAAAGTGAGAAGAGGTCACCTAACCATTAATATAACTATGATAATGTCATGATATCACATAAGTAATAAGGACAATCTTCTATCTAGATTAGAAAACATTAAAGTCCAGAGTCAACAACAATAAATAGATGGGAATCTCATAGTTTCATAACTAGTGTTGAGCGAGTATGTTCTGTTCCGAGTATGCGCGGGCGAGCACTGAGTAGTTACAGCTGCTCGGTGATATGGTTGAATCGCTCCCGTGTGCATGATTTGCAACTGTTTGACAGCTTTATTACATGTGAGGAATGTGTAAGAAATAGACATTCCTCACATGTACTAAAACTGTCAAACAGTCACAAATCATGCACACGGGAGAGATTCAAACATATCACCAAGCAGCTGTAAATACTCGGAGCTCGGCCTGAGCATACTCGGCGAAAGGGTTAATAGAACATACTCGCTCAACACTATTCATAACCTAACATGCTGATCTGTTCCATCTTGCAAAAATTTAGGCAAAAAGACTCCGACCAGAATGGTTTCATACCAAGTAGAGGAACTGCTTCTTTTGAGGAGAGTGTTCGTAAATATTAAACTAGGAGAAGGAACCACCGCTCCATCCTCATATTAGATGCTACAACGGCATTTAACAGGGTGGAGTAGGAATTCTTATAGAGAGTATTGGAGAAGTTTGGGTTAGGGGAGAATTTTATTAGGTAGATTAAACTATTATACCATTCACCCACAGCCAGATGGACAAGGCGGTGATGCCCCCTCTTTCCTTTGTATTTTGCTTTGTTTATTGTACTGCTTGCACTTAAAATCAGGCAACATGAGGAAATTAGGGGCTTTGGCAGCGGTGTAGAGGGGGCTAAAATAGGTATCTATGCAGATGATGTTCGGTTGTATTTGATAAAAATGGGGAAATCTCTCCCATGGACCATGGAGGTGATCAGGTCTTTTTGTGCCTACTCTATCTTGGAGAAGAAATTAGACAAGTGTGAAGAGAATGACATATTTTAGTAAAAAAGAAATCTTTGAATATTTAAGGATAATTACCACAGGGGAAGTTATGGGTTTTGTGTTACTTAACATTAGGAAAGTAAGACAGAAGATGTTGGTGTTATTGATGCTGCCATTATCCAATACGGATACAATAGCCCAGATTATGATGATGGTCTCTTGCCTTTGGTTCTTTATGTCCTCCGTGTCTGAAGTATGGGTGAATGAGAGCATTTTTAAATTAATAGAAACACTTTTGAACGACCTGATTTGGGGTTGAAGTAGAGTGAAAATAAAAGTAAAATATCTTCTGAAGTCTGAGACATAAGAAGGTTTGGTTGTCCAATTTTTCCACAGATATTTTTGGGCAGCCCAATTACTTATGATATTAGGTTTCAGGGATTCCGATTTGGAAAGATTTTTATCGAATAAGAGCAATGGGCTATTACTGTCCATTTATGAATAATTGTAATCAGCGATGTTGTTTCATGGGTACATAGTAGATTGCCAATATTTTATTCTTAGAATTGTACTTGGGGATCTTTAAAGAAGATATTAAGTAATATTCAATGCACTCACTCATGGGATAATATAATATCTATGAATTTGTTAAAGCACCACGCCTGCTTTTTTCATCTCTTTGTTAGGGATCACGTATGTAAGTGTAATGCATATACCGTAGTTAAATACTCACCGGTTGGT
Organism: Phyllobates terribilis; assembly: GCF_046119375.1. NCBI lineage: Eukaryota > Metazoa > Chordata > Amphibia > Anura > Dendrobatidae > Phyllobates > Phyllobates terribilis. The sequence goes on from NW_027362767.1 coordinate 372,611,758, forward strand.
GTCTTCGTCTATTTTCAGCTCCGCTCCAGACGATCCGGCACCACATAACAACTTTTTTAAGCCAGTGTGTTCCGGAAGTCATTTTCTCACATTCAAATAATTTTCACATTCCCTCTCAGAGGAATGCATTATTTGTTAATTAGTTGCAATTAAAAAAAAGAATCTATCAAATATTCATACATTTTTATGGAATATACAATAGTGTAAAAGTTAATATTTATAAATGATTAACTAGCTTATGTGTACAATATCACATTTAAGAGTAAGATTAATTCAGAAAGTATAGAATAAATATTACAGAGGCTCAAAATATACCAAGACAGCCGAAAGGTTGGAACAGTGGCCCACGGGCCGCACTACGTACTCCCTGGCCCCGCTGTCCTCAGGATGCAGACATCATTGAATACATAGGTGGAGGAAGGGGCCACCAGTTCCATATTCCACCAATCAACATGAGACAGCAGACATGATGACGTCATTTCATTGCGCTGCTGCTGAGACTCCGTGCAGAGGAGACAGGAGCAGAGCGCTGGGGGAATGGGAGCGAGGTATTTGGTGTTGTTTTTATTCATGTGTATGGGATATTTATATGTATATAGGAGGCTATGTGGGGCTCACACTGTATACATGGAGGCTATGTGGGTGCTCATGCTGTATATAGGAGGCTATATGAGGTTCACACAGTATATATGTAGGTTATCTGGGGTTCTCACTGTATATATGGAGGCTATGTGTCACGCCAGGTGTGAGTGCAACACAGAGGGGAAAGGGCAAGGGAGCCCAGACACTAGGGAAAGGGGGAATAGGTGACCTCCTAATCTGGACTAGCATCACCATGTCTCCCCCTAACGTCCCTATACAGACTCCGCAGCTGTCGCCGATCACGTGCCTCGCCCTACTATCCCTGGTGTAAGGCTATAGCTGAGGGTGGAAGGAGATAAGCACTAGTCAACCTCCGCTAGCACTTTAAAGACAAAAGGGGAAGACAACACAGGGGAACAACAACTCAGCTTTAGAAGAACTCCAACAGGGCACACGGCCTCAAGACTCCAGAGAGGACGTGATGCTGCTTCAGCCAAGTTCCAAGTAGAAATGAATATAACCGGCGATGCCCACCTAGACACACCAGGTATATATACACCCAGACTAAAGGGAGGTAGTCGCTGGGTCCTAAACACAGCCTCCTATCTAGGCAGCTGTCTGCATAGCCAAACGTGGAGATCTCCTGCAAACCACTGCAGGGCGACTGTCTGTCACCTCTGACACACCCATGACACTATGTGTGGCTCACACTGTATATATGGAAGCTATGTGTGGCTCACACTGTATATATGGAAGCTATGTGGGGCTCACACTGTATATATGTAGGCTATGTGGGGCTCACACTGTATAAATGAAGGCTATGTGGGGCTCACACTGTATATATGGAGGCTATCTGGGACTCACACTGTATAAATGAAGGCTGTGTGGGTCTCACTGTGTATATATGGAGGCTATGTGGGGCTCACACTGTATATATGGAAGCTATGTGGGGCTCACACTGTATATATGTAGGCTATGTGGGGCTCACACTGTATAAATGAAGGCTATGTGGGGCTCACACTGTATACATGGAGGCTATATGGGACTCACACTGTATACATGGAGGCTGTGTGGGTCTCCCTGTGTATATATGGAGGCTATGTGGGGCTCACACTGTATCAATGGAGCCTGTGTGGGGCTCAAACTGTATAAATGAAGGCTGTGTGGGGCTCACACTGTATATATGGAGGCTATGTGGGGCTCACACTGTGGTATATATACACCCAGACTAAAGGGAGGTAGTCGCTGGGTCCTAAACACAGTCTCCTATCTAGGCAGCTGTCTGCATTGCCAAACGTGGAGATCTCCTGCAAACCACTGCAGGGCGGCTGTCTGTCACCTCTGACACACCAATGACACTATGTGTGGCTCACACTGTATATATGGAAGGTATCTGGGACTCACACTGTACAAATGGAGGCTGTGTGGGGCTCAGACTGTATATATGGAAGCTATGTGGGGCTCACACTGTATATATGTAGGCTATGTGGGGCTCACACTGTATAAATGAAGGCTATGTGGGGCTCACACTGTATATATGGAGGCTATCTGGGACTCACACTGTATAAATGAAGGCTGTGTGGGTCTCACTGTGTATATATGGAGGCTATGTGGGGCTCACACTGTATATATGGAAGCTATGTGGAGCTCACACTGTATATATGTAGGCTATGTGGGGCTCACACTGTATAAATGAAGGCTATGTGGGGCTCACACTGTATACATGGAGGCTATATGGGACTCACACTGTATAAATGAAGGCTGTGTGGGTCTCCCTGTGTATATATGGAGGCTATGTGGGGCTCACACTGTATCAATGGAGCCTGTGTGGGGCTCAAACTGTATAAATGAAGGCTGTGTGGGGCTCACACTGTATATATGGAGGCTATGTGGGGCTCACACTGTGGTATATATACACCCAGACTAAAGGGAGGTAGTCGCTGGGTCCTAAACACAGCCTCCTATCTAGGCAGCTGTCTGCGTTGCCAAACGTGGAGATCTCCTGCAAACCACTGCAGGGCGGCTGTCTGTCACCTCTGACACACCCATGACACTATGTGTGGCTCACACTGTATATATGGAAGCTATCTGGGACTCACACTGTACAAATGGAGGCTGTGTGGGTCTCAGACTGTATAAATGGAGGCTATGTGAGGGCTCATACTGTATATATGGAGGCTATATGGAGGGCTAATACTGTATATATGGAGGCTATGTGGAGGGCTCATACTGTATATAGGAGGCTATGTGGGGGGGCCTCTTATGGTATGTAGGGGGCTGTGTGTGGGCTCATACAGTACAGTATAGGGATGTCAGCATACTTAATTCTGCTCAATATTAAATGATGAAATTAATATTAATAATTATATTGCATCACTTATGCATAATTAATTTCAGACTATTGGTTCGGCCTCCACAACAGTCACTGTCTCACTTGTGGCCCCTCAAGAAAATGAATTGCCCAACCGTGCCTAAGAGGACAGACCCCTACCGTTCCTGTGGATCGGCCATTAATATAACAGTATTACCTGTATTAGAGGTGCAGAATATATGAAGTGACTTAACCTGTTCATATCTAGCAGGAAATCCTATCATCTCAGCTTCCATTTTTTTTTTCCTGTAAAACACATATGGCTATTTATGACAAGTTCACTTCTGATTGTGAATTGTGATTGTGAAAAATTACAAGTGTGATGAAATTGCAAAAGAAATGCAATTTTGACATTATTTTATGGGTTTTGTTTCTACTGTGTTCATTATATGGTAAAAATGAGCTGGCATCATAATTTACCGTGTCAGTATGATTATGGTGAACCAAAATGTTCCAGTTTTTTTTTATTATTTTAGTGGTGAAAAAAAAACTTGAAAATGGGTTTTGCTGCATTTGTGCAGTGATTTTTGCTGCTTTTTTGGTGAATAAAAATAACTTTATTAAACATGTACTGTAGACAAATCACATATGTAATCTGCACCAACAAAAAAAAAACGATGCTAAAAATGCCACACAAACACACCAAAAAATGAGAAAACGCTGCAAAATCTGAGTTTTGAATACATTATTAAGCCTCGCTTTTCAGGAGGAGACATGGTCCTGTCCATAGTTATATATATAAAAGTAATTCTTCACTGTTCCTGTGTAAAAGTTTATCAATTTCCATTTTGCCATAACTCTTTTATGTATAGATACAGTGTATGTCCCCATGTTTCTTCTCCTAGCTCCTCTCAGCTAGCAACCAATCAACCATAACAACCAATCACTGTGTAGCTTTCATTTTAACAAAGCTGTTTAAAAAATGAAACCTGAGCTCTGATTGGTTGCTATGGGCAACAATCACAGTTTCTCTCTTTGCATAGATAAATGAGGCCTAGTTGTATTTATATTGTATTTGTAGGTAGGAGGTGTCCATCAGAACAAATATGGGCAAAAATAATCATGCTTTTAATGAGAAAAAACATGAGTGGTGTACTGGCTGGTATTTCTGCCTAACACACAGCTGAGTGGTACAGTAGGAGAAAAAGAGAGCTGTTCGTCCATTGACACCAATGGGTACTCAAAGCCCGTGTTCACACTGTGCAGAAAGCACACCATAACCATGCACGTGCCATCTCAATGCACTGTAATAAGACGCTACTCACTACTGAAAACTAATAATGCCCATGCAACGCCTGTTACGAAAGAACCAGAGGACGCATCTATGGGCAATAAGGCAGGCAAAAGCCTCTAACATGTGGGGTGGGGGATATCCGGAGCAATCAGTGCTTTTACTGATTGCATTTGACAAGTTATTTTAGGTTTTAACCCCTTCCTGACATAGGAGGTACAAGTACTCTTGAAGGCCTCCATCACCACCATCTTTGTACTCCTATGTACTCCAGCTCAGCCCATGCTTGCCATCATGCAAGATCATGATTTTTACTATGTCTTGCAACGTTAAAGTGTTGCAGAAGAATATCGTACAAGTGAGCAAACAAACACAGCTCTAAGAGACCTAAAAAAAAGTAAAAAGTAATTATAAAAAAAAGAAAAAGTTAGCTTGTATCACCCCTTTTTCCGCAAATATGCCCAAATATGAAAACAAAAATATAAAAAAATAAGAATATTTGATATTATCATGTCTGAAAAAGTCTCATCTATGAAATTATGAAATTAATTAACCTGTGTGCAATAAAAAAAAGTGTGACAATTGTCATATATACCCCAGTGCGGTACCAAGAAAAACTACAGCTCACCATGCAAAAAAAAAAAGGAAAAAGGGTCTTAAAAAAAAAGCAGAACATTTTAACCATAAATTAAAAAGATAAAAACTATACAAGTTTGGTATCAGCCATAAATGTACTGACCGGAAGGATCATGTTGCTAGGTCATTTTTGGTGTCATGCTAAAGTACAACACATCCCATAAAGAACAAGTCCTCATACGGTTAAAGAGACACAAAATGAAATAGTTTGAGCTCTTGGAAGAAGGGTAGAAAAGAAAAAAAAAAAGAGAAAAAATGAAAAATTGCCTAGTCTGGAAGAGTATGCTTGACATGGAGCAGGAGTCCGCAGGTGTGAAAGCTGCTCCATTCACACAGGGAATATGGCACCCAATTCTGACAGATGGTGCCAGTCCCAGCAGGCAAGCTTCCACCTATCTGGCAGACATCAGTTACCTTGTAGATAGATATGGTAATAGCTTGTGAGTAATGTAAGTAGAACAAGACATTGCTCTGATTCCAGCTTTAACATCGTTGTCACCAAGGTTGGCAGCTTTATGTGGCCAGATCAAGGCCTAACAATGGATCCCTGGGCTGTGCAGTAGTAATACCTGTAAAGGAGGAAGAAAATTAGATGAGGACAGATATGAAATATACAGACCAATATCACTGAAATATAAGGATCATCTTCAAGATCCCTTGTAGGATTAATAAACAATGTAAAAATAATATTAAAAATGATTATATAGTATTATAAAAAAAAAAAGGAAAAAATAAAAAAAGCAATTTTTATGAATAAAAATTAGTTTATTAAAAAAAATACACAAAAAAAAAATACAGGTATATCTGATATCACCACATCCGTAATGACCATCATAATAACATATACTGTATTTTTCAGACTATAAGACGCACCAAACTATGAGACTCACCCCAAATTTTAGGGAGGAAAATGAGAATTTTTTTTTTTTTTTTTTTAAATGGGGGTCAGTCTTATAGTTTGAATTTACGGTGGCTTACCAGGGGCGTGGTGGTGATGGAGCGGGGTAACAGGAGGCAGCGACCCTGCCTCCTGTGACACCACTCCACTGCCGTTGTCCCCCGATAAGCTACATTTGGACTATAAGATGCATCCCCATTTTCCTTCCAAATTTGGGGGGGGGATGCGTCTTATAGTCCATAAAACATGGTATATCATTATGTATTTTATATGGTAAACGGTACAAAAAAATGGAATAAAACATGACCAAACATTTTTATGCATCCCTAAATTGACCCAATAAAAACTATAGCTTTTAAAAAATAAAAAACAAGCCCTCTGCAAACAAAAACTATGAAAAAGGTATGGTTCTCAGAATGTGATACAAATTTCTTTTTTTATTTAAAAGTGATATTCTTGTGCTAAACTAGTAAAAAGTAAAAAAAAAGTATAAATTTGGTAATACTGTAATCATATTGATCGTTATTATAAAATGATATCCTTAGCTTGCGCAAAAAAAATACAAAATAGTGTAAAAAGAAAATATTGCCACAATTAGTTTTTTATTCATCCCCACTACAAAGACAGTGAATAAAAGTGATCGAAAAGTCATATGTACTAAAAAATAGTACTAGTAAAAATTCCATTTTGGTCGTTCGTGAAAAAATAAGCTCTTACACAACTCTGTCTACGGAAAAGTAAAAATGTATCAGTCTCAGGAAATGTTGACCAAAACATTGTTTTTATTTTTTTAAAGTGCCTTTTTTCAGTGAAAGTGGTGAATTGTGAAAACACTAACTACATTTGCTACTACTATTACTGTATTGAAGTGCAGAAAAAAATGGTATGATAATTATTCTAAATAGTTAATGGTGTTTAAAAAAAAATACAGAATTACTATTTTTTGTTCATTCCACCTCCCCAAAAGTGTAATAAAAAGTGTTAAAAAGTTATATGAACATCTTGTCACACAAAAAATAAGCTTTCATACAACTCCTTGATGGAAAAATGCTGAACTTATGACTCTCTAAATATGGCCATGATAAAAAACAAATATTTTTTTTCCAGAGTATTAATTGTATATTAGTAAGAAAACATAAATAAAAGTACATACATTTGGTTTTACCATGACAAGAAAATTAACACTTTACTTGTGCTGCAAATGAAAAGCGTAAAGTTTACAATGTCTAAAAACAGCGGAATTGCTGTTTATTTTTCTATTTCTTCCCATAAAGAAAAGGACTCATAACCTTGAGATTGTTGATAAGAATTTGGGTCTCAAGTCCTCAGTTAGTTCTCTTCTCCTCTTTCTGTTCTCCGTGCTTAGTGTGGCACACACAGACACACAATGCAAAGATTGTGATTTTCATATTGTCCACCCCTGTTACTTCTCACAGGTGAGTTTGAATGAGCATCACATGCTTGAAACAAAACAATGTTGTTTACCCACAATTTTGGAAAGGTGTCGACAACTTTGTCTGGCCCATTTTGGGTGGTCTGTGTGAAATTATGTCCAAATTTCCTTTTTTCCTTCTTTTTTTTGTGTTGTTCCAATACACACAAAGGAAATAAACATGTGTATAACAAAACATGTGTAATTGCAATAATTTTTGGGGAGAAATACTTTTCTGGAACAATTTCAAGGGTGTCAACACTTTTGGCCATGACTGTATACATCATCGTGCTCATCGTTATTGGCACCCATGAAGTTTAAGTAAGTATTGTGGAATATCTCCTGAAAAAAATGAATCAAGTGAAACAGTTTTTTTGTATAGAGCACGCATGCTAAATACAAAAAAGCAAATGATAAACAATAATTACAAAAAAACAACAATGGGAGGGAAAAATAGAAAAACCTAAAGCTTGCTGTGTCTCTGGTATTGGCACCCTTTACAATAATTCAGTATGGAAACACATTTTGACTCACCTGTGGTAAATCACAAAGGAGATTCACCTATGATTGTCGATGCCCATGTGACATGAATTAGCCAATGAATGATGACTTCAGTGTTTTAAAAAGTCACATGGTAGGCCTTGTTCCTTTGTCACAATGGTGTTGACAAAGGAGCTGTCTGAGGACATCAGAACTGCTATTATTAGCAAACACAAGACTTCCAAAGGGTATAAGGCCATCTCCAAAGACCTTGGTATCCCAGTTTCAACAGTGCGAATTGTTATTAAGAACTTTGCCAAGCATGGAACCATCAAGAACCTCACTGGAAGTGAGCGAAAGAGGAAAATTGACGAGAGATGTCTTCAAAGGATGGTGCGAATGGTGGAAAAAAACACTGCGTCAAACATCCAAAGACCTGAAGGCCAACATGGAACAGTCTGGGGTCATGACTTCAACAAGTACCATACGTGGCACACTAAATCAAGCAGACCTTTATGGGTGAAGGCCAAGAAAGAAACCATTGCTGAAGAAAATACATAAAAAGGAAAGACTGATCTTTGCCAAATAGTACCTTGACAAGCCACAATCCTTCTGGGAAAATATTCTGTGGACAAATGAAATAAAAATAGAGCTTTTTGGCAATGCAAATCAACAGTTTGTTTACAGACGGTGCAATGAAGCTTATAAGGAAAAGAACACCTTGCTAACAGTTAAGCATAGTGGAGGATCCAAAATGCTGTGGGGTTGCTTTGGTGCATCCAGTACTGGAGGCCTTGACCATATCACAGAAATCATGAAATCAGAGAATTATCAAGAGATTTTAGAGCGAAATGTCGTCCTACCCAGTGTAAGAAATCTTGGTTTGAGTTGAAGATCATGGGTCCTCCAGCAAGACAATGACCCAAAGCACACATCCAAAAGTACACAGGAATGGTTGAAAAAGAAAAAAATGGACTGTTTTAAACTGGCCAGCAATGAGTCCTGACCTCAATCCCATTGAAAATCTTTGGGGTGAGCTGAAATCTACCATTGGGAGAAAGGACCCCCAAGAGCTTGAACAAACTGCATAGGAAGAGTGGGAGAAAATTCCAGCTGAGAAGTGCAAGAAGCTTATAGATGGCTACAAGAAACGTTTGGAGGCCGTCAGCAATGCCAAAGGGTGTGCAACCAAGTATTAATTAGGGGTGCCTTTATTGCTGCACATGCTGTTTATTCTGTTTCTTCTTTGAAATTTCACCATGGAAGTTGAAAAACAATGTTTTATTGTTGTATTACTTTGGACCACTAATTAAAAAATCCTGAGGACATAACTTTGGTACATTTCCATTTATATCTGAGGATATTGTACAGTCTGTGATAAAAAAGAAGGGGTGCCAATAATGGTGAGCAGCATTGTAATACATGGATTAACCATAATAATAATAATCTTTTTATTTATATAGCTCCAACATATTCCGTAGCGCTTTACAATTCAGACAATTTACCACATTATTGGCACTATTCCCATTGGGGCTCACAATCTAGATTCCCTATCAGTATGTCTTTGGAGTGTGGGAGGAAACCGGAGAACCCGGAGGAAACCCACACAAACATGGGAGAACATACAAACCTCTCGCAGATGTTGTCCTTTGAATCCGGGACCCCAGCGCTGCAAGATTGCAGTGCTAACCACTGAGTCACCATGCTGCCCATGAAACTTACCTACAAGTTATTCTACCTGCGACTAAACTTTTGATCCCACTTCATATAATTATTCATGAGAAGGAAGAGCCTGAACTGGGTTGATAAGGATTCTATGTTTTTTTTCTTAAGGATCCAAATTTAAATGCAGTAATGTATAATTAAACAGATATATTTTCCTAAAAACATGACATTAATAGCAACCTTAAAACAAGTGTATTAAGATGCGCAACAAGAACGTTATATTAATCTTACAGATTTACCTATTAAATGATTGAAAGATTCATTTACTACATAACTTTTAAATTAAAAGTTATGTATTAAATGAATCTTTCAATGCTTTAAAATGATAGGAATCAGAAAGATAGAATCTGCAGCTATTAACAGGTGATGGAGCTATTTATCTACCTATTAAATGACCAATATAATCAGAAACACAGGCGCGATTCTCCACTATAAGTAAACTCGAATACTTAGGACGACCTGACTGATGAAAATGTTATGTCTTTGGTCTTTTCTGTGGTTAAAAACTGCCACCTAGTGGACAATATAAAGAATGCAAGCAGAATGTAATAATATCAATTATAATAACATTTATATAACGCCTACATTTTCCACATCACTTTACAAATTTAGAGGACACATGTATAGATATTATCAGACATTACCAAGCAATAAATTATTCAATCATTTATACAATAGAAGTGAGGATAAAGTGACAGATAAAATGTGCCTGTAGTGTACGGACCAGATGGTCCAGCCATCTTTTATGGTCATGAGGTAGAATGTGTATATGAAATGATATGAAATGGTACTGACAACATGGAGTATGGTAGAAACTGTTGAAAGAAGGGACCTGATTTTGTAGAAAAACATAGTAAACAGAAAATTGGATAAAGTTATTGAAATGATATGATATAAGCCATAATGGACCTTAATCACTTCTTTTCTGTAGGTCAATCAGCCAGCAGGTAACATGGCACATCTCATTGACTAATGTGGATTTTATGAGCATATGAGACACATTACATCCCAAGTAGCAGCCAGTTACTAATGGAAGATTTCATATCAGCTTCTTATCCTGTATACAGATTGTCTTACAGCTTGGAAGATGGAAGTGATGTTACAGCGACCTGCAGAATCACAGATTTTATCCGAAAGTTCAATGATTGAATAATCATGGATAAACCCCTACACTTTAAGGAATTGACCAGATGTTGTCAGCCTTTTATTCCATATAATTTTCATGTTCTCGGGGAGCTAAAATAGAAGAAAAGAGGAAACAAAGTCCAATAAATCTGTAAACTCTCTAATCCCAATCAAAGAACCCAACTCTCATGTGTAATTTACAGTACTGGTCTCTCTATATGGGGCATGGGGTCTTTTGAGACCAAGCAGTAAGAGCAAAAATACAAATAAAAATAATACTAAAATGTCCAGATGTTATCTAAATGGTTGTTATACTACTTATCTCTATGTCTCTGCATGTTGGCTCTCATCAAAGTCTCTACTGATTCCATAGACAAGAAAAGGGCGATAGCATTTACAAAACCAAATGAATTTTGCCTAAAATTTCCAATGATGGAATTTCAGAACAACGACAAAAGGGTTAAGGTTCCCTCCAGAAACCTAGAGCCACTTCTCCTGGAAATGATTGTGGGAAGGGGGGAGATAACGGATAAGTCATGTATTACCCAGATACTGATGATAGGAGATCTTATTCTCAAAAACAGTTTGATTATATAGTTTATAGAATCTTCTCATCAGCTCCTGCTTTATCTCCTGGAAATTCGTTATGTATGTTGATGTGAGCAAAATGAAACCTCCATCAATGTTACACAGACGACCTTTGATAAAAATAAGAAAATCATCTATAAATCTACAGGAAACAATTGTTTTGTCGATCATGATTTCACATAAAGAGACATCCAACATAAGGTTCCTAGACCCATTGAAGGATCACCCAGACGCCAAACGGACGTCGTCCATTAAGGCTCTCCGCTTCTCCAGCTCCATGTTTTAAATGTGTGCCTAAAGAATAAAGTATTTTCTACGCACGTACCGTGTGTCAGAGTGCCACCTTCATCTACTCTCCATCCAACATAACTTACCTCTCTTCAGTATCAGAGCTCTCCTTGCCATCAGATGGTACCTTATCTGTTCAGAAATATGGAAGAGTAGAACTTTTTTCTAAGATTTGTTGCAAAAAATCAATACTTTTTTATTGAACTATTATGTCATAAACACAGAATACACCGGCAAGGCCTGTGGAGATGGACATGGGTCTGTCCTCTGGGTCTCCCATCTAGCATACTGCTCCAATAGAGATAAGGCAAACAAACAACCACACAGCCCAGGTTGAAAATTGCCAAAGCTTTAATAATAACACATAAAAACAAGTACACACAATAATAATAAAAAATAAAAAAAATCAATGACACACCACAGATGGAAAGAGTGGAGTGCCTGGACTAAGTAGTATAAAGGAAGCCATTATAAACTAACATAGAGCTCCCACAGGTAATATGTGATAATAAAACCAAGGGCCTAAAATACAAAGGGCAGCAAGAAATAATAATCACATGGAAAATAATGAAGGTACCCAACACATATTACATATATATATATATATATATAGATATATAGATATATTAATATCACAAATAGTTAATAAGATCAGAATAGTGACACTGCCTCAAAGATACATACACAGATACATAAATATATATGAACCACTCGATAGCCTCAACAAAATACCTTATCCAAATATAGCTGCATATATAAATGACTAGTGTCAATAAAAGTAGCCCAAAAGATGGTTTACAAGATAGCCATAATTACCCAAATAGCATAGATCAGCAGTCCAGGCACCCACCACGCACCCGACGCGCGTTTCGCATAGGAAATGCTTCGTCCAGGAGCTCTATGTTAGTTTATAATGGCTTCCTTTATACTACTTAGTCCAGGCACTCCACTCTTTCCATCTGTGGTGTGTCATTGATTTTTTTTATTTTTTATTATTATTGTGTGTACTTGTTTTTATGTGTTATTATTAAAGCTTTGGCAATTTTCAACCTGGGCTGTGTGGTTGTTTGTTTGCTTTATCTCTATTGGTGCAGCTTACTGATTTTCAGTCCATATGACTTATTGGTGTTTATTTCCCATCTAGCATAGCAATAGAGGCCCTATTATCCCCATTGGCTTATTCATGTTAGCCGCAACCCCTATAAGATATAATGGAGATGCGTGAGAGCTTCTGCAGAGATTTCTTCATTGATGTCTATGGGAATTATAGAAAGAACAAAGAGAATTTTAACAAATCGGTAGATAGAGAAAGCAGTGGGTATAAATCAACATAGCAGTCACTTATTCTTCCAATAAGCGAGTATCCCAGACATAAGATCCACACCAATCATGGGAATATACATTTAAATGGAAATTCTGCTTTAACCCCTTAAGCCCCGGAGCATTTTTCGTTTTTGCATTTTCGTTTTTGCTCCCCTTGTTCCCAGAGCCATAGCGTTTTTATTTTTTGGTCAATATGGCCATGTGAGGGCTTATTTTTTGCGGGACGAGTTGTGCTTTTCAACGCCATTACTAGTTTTATAATATCCTGTACGGGAAAACGGGAAAAAAATTCCAAGTGCGGTAAAATTGCAAAAAAAGTGCAATACCACAGTTGTTTTTTATTTATTTATTTTACCATGTTCACTGAATGCTAAAACTGACCTGCCCTTCTTATTCTACAGGTCATTACGAGTTCATAGACACCAAACATGTATAGGTTCTTTTATATCTAAGTGGTGAAAAAAAATTCCAAAATTTGGTAAAAAAAAAAATAAAAAAATAGCGCCATTTTCTAAGACCCGTAGCGTCTCCATTTTTCGTGATCTGGGGCTGGTTGATGGCTTATTTTTTGCGTGCCAGGCTGACGTTTTTATTGATAACATTTGGGGTAGATCCGATGTTTTGATCGCCCGTTATTGCATTTTATTGCAATTTTGCGGCGACCAAAAAACGTAATTCTGGCGTTTAGAATTTTTTTCTCGCTACGCCGTTTACCGATCGGAATAATTCTTTTTTTATATTGATAAATTGGGCGATTCTGAACGCGGCGATACCAAATATGTGTATGTGGGGGTTTTTTTTATATATTTTATTTTGAATGGGGCGAAAGGGGGGTGATTTAAACTTTTATATTTTTTTATTTTTTTTTATATTTTTAAAAACTTTTTTTTTTTACTTTTTGCATGCTTCTATAGTCTCCATAGGAGACTAGAAGCAGCAACTATCCGATCACCTCTGCTACATACAGGGGACGAGCAGGTCCCCTGCATGCTGCAGAAATGGTCCTGTGCTATGAGCACCGACCACTAGGTGGCGCTCATAGCGACAAGATCATGACAACCACAGGCGTCTGCTGCAGACCCTGGGTTGTCATGCACGCCCATCGGCGACCCGCGATCACGTGACGGGGTCGCCGGTGGGCGGGGCTTATGACGCGCTACCCGGAAGCGCGCGTTAAATGCTGCTGTCGGAGATTGACAGCAGCATTTAGCTGGTTAACAGCCGCGGGTGGATCGCGATTCCACCCGCGGCTGTTGCGGGCACATGTCAGCTGTAAGAATCAGCTGACATGTGCTCCGTTCAGTGAGGGCTCAGCGCAGCAGCCCTCACTGAACGGAGGGTACGCAAATATGCGTACTAATACGTCCCCGGTAAGTAAGGGGTTAATGTGCCTTGTGTAATGGTGTCACTGATAAGCGCTTTGTAGTCCCACTCTATAGGGAAATCATGAGACCTAGGTACAGCCCTGGACCCTGTAAAGAACAGATAACAGTACAGAAAACTCAGCAAAGTCCAATGTTCTATGTCCAATAGCATAAACTTGGATTGTAGCTAGAAATGAGAACTTACTTTTATGTGTGGAGGTTTCTCTGCTTTGAGAATCATCATCATCAGATATTATTATGGCATCATCAGACCTGAGAAATAACATCAAGTGGACTATAACAACTGCAAAAAGATCGGAATGAAGAAAATAATACAGAACTGAGCAACCAACTGATCTTGTGAGAAATGAGCAATCAGCTCACCTGTCCGGGTGTGAGGCAAAATACTCCAGTAATAACAACAGTGCATACGATATCCAGCACTCGCATCTTCTTAAAATAATTGCTTTAATGATCCAGTAGTATAAAAGGCAAAAAAAAATGGTTGAACACAACAGCACTAAAATTAAAAAGGCAGAAAAGAAATATCCGCTCCACTCCCAGGCAACATGTTTCAGACCTTCAGGGTCCTTTGTGAGACCAGGTCATCTGATCTTGTAAGGAGCCTGGAGGACTTGCACTGAGTGATCTCGCTAATGGATTAATCTAGTAATGGAGGAGATCTGTGTCTTACCTATTGGTACTGTCCGGATCATTATCTGAAGATGGTAAAATTAGACCTGTGGGGGCAAAACAACGTAAATCTTTTTAGAATATTGTAATAGCAACGACTGAGGCTCAAGTATTTCTCAACTTTATTCAATATGACCAACAAATCCCATTTCATCTTGAATTTAGAACAGCTGCATGAATATTCTTCACAGAATGCTGAAATGAAATGTTAGATGTGAACTCATTACTGTAGACGTCCAATAGAGATAAATCCGAACGCTAACCACAATGGGCAGGTGATCTGCACTCAATGACCATAATGACGCCTCAATATATCAGAGCCATTAATGGATTGGAGCACAGTACCTGGTATACTCAGCGTCGGATCTGAATTGAAGCCACTGATGTTATCCTGGCCTGGAGACCTAGGTATTGGCCTTTTTCGTGGATGAAACTGAAAAAATGGCAAACATGTCAAATAAAATCTATAAACATGAAGATCCCCAATTTATAATCTTACTCCATACTCTACTGACACCTATATGAATATTCATATATGGTGACCAATGGCCTGTGCATATAGAGTATGGCTGGTGTACAGGACATTTATGGTAAGATATGGATTGGGGCGGTGGTGACATTTACTTGTCTTTATATAATATTATTATGTATCCTGTACATGGACATATTGTCACAAATGCCACAACGGAGGGCAGTGATTACTTTGCAAACATGACCTAACTTGTCACCCCATATTCCCTCTTTCTGGAGCTTTACTTTTGGTCCCAATATTTTCTTCTGGGATTTTTAACTCAAACGTATTCGAATTAAATAACAGTATAAAGTGACACTCACCTGATGGAAATCGCCATCATCGCTGCTGTCCTCGCTGTCAGATAGAACAATAATACGCTTAAAATGCTTTTTTTATCATCATATCCCAGAAATCACTCAAAATGCTCCTCTGTCTACAAAAGCCTACAAACACCCTCAACAGAACTTTGGATGATGAGGTGTTCTACATCGTCTAGTCAAATACCACAACTGAGGGCAGTCTATAATCTGCAAACATGACACAACTAGAGAAGAGCAAACCCGAACTTAAAAAGTTCAAGGTTCATACTGGACAGTTAGTGTCGGGTGCTAAACACCGAACACGGACTTCTCCTGAAAGTCTGTTGCAATGTTCGAAGTTCCGGTGGAAATCCGTGAGACATAGATTTTTTTGAGCTCCAAGATTCAGGTCCCAATTGTTTTCAATGGGACTCGGGTTCTGGTTCAAGTTCAGGTACAGTTTTGGTGCCCAAACCGAACTTTGGAATAAAGTTCAGGTCGGATACCAAAACCCAAACTTCCACGGGTCCACTCATCCCTAGACCCAACCTATCCCCCATATTCCTTTTTTCTAGAGTTTTAATTTTGGTCTACTTCCTTCCACATTCTACTGAAATATTACCTGACTGCATTTTAATTTTCTAAAAATGTAAAAGTGACATTCACCTGGTGTAAATGATCATCTTCATCACTGCTGTCTTCGCTGCTGGATATAATAATAATACTTGAAGCAATTATTTTTCAATACATTTGCAAATATGCCACATAACGCTCCTCGCTTTGTAAGTATCGCCCGGTAATTTTTTACATCATTGAAAAGTCATCATGGATTTTGTGATATTGTGATATCATCATAGTGACATTACTGGTAATGTGAACTCTTCTCACTTTAAAATAGACCTTTGATTTTGGTCTCCTTATGCTTATGTCATATATGGGATTTATACATATGCATATAGTATGCTTGGCTTGCTAAAATGTTTTTTTTTTTTTTAATTGCCTGCCAGCATAAATTCTAGATGAAATGGTAAAATTACAAAAAATGAAAATACAATTCATATTCAACAGCGTCACAGAAAACAACAGCCAATAGTCCAACGAACCTGTAAAGTAAAACATTATAAAGTGCAACATCTTAAGTAGATCCTCAGTTTAATAATCGTCCGTCTAAAGAAAACACCAACAGTAAGGGATAGATGGGTAGTCCATATGCTGCAAATGGGGTCACTCAGTTGACTCTTCTTACAGGGTCAGGGAAATAAAAATTAAATTGGGTATTTAGACACAGACTTAAGGCAGAAAACTGAATTTTTAACCCCGGTGAAGAACAGCCTTGCTAGGACTGTGGACCAGGGTTCCCTCGGTAAGTCCAGACATGAAATATAAAAACATGATAAACTAAGGGAATCACAATGAAGTCATTTCATATCTAACTACCTGCTATGACACCGAGCATGTTCGGAGGTGGACTTGTATCTGATGTCATCTGCGTTTTAGATGTCCACCTCTGGCAGCTCTGGATGCATAAGGGTTACTATTTCAATTTGTGCCACCAATAATGGACCATGGCCATCAATTTTCTCCGTCAGTCAGCCACCAGGCAGCATGGAACATCTCATGGGGTAATGCAGCAAAGACAAAAAAGTTTATCTGTTCAATGAGTATAAAACATGTCAATGTATAAAACATTACATCCCAAGTAGCAGCCGGTTACTTCTGTCACAGATGGAAGAATCCATAGCAGCTTCTTACCCTGTATTCCGGTTGTCTTACAAAGCTGTAAGACGGGAGAGATGTGATACCGACCTGTGGAATCTGTTTTGATCTGCAACATGAATTAAGGAAAGATAGGGGAAAGCTATCCCTACATTAAGACTAAGCTGAATCCCTACGATGTAGCGGGCAGCCTGTTCCTAGCGAAGAGACCCGCCTTAGTCCTCGGCTAGTCTGAACGAAGACCTAAAGCATAAGGGGAGGGGTCCCTAAAAGAACTAAGGACTGGAACAAAAATGGGACACCTCCTAAACAGAGAAGTTGTTGCAAAACACAAAAAGACAAACTGACAAAAAGGTACTAGAGGTCCCAGAAGGACCAAGCGAACTGACAGAGATAGGCACAGAAGCACCTGGCTAGAAAAACAGTCAAACAACACTGAAGTCCAGCACAGCAAGAAGGACGGAGCTGGAATATAAAGGCAGGTGGTCACGTGATCGCAAAACACAAGATGGAAAAAACAAACAGGAGGGTTCTAATAGTACCCCCTCTTTTATGAGGATCCTCTGTATCCTCCGGGCCCAGGCCTATCCGGAAACCTCTTGTGGAAAGCTCTAACAAGCCTAGGAGCAGAGACATCATCCGCCCCTACCCAGGAGTTATCTTCGGGACCGAAACCCTTCCAGGAGACAAGATGCTGTAATCTCCCTCTATGCCATCTAGAATTCAAGATACGAGAAATTTCATATTCGCCGTCTTCCACCACAGGAGGAACTGTGACAGTGGAATCCCTATCTGATACATCAGCCTTTTTCAACAAGGAAACATGAAACACAGGATTAATCTTCCAGGAAGTAGGGACATCCAACCTAACCGCAGACAGGTTAACAACCTGAAGGACTTTAAATGGACCCACAAACTTAGGACCCAGTTTTTTAGAGGGAATCCTCAACCGCAGGTTCTTTGAGGACAACCAAACCATGTCACCCACAGTAAACAAAACCTCCTTACGTTTCCTGTCAAAATACTTCTTGGACTTCTTGTTAGCCTGCAAGTTTTGCAATGTACATTAGTCCAAACTCTCTCCAAATCACCGAAAAAATTCTGCTCCTCCGGCACCGCCGACCCCAATTTGGAGAACGAACCAAAAGACGGATGTCTCCCAGTACAACAAAGAAAGGAGAACACCCAGCAGAGGAGGATGCATGATTGTTAAGAGCAAATTCTGCAAGAGGCAGAAACTCAGACCACATCTCTTGATTGTACGCCACAAAACAACGCAAAAACAGTTCAACATCCTGGTTCTTTCTTTCAGTCTGTCCATTAAACTCAGGATGATACCCAGATGAAAATGACAAATGGACTCCCAGCCTGTCACAAAAAGCACGCCAAAAGCGAGCCACAAACTGAGGTCCTCTATCAGAAACAATATCCGTGGGAACGCCATGAAGCTTGACAATCTCCTTAACAAACGCCTTAGCGAGTGTCTCGGCGCAGGGCAACTTAATGAATGGAACCAAATGACACATCTTACTAAAACGGTCCACGACCACACAGATGACAGTAAAACCCTCGGACACAGGAAGATCAGTAATAAAATCCATTGTAAGATGCGTCCAAGGCGCACTAGGAACCTCCAGAGGGCAAAGCAACCCACCAGCAGGAGTATGTGTAGCCTTTGACCTAGCACACACCGTACATTGACGCACCCACTTGATGATTTCCTTCTGCCATCCAGGCCACCAAAAACTGCGACTGATAAGTGTAGCCAGGCAGAGATGCCGTCCCCCTTACCGCCACGATCCTGCTCCAGCGTCTTCCGGCCTCCCTGCAGCTGCTGCACGCAGCTTCCCTGGCTCTGTGCTTAGGGCGCGCGCGCGCACTCCCTCCCTCTTAAAGGGGCCACGCGCACCATCCTAAAAAGTCCCCGGCCAATCACCGAAGGGCTTTCCCTATAATAGGCACCTCCTCCAATATGGAGGTGCCCGTGCAAGGTTGTTGCTTTGTGATTTTTACTTTGCTTCAGCCCCCAGGTCCTCTGCAAGTCAGTCCTGTTCGCCAGTCTGATCTTCTGCTCAGTCCGCTAGCCTGACTTCTCTTCTGCCCAACAGTCTGTCTACAATCCAGTCTGCCAGTCTGTCTATGGGCTCTGCCCGCCTGCTTACCTGGAAGCACCCGCCTGTTACCTGCCGTGCCTGCCAGCCTGCTTACCCGGAAGCACCTGCCTGTTACCTGCCGTGCCTGCCTGCCCGCTTGCCTGGAAGCACCCGCCTGTTACCTGCCGTGCTTGCCAGCCTGCTTACCTGGAAGCACCTGCCTGTTACCTGCCGTGCCTGCCTGCCCGCTTACCTTGAAGCACCAGCCAGCTACCTGTTGGGCCGTCAGCTTGCCTACCTGGAACACTCGCCTGACTATCTGCCTAATCAGCCTGCTTGTCTACCCGGACCACCCGTCAGCCTGCCAGCCGAAAATCATCCGCTGTAATGGTCAGTTCCTGCCTTCTGACCCGTGGGAATCACCTGCTCTCATACAAGGTCAGTCCCAGAGTGTCACCTGGTCCCTCTGCTCGGTTCCTCCCTGGTTCACGGAGTCGACTGAGCCGCCATGCGACCTTGGTCGGACCGAGTTGATACTTAGTCACGCCCCTCTGGCCCCTCCTTGCACCGCAGCACAGAGGTTCCACCACCCGGATCCGTAACAATAAGTCTCTTAGTCTCCAAAATTCCTGGATGACCCGCCAACCGAGACTCATGACACTCCACAAACAAATCTCTCCTAAAGGTTCTAGGCACGAACAACCTCCCATGAGGAGTGTTAGATGGAGCATCATCTTGAGCTTTCAGAATCCCATTCTCCAAAACGGAGTCCAATGCCGCCACCACAACTCCTTTCTGTAAAATGCTCTTCTCCTCCTCGGCACCGATCGTAGGAGAGAAGCTACGAGATAAAGCATCGGCTTTAACATTCTTAGTACCAGGGATATAGGTAACAGAAAAATGAAATCGAGAAAAAAAAGTGCCCACCTAGCTTAACGGGCATTCAAGCACTTGGCAGCATCCAGATAGATCAAATTCTTATGATCTGTGAAAACCTGAATAGGAAATCTAGCGCCTTCCAAAAAATGACGCCAATGTTCAAACGCGAGTTTAACAGCCAGCAACTCCCGATTTCCAACATCATAATTCAGTTCGATTTCCGAAATTTTTTTCGAAAAGAAGGCACAAGGATGTACTCCATCCCTGTTCTCCTGAGACAAAACTGCTCCGACCCCCACCTATGAAGCATCGACCTCGACCAAAAAAGGCTTGGTCTCATCAGGCTGCATAAGGATAGGGGCAGAACTGAACCTCTCTTTGAGATACTTAAACGCTTCAATGGCCTCAGTAGTCCACTGGACCGTATTCGCACCTTTCCTGGTGAGATCGGTTAGAGGCTTAACAATTACAGAAAAATTCTTAATGAATTTCCTGTAATAATTGGCAAAACCCAAAAATCTCTGTATAGATTTCAAACCAATAGGCCTAGGCCATTCCTGCACAGTCTGAACCTTCACCGGGTCCATCTCAAAGCCCTCGCTGGAGACAATGTAGCCCAAAAAAATAATTTTCTGCACAGCGTACTCACATTTCTCCAGCTTAGCAAAGAGTGAATTATCACTCAATAACTGCAAAACTTCACGTACACTCTGCCAATGGGACTCTAGATCTGGTGAATAAATCAAAATGTCATCCAAATACACAACCACATTCTTACCAATCAAAGGTCTCAGGATGTCATTAATAAGGTTCTGCAAAAATGCAGGTGCATTGGTAAGACCAAAAGGCATCACCAGATTCTCAAAATGACCTACCGGAGTGTTAAAAGCAGTTTTCCATTCATCACCCTCCTTCACTCGTAACAAATTGTATGCCCCCCGGAGATCAATTTTAGAGAACCACTTGGTCCCCACCAACTGGTTAAACAAGTCAGGAATTAACAGCAATGGGTAGGAATTGCGTACGGTAATCTTATTAATTTCACAAAAATCCAGACATGGACGTAAACCCCCGTCCTTTTCTTTAACAAAGAAAAATCCAACTGCCACAGATGACTTAGAAGGTCTAATGTGACCAGCAGCCAGGCTAGTCTGTATGTACTCCTCCAAGGCCTTTCTTTCAGGGATAGTGAGATTAAACAAGCGACTCTTGGGAAGAGTAGCTCCTGGAACAAACTCAATGGCGCAATCATAATCCCTATGAGAAGGTAAAACTTGCGACTCCTCCTTTGAAAAAACCCTCCAAAAATTTTGAATAGGTATCAGTAATTCCCCTTTTTCCACAGCCGCAATGCGACCATTACAACATTTATCATAGCACTTCGGACTCCAAGACTTAATCACATTAGTAGACCAGTCCAGTAAAGGATTGTGCAGTTTTAACCAAGGCAAACCTAGAAAGACCGGAGAGGGTAAATTATCTAATACAACCAAGTCCAAAATTTCTTGGTGAGCTCCATTGATAGTGATGGGAAATGCAGCAACCTTGTGAGTAATACATTTCAAGGGAGTGTTATCAATTGCGATCACAGAAATAGGTGATGACAAAGGTTTGGATCTCAATTTAAGTTATTCCAAAAATCCTTTATCAATCACATTAAGTGTTGAACCACAATCCACAAATACCTGAAATTCAATCAAATTTTCCTGCAAAGTAGTACTCCCTGAAAGAAATACTCCTGCAGAGAGTAAACAAGCTATACGGGCGTACCTGACCTTCTTTTTTCTTTACTTAAACGAAGCTCACAATACTTAATCAAATGGTCAGCTTTACCACAATAAAGACACAATCCTTCGGCGAACCTCTGGTCTCTTTCCTGAGAGGGGAGCGACTTCGCCCCAACCTCCATCGGTTCTCCGCCGTCAGAGCAGATTTTCTGGGGACTAGGACTTGGCATTACAGGAGTCTTTACCTCATTCTGCCAAAATCTCAGCCTCCTATCCACACGAACAGCTAATTGCATGGCATCCTGCAGAGTCTCAGGTGCGGGGAATGCAATTAGCAAATCCTTAACCCTTTCACTCAGACCAGCAAAAAATAAACATTTCAGAGCAGGATCATTCCATTTGACTTTTGAAGCCCATCTTCTAAAGTGTGTGCAAAAATTTTCAACATCACCTGACCCCTGTTTCAAACGCCTGAGTTCTGCCTCAGCAGATGAGATTCTATCAGGATCGTCATATAATAGACCCATAGCCGAAAAAAATTATTCTACAGACCTTAAGCATGGATCATTAGGTTGGACAGAAAAGGCCCACCCCTGTGGTTCTTGGCACAAAAGTGACATAATAAAACCAATGCGCTGTGATTCATTCCCAGAGGACCTTGGTCTCAAACGAAAATATAACAAACAAGCATTTTTAAAGGAAAAAAAATCTTGCTGTTTACCATAAAAAACATCAGGCAGTCCTACCTTGGGTTCCACAAAAGGCGCTCCAGAACAGCTACTCACATGTTGCTGGAGCTCGGCCACCTCCAGAGACAATCCCTCAAGAGTTGAGCCAAAACTTAGATGGAAGCCATACTGATCCCCGAATTTCTTTCCTTTAGTTTTTTTGGGCTGGACTTACTGTTATGATCTGCAACATGAACTAAGGAAAGAGAGGGGAAAGCTGTCCCTACGGTAAGACTAAGCTGAATCCCTACGATGTAGCGGGCAGCCTGTTCCTAGCGAACAGACCCGCCTTAGTCCTCGGCTAGTCTGAACGAAGACCTAAAGCATAAGGGGAGGGGTCCCTAAAAGAACTAAGGACTGGAACAAAAATGGGACACCTCCAAAACAGAGAAGTTGTTGCAGAACACAAAAAGACAAACTGACAAAAAGGTACTAGAGGTCCCAGAAGGACCAAGCGAACTGACAGAGATAGGCACAGAAGCACCTGGCTAGAAAAACAGTCAAACAACACTGAAGTCCAGCACAGCCAAAAGGGCGGAGCTGGAATATAAAGGCAGGTGGTCACGTGACCGCAAAACACAAGATGGAAAAAACAAACAGAAGGGTTCTAACAGAATCACAAACTAATAGTCAACATAATGGTTTGCATACAGGAATGTAAAATTCTTTGCACCTGAAGGCAAAAGTTGCTAATCTCTGTGTCTATGCATAACTAAGGTTTCCAGTGATTCATTTTTCCAACAATTTTTATTATTTTAACATTTTAACATGCCATAAACACAAATACACAAGATATAGACAAAAGAGAGAGGGGGATGGACAGAGGGGGGTGGGGTGAGGGTGTTGGAAGGAGGAAGGAAAGAAAACTAATTTTTAATAGGGGGTGGAAGGGGAAGGAAAGGAATAAAGGGAAAGGTGATTCATATAAAAATAAAAAAGAGAAGAGATAAGCGTACAGGTATACTGTCTTTAAAAGATTCTACATATTTAAAGTTATAGCTTAATCCTTGTTACACATTATACACTGAGGAAGTAATACAAAGATAGTAATGTCATAATAATAATGTAGATTAAAAAAGAGTTGCAAGCTAGATAAAAGCAATAAGGCTATGTGCTCACGATGCAGAAATGCTCAGGATTTTTTCCCTGAGCGTTTCTGCATCTCCCTGGCAGAAAAAAACGCATGCGGATTGTACATACGGATTGTACATGTGGATTGTACATGCGTTTTCCTGCCAGGGACATGCGGAAATGGAGCGTTATTCACTGACATTTCCTCATGAGGATTGACAAGCGCTTTCCAAGCGATTAACATCACTTGGAAAGTGCTTCTGACAACTAGGTCACACTATATAAATCCATGCAAACTACATGGATTAATATAGTGTGACCCGAGAGAATGGTTAAAAATAAAAAATAAATGTATACTTACCCTCCGATGGCCCCCGCAGTCCTGCTTTACACTCCGTTCTCCCTTGCCGACAGGGGTGGATTGAAAGACCTGCCGATGTCAGCGTCGCGTGACCCGTCACATGACTCTGACGTCAGCGCAGGTCCTTCAATCCACTGCGAAGTGCCAGGAAGCAAGGAGGAGCGTAGCGCGGGCCGCCAGAAGGTAAGTATACATTTATTTTTAATTTTATTCTTTTTTTACAGATTTTTTAATGGTACCTGGGTGTGGAGGAGAGTCTCCTCTCATCTACACCCGGGTACCATCCGCACATTAGAACGCTTGGATTACGCATCTACATATACAGTGATGCGTAATCCATGCAGTCTAATGCAAGTCAATGGCGGCGAAGATGCAGCACTTCCGCAAAATAATTGGTAGCGCTGCGTTTTTTTCCGCAATGATAATCCGCAGGGGAAATTTCCGCAGCATGTGCACAGCACATGCGGATTATCATTGGGGAACATTGCTGCCATTCTACCATGCGTTTTTAATGCGTTTCTGCAGCGTTTCCGCAGCTGCAAAAACGCTGCAGAAACGCATTAAAAACGCATCGTGGGCACACAGCCTAAGACAGGTTAGTAAGGCACCAAAGACATGGGATCACAGTTGTCCACTGTCAAAATGTTCAAACTTACCATTTAACAAATAACTAAAATAAAACATAGACAAATAGAGCTTGGAATGAAAGGTTTATTTAGGGTTACCCATTACAATTAATTAATGCTATATTAATAATATTTTTATTCAACAATTTAATAAACCATCAATCCAAATATTATATCAATCCATTAAAAAATCCTGTCCACCCAGGTTTAGCTGGGCGACTCCACCAGCCAAACCGAATTACATACGGTATGGCCCCACATACAACAACACCCTCTCAGCCAAACTCTGAATGCTAAAAAAAAATGTCTAAAATTATATCTGATAAATGAACTAAATCTGATCTGTACAAACCTTCCACAAAGCCTTCCAGATCCAAGTGTCTATCAGAAATACCCTAATTGCAGGCCATACATTTAGCCATGCTTCTATTTAACCTTTCTCTAATTCTTTCCATACATGAGAAACGATGTGCAGCCCATGACAACCAGAAGATAATCTCTGGAAAACATAAAAAACAATCTGGGAGGGACCATTTTAGGTTCAAAAAGGCTGAACCGGGCAGCAAGGCGAATCTGATAGGCTACTCAGCCTTACTTGAAAACCTTTCGCAAGTTGATCCATTTTGGACCTACTGATATTAAAATAAACTGACTTATCAGACACTATTACATCTGACCATAATAGATTACATAATGATGACTTATTGGGAGCTATAAATATCCCAATGCAAAATGCACCAAAAAACGCTGATGCAAACGTGGCTCTGAACAAATTCAAAGTAGCTTCAAACTGTGAAGAACAAACTGACTACCATGTGCTAATCAGTTTCAATAGCAAGGAAAAAGTAATAGGTCATCTTGAATCCTTAATTGATCTTTTCCTCCTTTTAAAAATTGTTTAATTTGAAAGAAACTAATGATAGGTCTGACATCTAACCATTTCTGGAAAGATGAAATACCCGACAGCATTTTTGCTACATAGCTGAAGGAAAAACCTTCTTCCAACATATTAGACATAAAAGACATAACAATGTTCGAGTTGATAACTTGGACTTCTTGTCTATTAAAATTACATAAACTGGACCGCGTTTTGCAGGCTTCCAAGTAATCAGACCAAGTTTTATCTGAAGCTGAATGTTTTAAATAGTTCATCACTACTTCCCTATTAAATTCCAGAGGTAACTGGGGCATTCCATGCTCATCTCGTCTGCCAAAGGAGCTTAAGTCTGAAATTTTTCCATCTGATAATGGGAAAGAAAATCCACAATTAAATGATTTGGAGAAAGAAGAAAAACAACCGGAAAAAAAGTATATATATAACATAAAATATATGTTAGAATCCAGTCTCTGGCATAAAATCCAAGTAATGGAGATCAGCACAAGGACCATAGAATGGCAGACCATTCGGTATAAATACACAAAAAGAAAGGAGAACAACCGAACATCCAGTCCATGGATCAATGGGAAATGGAAGGACAATTTATAGATGATAAAATACCTTTATTGATTAATATAGTGGTACACCATACAAAAAGAGAATTAAGCACGCAAAATAACTAGCATGTTAGTTACTACATAATTTAGACATAAAGACAACCGATTAGGACAATAGGTCCTCTATCCACCCAATCCTCTAAGTTGCAAGAAAATATAACAACAGAAGATGCCAAAGATATTATATTATAGAAAAGGCTGGGCACTGGCAGCCAAGCACAAGGGAAAATACTAGAAATAGACAATAATGTTGATAGCATGCTCATAAGGAATAAATATATCAGTGCTGGAATTCATATGTATAGATCATACAAAATATTCCAAAGATGTGTATAGTCATATTTCCCAAAAGTGGTGCCAAAACTGCATTTGTCCTAAGTCTAGGGAGCAGTGGACGGAGGTCAGTAGTCAGTGTATCAGTTAGTCATATCATATCATACCTGTAGGTAGTAGGCCAGCCGCGTAACGTAAACCCCGATGCGCGTTTCGGACCGCCGTCCTTCATCAGGGGGTGATGTTGATAGAGTGTACATGCTTTAAATAAGGGAATCGGTGGTTTGGTGCATGAATGGAGGGAGAAGCGTAGTATAATGTCCGGGTCACGTCTCATTGTTCACATGCCGAGGGTCTACGTTCCAAAATGGCGAAAGGAGAAGGAGATGTATCGCGTAAGTGAGACGGTCGGACTTTGCTTTTCAACCACCGGAAGTTATGCGTTCCAGCAAAGCGGAAGGGGGCGTTCCAGTATACCGGAAGAGGGAGAAGATCATGCTTTGCGGTTCAAATATCAGGAGTTTTGCGTTCCAGCAAAATAAAAAGGGGGAAGTGTCAATGAAGGGGCATATATGTGAGTTGTAGGAAAAGATGATAATAATGCCGACTGAAAAAATAGAATACCTGGGACGGGAATTATTGGCGCATGCGCCGTCAGGAGGGACGAGAGGCGGCCCCCCCTGCGTCAAGACGATCGATTGCCTTGGAAATTAATCCAAGCGATCGATCGCCCTAAGATACAGGGGTCGCAGCCCATCGGACCACAGACGGGGGATGCGTGCTTCCGAACCCAGTATATCAGAAATAGGAATTTATATAGTAAAGGACACAGAAATTCTTCCAATGAATGGAAGAGGGAATAAATGTGGATATCGAAAAATCAATACCAAATAACCAGGTGAAAAATCCATAAATATTTAACAATAAAACGAGACAAACGGGTGTTAACCCTATAGTAACAGTGGGGTCACAAATGTTGATTAAAAAACATAAAAAGATACTATGTAAAACTGTGAGTGACTATAGGAAAGGACAGTATAAAGATATATATACATATATTTATATATATATATATATATATATAAAATCAGTGATAAAACGCTGAAATGCTAATATTAGGGACATACATAACGATAATAAAAGAGAGCCTGATGATCAAGGCTGAAATATGCCTATATATAGAAGATGTGACTGAGTAATAATATAATAAGGAATAGGGTAAAAAAGGGGGGGGGGAGTATGAAGTGAAACACAATTGTGTAATTGTGTAAGAACTTGAATGATAAAGTGCATGTGTGTTAATGTAAGAAAAAACTGCTATATGCTGATGTCACATATAACAATAATGAGCCAGCCCTACCTCGGCCCATCCGGCTGCAGTGGTCAGGTCGATACCTACTGGTCAATTTCTTAGACTAAGAAGGGTCTGTTCTGTAGAGAATGAGTTTATAAGGCAAGCTGAGGAATTGAAGGAGAGACTACTCAGTAGAGGGTATAGTAGACAGTCAAAAGAGCCTTCAACAGGGCCAGACACACTACCAGGCATGACGCCCTGTATTCGACCAGGGTAAAAACTCCTCAAAAACATGTCCGTCTTATTACCCAATATCACGGAAATGTAGGGCTAATGCGGCTTTTTTTGGAAAAATCTTGGCCTATCCTGTTGTCCGACCGTTTTAGCCCAGTACTTGGATACAAAACCTTGTATTATCTTTCGAAGATCTCCAAATTTAGGTGATGCATTGGTCAAGAGCCACTACGTTAATGTACCAATGAACTTTTTATCTAATCACAAACCACCTTGGGGATGCAAACCGTGTGGTAAGTGTGTCGCATGTCCAAATATTGGACGTGCGGATTCTTTTGGAGGGTCTGATGGTGAAAAGACTTTTTTGATCAAACATACCATCAACTGTAATACCAAGGCCGTGATCTATCATGCTACATGTCCATGCGATCTTATTTATATTGGGCTAACGACGCGCCAATTGAAAGTACGTGTACATGAGCACGTCTTGGGGATCCTTGCGGCAAAAGAAATCACCGAAATATCACTTTTAAAAACTATACCCCGTCATTTCAAATTACACCATAATTGTGATGCCTCACTTTTACAAGTGATAGGGATTGACAGGATTATACCAAAAGCTAGAGGTGGTAAGATCAGTATACCTCCAGCACAACTAGAGGCCAGATGGATCTGGACTCTAAATACAGTTTCCCCCTTAGGCTTAAATGAAAATCTTAGTCTTGCACCTTTTTATAACCGGTTGAACCAATCTTTGTTTTGTTTTTAGAGGTTTTTAATATGTTTTTTCTTTCTTTTGGTTTTTTAGTACTTACCCATTGATGTCGGTGTTTTTTTCTCTTGGAGGCTGGACCTTCTTTGGACGCTGCGGATGTGGTCATTCCTTTGACTTGATTGTTGGTTCCTGACATGTTGCAGGGGATCTGCTTTCATGCCTTGGAGGAAGGTTAAAAAATAAATAATGAACTGTCTAACAATTCATAATTCATGTTATTGATATATATCTATTCATGTTTTATTTTGTATTCGTTGAGCTATATCTATGAGTATTTAGGTTTTCACATCACTTTGCACTTTATCATAGCTTGTCACTCACAATCTCCACTGTTATTCATTCGCATTCCTCTGCTTTCATCATTATTACATAATATTGTCTATGCATAACACTGTTTTCTCCCCTTTTCCCCTCCCCCTCCCTTCCCCCTCCCCCTCCCCTCCTTTTTCACATGTATATTCCATTTTTGATTGTAGGGCTGGCTCATTATTGTTATATGTGACATCAGCATATAGCAGTTTTTTATTACATTAACACATGTGCACTTTATCATTCCATGTTCTTACACAATTACACATTTGTGTTTCACTTCATACTCCCCCCCCCCCCTTTTTTACCCTATTCCTTATTATATTATTACACAGTCACATCTTCTATATATAGGCATATTTCAGCGTTGATCATCAGGCTCTCTTTTATTATCGTTATATATGTCCCTAATATTAGCATTTCTGCGTTTTATCACTGATTATATATATATATATATATATATATATATATATATATATACACTGTGTTCCAAATTATTATGCAAATAATATTTTCTCAGATTTTCCCAAATTCCCTATATGAATTGCAGTCATTGTAATTTTCCAGTCAAATAACTATTAGAGTACAATTGAAAGGTTTTTGTACAAACTGCCTATAACAGTATATTTTTTAAAAAATAAAAAACTCTAACTGCACTCAAAATGCATGTTCCAAATTATTATGCACAGCAGAGTTTTCAACCTTTTCATTTTAATAAAGAACAAAAAAATGGTCATTTTTGAAATTATAAGCATTAGCAGGTTATTACAAACTGAAATCAAACAGTTTTCAACTCAAAACTTTATTCTAGGTGATGTTACATTTGCACATAGGACCCCTTGTTCAAAAGGAGCTTCTGAAATCTCTTGTCCATTGAATTTGTCAGGTTTTGGATGGTTTCTGCTTTAATTGTTTTGAATGAGGACAGAATACCCTCCCAGAGCTGTTGCTTAGATGTGAACTGCCTCCCGCCATCATAGACACTCCTTTTGATGATGCTCCAGAGGTTCTCAATGGGGTTGAGGTCAGGGGAGCATGGGTGCCACACCATAAGTTTGTCCCCTTTTATGCCCATAGCAGCCAGAGATGCAGATGTGTTATGTGCAGCATGAGACGGGGCATTATCATGCATGAAAATGATCTTGCTGCGGAATGCACGATTCTTCTTCTTGAACCATGGAAGGAAGTGCTGTTTGAGAAACTCAACATACATTATGGAGTTCATCTTTACCCCTTCAGGGATCCTAAAAGGGCCGACAATCTCTTTACCCATGATTCCAGCCCAAAACATTACTCCACCTCCTCCTTGTTAGCGCCGTAGCCGTGTTTGCATGGGGTGTCCATCAACCAGCCATCCTCTACTCCATCCATCTGGACCATCGAGATCATTTCATGTATGATAATGCTCCGTCTCATGCTGCACATAACACATCTGCATCTCTGGCTGCTATGGGCATAAAAGGGGACAAACTTATGGTGTGGCACCCATGCTCCCCTGACCTCAACCCCATTGAGAACCTCTGGAGCATCATCAAAAGGAGTGTCTATGATGGCGGGAGGCAGTTCACATCAAAGCAACAGCTCTGGAAGGGTATTCTGTCCTCATTCAAAACAATTAAAGCAGAAACCATCCAAAACCTGACAAATTCAATGGACGAGAGAGTTCAGAAGCTCCTTTCGAACAAGGGGTCCTATGTGCAAATGTAACATCACCTAGAATAAAGTTTTGAGTAGTGTTGAGCCACCCCCGTAGTGTTCGGGTTCGGTTCGGTTCGTCGAACACCGGGATGTTCGAGGAACTGTTCGTTGAACTGTTCGTCGAACACCTTAGAACACCGTCGAACACCGTTAAAACCAATGGCAGGCAAACAAAAACACATAGAAACACATAGAAAACACCTTCAAAGGTGTCCAAAAGCTGACAAACTGCTCAGAAGACGCTTTCTTTAAAAAAGCCGGCCGGCAATTCAGCAGCGGCATACACCGGTACCCGACAATTTAGACAAGAAGGAATAGAGCCTCACACATAGATTAGATAGATAGAAACATGTCAGTCACATATATATGAAGTACAGTGACAGTGTTGCTTACTGTACTTGTCATTTAGTGTAAAGGATTTATTAAAAAATATAATAGTGTTTTCATGCACCGTCTCTTTAAAAAAGCCGGCCGGCAATTCAGCAACTGTACCCGACAATTTATAACAGACAGAATAGAGCTTCACACATACATTAGATAGATAGAAACATGTCAGTCACATATATATGAAGTACAGTGATAGTGTTGGTTACTGTACTTGTCATTTAGTATTAAAATAAAGGATTTATTATTAAAAAAAATTGGCGTGGGGTTCCCCTTAATTTTAGTCTCTAGCGGAGGTTAAGCAGACAGCTGGGGCAGATGTTTGAAGCCTGGGAAGGGGGTAATACCCACGGAGCTTCCCAGGCTACTAATATGAGCCCCCAGCTGAATACATAGCCTTTACTAGCTATTAAAATGGGGGACCCCCCCAAAAAAATGACGTGGGGTCCCCCCTAATTTAATAGCTAGCAAAGGCTAGGCAGACAGCTGGGGGCTGATATTAATAGCCCAGGAAGGGTGCCATGAATATTGGCCCCCTCCCAGGCTAGAAACACCAGCCATCAGCCGCCCCAGAAATGGCGCATTCATAGGATGCGCCAATTCTGGCACTTAGCCTCGCTCTTCCCACTGCCCTGTAGTGGTGGCAGGGGGTAATAGGGCTGGGGTTGATGTCAGCTTATAATGCCAGCTGACATCAAGCCCAGGTTAGTAATGGAGAGGCGTCTATAAGACACCCCCATTACTAACCCCATAGTCAAAGTTAAAAGAAAACACAAACACCCAGAATAAAGTCCTTTAATTGAAATAAAGACACAATCCTTTATTGTTCTAAATTAAACCATACTTACCGTCACGCCCATTCCAGCTGAAGCCAACGATCTCCTGCAATAAAAGAAAAATAATAAAGCAACATCATCCTTACCTTTCCATGGTTCCCACGACAGCTTCAGCTCTGCTACATCGAGATGACAGGCTGGACCGCAGCAGAACGCTGCCATCCAGCCTGTCATCCCGCAGACACTGAGAAGCGCAGGCTTGCTTGCGCTCTGCAGTGTCTGGCTGTGACGGCATAAAGATGAGACGAGTTCATGTCCAATGAACTCGGCGCACCTCATGCACGTCACTGACAGCGTGGGAAAATTCTCATGCTGAAGCGCTGAGTGCAGGAGAATTCTCCCACGCTGTCAGTGACGTGCATAAGGTGAGCTCATGTCCAATGAACTCAGCTCACCTCCTGCACGTCACTGACAGCGTGGGAGAATTCTCCTGCACTCAGCGCTTCAGCGTGAGAATTCTCCCACGCTGAAGTGCTGAGTGCAGGAGAATTTTCCCACGCTGTCAGTGACGTGCATAAGGTGAGCTCATGTCCAATGAACTCAGCTCACCTCCTGCACGTCACTGACAGCGTGGGAGAATTCTCCTGCACTCAGCGCTTCAGTGTGAGAATTCTCCTACGCTGAAGCGCTGAGTGCAGGAGAATTTTCCCACGCTGTCAGTGACGTGCATGAGGTGAGCCGAGTTCATTGGACATTAACTCGGCTCATCTGGATGCCCTCACAGATAGACACTGTGGAGCGCAAGCAAGCCTGCGCTTCTCAGTGTCTGCGGGATGACAGGCTGGATGGCAGCGTTCTGCTGAGGTCCAGCCTGTCATCTCGATGTAGCAGAGCTGAAGCTGTCATGGGAACCATGGAAAGGTAAGGATGATGTTTCTTTATTATTTTTCTTTTATTTCAGGAGATCGTTGGCTTCAGCTGGAATGGGCGTGACGGTAAGTATGGTTTAATTTAGAACAATAAAGAATTGTGTGTTTATTTCAATTAAAGGACTTTTTTCTGGGTGTTGTGTTTTTTTTAAATACTTTACTAGAAATTCATGGTGGTCATGTCTAATATTGGCGTGACCCCATGAATTTTGGGCTTAGGGCCAGCTGATAATGCCAAGCTGGCCCTAACCCCTTTATTACCCAGTGAGCCACCGCATCAGGGCCCTGGATGAGTTGGGTACAGCGCCAGAAGATGGCGCTTCTATGAACGCGCCATTTTCCGGGGTGGCTGCGGACTGCAATTTGCAGCGGGGGTGGCCCAGAAAGCTTGGGCCTCCCTGCGCTGCGGATTCCAGCCCCCAGCTGCATAGTTGTACCTGGCTGGACACAAAAACAGGGCGAAGCCCCACGTCAATTTTCTTTAAATTATTTCATGAAATAATTAAGAAAAAAAGGGCTTCCCTATATTGTTGTGTCCGGCCAGGTACAAATAGGCAGCTGGTGGTTGGGGGCAGCCCGTTCCTGCCTGCTGCACCTGACTGGACACAAATATAGTGCGAAGCCCCACGTCAATTTTTTTTTAATTATTTCATGAATTTCCTGAAATAATTTAAAAAAATTGAAGTGGGGCTTCGCACTATATTTGTGTCCAGCCAGGTACAGCAGGCAGGAATGGGCTGCCCCCAACCACCAGCTGACTGTTTGTACCTGGCCGGACACAACAATATAGGGAAGGCCTTTTTTTCTTAATTATTTCATGAATTTCATGAAATAATTAAAAAAAAAATACGTGGGGCTTCGCCCTATTTTTGTGTCCAGCCAGGTACAACTAGGCAGCTGGGGGCTGGAATCTGCAGCGCAGGGAGGCCCAAGCTTTCTGGGCCCCCCCCCCCCGCTGCAAATTGCAGTCCGCAGCCACCCCGGAAAATGGCGCGTTCATAGAAGCGCCATCTTCTGGCGCTGTACCCAACTCATCCAGGGCCCTGGTGCGGTGGCTCACTGGGTAATAAAGGGGTTAGGGCCAGCTTGGTATTATCAGCTGGCCCCAAGCCCAAAATTCATGGGGTCACGCCAGTATTAGACATGACCGCCATGAATTTCTAGTAAAGTATTTAAAAAAAACACAACACCCAGAATAAAGTCCTTTAATTGAAATAAACGCACAATTCTTTATTGTTCTAAATTAAACTATACTTACCATCACGCCCATTCCAGCTGAAGCCAACGATCTCCTGCAATAAAAGAAAAATAATAAACCAACCTCATCCTTACCTTTCCATGGTTCCCACGACAGCTTCAGCTCTGCTACATCGAGATGACTGGCTGGACCGCAGCAGAACGCTGCCATCCAGCCTGTCATGCCGCAGACACTGAGAAGAGCAGGCATGCTTGCGCTCCTCAGTGTCTCGCTGTGACGGCATAAAGATGAGCCGAGGTCATGTCCAATGAACTCGGCTCACCTCATGCACGTCACTGACAGCGTGGGAAAATTCTCACGCTGAAGTGCTGAGTGCAGGAGAATTTTCCCACGCTGTCAGTGAGGTGCATGAGGTGAGCTGAGTTCATTGGACATGAGCTCACCTCATGCACGTCACTGACAGCGTGGGAGAATTCTCCTGCACTCTGCGCTTCAGCGTGAGAATTCTCCCACGCTGTCAGTGACGTGCATGAGGTGAGCCGAGTTCATTGGACATGACCTCGGCTCATCTTTATGCCGTCACAGAGAGACAATGTGGAGCGCAAGCATGCCTGCTCTTCTCAGTGTCTGCGGGATGACAGGCTGGATGGCGGCGTTCTGCTGCGGTCCAGCCTGTCATCTCGATGTAGCAGAGCTGAAGCTGTCGTGGGAACCATGGAAAGGTAAGGATGAGGTTGGTTTATTATTTTTCTTTTATTGCAGGAGATCGTTGGCTTCAGCTGGAATGGGCGTGATGGTAAGTATAGTTTAATTTAGAACAATAAAGAATTGTGTGTTTATTTCAATTAAAGGACTTTATTCTGGGTGTTTGTGTTTTTTTGTAACTTTGACTATGGGGTTAGTAATGGGGGTGTCTTATAGACGCCTCTCCATTACTAACCTGGGCTTGATGTCAGCTGGCATTATAAGCTGACATCAACCCCAGCCCTATTACCCCCTGCCACCGCACCAGGGCAGCGTGGAAGAGCGAGGCTAAGTGCCAGAATTGGCACATCCTATGAATGCGCCATTTCTGGGGCGGCTGACGGCTGGTGTTTCTAGCCTGGGAGGGGGCCAATATTCATGGCTCCCTTCCTGGGCTATTAATATCAGCCCCCAGCTGTCTGCCTAGCCTTTGCTAGCTATTAAATTAGGGGGGACCCCACGTCATTTTTTGGGGGGGTCCCCCATTTTAATAGCTAGTAAAGGCTATGTATTCAGCTGGGGGCTGATATTAGTAGCCTGGGAAGCTCCGTGGGTATTACCCCCTTCCCAGGCTTCAAACATCTGCCCCAGCTGTCTGCTTAACCTCCGCTAGAGCCTAAAATTAAGGGGAACCCCACGCCAATTTTTTTAATAATAAATCCTTTATTTTAATACTAAATGACAAGTACAGTAACCAACACTATCACTGTACTTCATATATATGTGACTGACATGTTTCTATCTATCTAATCTATGTGTGAAGCTCTATTCTGTCTGTTATAAATTGTCGGGTACAGACGCTGAATTGCCGGCCGGCTTTCTTAAAGAGACGGTGCATGAAAACACTATTATTTTTTTTAATAAATCCTTTACACTAAATGACAAGTACAGTAAGCAACACTGTCACTGTACTTCATATATATGTGACTGACATGTTTCTATCTATCTAATCTATGTGTGATTCTCTATTCCTTCTATTCTAAATTGTCGGGTACAGATGCTGAATTGCCGGCCGGCTTTTTTAAAGAGACGGTGCATGAAAACACTAATATTTTTTTTGATAAATCCTTTACACTAAATGACAAGTACAGTAAGCAACACTGTCACTGTGCTTCTTATATGTGTGACTGACATGTTTCTATCTATCTAATCTATGTGTGATTCTCTATTCCTTCTATTCTAAATTGTCGGGTACAGATGCTGAATTGCCGGCCGGCTTTTTTAAAGAGACGGTGCATGAAAACACTAATATTTTTTTTGATAAATCCTTTACACTAAATGACAAGTACAGTAAGCAACACTGTCACTGTACTTCATATATATGTGACTGACATGTTTCTATCTATCTAATCTATGTGTGATTCTCTATTCCTTCTATTCTAAATTGTCGGGTACCGCTGCTGAATTGCCGGCCGGCTTTTTTAAAGAGACGGTGCATGAAAACACTATTATTTTTTTTGATAAATCCTTTACGCTAAATGACAAGTACAGTAAGCAGCACTTTCACTGTACTTCGTATATATGTGGCTGACATGTTTATATCTATCTAATCTATGTGTGAAGCTCTATTCTTTCAGTTCTAAATTGTCGGGTACCGGTGTATGCCGCTGCTGAATTGCCGGCTTTTCATGTTTCACTGTTGGCACTGTTCCCATCGATTTGGGCAATCACTGTAATGCCACAACCACCATGGCTGTGGCATTACAGTGAGTGGCAGACAATCCCTGCATGATTGGTTCTCTAAATAGAGCCAGACATGCAGGACACGCTTTTGGTGCACGAACAGTTATCGAACATAACCTCGAACAGCCGAATTTTTTGCAAATCGTTCGGGTTCGTCGAACAACTCGAACACCGCCCAAAACAGCTCGAATTTGAGACTGGCGAACAGTTCTAGTCGAACAACGCTCATCTCTAGTTTTGAGTTGAAAACTGTTTGATTTCAGTTTGTAATGACCTGCTAATGCTTATAATTTCAAAAATGACCACTTTTTTGTTCTTTATTAAAATGAAAAGGTTGAAAACTCTGCTGTGCATAATAATTTGGAACATGCATTTTGAGTGCAGTTTGAGTTTTTTATTTTTTTTAAAATATACTGTTATCATAGGCAGTTTGTACAAAAACCTTTCAATTGTACTCTAATAGTTATTTGACTGGAAAATTACAATGACTGCAATTCATATAGGTAATTTGGGAAAATCTGAGAAAATATTATTTGCATAATAATTTGGAACACAGTGTATATATATATCTTTATACTGTCGTTTCCTATAGTCACTCACAGTTTTACATAGTATCTTTTTATGTTTTTTAATCAACATTTGTGACCCCACTGTGACTATAGGGTTAACACCCGTTTGTCTCGTTTTATTGTTAAATATTTATGGATTTTTCACCTGGCTATTTGGTATTGATTTTTCGATATCCACATTTATTCCCTCTTCCATTCATTGGAAGAATTTCTGTGTCCTTTACTATATAAATTCCTATTTCTGATATACTGGGTTTGGGAGCGCGCATCCCCCGTCTGGGGTCTGATGGGCTGCGACCCCTGTATCTTAGGGCGATCGATCGCTCGGATTAATTTCCGAGGCGATCGATCGTCTTGACGCAGGGGGGGCCGCCTCCGGTCCCTCCTGACGGCGCATGCGCCAATAATTCCCGTCCCAGGTATTCTATTTTTTCAGTCGGCATTATTATCATCTTTTCCTACAACTCACATATATGCCCCTTCATTGACACTCCCCCCTTTTTATTTTGCTGGAACGCAAAACTCCTGATATTTGAACCGCAAAGCATGATCTTCTCCCTCTTCCGGTATACTGGAACGCCCCCTTCCGCTTTGCTGGAACACATAACTTCCGGTGGTTGAACCGCAAAGTGCGACCGTCTCACTTACGCGATACATCTCCTTCTCCTTTCGCCATTTTGGAACGTAGACCCTCGGCATGTGAACAATGAGACGTGACCCGGACATTATACTACGCTCCTCCCTCCATTCATGCACCAAACCACAGATTCCCCTATTTAAAGCATGTACACTCTATCAACATCACCCCCTGATGAAGGACGGCGGTCCAAAACTTGCGTCGGGGTTTACGTTACGCGGCTGGCCTACTACCTACAGGTATGATATGATATGACTAACTGATACACTGACTACTGACCTCTGTCCACTCCTCCCTAGACTTAGAACAAATGCAGTTTTGGCACCACCTTTGGGAAATGTGAATATACACATCTTTGGAATATTTTGTATGATCTATACATATGAATTACAGCACTGATATATTTATTCCTTATGAGCATACTATCAACATTATTGTCTATTTCTAGTATTTTCTCTTGTGCTTGGCTTCCAGTGCCCAGCCCTTTCTATAATATAATATCTTTGGCATCTTCTGTTGTTATATTTTCTTCCAACTTAGAGGATTGGGTGGATAGAGGACCTATTGTCCTAATCGGTTGTCTTTATGTCTAAATTATGTAGTAACTAACATGCTAGTTTTTTTGCGTACGTAATTCTCTTTTTGTATGGTGTACCACTATATTAATCAATAAAGGTATTTTATCATCTATAAATTGTCCTTCCATTTCCCACTGATCCATAGACTGGATGTTCGGTTGTTCCCCTTTCTTTTTTAATTAAATGATTTGGCCTAGTGCCATATTTAGCCTTTAACCAAATATTGTAACATACACAAATGAGCACTAGATGTCTTAGCAAGCTACTCACTTTCAAACATTTGGAAGACAAGCAATTGATAGCAAAGATAACACCATTATTATGGCTATGAAAAATAATCCTTCTGTTCTTAAATGCTTGACCCCCATAGCAAAAGAGCTACGATAATTGGAAATAATTCTAAAATAATTGGATTCTTGTTAAACCTAAGTTGCACCCACTCATCACACCAAAGAACAGAACACCACTGATTATTCCAGAAAACACTAAAACCATAGCTACTAATTGAGTGTATAAAAATGCCTAAGACTTCAGCTTCTACAAATTCATCTTGCCATAACAAATGATCATTGAAATTACATAGAAACTCATGCCAATTTTTTAAATCTTCTTTAATAGGCTTGGTAGTACGTATATGCGAAAAGGAGGACGGCAATCCTTTTGGAGCAGAATATAACTGTCTAGCTTTGTTGCTATAAATGAATACTTTCACATTGAACAATTACGTCATATACACAGAATACACCGACAAGGAATGTGGAGATGGACATGGGTCTGTCCTCTGGGTCTCCCATTTAGCATAGGAATAGAGGCCCCATTATCCCCATTGGCTTATTCATGTTAACCACAGCCCCCATAAGATATAATGGAGATGCGTGAGAGCTTCTGCAGAGATTTCTTCATTGATGTCTATGGGAATTATAGAAAAAGCAAAGAGAATTTTAACAAAACTGTAGAGACAGCAGTGGGTATAAATCAACATAGCAGTCACTTATTCTTCTAATAAGCGAGTAACCCAGACATAAGATCCACACCAATCATGGGAATATACATTTAAATGGAAATTCTGCTTTAATGTGCCTTGTGTAATGGTGTCACTGATAAGCGCTTTGTAGTCCCACTCTATAGGGAAATCATGAGACCTAGGTACAGCCCTGGACCCTGTAAAGAACAGATAACAGTACAGAAAACTCAGCAAAGTCCAATGTTCTATGTACAATAGCATAAACTTGGATTGTAGCTAGAAATGAGAACTTACTTTTATGTGTGGAGGTTTCTCTGCTTTGAGAATCATCATCATCAGATATTATTATGGCATCATCAGACCTGAGAAATAACATCAAGTGGACTATAACAACTGCAAAAAAATCGGAATGAAGAAAATAATACAGAACTGAGCAACCAACTGATCTTGTGAGAAATGAGCAATCAGCTCACCTGTCCGGGTGTGAGGCAAAATACTCCAGTAATAACAACAGTGCATACGATATCCAGCACTCACATCTTCTTAAAATAATTGCTTTAATGATCCAGTAATATAAAAGGCAAAAAAAATGGTTGAATACAACAGCACTAAAATTAAAAAGGCAGAAAAGAAATATCCGCTCGGCTCCCAGGCAACATGTTTCAGACCTACAAGGTCCTTTGTGAGACCAGGTCATCTGATCTTGTAAGGAGCCTGGAGGACTTGCACTGAGTGATCTCGCTAATGGATTAATCTAGTAATGGAGGAGATCTGTGTCTTACCTATTGGT
Source organism: Phyllobates terribilis (assembly GCF_046119375.1). Lineage (NCBI taxonomy): Eukaryota > Metazoa > Chordata > Amphibia > Anura > Dendrobatidae > Phyllobates > Phyllobates terribilis. The sequence goes on from NW_027362767.1 coordinate 372,651,837, forward strand.
ACTGTCCGGATCATTATCTGAAGATGGTAAAATTAGACCTGTGGGGGCAAAACAACGTAAATCTTTTTAGAATATTGTAATAGCAACGACTGAGGCTCAAGTATTTCTCAACTTTATTCTATATGACCAACAAATCCCATTTCATCTTGAATTTAGAACAGCTGCATGAATATTCTTCACAGAATGCTGAAAAGAAATGTTGGATGTGAACTCATTACTGTAGACGTCCAATAGAGATAAATCCAAACCCTAACCACAATGGGCAGGTGATCTGAACTCAATGACTATAATGACGCCTCAATATATCAGAGCCGTTAATGGATCGTAGAATAGTACCTGGTATACTCAGCGTCGGATCTGAATTGAAGCCACTGATGTTATCCTGGCCTGGAGACCTAGGTATTGGCCTTTTTTGTGGATGAAACTGAAAAATGGCAAACATGTCAAATAAAATCTATAAACATGAAGATCCTCAATTTATAATCTTACTCCATATTCTACTGACACCTATATGAATATTCATATATGGTTACCATTGGCCTGTGCATACAGAGTATGGCTGGTGTACAGGACATTTATGGTAAGATATGGATTGGGGCGGTGGTGACATTTACTTGTCTTTATATAATATTATTATGTATCCTGTACATGGACATATTGTCATCAATGCCACAACGGAGGGCAGTTATTACTCTGCAAACATGACCCGACTCGTCACCCCATATTCCCTCTTTCTAGCGCTTTACTTTTGCTCCCAGTATTTTCTTCTGGGATTTTTATCTCAAAAGAATTCTAATTAAATAGCGATATAAAAGTGACGCTCACCTGATGGAAATCGCCATCATCGCTGCTGTCCTCGCTGTCAGATAGAACAATAATACGCTTAAAACATTATTTGCAGAAATCACTCAGAACACTCCTCTCTCTACAAACGCCTACAAACACCCTCAACAGAACTTTGGATGACGAGGTGTTCTACATCATCCAGTCAAATACAACAACTGAGGGCAGTCTTTAATCTGCAAACATGACACAACTAGAGATGAGCAAACCCGAACGTAAAAGTTCTGGGTTTGTACCGGATAGTTAGTGTCTGGTGCTAACCGCCAAACACGGACTTCTCCTGGAAGACCATTCCAATGTTTGAAGTTCTGGAGGAAGTCTGTCAGAGAAAGAGAGATTTTTTTGAGCTCCAAAGTTCAGGATTCAATTGTTTTCAATGGGGTTCAGGTTCTGGTTCAAGATTGGGTACATCTCTGGTACCCAAAACGAACTTTGGAATAAAGTTTGGGTTGGGTACCAGAACCCAAACTTGCACAGATCCGCTCATCCCTAAACCCAAGCTATCCCTCCACATTCCCTATTTCTGGAGTTTTACTTTTGCTCTACTTCCTCCCACATTGTACTGAAATATTACCTGACTGCATTTTAATTTTCTAAAAATGTAAAAGTGACATTCACCTGGTGTAAATGCTCATCTTCATCACTGCTGTCTTCGCTGCTGGATATAATAATAATACTTGAAGTAATTATTTTTCAATACATTTGCAAAAATGCCACATAACGCTCCTCGCTTTGTAAGTATCGCCTGGTAATTTTTTACATCATTGAAAAGTCATCGTGGATTTTGTGATATTGTGATATCATCATAGTGACATTACTGGTAATGTGAAGTCTTCTCACTTTAAAATAGACCTTTCATTTTGGTCTCCCTATGCTTATGTCATATGTGAGATTTATACATATGCATATAGTAAGCTTGGCTTGCTAAAATGTTTTTTTTTTTTAATATTTGCCTGCCAGCATAAATTCTAGATGAAATTGTAAAATAAAAAAAAATGAAAATACAATTCATATTCAACAGCGCCACAGAAAACAACAGCCAATAGTCCAACAAAAATGTAAAGTAAAACATTATAAAGTGCAACATCTTGAGTAGATTCTCAGTATAATAATCGTCCGTCTAAAGAAACCACCAACAGTAAGGGACAGATCGGTAGTCCATATGCTGCAAATGGGGGTCACACAGTTGACTCTTCTTACAGGGTCAGGGAAATAAAAATTAAGTTGGGCATTTAGACACAGACTTAAGGACAAGCCATAATGGACCATGGCCATCGAGTTCCTCCATCAGCCAGCAGGCAGCATGGAACATCTCATGGGGTAATGCAGATCTTAATCGCACCAAAGACAAAAGAGTTTATCTGTTCAATGAGTATAAAACATGTCAATGTATAAAACATTACATCCCAAGTAGCAGCCGGTTACTTCTATCACAGATGGAAGATTCCATAGCAGCTTCTTACCCTGTATTCAGGTTGTCTTATAAAGCTGTAAAACAGGAGTGATGTGACACCCACCTGTAGAATCACAGACTGATAGTACGATGATTGAATATTGCTCTTCACCTTCCTCCACATTACGGCATTGACCATACATTGCTCTCAACCTCTCATTCCAGGTTATCTACATGTTCTCAGGGAGCTAAAAAAGAAAAATGAACAAAGTCCTCCGTAAAATCCTGGACCCCAAAGTAAAATGACACATAACTCTCATAAGCAATTTATAGTACGGGTTTCTTTATATGGGACATTGTGTCTTTTGGAACAACCAAGCTGTGAGAGATTTAAAAAAAAGATAAAATTATATTCAAATATCCAGATATCAACATAATGGTTTGCATAAAGAAATGTAAAGTTCTTTGCACCTCAAGACAAAAGTTGCTAATCTCTTTGTCTATGCATAATGGATCTAATGTAAGGTCTCCAGTGATTCCTTTTTCCAACAATTTTTATTCATTTAACAAGCCATAAAAACAAATACACAAGATATAGGCAAAAAGAGAGAAGGGGAGGTGGGGTGAGGGTGTTGGAGGGAGGATGGAAAGGAAACAAATTTTTAATAGGGGGTAAGGGTAAGGAAAGGAATAAAGGGAAAGGTCATCCCTAAAAAGATAACGAAGAGAAGAGACAAGTCTATAAAAGATTCTACATATTTAAAGTTAAAGCTTAGTCCTTGCTATACATTATACACTGAGGAAGTAATACAAAGATAGTAATGTTATAATAATGTAGCTTAAAAAAGAATTGCAAGCTAGATAAAAGCAATAAGACAGGTTAGTAAGGCACCAAAGACATGGGATCACAGTTGTCCATTGCCAAAATGTTCAAACTTATCATTTAACAAATAACTAAAATAAAACATAGACAAATATAGCTTGGAATGAAAAAGGCTGCTGTGTTTATTTAGGGTTACCCATTACAATTAATTAAACCACATATTAATAATATTTTTATTCAACAATTTAATAAACCATCAATCCAAAAATGATATCACTCCATTAAAAAATCCTGTCCACCCAGCATTAGCTGGGCAACTCCACAAGCCAAACGGGATTACATCCGGTATGGCCCCCCCCAAACAACACCACCCTCTCAACCAAGCTCTGAATGCTTAAATTAAAAATGTGTAAACCTATATCTGATAGCTGAACTAAATCCGGTCTGTACAAACCTTTCACAAAACCATCCAGATCCAAGTGTCTATAAGAAACACCTTTGTTGTAGGCCATAAACTTAGCCATGCTTCTATTTAACCTTTATCTAATTCTTTCCATAAATGAGAAACGATGTGCGGCCCATGACAACCAGAAGATAATCTCTGAAAAACATAAAAAACAATCTGGGAGGAACCATATTAGGTTCAAAAAGGTCTGCTTCATATGAGATAGAAGCACCGATGTGTTCATCTGGCCAATACCATTTCCTTCTGCATGAATAATCAGAACGTCAGGCATTGGCCAGGAGTTAACTTGTTTGATGACAATACCCTCTAACTGGGACCACTTTAGACCTCTAATACCCAACCAACAGAGAACTGTTTGATTAACATCAAAAGATAAATTTTTCCCCGTAGGGTCTAACAGCTGCTCTTCCATGTGCCCTGAACACAAAGGAATGCCCGATAATCCAAACTATCGTTCTTCGGATACCTAAGAAAATATAAATAATATACAGTTAGATCAGGCCTAATGTGAAGACCATCTTTTTAATAATAGAATCCTCCAAGCCTAAAATAGCAGCCCCGATGCAGAACGAATGTGAAGAAGTTTTAACATCCTTGAGGCCCAATAAAAATGAACCACATAAAACTAAACTGAACTGAAACCTGGCTAATGGAGAACCATCTGAGTGAATAAAAAAGGAACCTTTAAACTTGGGCCTGACTGCTAAAAACTCTGAAATTAGCTGAGCCGGACAGCAAGGCGAATCCAATAAGCAATTCAGTCTTACATGAAAATTTTTTGCAAGTTGATCCGTTTGGACCTACTAATATTATAATAAACTGACTTATAAAACACTATTACATCTGACCATAATAGATTCGATAATGCTGACTTATTGGGAGCTGTAAATTCCCAAATGCGAAATGCACCATAAAAAGCTGATGCAAACGTGGCTCTGAACAAATGAGCTTCAAACTGTGAAGAACAAACTGACGATCATGCGCTAATCAGTTTCAATAACAAGGAAAAAGTAATAGGTCGTCTTGAATCCTTAATTGATTTTTTCCTCCTAAGACCTTTTAACAATTGTTTAATTTGAAAGAAACTTATAATAGGTCTGACATCTAACCATTTCTGGAAAGATGAAATACCCGACAGCATTTTTGATACATAGCTGAAGGAAAAACCTTTTTCCAACATATTAGACATAAAAGACATAACAATGTTCAAGTCGATAACTTGGACTTCTTGTCCATTAAAACTATAGAAACTGGAAAACGTTTTGCAGGCCCCTAAGTAATCAGACCAAGTTTTATCTGAAACTGAATGTTTTAAATAGTTCATCACTACTTCCCTATTAAATTCCAAAGGTAACTGGGGCATTCCATGCTCATCTCGTCCGCCAAAGAAGCTAAAGTCCGGAATTTTTCCATCTGACAATGGGAAAGAAAATCCACAATTAAATGATTTGGCCTAGTGCCATATTTTGCCTTTAACCAAATATTGTAACATACACAAATGAACACTAGACGTCTAAAACCGTAGCTACCAATTGAGTGTATAAAAATGCCTAAAACTTCAGCTTCTACAAATTCATCTTGCCATAACGAATGGCCATTGAAATTACAGAGAAACTCATGCCAATTTTTTAAATCTTCTTTAATAGGCTTGGTAATACGTATATGCGAAAAGGGGGGCGGCAAACCTTTTGTAGCAGAATATAACTGTCTAGGAATAACACGAGCTGCAAAAACCAACAAACCCAAGTAAAATTTCATATCTCTCAAACCTTACTGGATGACAAAAATAAATAAATCAAACTGACAATCTTGTCAATTTTTGAAGATGGCACCTAAATTTCATCCTGACTGTATCTATTGCAATACCAAGGAAATCCAAACAAGTGCACGGAAAAAGTATTTTCTGATGCCAAGGGAATACCAAACATTTTCATGAGAAAAATTAAAGTTTCTAAAAAACCCTTACAATCGTCTGAGTCTGAAAAACCAATAAATAAGAAGTCATCAAAATAATGTAATACTTCTCCACCGGACCAAAAGACATCACAAACAACACATTGTAAAAAGGATGAAAAAGTTTCAAAATAAAAACAAGACAAACTAAAACCCATGGGTAATGCTTTATCAAAATAAAAATAACCGTCAAACTGAAAACCCAAAGAGTTAAAACCATCAAGGGCAACCGGCAAAAACCGAAAAGCTGGCTTGATATCTGCTTTAGCTAACAAGGCACATTGACCAAACTTCTGCAAAAATTTCAAAGCCTTATCAAAAGACGCATAAACAACTGAAGCATTCGACTCATCAACTGAGTCATTCAATGATGAAATTAGAGGATAAGATAAATTATGTATTAATCTAAAACTATTAGACTCCTTTTTAGGAACTAAACCAAGGGGAGATAAACAAAAATTACTAAATGGAGGAGATAAAAATGAACAAAATTCTAGCCATGGGACCATGCTTGCCAACTTCACTGGCGTTACCGCCTTTTGAAACTGACTCCTTAACCAAGGGTTGCTGCAAGGTTTGACCTCTCTTAAAACATCTAGACATCGGGTGTGAACCACCGCAACCGGCGCATTCATGCCAGTAGCGGCAATTGGTAAGCCATTTGCATTGAGATTCATTGAATGTACAGTATAATCCTTTGCGAAAATTAGAATTAGTATTGACAACAGGAGGTTTAGCCAAAGCCCAACATCTTTTTGATCCCACCTCAAATTGCTATGAACTTACAACTTCCGACAGAATAACTCGCATTAAATAGTCAAGAATTGCCACCAAAATTCCTATATGTTTCTAAAATTATATCTATATACAGGAATAACCCAGCACATTTATTAGGACATTTTTTACACAACACAGATGAAAAGATACAAAAGGCTTCAAGCCAAATATTAAATGATTTCAATACATTAAGCCTCCTTTTATCATTGTCTTTCTCATCCTTCTTTTCAGCTTTATCTTTAAAAGAAGGAAGGAGAGAAAATAATTCAATATATTCACCTTTCCAAATTTTTTCTCTGCAACTCCAGGGACTCTCCCTCTGCAAAATAATTGATCTAGATCCCTCCCAGTCCCTTCTGGATTGGGAGGATTAACCCATACAGCTGAAATATCCTTTAAAATACCCAAGCTACCCACCTAAAAACATTGCTCGGGCCAGCAATAGCTGAGTTAACCTGGAGGCATTTTGCTATGTCTGATAAGGAGCGTACCACCTCCGTAAGTGAGTTGAGCAATGCAGTATCAGTACTGCGAGGCTTCAACATATGACCCTGCCAGCTGCTGCACTGATACCGCCCAGCTCTCTGTATGCTGATGATCATCTCACCCACAGCCTCTTGATCGCGACGCTTCTGTCCTCCGCTTTCAGCAGAAACTTGCTCCACCAGCGATGCTGTCCTCCTGGATCCTCTTCTCCTGCGATAGCATTCAGGCGGCGAGTAACAGTGACGTTGCTTCTGGGTCGTTTTCATCAATCTTCCTAATGCCTCCGGCTGTCCATCATTGACCATTGCCACCTCTTCCTCCTCCGCTGCCGGTGCCGCAATGACACCTTTTTCCAGTGCCTGACTACTGCTGAACCTCGGATCTCCTGAAGCTAACAAGCTATTCCTAAACCACCGCTCTCTGCCACTTTCAGCTGCTTTTGCCATAAATAGGTTAAATGGCTCTTCCATCTTGTGGTGGAAGATGCTTCAGCTTGGATCTCTTTTATCAGGCAAGACTGGAGCCAGTGAGGCAGAACTTTTATTGAAAACAATTTCGCACCTTATTGACATCTGCCAACAGATACCTGACGCTCAAAACAGCCTTCACACGTGACCTAATAGCAGACATTTCTAGAAGGTTAGTACCAACTCAATTTACCTGGGCAGAAGAAGGGGGGATGGGATAAAATGGAATGTATCATTATAACTAATACCAAAACCAATGATGATTAATGAGAAACTGGGGAGGCAACGTGATCCCAAGTGCCCCTTTCAATGAATTATTTCAGGGGCTCGCATTATTTAACTAGTTGCTACATGCACACTTGTCAAGGCTGGGAATCAATCCATGACCCTGTGGGGGAAAGTTTGGTTCAAGTTGACTTGAGTGTCTTAAGGTGGATCAATTAAAAAAGACATAGATTGTAATCCGGGTAGAAGAAAGAGTAACCTGACTTGTATCGCTTGGAAGAAGATATTACTGAGAGTTTAAGAAAGCTGTTGAAAATACAGAGTTTCTGTTACATCCCAAAAATGGTGACTGATTTTTGTAATTCAAGGTAGGGAAGTTAGCATTTCAGTCAGATTTCAGATTTTATCTGAAGGTTCAATAATTGAAAAACTGTGGTTATTCCTCTACAAGTTAGAGCAGTGAGCGGATGTTGTTCTCAGTCTCTTATTCTATACAATATCCATTTTCTCAGGGAGCTAAACTAATGGAAACAAATTCCATTAACTCTGGAAACTCTTTGACCTCAAGTACCCAACTCCCATGTGTAGTTTACAGCACTGGTCTCCCTGTATGGGGCATAGGGTCTTCTCAGAAGTCCAAGATGTTAGAGTATAAAATAAATATAAAATAATTCTAAAATGTACAGATGTCAACTAAATAGTTTTTGTATAGAAATGTAAAAATCCTGTCTACTTTAAGCCAAAAGTTGCTAATCTCTATGACTCTGCATGGAGGATCTCATGTAAGGTCTCAACTGAACCCATAGGTAAAAAGAAGGTGACAGCATTAACCCTACAATGCGTATCGGGAGCCTAGGCCCCGGTGCTTACTTTTTTGCTATTATATGCAAAATTACTTTAGTTAGAATTTTGAAACTGTAGGTATTCCTCAAGTATGTCGTTGTTGGTAATATCCAGTTGTTCATATAATTTTTTTGATAGGCATTTTGGGGTAACAATGCTTTTTGGGGGAAAACCACATCGGTATGGAACGGGAGCCTTTTAGGCCCCTGCTATTTTTATCATGTACTCAGCAGTGTTTGTGTCTAAAGTTACTTTATTTGTAGTCAGAGTTGCTGGTGGAGGGGCCAGGGAGTGGATCATGCCATGTGAGGATGTCATGTGATTTTGGGAGGGAGTGGTAAGGCCATGACATCAGCGCAGGTCCTTCTGAACACAGTAATGAGCAGTGTAGAGAGTACTGAGGACAGTATACACTGTGAGCTAATTGCTGAAAGACCTATGATGATATGATGTTGGGAGGAAGTCTGACTCATTTTCAGTCTCTTTGTTTCTATAAGAAGCTTGCAAAGGGTAGAGCTTGTGAGCCACAAAAATCCAGAGAATTGTACACCACCTAAAAGAAAGTATAAAAGGTAAGAGCTGCTGAGGGTGAGAGGTGGAAGGTGGCACTTTACCCTTAGGCTATGTGCCCACGATGCAGAAATGCTCCGGATTTTTCCTGAGCGTTTCTGCATCTCCCTGGCAGAAAAAACGCATGCGGATTGTACATGCGTTTTTCCTGCCAGGGACATGCGGAAGTGAAGCGTTCTTCACATGCATTTCCATATGCGGGTTGACAAGCGCTTTCCAAGCGATTTTAGCATCACTTGGAAAGTGCTTGTCAACTTGGTCACACTATATAAATCCATGCAAACAGCATGGATTTATATAGTGTGACCGTAAAAGAATGTTTAAAAATAAAAAAATAAATCTATACTTACCTTCCAATGGCCCCCGGAGTCTTGCTTCCCTCTGTCCTGGCTGCCGGCACATCGTGGTACACTGAAGGACCTGCCGACATCAGCGTCATGTGACCCGTGACATGACTATGATGTCAGCGCAGGTCCTCCAGTCTGCCGGCATGAGAGGACAAGCGGACCGGGGGCCGTCAGAAGGTAAGTATAACATTTATTTTTTATTTTATTCTTTTTTTTACAGGTTCTATGGTACCCGGGTCCGGAGGAGAGTCTCCTCTCCTCTAGACCCGGGTACCATCCGCACATTGAACGCATGTATTCCGCATGTGCTTATCTAGTGAAGCGGAATGCATGCGTTCTAATGCAAGTCAATGGCGGCGAAAACACAGCACTTCCGCAAAATAATTGGTAGTGCTGCGTTTTTTTCCGCAATGATAATCCGCAGCGGAAATTTCCGCAGCATGTGCACAGCACATGCGGATTATCATTGGGGAACATGGCAGGCCTTCTACCATGCATTTTTTAAGCATTTCTGCAGCATTTTTGCCGCTGCGGAAACGCTTAAAAAAACGCATCGTGGGCGCAGAGCTTTACAGTGTGTCACACACAAGCAAAGAGTGGACAACCGATTGTGTTCATTGTTTTTTCTTTTAGTTTGCTAACATCTAGTCAGCAATGGCACAGTCTTCCTCCAAGCGTCTGATTGACCAAGAGATTGAAGCAATTATGTTTCAAAGTGATGATGAAAGTGAACAATCTTTGTCCGATGAAGATTACCTGCCACCAGCTAATCAAATATCCTCATCCAGTGATTCTTCTGATGATAAAGAAGTAGATCCAGTGGATCCTCAAGAAGTGATAAGTAGAACATCCAAAACAAATGTTTTTTGGGACAGTAATCCTTCATTAGTCTACGTACTCATAATATTGTGCGACATACTCAAGGAGCTGTGGGAAGTCCCAGGTACTTTTCCCCTAAAGACGTATTCTGTACTTTTTTTTCTGACAATATTGCAGAAGAGGTCCTTTTATGTTCAAACCTAGAAGGAAGACGTATCGCTTCTGCAAAAAATAAGTCCTCGAAAAATATCTCAAAAGAGGAACTTTATGCATATATTGGACTTTTACTGCTGGCAGGGAGTCAAAAATCGTATGATGTTCCAATCAGAGAATTATTTCTGGACCCACTTTCTGATCCACACTATAAAGCGACAATGGCAGTGGACAGATATGAGGAAATTAGAAGAAACATTCGATTTGATGATAAGCGAACTCGTGCAGCGAGGTTCCAAACAGACAAATTAGCCCTTATCAGTTATATCTGGAACATATTTATCAAAAATTGCACCAAACTTTAAAATTCTAGTACTAATGTTACAGTAGATGAGCAACTTGTACCCTTCAGAGGAAGTTGCAAGTTCATACAATACATGCCCAGTAAACCAGCCAAGTATGGAATAAAAATCTTCTGGATGTGTGATTCTGAAAATTATTATGGCATAAATGGGCTTATCTAATGTGGCAAAGAAGTTGATGTACCAGTACAGAAAGATCTAGGGTCTGAGATTGTGAAAACATTTGCTGTACCAATATACAATTCAGGTAGAAACATTACCATGGACAATTATTTTACCAATGTTGTACTGGGCAATTTTCTGCTTGAAAAAGCTGTTACACTTGTTGGTACTATGAAGCCAAACTGACGAGAAATTCCTCAAGCAATGAAACACAATCCACAGCGAGCACTTTATGAGAGTGTCTTTGCTTTTAACAACCAAGTGACACTGGTATCTTACAAAGCGAAGAAGGAGAAATCCATGATATTACTCAGTACCATGCATTATGTTTGCAGTATTGACAACAATGACAGGAAATTGAAACCAGAAATAATCCTGTATTACAATAAAACTAAAGGAAGTGTAGACAAAATGGATGAAATGGTGGGAGAATATTCATGCAAGAGGCAAACAAGACGTTGGCATGTAGTATTTTTTTCAAATATGCTTGATGCAGCAGCCCTGAATTCATTCATTATTTATACAGAAACTCATCCAGAATTCCATACAAGGAGGAAGGACAGGAGACGCCTATTCTTGAAGGACCTTTGACATGAACTTGTAATGCCTCACATGATGGAGCGAAGCAACATGAAATGCTTGCCAAAGCAAACTAAAGAAGCAATGAAACGGTGTGGCGTACAGTTTCAGGATATTCCAGGGCCAGGAGAAAGAAAACAAAAGCATTGTTTCATTTGTCCAAGAAACTTAGAGAGGAAAACTGAGCGATATTGTACCACTTGTGGGGAAAATGTCTGTAAAGAACATTCTTCAGCAAAGATAACATGTGAATATTGTTTGGAAGACCAATAAAATTGAAAAGAAAAAGTTAGAAAAGAAATGTAGCTGCAGCTAGTTTACTCTAGATTTATAAACAGACGAGAATGTTACACAAAGGCCTCCTAGGAAAAATAAGGAGTCATATATAAATCCACAGGAAACATTTCTTACGTAGGTAATGGTTTTATATAGAGATAGATGTGTCCATCACAACTCACCTCTCCTATGTCATTGAGCTCTCAGGATGGTCCATTATCTGTACAGAAATATGTCAAGAGACAAAATGATTCTCCAGGTTTAAAGCTCAAAAACGATATTATCCTATTATATAATCATTGCACATGCCTAGTATATACTATAGATGCCTGATAGATGGGCATGTCATCCTGGTCTTTCATCTATTGTAAGAATGAATGACTCACAACCTTCATTCACTAACACATGGTAGCCCCAGCCTTTGTAGGATTTATTGGAGATGTTGGAGTGCTTGTGAAGGGATTTCTGTATTGATGTCTACATATATTGCCTTCTTGTGCCTTTTTAAAGTGCTTCAAATTTAAGTTGCCTTAAGAAACCTTTACTCTATAAATTGCCAATAATCCTTAGATTTGCAAACTGATCTGTGTCAGCAAAGCCTGGTGTAATGGTGTATCCATGCTCAGCTCTGGTGGGACCCACTGTTTGGAGGAATCATGAAACCTGATATTTGTCCTGGGCTTTATGAATAACAGATAAAAGTACAGAAATATCAACATTGTTCTATGTCCAATAACATTAACCTGGATTGAATCTAGAATTTTTAGCTTACTTTGATATTTGGAAGTTTCTAAAGTTTTAAAATCCTCATTATCAGATATAATAATGATGTCATCAGAGCTGTGAAATAAATGTAACAGAAATATAATTTCTCCCCATTATGTATGCAGTAATGGATGAGACGTGTGTCTTACCTGGTGGTACTGTTCAAATCATGAACTGAAGTTGGTGAAATCAGATCTGTGAGGGCAACACAACATAAATCTCTTATTAGAATATTGTAATACCAACACCAAAGAAATAAATCCTAATAAAGTGTCTATCCTCAACCAAATGTACAAAAGAAATGTTTTCTCGTAGACAAACATAAGATAGAACTACAAACTCTGACCACAATCTGCACGTGAGCTGCACCCAGTGACTATAATGACGCTTCAACATATCAGAGCCTTTATTGGATCAGGGCACAGTAACTGCTCTGTTTGATGATGTGCTGGAATTTAAGCTGCTGTTTTAACCTTGGCTTAAAGATCTCAGAATTGGCCTACTTCTTGGATAAAATTGTAAAATGTCAAATGTCAAATAAAAAAAATTGCATGGATCGAATCAAAAACTGCAAATTTTAACAATCTAGCATTTAATAAATACATGAAAATTTCCCTAGCACACAAAATATAATATGTGGCATCTTTTACCCTAAAGTCAATAATATAAAAACATAATATTAAGGGAATCACAATTAAGTCATTCCACAGCGATTCTATTTTGTAAGGAAAATGGGATATTATATCTACTTACCTGTGATCACACTGAGCACATTGATAGGTGAACTTGTGTCTGATGCTATATGTGTGGTAGACGTCCACCTCTGTTAGCTCAGGATGCATGTGGGTCATTCTTTGCGCAAGTGGCAGTCTACCTCCACTCCGTCCCATTGTAGCGGGCATAAACTCTCTGGCTGAAAACCTGTCATCATGACTGGACAAGATATTACAACCGTTTGTTTTACAAACTGCCAGTCATATCAAAGATACTAAACAGATACGACAAATTACGAACAAATTATTATGGTTTGATCATTACTACTGGGTCACCAGTAATGTGGTTTCTTTATATTCATGTATTCCCCACAACATGGCTATTGAAGCTCTTTCATTTAATTTGCATAAATACAGAAACTTTTCAGAGGGTGTTACTAAATATATTTTGTCTGTAACTAATTTCCTATTAACCAGAAATGTATTTTCCTTTGATAATCAATATTATTTACAAATACAAAGCTGTCCTATTGGTATGAAATTTTCACCTTCACTGGTGAACCTATACATGGCAAGGTGGGAAGAGACAGGTCTGTACTCTATATTCTACCCTTTTCAGACACACATAATGTGGTATGGTAGATATATTGATGATTTGCTGTATATTTTTTCTTCCAATAATAATACATGTAATATACAGTTGTGCTCAAAAGTTTACATACCCCGTCAGAATTTTTCCTTTCTTTGCCTTGTTTCAGAGAATACGAATGATAACAAAAAAACTAATTCTCCACTCATTGTTATTGGTTGGGTGAAACTACTGTGTTTTCTCTTTTTAAATCTTAATGACAACCAAAAACATCCAAATGACCCTGATCAAAAGTTCACATACCCCAGTTTTTAATACCATGTATTGCCCCCTCTAACATCAATGACAGCTTGAAGTCTTTTGTGGTAGTTGTGGATGAGGTTCTTTATTTTCTCAGATGGTAAAGCTACCCATTCTTCTTGGCAAAAAGCCTCCAGTTCCTGTAAATTCCTGGGTTGTCTAGCATGAACTGCGTGCTTGAGATCTCCCCAGAGTGGCTCAATGATATTGAGTTGAGGAGATTGAGATGTCCACTCCAGATCCTTCAATTTGTTCTGCTGTAGCGAATGACAGTTAGACTTGGCCTTGTGTTTTGGATCATTGTCATGTTGTCAAGTACATCCCATGCACAGCTTCCGGGCTGATGAGTGCAAATTTGCCTCCAGTATTTGCTGATAACGTGCTGCATTCATTTTACCTTCAAAATGCCTTTGTAGCTCACACATCCTCAAAACATCAGCGATCCACCTCCGTGCTTTACTTTAGGAATGGTGTTCCTCTCATCATAGGCCTTGTTGACCTCACTCCAAATGTAACGTTTATGGTTGTGGTCAAAAAGTTCAATTTTGGTCTCATCACTCCAAATTACCTTGTTCCAGAAGTTTTGAGGCTTGTCTCTGTGCTGTTTGGCGTATTGTAGGCGAGATACTTTGTGGTATTTGCGCAGTAATGGCTTTCTTCTGGCAACTCGACCTTGCAGTCCATTTTTCTTCAAGTGCCTCCTTATTGTACAACTTGAAACAGCCACACCGCTAGTTTTCAGAGTCCTGAATTTCAGCTGATGTTATTTGTGGGGCTTTCTTTGCATCCCGAACAATTTTCCTGGCAGTTGTGGACGAAATTCTTGTTGATCTACCTGACCGTGGTTTGGTTTTTACAGAGCCCCTGATTTTCCATTTGTTAAACACAGTTTGAATGCTGCTGACTGGCATTATCAATTCCTTGGATATTTTTTTGTATCCCTTTCCTGTGTTATATAATTCAACTACCTTTTCCCGTATATCCGTTGACAATTCTTTTGCTTTCTCCATGACCACAATGCAGAAATGTCAGTGGCTGGATGAAAGATGCAAGAGTCTGTCTGGATCCCAGAAACTCACTCAGCTGTTATGCACACACACTGATTACAAGCAAAGATCATGCTTTGCGGTTCAAATATCAGGAGTTTTGCGTTCCAGCAAAATAAAAAGGGGGAAGTGTCAATGAAGGGGCATATATGTGAGTTGTAGGAAAAGATGATAATAATGCCGACTGAAAAAATAGAATACCTGGGACGGGAATTATTGGCGCATGCGCCGTCAGGAGGGACGAGAGGCGGCCCCCCCTGCGTCAAGACGATCGATCGCCTTGGAAATTAATCCAAGCGATTACAAGCAAATAGGTCACAGGTGAGGATGTTACCTTTAGTAGCCATTGAAACCCATTTGTGTCAAATTCTGTGCATGTTATCAGGCCAAAAACACCAGGGTATGTGAACTTTTGATCAGGGTCATTTGGATGTTTTTGGTTGTCATTAAGATTTAAAAAGAGAAAACACAGTAGTTTGACAATAAATGGCTTCACCCAACCAATAACCATGAGTGGAGAAAAAGTTTTTTGTTATCATTCATATTCTCTGAAACAAGGCCAAGAAAGGAAAAATTCTGCCGGGGTATGTAAACTTTTGAGCACAACTGTATCTACTTTTTCCGATTTTCTCAATGACAACAATAAGAATTTAAATTTACAGATGAACATCATACCCATACCACATCTTTTTTAAATGTCAAGTTAAATGTGAATTCCATCCTAAAAACAATAGAAACTAATATCTATAGGAAACCAATAAGTGGCAATTCGATATTACACGCAACTAATTGCCATTCTTCCCACATTGCTTCCACATAGCTCAAGCTATTATCACATCATTAATATTATACATAGAAACTTACCTGTGTTATATCAGGTTGATATTCTATCTAAAATCTTATCCTGTGAAGTTGGTTTTTCCGCACGTCGGACCGCATCTCTTGGTAACATTCTCTCACCTAGTTTGTTCACAAGCAATGAGAATGAATCCAACAAAACATGGTTATCACATAAAGGCAATTTTGGCTATGGGCAGCCCAGATTCAACCTATGTAAATTTATGAAAAAAATCTGTTTTTTCTTCATCAGATTCTAAATGCACCTATGATATCAAAACATTTATCAATTGCAAAACTACACATGTAGTACTCAGATGAGTGCAGTGTATGTTGTATGCAATATATCGGGTGCCCTATACGCAAATTAAAAGTTAGAATCGCACAACACACACATGATGCTGTATGTCAGGATTATCTAGACATCTCCATGATGTTCACCAGGGTGATTGCTCCTCTCTGCGAATTATAGGCATAGAGAGGGTTAATCGCCAGATAAGAGGTGGAGATTGGGCAAAAGTTTTACTTAAGGTTTTTGCATATTGAACTTGAAAACTAGATTCCCACATGGTTTCAATTACAAAAATGATCTGATGTGTTTGTATTCATGAAATTCTTGATAAAATAATTATAATATGATAATCATATGTTGTAACCATTATATATATTCTTCTTTGAACAAATCTTCTATTATAGTATGCAAGATATATAAAATTGTGTATTTTATGTGAAATAATACACGGTATATGTGTATCAGCTTTTGCGGTGAGATACATGGGGTTAAGAACTAATACTAATTATGGTGTCTAATTACACACCCCTTTTCTGTGCAAAACATGGCTTGTACACTGCTTAAAAAAAATAAAGGGAACACTTAAACAACAGAATATAACTCCTAGTAAATCAAACTTCTGTGAAATCAAACTGTCCACTTAGGAAGCAACACTGATTGACAATCAATTTCACATGCTGTTGTGCAAATGGAATAGACAATAGATGGAAATTATTGGCAATTATCAACACACCCTCAATAAAGGAGTGGTTCTGCAGGTGGGGACCACAGACCACATCTCAGTACCAATGCTTTATGGCTGATGTTTTGGTCCCTTTTGAATGTTGGTTGTGCTTTCACACTCGTGGTAGCATGAGACGGACTCTACAACCCACAGAAGTTGCTCAGGTAGTGCAGCTCATCCAGGATGGCACAACAATGCGAGCTGTGGCAAGAAGGTTTGCTGTGTCTCTCAGCGTAGTATCCAGAGGCTGGAGGCGCTACCAGGAGACAGGCCAGTACACCAGGAGATGTGGAGGGGGCCGTAGGAGGGCAACAACCCAGCAGCAGGACCGCTACCTCCGCCTTTGTGCAAGGAGGAACAGGAGGAGCACTGCCAGAGCCCTACAAAATGACCTCCAGCAGGCCACAGATGTGCATGTGTCTGCACAAACAGTTAAAAACCGACTCCATGAGAGTGGTATGAGGGCCCGATATCCACAGATGGGGGTTTTGCTCACAGCCCAACACCGTGCAGGACGCTTGGCATTTGCCACAGAACACCAGGATTGGCAAAGTCGCCACTGGCGCCCTGTGCTCTTCACAGATGAAAGCAGGTTCACACTGAGCACGTGACAGACGTGACAGAGTCTGGAGACACCATGGAAAGCAATCTGCTGTTTGCAACATCCTTCAGTATGACCGATTTGGCAGTGGGTCAGTAATGGTGTGGGGTAGCATTTCTTTGCAGGGCCACACAGCCCTCCAAGTGCTCGCCAGAGGTAGACTGACTGCCATTAGGTAGACATGAGATCCTCAGACCCCTTGTGAGACCATATGCTGGTGTGGTTGGCCCTGGGTTCCTCCTAATGCAGGACAATGCCAGACCTCATGTGGCTGGAGTGTGTCAGCAGTTCCTGCAAGATGAAGGCATTGAAGCTATGGACTGGCCCGCCCGTTCCCCAGACCTGAGTCAGATTGAGTACATTTGGGACATCATGTCTCGCTCCATCCACCAACGTCACGCTGCATCACAGACTGTCCAGGAGTTGGCGGATGCTTTAGTCCAGGTCTGGGAGGAGATTCCACAGGAGACCATCCGCAACCTCATCAGGAGCAAGCCCAGGCATTGTAGGGAGGTCATACAGGCACGTGGAGGCCACACACAATACTGAGCCTCATTTTGACTTGTTTTAAGTACATTACATTAAAGTTGGATCAGCCTGTAGTGTGTTTTTCCACTTTAATTTTGGGGGTGACTCCAAATCCAGGCCTCCATTGGTTAATAAATTTGATTTCCATTGATGATTTTTGTGTGATTTTGTTGTCAGCACATTCAACTTTGTACAGAACAAAGTATTCAATGAAAATATTTCATTCATTCAGATCTAGGATGTGTAATTTGAGTGTTCCCTTTATTTTCTTGAGCAGTGTATAAACTGCATCTTTCCATGTGCTCTCTGTCAGGAATAAGAGCTAGTACAGATCGAAATGCGTAGACTTAGTGCTCATATGTCTTTTTAATTTGTTTTAATATTTTCAAATAAATGTGATGTTTTTATACATTTTTTTTAAATATTTTTCTTGCGGTTGCTGGACTCCTCTTTTCCTTGTGATGCTTAATAGGCAATGTCATACATCAAAGACAGTTGCTTTACTGGCAATGCCGTACACCAAAGACAACTGTTTAAAAGGCAATGCCGTACCCCAAAGACAAATGCTTAAAAGGCAATGCCAAATATTGTACCAAAGACAACTGCTTAACAGGCAATGCCATACACCAAAAACAACTGCTTAACAGGCGATGCCATACATCAAAAACAACTGTTTAAAGTACAATGTCATACACCAAAAACATCCATTTTCCCATCAACTCTGACCTGTTTCCCTGTCCCTACTGAAGAAAAGCCTCCTCACAACATCATACTGCCACCGCTGTTTGATGGTAGGGATGGTGTTTTCAGGGTGATGTGCAGTGTTAGGTGTCCGCATTACATTTTGCATTTCGCCCAAAAAGTTCTACATTGGTCTCATCAGAGCAGAGAACCTTCTTTTATATGCTTGCTGTGTCTCCTTCATGGCTTTTTCCTAACTTCAATAATTAATTCTTATGGCTAGCTTTTAAAAATGGCTTTCTTCTTGCCATTGTTCCATAAAGGCCAGATTTGTGGAGTATATGACTAATAGTTGTCTCCCACCTGAGCTGTGGATCTCTGCAGCTCCTCCAGAGTGACCATGGGCTCTTTGCTGCTTCTCTAATTAGTGCTGTCCTTGCCTGGGATGGCAGTTTAGGCAGGCGGCCATGTCTTGGTGGGTTTGAAGTTGTGCCATACTCCTTCCATTTTTGGACAACAGATTGAACAGTACTCCATGAAATGTTCAGAGCTTAGGCTATTTTCATAACCTAACCCTGCTTTACTCTTCTCCACAACTTTATCCCTAACCTGTCTCATGTCGTGTATTCCATGGTTTTCATGATGCTGTTTGTTCACAGCAAAAGCTGTAGTTATAATGAGAATAAATTACACACAGGTAGACTCAATTTACTATTTATGTGACTTCTGGAGGCAATTGGTCACTCAGGATTTAATTTAGGGGTATCAAACTATAAGGGGCTGAATACAAATGCATATCACAATATTCAGATTTATATGTTTAAAATAACTAGAAAACCATGTATCATTTCCTTTACACTTCACAAACACTTGCTGCTTTGTGTTGGTATATAATATAACGTTAACATTACAAAATGTGGAAAAATTCACAGGTTATGAATACTTTTTCAATGCACTATACGCTCCAATTTTTATGATATCCTGCTAGTAGATACACGGCGGCACTCCAACAAGCGATTAAATATGAAGATCCTTTTATTTTTTACACACAATTTTAATACATGGAGCCGGGGAAGCGGGGGTTCTTAAGGATTTTAAAATTGTGTGTAACTGAGTTGGTCGACAGGGGTAGGGGTACTCGGATACCGGGATGGATGGGTTACTTTTGTGGGAATCACGGTTGGTCGGTTCCCGGTTCCGTGCCCTGAACCGTCAGTAAAGGGATGGGGGTCAGGATGATGGGAGTATTGTGTCCTGACACCTCCTGTGGTAACTGGTAAAATAGGTTACCAGCGCTGTGTATGGTTGCTGAGGTGATCGGCCTTCGGCTTGTACGAACGCTATAGGCAGTAATGTCAAAGTAGGCACACACACACATTAAGTCTTTGTTTCAGTACCTTTCTTTTACTGATGTCTGGTAACAGGTACAGTTCAGGAGGGTAACCAGGTTTTCGGTGCAGGTAGAGATATTCACTCTGGAGATTTGTGAGGCCTCCTCTAACAATGTGTGCGTTGTTTGGGATCAGTCCTGCCTTAAGCTGAACCTGCCACCTTTTACTTTCTTTGGGGTCCTTCTCCACAACTGACAATGAGGACCTTTCCTTGGGGCTACCAATTCTCTTTCTGGGCCCCTGGTCCTATACTTGGTCAAGTTTGGCAACTCTTTCCCCTTCTTCTTCAGGGGGAGTAGATCCTCCTGATCTGTCCGGGTTTTCTATGCTATTCCTGAATTTAATAGCAATCTCGGACTCCGGTGTCCGGGTGAGCTAAAGGGATAATAGTTTTATCTCTTTCTTTCTCCTTCTAGCCTCCGTCCCTCTCTCTAGGGCGCTTCACAACACAGACCTGTTTCCTAGTTCAGGGCTTAACTGGTCCTCAGCCAACAGCTCTCTGTGTCTCCCTCCTCCTTCACCCGTCTCTAGACTAACTGCCGCTTTTTGCTGTCTCCCTGGAAACTGACTCCTCCCCTCAGACATGGGGTGGAAGGTGTTGTGTGTTCCCAAGTGTACATCTCTCCCTGCACCTATGGATCCTGTGGTAATCCCCCGCAGGGGTGCCACATTGCCCCCTAGTTAACTTCAGTCCTCCGGGACTGAAACATTTTTTTTTTTTAACAAAGAGAACATTAACATTTATATTTGTAATTTGAACAGAGTCTCAAAAATAAAATTTACAATAACCAGGGAAAATGGGAAAAATGGATAACCAATCCATACAACGTTAGTCAATCTGCTGCAAGCTGTTAAAGGGAAAGTGTTTTTGCTACCACTAGTCCTGTGGTTTCGGTCCATTCTTAAAAATTTTCTAACAAAAAAGTTTCAGACGTCCACACAGGTAAAGTCTCTTTAGGCTTAAAGATTCAAATAGACTTAATAATTCACAATACACAAAACATTTACTACGTGTGCCTCGGCGCAAGGGTCCTAGGTACTGCAGGGGCCTCTCCCTGTCATAAGCACTGTAGGCCCTTTGGCCCTGGGGTCACCTATTGGCCAAGATTTTGCTCTCCCTAGACAGCTTCTTACGCCAACTCTACTCACCCCTTTTTTAATTTGTGTACCTGGTGTAACCTGTTTTAGCCTACTCGTCACCCTTCTATATACTGACTTTAACTACATATTTACATTTTTGAACCTATTTACATTTCCCACTTGTTATGGTTTACTCCCTGTATCTGAGTGGTGGGTGTCCAAAATTAATACGTGATGACCTCCGTAAAACTGGTATCCCACTGGTGCGTAAGCCTGGTGTGGAGCGAACACTACTTACTGACTCATGTGTTGGTCTACGTAGCACAGGTATGCGGGAGTGTCTTCCCACTCCCCTAGTGGGAATGGCAGGTACACCGATTGCAGGATTCCCTAGCTCGGCTGCAGCAGGTGGTTCATCTGCTCTTGATCCTTCTACTGGTTGTGGGAATGTCAACATGGGAATTAAATATGCTCCTTCTATTTGGGGCCAATCTGCGGGTAACTCTCCTAAGATTGTCTTAATTGTCCTTGGAGTCTCTTCTTCTGGTATGGGACAAGGGATATATTCTTTTCGTTGTAAGGGTTGAGGACACTTCTTTAAGTGGTCTCGGGACACTGTTGCTGTTGTTTTTCCATTATCCTTGCTGATTAGACAGGTTTTCTGGTTGTCAAAATTGGATGGTAATACAGTGTATGGTTCTTCTTCCCATTGATTATCTAGCTTATGAAGTCTCTTTTTCCTTTTCAAAACCAATTCTCCGGGGGTTAAAGGGATTCCTTGTGCGTTTTTATTGAAATTGGTTTCTTGTCTTTCTCTGGATTTTGCTAGACTTTTCTCAACACACTCCTGTATTTTCTTGTATTGTTCTGTTCTTCTAGTATCCCAATCTGCACTTGAGTGGTCTTCCTCAGGAACTACAATGCCCATTTCAAAGTCCACTGGCAATTTTCCAGGTCTCGCTCTCATCAAGTATGCCGGGGTGCAATTAGTTGAACTTACTGGGATGTTGTTATAGATGTCAATAAGATCTGGTAATTTCTCTGGCCATCTGTTTCTGTCTTCCAAGGGAAGAGTCTTCAGCAATTCTATTACCACGTGATTGATTTTTTCACACATTCCGTTAGTTTGGGGATGGTAAGGCGTGGTACGAATTTTCTTGCATCCATACAAGCTACAGAACTCTTGAAATATTTCCGCTTCAAAGGCAGGACCCTGATCTGTCAATACCTGTTCTGGATATCCATGTGGCCTGAAGAAATAAGCTTGAAAGGTTCTTGCTGCTGTCTGAGCTGTCAAGTCCTTCACAGGAGCTACCACTAGGAATCTGGAATAGTGGTCCACCATGGTAAGAGCATAAGTATAACCTGATCTACTGGGTGTGAGTTTGACATGATCCAAGGCTACTAGTTCCAAGGGCTGTTTGGTTATGATAGGCTGGAGTGGTGCTTTCTGGTTGTAACGATCTCCTCTTCTTAATGAGCATGGGCCACAATTTTTACATCATTTTTCTGTGGAAGACCTCATGCCAATCCAATAAAACCTCTCACGTAACAGTATTTCCAGTTTTCTCCATCCAAAGTGTCCTGCTCCATTATAGTATGCTTCCAATACCATTTGGACGTCTCTCTTTGGAACCACAACTTGCCATACCATTTCATGTGTCCTTGGATTGATATACCGTCTGCACAATTGGTTTTTATAGATAAATAACCTGCTTCTTTCTTTCCACAGGTATTGGGCCTCTGGGGGAGCATTCTTCTCAATTTTGGAATCCGGTTGGGTTACCAGCCTCTTCACTAGGCTCACTGCCGGATCGCTGTCTTGGGTTTCTTTCCATCCATAATGAGGCAGCGGGTTTAGTGCAACATCCTGACGGTTCTGGTAGATAAGGGTTTCTGTCATTTTCCATTTTCTACTTTTATGGAAAGCTGGAAGTTCTATTTCCTCCAAGTCATCTGTTTCTTCTTCAAGCCCTTGTAAATGTACTTGAGGGTTTCTGGAGAGGGCATCAGCATTTGCATTTCCACGGTCTGTTCGGTACTTGATGGTAAAGTCGCAGTTCGATAGCCGGGCCATCCAGCGCTGCTCCAATGCACCAAGCTTTGCAGTATCCAAGTGTGTTAGCGGATTATTGTCCGTAAAGATGGTAAATTTTGTAGCTGCTAAGTAATGCTTGAACCTCTCCGTGACTGCCCAGACCAAGGCCAGAAACTCCAACTTAAAAGAGCTGTAATTTTCCGGGTTCCTCTCGGTAGGTTGAAGTCTTCTACTGGCATAGGCAATTACTCTTTCCTTGCCTTCTTGTATTTGGGACAGTACTGCTCCTAGGCCTACATTACTTGCATCCGTGTAGAGGACAAATGGTAGGTTATAATCTGGGTACGCCAAGATTTCCTCACCGGTCAGGGCCTGTTTCATTTGTTGGAAGGAGTCTTCTTGTTTCTTTCCCCATTCCAATGGCGGCTCTGCAGACCTTCTCTTCTTAGCTTGGCCTACTAGAAGATCTTGTAGGGGCGCTGCCATCTTCATGTAGCCCTTAATAAATCTTCTGTAATACCCAACCAAACCTAAGAACTGACATACCTCTCTGACGGTGGTCGGCCTCTGCCAGTCCTGGATAGCTGTCACTTTTTCCGGATCTGGTGCTACGCTATCCGCGCTGACCACATGCCCTAGGTATTGGACTTTTGGCTTCAGCAGGTAACATTTAGATGGTTTGAGCTTCATTCCATACTTTGTTAGAGCTGTAAATACCTCCACTAGGTGTTCCAGATGTTCTTCATAGGTTTTGGAATACACTATGACGTCATCCAGGTATAAAAGTGCCATCTCAAAATTCCGATGTCCCAGGCAGCACTCCATGAGTCTCTGAAACGTCCCCGGTGCATTGCATAAACCAAATGGCATGCTATTGAATTCGCATAGGCCCATTGGTGTTGTGAATGCTGTTTTCTCCCGGTCTTCTTCTGCAACGGAGACCTGCCAATACCCACTAGTGAGATCTAATGTGGAGAAATACTTAGCCGTCTTCAATGCAGCAAGAGACTCCTCTATCCGGGGTAACGGGTAAGCATCTTTGTGAGTGATCTTATTGACCTCCCTGTAATCCACACACATCCTCATAGTGCCATCTTTTTTTCTGACTAAGACTAAGGGGGCCGCCCAGGGACTACAGCTATCTCTTATAACCCCGGCCTCCTTCATGTCCTGCAGCATCTCTTTAGCACACTGGTAGTGGTTTGGTGGGATTGGTCTCTGTCTCACTTTAATCGGGGGATGATCTCCTGTGGGTATGTGATGGTGTACCCCTTTTATCCTCCCAAAATCTAATGGATGCTTACTGAATACTTGGCTAAACTCTTGTACTACCCGGTAAACTCCTTGCTTCTGGTGGTCGGGAGTGGCATCAGTCCCTATGTGCAACTGCTCACACCACTCCTCCAGCTGTCCCTTGGGTTTGTTGTCCTCCGCCTGACTTGACGGGGGCAAGGGCTCTAATGTCTGTATGTTATTATTACTGACAGTGTACAGCTTTGCTACAGTAGCATACCGGGGTAGTTTCACTTCTTCCTCACCACAATTCAACACACGGATTGGTACTCTTCCCCTGAGTACATCCACCACCCCTCTAGCTGTCAGCAGTGTAGGTCTATGCTCTGAATATACCGGTTCTACAATTGCCTGATATTCCTTTCTTCTGCTCAACACCATATCATCATTTCACTGTTTGGTGGTAATACAATGGGAAACGGGTCTGTTACCTGCGCACTGCCAGTCTCCCCCCCAGACAGATTTACAGTTATATGAAAAAGTTTGGGCACCCCTATTAATCTTAAGCTTAATGTTTTATAAAAATTGGTGTTTTTGCAACAGCTATTTCAGTTTGATATATGTAATAACTGTTGGACACAGTAATGTTTCTGCCTTGAAATGAGGTTTATTGTACTAACAGAAAATGTGCAATCTGCAGTCAAACAAAATTTGACAGGTGCATAAGTATGGGCACTCTTATCATTTTCTTGTTTTAAATACTCCTACCTACTTTTTACTGACTTACTAAAGCACTTTTTTTGGTTTTGTAACCTCATTGAGCTTTGAACTTCATAGCCAGATGTATGCAATCATGAGAAAAGCTACTTAAAGTGGCCACTTGCAAGTTGTTCTCCTGTTTGAATCTCCTCTGAAGAGTGGCATCATGGGCTCCTCAAAACAACTGTCAAATGATCTGAAAACAAAGATTATTCAACATAGTTGTTCAGGGGAAGGATACAAAAAGCT
This sequence comes from Phyllobates terribilis, assembly GCF_046119375.1. Classification (NCBI taxonomy): domain Eukaryota; kingdom Metazoa; phylum Chordata; class Amphibia; order Anura; family Dendrobatidae; genus Phyllobates; species Phyllobates terribilis. The sequence goes on from NW_027362767.1 coordinate 372,677,207, forward strand.
GTCTCAGAGATTTAACCTGTCAGTTTCCACAGTGAGGAACATAGTAAGGAAATGGAAGAACACAGGGACAGTTCTTGTTAAGGCCAGAAGTGGCAGGCCAAGAAAAACATCAGAAAGGCAGAGAAGAAGAATGGTGAGATCAGTCAAGGACAATCCTCAGACCACCTCCAGAGAGCTGCAGCATCAACTTGCTGCAGATGGTGTCACTGTGCATCGGTCAACTATAGAACGCACTTTGCACAAGGAGAAGCTGTATGGGAAAGTGATGCGAAAGAAGCCTTTTCTGCAAGCACGCCACAAACAGAGTCGGCTGAGGTATGCAAAAGCACATTTGAAGAAGCCAATTTCTTTTTGGAAGAAGGTCCTGTGGACTGATGAAACCAAGATTGAGCTGTTTGGTCATACAAAAAGGCGTTATGCATGGCGTCAAAAAAACACAGCATTCCAAGAAAAACACTTGCTACCCACAGTAAAATTTGGTGGATGTTCCATCATGCTTTGGGGCTGTGTGGCCAATGCCGGCACCGGGAATCTTGTTAAAGTTGAGGGACGCATGGATTCCACTCAGTATCAGCAGATTCTTGACAATAATGTTCAAGAATCAGTGATAAAGTTGAAGTTACGCAGGGGATGGATCTTTCAGCAAGACAATGATCCAAAACACCGCTCCAAATCTACTCAGGCATTCATGCAGAGGAACAATTACAATGTTCTGGAATGGCCATCCCAGTCCCCAGACCTGAATATCATTGAACATCTGTGGGATCATTTGAAGAGGGCTGTCCATGCTCGGCGACCATCAAACTTAACTGAACTGGAATTGTTTTGTAAAGAGGAATGGTCAAAAATACCTTCATCCAGGATCCAGGAACTCATTAAAAGCTACAGGAAGCGACTAGAGGCTGTTATTTTTGCAAAAGGAGGATCTACTAAATATTAATGTCACTTTTCTGGTGAGGTGCCCATACTTATGCACCTGTCAAATTTTGTTTGAATGCAGATTGCACATTTTCTTTTAGTACAATAAACCTCATTTCAAGGCAGAAACATTACTGTGTCCAACAGTTATTACATATATCAAACTGAAATAACTGTTGCAAAAACACCAATTTTTATAAAACATTAAGCTTAAGATTAATAGGGGTGCCCAAACTTTTTCATATAACTGTACCTGTTGCTAGTGAATTAAGGCACGGATTTCTCTTTAAAGGACTCTCCTCCGCCCAATGCCAGCAGTCTCTGTAATCTGTTGGAGTAAAAACATCACTTCTACAAGGCAGTTTTCAATCACTTTAGTACCAAGCACCATGTAAGGACATTTGTTATTGGGGTCATCTTCTACCACACAAAACTCTTGGCCTCTCAACTCCACCCTCCCCAGCTTTATTGTCACCTCTCTAAACCCCACCTGATTCAGCGATTGACCATTAGATGCTAAAATGACAAGACTTGAGTCTGGGGGGCTAAGATCAGCATCAGACCAAAATTGCTTGTAAAGGATATGTGGGATGGTGGTGACTTGTGACCCAGTGTCTAATAGGGCCGATGTGGGGATTCCTTCTAGCGTAATGTTGAGGTACAGGCGGCCTCCCACATACCGACTACGCCAGTCATATGGGCCCTGCCGTTTTATTCCTGGGGGTTGGCCCTGGGACCCAGGAATCTCGGGTTTAAACAACTTCTTCTTGCAAAGTGGCCCAGTTTGTTGCAACGAAGGCAATCGGGTTGTCCTGAAGAATTCGTGTGGTCGGTGGCTCTGCGTCGGAATGGTGCGTTGGTCCCCTGAACGGGCGACTTGTTGATCCCCTCCATGGGCGACATGGCTCTGCATTTGAATGGTGCATTGGTCCCCTGCACAGGCGACATGAGCTTTCTCCTCATCCACGGAACATCCTCAGGGGATTCAGCTAACTGGATTTTGCTTGGTGGTTGTGCCTCCGGTCTGGCTTGCAAGAGTTTTAGCATGTAGTCCATGTTTTTGGTTAATTGTAACACTTGATTACGTAGGTCATCAGCAGATTCGGGTACAACAGCTTGTCCTACCGCTTTTACAGAGTCTTTAGGGGTAGGCTCTAAGTTCATGTGAGAGGTATTAACCTGCCAGGATGGGATTGCAGGTTTTGCAAGTAATGGGTCTCGTAGTACAGTTATAGCACGGTCCTTTAAGGTATTAAAATCCACATCTGGATGATCTAGGACCCACATGTGCACCTGCTGACGGTGAAAGTCTGATCTCAACCCATGCATAAACTGTTCTGCAAGCAATTTATCTTCGTCTTGCACACTTGCTGGATCTACCTGTTTTATGGACCGGAGTGCCGCTTGTAAACGTAGGGCAAAGTCTCTGATGGTATCTTGCGGTCTCTACTTGCATTGGTAGAATAGCATCCTTAGTTCAGACTGTATGCGTTTTTCAAAAGCAGCTTTGAACTTCTCAAACACATTTTCTATAGAGTCTCCATCAGCATCACTCCAAGTTTCAGCTTCTAGCTCCGCTGCGCCTATTAATTGTCCCTGCATAACGGAGGCTCTCTGCTTTCCTGTCATTGCATACATGTCCAGCACTGCACACATTTTACGTTTGAAAGCTGCTAAGGTACCGGGTTTACCTTTATACGTCGGTAACCATTTGGCCCCCGGTACATACGGCAAGGCAATTGGCATTATGGGGGCCATCACTCCAGATGCTGCGGCTCCTTCACCAGCTGAGGAACCGGCTGCTGCTGCGTCTTGGGCATCCCCTCCCTCAAGGTCTCGGACATCATCTGTTTCACTCATGACGGTGCCCCCCTAGTTAACCGTTTCCAGCCGCTATGATTAACTCCTTCAGTAACCGGTGACACTAAAAAAAACGGCGGGGCTATCCTCACGCTCCTTTAGCCGCGCAACCGCGACTCTCTCCGCTCTGTGACGCAGTTTAATTTCTCTATGACGCAGTAATGACGGCCCATTTTACAGTACACAAACTTCCAATAAAGTCCAATTTAAGCACACAGTACCCGGTTCTACCGGGCCCGGTATCCTGTTCGTGACGCCAAACTGATTCGGTCGACAGGGGTAGGAGTACTCGGATACCGGGATGGATGGGTTACTTCTGTGGGAATCACGGTTGGTCGGTTCCCGGTTAAGTGCCCTGGACCGTCAGTAAAGGGATGGGGGCAAGAAGGTGGGAGTATTGTGTCCTGACACCTCCTGTGGTAACTGGTAAAATCGGTTACCAGCGCTATGTATGGTTGCTGAGGTGATCGGCATACGGCTTGTACGAACGCTATAGGCAGTAATGTCAAAGTAGGCACACACACACATTAAGTCTTTGTTTCAGTACCTTTCTTTTACTGATGTCCGGTAACAGGTACAGTTCAGGAGGGTAACCAGGTTTTCAGTGCAGGTAGAGATATTCACTTTGGAGATTTGTGAGGCCTCCTCTAACAATGTGTGCGTTGTTTGGGATCAGTCCTGCCTTAAGCCGAACCTGCCACCTTTTACTTTCTTTGGGGTCCTTCTCCACAACTGACAATGAGGACCTTTCCTTGGGGCTACCAATTCTCTTTCTCTGCCCCTGGTCCTATACTTGGTCAAGTTTGGCAACTCTTTCCCCTTCTTCTTCAAGGGGAGTAGATCCTCCTGATCTGTCCGGGTTTTCTATGCTATTCCTGAATTAATAGCAATCTCGGACTCCGGTGTCTGGGTGAGCTAAAGGGATAATAGTTTTGTCTCTTTCTTTCTCCTTCTAGCCTCCATCCCTCTCTCTAGGGCGCTTCACAACACAGACCTGTTTCCTAGTGCAAGGCTTAACTGGTCCCCGGCCAACAGCTCTCTGTGTCTCTCCTCCTTCACCGTCTCTAGACTAACTGCTGCTTTGCTGTCTCCCTGGAAACTGACTCCTCCCCTCAGACCTGGGGTGGAAGGTGTTGTGTGTGCCCAAGTGTACATCTCTCCCTGCACCTATGGATCCTGTGGTAATCCCCCGCAGGGGTGCCACATAAAGAATAAAGGATCTTCATATTTAATCACTTGCTGGAGTGCTGCCTTCTATCTACTAACAGGATATCTAAGGAAAAATCTTTCTTCGGACGGAGCACCTGATGATTAGCGATCCCTGGCTATTTGTGACTGACGCTCATTGGACTGCAAAAAGGTATGCGATTGGAATAAGTGCCGGTTTTTCATTTTCTATTTATCTGCTCAAATTTTTATATTTTCCTAACTATTGGCTCACATGATACAAAGATATATTTACCATATATACAGTATATATTTATATATACAGTTGCAACCAGAAGTTTACATATACTATATAAAGGACACATATGCATGTTTTTTTTTCAATATGTGACATGAAATCAGAATAAACCTTTCCCGTTTTAGGTAAATTAGGATTACCATAATTTTAAAATTTGCCAAATGCCAGAATAATGAGAGAAAATGTTTTAAGGTATTTTTTATTAATTACTGCAAAGTCAAAAGTTTACATACACTAAGATTACTGTGCCTTTAAACAATTCTGGACTGCCCGTATGATGATGTCATGTGTTTGGAAGCTTTTGATAGTTTTTTTGGCCACATCTGAGTTAATTAGAGACAAACCTTTGGATGTATTTTAATGCACACCTGAAACACACTGCTTCTTTGTGTAGCATCATGGGAAAGTCTAAAGAAATCAGCCAAAATATCAGGAAGAGAATTATGGACTTTCACAAGTCTGGCTCATCCTTGGGTACAATTTCAAGATACCTGAAGGTGCCTTATTCATCTGTACAAACAACTATACGCAAGTACAAATAAAATGGGAATATCAAGCCATCATACCAGTCAGGAAGGAGATGGGTTCTGTGTCCCATAGATGAATGTGCTTTGGTCCGACATGTGCATATCAACCCAAGGACAAAAGCAAAAGACCTTGTGAAGATGATGGCGGAAGCTAGTAAGATTGTGTCAATAACCACAGTGAAACAAGTACTGTATCAACATGGGCTAAAAGGCCACTCTGCCAGGAAGAAGCTATTACTCCAAAAGAAACATAAAAAAGCCAGATTAATTTTTGCACGTGCACACAGGAACAAAGCCCTTAATATTTGGAGACATCCTATGGGCTGATGAAACTAAAATTGAACTTTTAGGGCATAATGACCATCGTTATGTTTGGAGGAAAAAGGGAGAAGCTTGGAAGCCGAAGAACACCATCCCAACTGTGAAACATGGGGGTGGCAGCATCATGTTGGGGTGTTGTTTTGCTGCAGGAGGGACTGGTGCACTTCATAAAATAAATGGCATCATGAGAAAAGAAGATTATGTGGCAATACGGAAGCAACATCTCAAGACATCAGCCAGGAAGTTAAAGCTTGGGTGGAAATGGGTCTTCCAAATGGACAATGACCTGAAGCATACAGCCAAAATGGTAACAAAGTGGCTTAAGGATAACAAAGTCAATGTTTTGGAGTGGCCATCACAACGCCCTTATCTTAATCCTATTGAAAATTTATGGGCAGAGCTGAAAAGGCAGGTGCGAGCAAGGCAACCTACAAACCTGGATCAGTTACACCAGTTTTGTCAGGAGGAATGGGCCCAAATTCCGACCAACTATTGTGAGAAGCTTGTGGAAGGATATCATAAATGTTTGACCCAAGGCATTCAGTTTAAGGGCAATGGTACTAAATACTAATGAAATGTATTTATTTATTTTACTAACTTATATAGCACCATTAATTCCACAGTGCTTTACAAACATTCTGGGCACTGTTCCCATTGGGGCTCACAATCTAGATTCACTATCAGTATGTCTTTGAGGTGTGGGAGGAAACCAGAGAACCCAGAGGAAAACCACGCAAACACGGGGAGAACATACAAACTCCTTGCAGATGTTGTTCTTGGTGGGATTTGAACCCAGGGCCCCAGTGCTGCAAGGCTGCATTGCTAACCACTGAGCCACCGTGCTGCCCATGTATATATGTAAACCTTTGACTTTTCAGTAAGTTCACATGTTCACACGTTCAGTATTTGGTCACTATTTTACATCAGTATTTGAAAACCAAAATCAGGAGTGGAACAATCAAAGGAAAAGTATAATGGAAACACGTGCACCATTTACGCATTTTTCACCCACTCCTGATTTTGGCTTAAAAATACTTATCAGATACTGAGAAAAAGTTTTGAAATTCGTCTCCCTGGTATGATTTTTTTACATGACAAAAACCTGGTATTTTAACAAGGGTGTGTAGACTTTTTATATCAACTGTCAATATAAAATCGGTAGATACTGTGCATGCATCATAAAGGTTTGTGACATATAACACAAAACCGTAATGTTATGAAAATTCCTAATCAGTGAGATATAACAAAGGGGATAGGCCAATGGCCTACAAAGGGGCTATAAATTAAAACATAAGCCAAGAACAGTAAATAAGATGTTGGGGTGTGATGGTGTCAGACTTGTGCAATGGCTAACTGCAGGTCAAGCACCTCTTACATTGCATTGGACATACAATGCACTGCGGAGGCACGAAGAGGGAACTCAACAGAAAACTATGGCACAAGAAGCATACAACATACAGTTGAAATTTCTGGCAGGAGGTGAAAACAGTTTGGAGCCAATAGTAATGTGAAAAGAATATGCACATGACAAGCATAAAAATATGAAGGAAACATTTGAACCCACACCTCCATGTGGAGACCAGAACACTCATCTATTGAGGAAGAGTTTCTATTTCTCTTTGACTTCAGTTCAGCTCAAGTTATCAAAAAGAAGAGTGTGAGAGGACAATTCTAGACACGATGAGCGCCTCGCCAGACCATGTGGCCTACTGGCTAAGGCCTTTGATTTTAGATTACAAGTTTGTGGACTTGAGTCCCTGAATGTTTAACTGTTTTTTTTATTTTACACAGATTGGCTAGCATGATGGCTTAGATTTATACAACACGGTGGCTCAGTGGTTAGCACTGGGGTCCTGTGTTCTAATCCCACCAAGGTCAACATCTGCAAGGAGTTTTTATGTTCTCCCCGAGTTTGCATGGGTTTCCTCCCACACTATAAAGACAGTGGGGACAGTGATGATAAAGATCTCTGTAAAACATTTTGGAATCAATAAGTGAGTATAATAAATAAATAATAATAATAATAGATAATTTTCAGACTGATGAGGGGTTCAAAGGCCAAAAAAACAGCTGTCAGTAGTGGGATTTGAACTAACACATCCATTTGGAGACGAGACCAGGGAACAGTTTACTCTTGAGTCTGGCACCTTAGATCATTCAGTCATCCTGACAAAGTACACAGATCTTCATAGCCGTGCCCATTAAAGAAAGCAAATAACAAATTTGCTCCTTAGCTCCCCCTGAATACTGTGAAACGCTGTCTTTATAGTTCGAAAATGGAGATTATGTACATAGTTTTCTGACTCCTGTTCAACTTATGGAAACTGTTTTTCTGGTTCTCGAAAAGATTACAAATAAAGATTTTACAAATATCTGATCTTTTTTTTTAACCAGTTTGGTATCGCCATAATCAGACTGACCTGAACAATCATACCGCCAGGTAATTATTACCACACAATGAACGCCGTACAAACAAAACTCTAAAGCCCCCGTCTCACATAGCGAGATCGCTAGCGAGATCGCTGCTGTGCCACGGTTTTGGTGACGCAACAGCGACCTCACCAGCGATGTCGCTATGTGTGACACTTTGCAGCGATCAGGCCCCTGCTGTGAGGTCGCAGATCACTGCAGAATGTCCTGGACCATTTTTTGGTCTTTGCCCTCCCACTGGTCAGCACACATCGCTGTGTGTGACCAGCGGGAGCAGCGATCAGGCTGGTAACTGTGGTAAACATCGGGTTACTAGGGGCACACGCGCTCCTAGTAACCCGCTGTTTATCATGGTTACGAGCCTGCTAAAGTGAGCGGTAACCTCCCGCTCACCGTAGCAGAGTGGTAACCATGATAAACAACAGGTTACTAGGTGCGCGTGTGCCCCTAGTAACCCGATGTTTACCATAGTTACCAGCCTGCTCCTGCTTCAGCAGGCTCGTAACCAGGAGCAGGACATCGTGGAACGATTCTTTCCACGATGTCGCTGCTCCCCTGATCGCTGGTGAGCCTGCCTGCTTGACAGCTCACCAGCGACCACATAGCAACGCAGCAACGATCCCTGACAGGTCGTATCGTTGTCGGGATCGTTGCAGCGTCGCTAAGTGTGACGGGGTCTTAAGTAACAATAATGGATCAGCTGTTTTTCCACGATTTCACTCTACATGGATTTTTTTTCCCACAGAAGTCAGAAGGTAGATATGTTTTACTTTTGTCTATGAAAATATCTGAAGATTGCTGAAAGTGTAGAAAAGGCAGCAAAATTTCATTTTTATGCCCTTAAAACAGATAGTCATACTACACAAAATAGTTAATAAATAACATTTACTGTATGTCTACCTTACGTCAGCATTATTTTCAAAATATCCTTAATTTTTAAGGATGCTCAGATTAGCAACAATTTTTCATTTTTTTTAAGGACAAATTCAGATTTGAAATGGTTCAGTGGGGCTTATATATTAACCCCTTCAAACCCAAACCTGTTTTCACCTTACTGACCAGTGACCAAATTTTACAATTCTGACCAGTGTCACTTTATGTGGTAATAACTCTGGAACGCTTCAACGGATCCCACTGATTCTCAGATTGTATTTTTGTGACGTATTGTATTTCATGTTAGTGGTACATTTTGGTCAATATGATTTGCGTTTATTTCTGAAAATATTGAAAATTTGACAAAAAATGTGAAAATTATGTAATTTTCAAACTTTTAATTTTTATACCCTTACACCAAAGTTACACCACACAAAATAGTTAATAAATAACATTTTCCACATGTCTACATCAGCATCATTTTTGAAACATCATTTTTTTTGTTAGCAAGTGTGAGGCAGTGACGGGGATTGTATACGAGGGACGTTATATCTCCCCCAGAAAGTGTACAGAGACCTATTGAAACCATTGGAGTGCATTGCAGTCACAGACACACCTGCGGCTGCAATGCCGGAATGAAGGTGAGCATGGACCTAGTCAGGCTCTCTGGCTAAGGCAGATTAGTAAAAACCCGGCAGGGCCTTCATTTCTTGGAGGAGGCTACAGGAAGGCAGTGGGGGCAGCCTCCTCCCACCAACCCGGGTTTTCCAGTGGCTCTTACCACAGGTCCTTTAAAAACCCAGCACTAAGGATTAGTGTTGTTCTATGTTGGAACCTGCTAGGAGCATAGCAGGAAAGCTCAGCAGGATTGAGGGGGGGCTGAACCCACACCTGGGAAGCCTCTGCACCTGTCAGGCTCTGAGAGGCCCGGCCGTTGCCCACGGCAACCGTTGTTTAAAGACTCATGTTAACCCGGCTGCGAACCGGAGGACTGTCCTGTTTACCCGTGAGTTGCTGAATAAAGCTGTTTATGTTGGACTTGCTTGGGTCACTGCCTCAGTTACTGCACGGTGTGAACACCGCTGCCATACACAAGTTATAAGGGTTAAAAGTTAATCAGAAATTTTTCATTTTTCCAACAAAATGGGGCTTATATGACAGAAAATACCCAAAGGCGATGCCATTTTAAAAACTGCACCCCTCAAAGCCTCAAAGTACTCAAAACCACATTCAAGAAGTTTATTAACCCTTCAGGGGCTTCACCAGAATTGAAGCAATGTGGAAGGAACGAAATTAAAATTTTACTTTTTCCCACAAAAATGTTGATTTTGCCCCAACGTTTTCGTTTTCATAAGAGTAACAGAAAAAAATGGACCTTACAATTTGTTGTGCAATGTCTCCTGAGTATGCCAATACTCTATATGTGGTGGAAAACTACTGTTTGGGTGCACAGCAGGGCTCGGAAGGGAAGGAGCGCCAATGGAATTCTGGAGCGCAAGTTTGGCTGAAATAAATTGCAGATGCCATGTCACAATTGAAGAGCCCCTGACGTGCCAACACATTAGAAACCCCCACAAGTGATGCCATTTTGAAAAATATACCTCTCGAGAAATTCATTTAGGTGTGTAGTAAGCATTTTTAATCCTTAGTCGATTCAAAGAATTGTATAACATTGCGCTTAGTAAATGGAAAATTACCATTGTTTCCACTAAAATGTTGCTTTGGCCCCAAGTTTTTCATTTTCAAAAGGGATAACAGGAGAGAAAGAACGGTGCAATTTGTTACGCAATTTCTCCCGAGTGCGCCAATACCCCATATGTGGTCGAAAACTACTTTTGATGGTCAGTGCAAAGCTCAGAAGGGAAGAAGCGCCATATTGGAGTTCAGGTTTTGCTGGAATAGCTCGACGAGGATGATAGACTGTGAGAGCCCCTGAGGTGCCAGAACAGTGGAACCCTCCCATAAGTAACCCCATTTTACAAACTATACCTCTCAATGAATTATTATAACTGTGCAGTGATCATATTGACATTCTGGGCTTTTCACAAAATTTTCGATCACTCACAGTTAAGAAAAAAGAATTACATTTTTGCCACAAAAATGTAGTTTTAGCTCCAGAGTTTACATTTCCACATGAGGAAATGGGTAAAAATGGCACCAATATTCAGCACACAATTTCTGCTGAACGTGGCAATACCCCATATGAGGCTGTACAGTACGGCTTAGCCACACGGCGAGACTCGGGAGGGAAGGAGCGCTATTTAACTCTTGGAGAACAAATTATTGTAGAATAGTTTGCCGACTCCATATAGAAGAGCCCCTAAGTGACAGACGAGCAGAGTTTACCCTCAAGTGACCCCAGTTTGGAAATTACACCTCTCTAGGAATTTATCTACAAGTGTAGTGACAATTTTGACTCCACGGGTGTTTTCCAGAAACAAGCAGCAGTGGATGTTGCCAAGTGAAAATTGTGCTCTATGCGGAGAACTTACATCGGGGACGCATTAAAATCTCCGAATGACGTGATTCTGGTGAAACCCCAGAAGGATCCATTCACTATAATGAGGCAGCAGTTACTCTGGACTCTGTCTGGCCTCTGTTCAAAGGTGCACAAAACTGTGGCCATTCGCGCTTTTATTGTTAAAAGGCTCGGATGCCGCACACAGCACACAGAGAGTATGGCAGAAGTTTAATTCAAGATTTGGTTTCTCCACGCAGGGAGAGTAAATTTAAGTAACACAACAATAAAACAGTAAAATCGGACAATAAACTAATGTGGTTTAACTATAACATGGAAAGGATGAGCAATACGGCGCAGTCCCAAAAGTTCAGGCTGAATAAGAGAAGGTAGATTACTGGAGGCTTGCACTTATCTGTCCTTTAGCGATAACTACATCCGTCTTCAGACACTCACTCCGGAGGGTGTCCGTCTTCTGGCGGCAGTGGGCGGTCTCGGGTCTCACCCACTGGGTCCCCAGTCCTTTTGACCACACGACAGCGGTGACGACTCCTTTAAGAGCCGTAGCAATCTCCTCCAGCGTAGAACAAACTGCGTTAGGATCACTTATCCCGGGTGCATCCTCACCCGTAGGTCACCGTCAGATTTCTGGAAAACTGGTGATACAGGTACCTGAACGATCACTTTCTGTAGGCCCAGTACAGACCGCACACCCCTTGTTTTGTGGCAAGCTGTGTCACCCGTCCGTCCGTCACCGCAGACAGGTCAGCACGTCTCTATTTCACCGAGGACAGGGCAGCACGTCTCTCTCTCATTGTCGGCAGGTCAGACTGTTTCTCCCCAACTGCCGGTCTGCTCTCCACAACCAACTGTCTCTTTCGCACGAGCCCAGACACCTGACTTCCTCTCTTCTGTCCCTCTCCTCTGCCCCCCAGCACTGTCCAGGAAGTCCCCCGTGCACTCTTAATCCCGTCCCCTGGCAACACTGGGCAGGACCCTGGCAGCTCTGGTGCCGTAGCTCCGCACCTGTCCCTAGGCAAGTCTTACTTCTTACATTATGACCGCTTAAAAAGATGGACACCGTAGGATCACAGGCCAGATGGCATCCACAGTGCTTCCATCTGCCTCATTATAGGGAATCTCCAGCCAGGGTTTCAGTCTGTATCACGTATTTCAGAGATTTACACGGAAACCCCGGTGTAAGTGCTCAGCGTAGAAAGCAGGATAAATGTGAGGCGAGCCTTACTGCGATCTTTGGGAGACAGAATGAACAAATCAACATCAGGTGAAGGATTGGTTCATTTTTTACGCCGTTCCTTGTGCGGTATAAGTGATTAGAAGACTTTATTCATTGAGTTGGTGCGATTACAGCGATACCAGATTTATATCATTTGACAACTATTACACACTAAAAAAAAGGTTTAATACTAAACAAAGTTTTTGCGTCCCCATATTTTGGGAGCTATAATTTTTCTAGATTTCTGCAGACTGAGTCATGTGAGGGCTTGTTTGTTGAGGGACAAGTTGACATTTTTATTGGTGCCCATTTTTGGGCACATAACTCTTTTTGATCGTTTTCTATTACAATTTTTGGAAGGCAGAATTCAGGAATTGTTTTTTTTTTTTTTTAATGTCGTTTACCGTGTGGTAAAATTGATAAGAGCTTTATTCTTCGGGTCCGTATGATTACAGCAATACCACATTTATGTCATTTTTATGTTTTGCCGCTTTTATACAATAAAAAAAATGTGTTTTTTTTTTTTTATTATTTTTGCATCGCTGTATTCTGAGAGCTGTAAGTTTATTTCTCAGCTGATGGAGCTGTATGGCAGCTTGTTTTTTGGGGGACACGATGGTGTTTTCAGCTATAGCAATTTTATTTATTCATCTTTTTGATCGCGTCTTATTCCACTTTTTCTTTGGCTGCATTTTTCTTTTTTTTACGGTGTTCACTGAAGGGGTTAAGTAGTGTAACAGTTTTATAGGTTGGGTCATTTCAGATACGATACCAAATATGTGTCCTTTTTTGTATATTTTTGTTTTTACATACAGTACAGACCAAAAGTTTGGACACACCTTCTCATTTAAAGATTTTTCTGTATTTTCATGACTTTGAAAATTGTACATTCACACTGAAGGCATCAAAACTATGAATTAACACATGTGGAATTATATACTTAACAAAAAAGTGTGAAACAACTGAAAATATGTCTCATATTCTAGGTTCTTCAAAGTAGCCACCTTTTTCTTTGATGACTGCTTTGCACACTCTTGGCATTCTCTTGATGAGCTTCAAGAGGTAGTCACAGGAAATGGTTTTCACTTCACAGGTGTGCCCTGTCAGGTTTAATAAGTGGGATTTCTTGCCTTATAAATGGGGTTGGGACCATCAGTTGTGTTGTGCAGAAGTCAGGTGGATACACAGCTGATAGTCCTACTGAATAGACTGTTAGAATTTGTATTATGGCAAGAAAAAAGCAGCTAAGTAAAGAAAAACTAGTGGCCATCATTACTTTAAGAAATGAAGGTCAGTCAGTCCAAAAAATTGGGCAAACTTTGAATGTGTCCCCAAGTGCAGTTGCAAAAACCATCAAGCGCGACAAAGAAACTGGCTCACATGAGGACCGCCCCAGGAAGGGAAGACCAAGAGTCACCTCTGCTTCTGAGGATAAGTTTATCCAAGTCACCAGCCTCAGAAATCGCAGGTTAACAGCAGCTCAGATTAGAGACCAGGTCAATGCCACACAGAGTTCTAGCAGCAGACACATCTCTTCAACAACTGTTAAGAGGAGACTTTGTGCAGCAGGCCTTCATGGTAAAATAGCTGCTAGGAAACCACTGCTAAGGACAGGCAACAAGCAGAAGAGACTTGTTTGGGCTAAAGAACACAAGGAATGGACATTAGACCAGTGGAAATCTGTGCTTTGGTCTGATGAGTCCAAATTTGAGATCTTTGGTTCCAACCACCGTGTCTTTGTGCGACGCAGAAAAGGTGAAGGGATGGACTCTACATGCCTGGTTCCCACCGTGAAGCATGGAGGAGGAGGTGTGATGGTGTGGGGGTGCTTTGCTGGTGACACTGTTGGGGATTTATTCAAAATTGAAGGCATACTGAACCAGCATGGCTACCACAGCATCTTGCAGCGGCATGCTATTCCATCCGGTTTGCGTTTAGTTGGACCATCATTTATTTTTCAACAGGACAATGACCACAAACACACCTCCAGGCTGTGTAAGGGCTATTTGACCAAGAGGAAGAGTGATGGGGTGCTACGCCAGGTGACCTGGCCTCCACAGTCACCAGACCTGAACCCAATTGAGATGGTTTGGGGTGAGCTGGACCGCAGAGTGAAGGCAAAAGGGCCAACAAGTGCTAAGCATCTCTGGGAACTCCTTCAAGATTGTTGGAAGACCATTTCCGGTGACTACCTCTTGAAGCTCGTCAAGAGAATGCCAAGAGTGTGCAAAGCAGTCGTCAAAGCAAAAGGTGGCTACTTTGAAGAACCTAGAATATAAGACATATTTTCAGTTGTTTCACACTTTTTTGTTAAGTATATAATTCCACATGTGTTAATTCATAGTTTTGATGCCTTCAGTGTGAATGTACAATTTTCATAGTCATGAAAATACAGAAAAATCTTTAAATGAGAAGGTGTCCAAACTTTTGGTCTGTACTGTAAATATATGTATTTATTGGTATAATATTTTGTCATTTTTTTTGTTTTTTATTTTGGGATTTTTTTAAATATTTTTGTACATTTTTTAAACTTTTTTACTTAGTCCCTCTATTGAACTTTCATTTTTATTTACTCTGATTGCTGGTATAATGCACTGACAGAAGCCTCTTAGACCTTGTTACGGGCATGGCCTAAGCAGGCCTCTGTAGCTGACAGATCAGGAGGTCATCATGTGACCTCTTGCTGTCATGGCAACCATCGGGCCCCCACAATCACAGCGATCGCTTTCTAAATGCTGCGATCGCCATTGGTCGCAGCATTTAGAGGATTAAACAGCCAGGGGCGGTGCAAGCTCTCCTCCTGGCAATGATAGCCGGGTCTAGGTTATCACTTAAGCGATCACCCGCACAATTGCCAGTATGTACCGGTATGTCCAATGTTGAGAAGGGGTTAAAAAGGAGGAAAAAAAAGTGATCCCATTGTAAAAATTGCACCTCTTATGGTATTTACAACTGCAACCATGAAGTTTATTAACCCTTCAGATGTTGCACAGGAAATAGTCCATGGTGGAATGAAAAAAATGACAAATTACATTTTTTCCAGTAAAATGATTTAGCCATCATTTTTTTCATTCTCAGTGCTGCGATTTCCCGTATGTAGTTGGAAACTACTGTTTGGGCAAATGGCAGAACACAAAAGGGAAGGAGGGCTTTATGACTTTTGGTGCAGATTCTTGGTGGAATAGATTGTGAACTCCATGTTGCAATTCGCATAGCCCCTGTAGTGTCCGTACGGAAGAAAGCCCCCGAAGTGACCTCTTTTTAGACGTTATGCCACTTGATTAATTACATCTAGGGGTTTGGTGAGCATTTCGAACCCTCAAGTGTTTCTTTTAATTTTTGTAACATTGGGATGTGAAAATGAAAAATTACATTTCTCTACCATGTTGCTTTAGCCCCAAATTTCTCATTTTTTGCAAGGGCTAATAGGAGAAAAACACCCCACAATTTGTCATGCAATTTCTCCAGAGTACATTGACACTTCATGTATGGTCAGAACTGTTTGGGCACACAGCAAGGTTCAGAGGGGACGGAGCACTATTTGACTTTTTTAGTGCAAGTTTGATTAGAATAGATTGCAGGCATTATGTCTCATATGTTCCAGAAGAGCAGAGCTTCTCCCAAAGGGAAACCAAATATCTTAAGGTACTTATATCGGGGCTGAGTAAGTTTTGGCCACACAGATGTTTTCCAAAATTGAATGTGCTGTGAATGCTGTAGGGTAAAAAAATTTTAAATTCTCCATTCATGGAATTTTAGAATAAAATGAGGTGTCCTTCTTGTTCTGACAGAGACATTAACCCCCAAAAAGGGTTCTACCAAGTACAGCACTAAACTACAGAGGCTGTTGGCTGTGCACGTAGCAGAGCTCAAAAGAGGACTACTTTTTGGAGCACAGATTTTGCATATATTTTTTTCTGGTAATATGTCATATTTTCAGACCCCTGAACTAAACAGTACGGTGAAATTCGCTGGTAAATTACCCCATTTTTGCAAACTACACCCTAGCAGGCACTTATCTAGTGGCTTAGTGAAAGGTTTTACACTGAAGGTATTTTCTAGAAATTAATGCACAGTAGAGGGTATAGATTGAAATTTGCATATTTTCCATAATGATACCATTCCAGTGTCCAATATTTTGGAAACCAGAAAGATTATTTAGGCTATCTTGGGCAATACACTACGTGTAAGCATGATCTGCTGCCTAGGCTCATGGAAGGGCTCAGAAGACTTGGCTACTGTCCTTTCATTACCAGCCCCCCCACCAAAATGGCAGATCCATACATGCCGTCACAAGGTTTGCAGTGTTCCAGAATAGTCTCACAAGTATAAAGCAAATACAAGGACACAGGTTGCTAGATGAGCAGAGCCTTCTAGGTCTATAGCATCAACCCAGCAGTAGGACCGGTATCTGCTCCTTTATAAGCAGGAACGAGAGAACACTACTAAATTACCTCCACTGAGCTATTGGTGAGCATGACTGACAAAATTGCCAGAAACAAAGTCCATAAGCTTGGCAAGAGAACCCAACGTCCTGTAACGGGACCTGTGCAGACAGTCTAGTACCATGCAGTGCTATTGGCATTCACGGAGAAACACCAGCATTGGCAGGTCAGCTGTTAGAGCCCATCCTTTTCGCAAATGAGAGCAGACGCACACCAAGTATATATGACAGGCAAGTGTCTGGAGACGCAGTGGTGAACGTTACGCTGCCTGCACAATCATCCAGCAGGACTAGGTTGGCATGGTCAGTGATGGTCTGGTAAGGTATATCCCTGGAGGGGCCCATAAACCTCTGCTATAGCCAATGGTACCCATGACTGCTGTTGAGTACTAGGAAGTCCATAGAGCCATGGTCACACCATACACCAGTGCAGTGGGCCGTAGCGCCCACGTGGTGCAGGGCAATATAAAGGCTCATGCGGCCAGGTAGTAGACAGTAAATGGGCGACAAGGAGTTTGTATGATCTCCCCGTATTTTTGTGGTTTTCCTCCGGGTTCTCCGGTTTCCTCCCACACTCCAAAGACATACTGATAGGGATTGTAGATTGTGAGCCCCAATGGGGACAGTGCCGATAATGTCTGTAAATCACTGTGGGATTAATGGTGCTATATTAGTAAAATGAATAACTGGTAAATAATTAATGCCATTGACTAGTCTTCAATTTCCCTAAAGATTTCCCAGGACACCAACTACTATTTAATCAGGATCATGCTTGGACATTTCAGCAAGTGCATGAAGGCACGTGGGGACGTTGCAAACCACCGAGTCACATGAAGAGTTGCCGTGAATGAATTCACACAAATTGGATCCACATGTAAACGTTTACTTTGATATTCGGGGCGATTTGGAATCCAGCTCACAGCTGCTTAATGATTTTGGTTTCGATAAACTGTTAATTCATCATTTTGTTCTAAAGGAAATATACACGTAGAGATCCGATGCGTGATTTAAGTGTTCCGTTCATCTCTCTCTACATACAGTATATTCCTTTTTTTTATCAGGGTGGATGGTGTTACTGTTCATTATTTATTAGACTTATCTGTTTTCATAATTACCTCTTTTTTCACATATTAACTTAGATTTGTTCTCATTTATATATTTTTGATGTGTAATGTCATCAATTTTCCATAACTGGATACGCTCATCTAAATTAAGATTTTATTTTTACTTCCTCTCAAATAGGTTATGTTTGTCAGTATCCTTGCTTAAGTCTTTAAAAAAAAGTCCATGATTTTTTTTCCTTTTTACATATATTTATAAAAAAAAAAAAAAAAAAAAAAAAAAAAAGTCTTCTTCCGCCTTGGAGGCGTATAGCACACTGATGATTTACAAAGATCATGTTTATATTGCATCATAGTCCTCCTCGTCTTCATGTTTCCGCTTCAATGGATTGGATTCGGTTACTGTGTTCTGTGCCGACACCATGTTAGTTGTAATGAGGATATTCTTGGAGCCGATCAATGAAGGGTTAATTAGGACATTTTGAACTGTGGGAGTTGTAGGAGTTGCTGTAAGAGAAAAAAATTTATTATAACAGCTCTATTGAAGTTACAATGTCAAAAAAATAAATAAATTAAGTTAAGATTTAAGAAGACCCTTTAATTATGAGCAGGTAAGTGGGGTCCGGAGACCCCAATCAAACGATCAAAACACCTTTCCATAGCGCACAATTCCCATAATCACCCACTGATTTGCTGATTTTTCCACAGCAAAAACCAGGGCATTAAAGTATGTTCACATATTGCATTTTGCTGCGGAAAAAAAACACATTTTATTGTTCCGGCAAAGCAAAATGAGATTTATGTGATATAACGTACATGTTGCTTATTTTTTCCTTGCAGATTTGGAGTCGGTTCAAATCTGCACCACGTCAAGTCTTCCCATATTTAACTCATTGTATTAAATGAAAAAAAAGCCTCACCCATCAAAAACGGACGCAAAAACTTGTTTTTTTTCTGAACGTTTTTTTCAGCAAAAATGTTTGCAGCAAATACTTAAATTGTGCACATAACCTTAGCAGGAACAACACTGCATAAAATATATATATTTTTTTATAGTGGCTACACGGGAGCCGGTCTCTGACTCAAGCTGTCCATTCCTCAGGCAGCATGAATCAGCTCCCAGGTTCCAGTTAGACTGCACATGATTAGTGATGATCGCGCATGCTCATTGCTCGAGATTTACGAGCAATGCTGGAAAAACAGGCATTCCTCACATGTATTAAAGCTGTCAAACAGTTGCAAATCATGTTCACGAAGCGACGAAAACTTAACCCCCGAGCACGCAGAAGATAATAGGTGCTCGCCCGAGCATGCTCGTAAATCTCGAGCAACGAGCATGCTCGATCATCACTACACATGATCCCGGGATAGTTGGAGAAAAATCATGGAGAATTTTATTTTACTTATTTTATGTATTTTCTTTAAGGAGTGCAGTTTAAAAAAAAAAAAAAAAAAAAATATGTACATTTATAAAACAGAAACACCAAAAATATAGTAACCTGTTTTAACTGCTGTCTGAGAAGTTGGAATCTGTACTGTAAATCTTTGGCCAGCGAGAGCCACTTGAGCGCCGCCAACCTTAGAAACAGACACGGTCTGAGCTGCTGGTGTCCCTGAGGTTAAAAGAAAGAAAAAATAATCAGACTGGCAATTTGCAACAAAACGAGATTGGGCATATCAGCCATGCAGATGTGCGCCGAGCAATTACAATCACCGCTCCAAGCACAGAGTGACGGCTGTATGCACGCCCGGCGCTGACTGACAGCAGGCCCAGCTGTGCAGATGGTCTCTCAGCCAGTAATTTTGATAAGGATACTCCAAAATAAAAGCTATAGGCTCCGATTCATCAACTTGGAGATGTGGAGAAATGTTGAATTTTCATACCAGTTTTACCCAGCTCTTCTAACATTGGTGGAACTGGGACGGGACAGCGGTGTGAGGTCACAGCTCATCTAATACATGACAAGCGGCGGCGGCGTTCCTCATGCCAGAAATCTTACTCCAGTCACTGACTGGAGCAAGCTTAATGGCAAGGCACCCGCTGATTGTCAAACGCATCTGATTCATTAAGAAGTGTGCACTTCTTAATGAATCAGGAGCGTCACACTCCACTGCGCCCTCTTATCAAGACTCAGGGTCATAGATTTATCCACTTCAGTTACTGACTTCTTTTCCAGATCCCCCACTTGGCTCACTATAGTAACCCTTGATTGAAACAGGATCTCTTAGAATATAAAACCTAAAGGCACATAGGAAAAATGCAGCGAATATACCGCTGTGTGTTCACTTGCGGAGAATCAGTGTTTTTAATTTTGGATTTGATTCTTCATTGCTAGCGAAATGAATGAGGTTTTAAGAAATCTCCTGCAAGCTGTTAAATACATCTATAGAGTACATTGCAGAAGGAGCTATGGATCAGCAGATGAGAGTTCATAAGGTGGCATCCGGGCACGTTCTTTGCAATGATATCCGAAGTGGAATTTAGTTGTACTAGGTCTGCAGTCAATACGTTCTGGAATAACATAGCCCTAGAGTAAAAACTAAGCCTCACAGGGGATCCTGACTGATGGCTGCAATGCTTACCTATTGTAGGCGTACTGGGTCTGCTGGATACAGCCCCCACACTTAGCCTGGGGACAGTTATTCTGCTGCCGGATGATGGAATCTGTAACCAAGGAAAGCAAAATAAAGAAAATGCAGAAAAATGAAACATCCCCATACATCTGAGCGTAGGGTGGATGTGTGTGGAAGTTATTTCCATAGGGAGACGTATGTGGCAGACGTGGATGCCCTTACACGCTTTTATAAGAAACCACCCTGGAGATTTATCAGATATCTAGACCTAGGGCTCATCTCCTAAGTGATGCCAGCCCCGGGGATCATATTTCCAGGGCTAACGATCTCGGCACCTAACAGGCCACATTTTTTCAGATCAGGCTACAAATAGTACATCAGGGTGCCAACTATCTTTGATGTACTATTAGGTCAAGGTGCAAGAAAGGGGTAAAGGGCCTTTTCATTTTTGTAGTTGGTTTCCAGAGCAGGGAAGCATACGACTGTCAGCTGTAAGAACTTACTGAATGCAATCACCCGCTCGATCAGGAAATTAAAATGTATATCTGTCCGACAACAGTTAGTCTTGTTTCAGAGGACTCTAATAAAGCAAAAATACTCAGCACTCCCCATGGTTTTACTGAACCAAAGTCAGACCACCATAAAACTACAGCACAACGTGGGGCGACCGTGCAGACAGACAGAAGGCAGTGTGGAAATAAAAGCTTCTTGATGCGCTCAGGCCTGTTAGCAGACCGCTCCTCAATCCTGCCTTGCGCTATGGTCAGAGAAGTCTACTTGTAAATCATGATACTAGGAGTATATATTAAAAGGTCCTTCCCCTACAAAAATCCATTGGATAGGGGACAGTTTATTGATCACTAACAATATGGAGAACAGGGCCGCTCTACCAATTAATGTTCAGACAGCAGTAAAGGATTCTTCCTATGTACTCACCTTTTTCTGGATTGTTTTCAGTCTATAGTTTGGTGCAGTCAGGCAGTATCTATCTGGTGGCAGCCTGGGTCCCGCATACGGTTTGATTAATGGTAGAGGTGTCTGGTTCTTTTGCCTTGAAATATCTAATAAAAACTAAAAGAAAAAAAAAAAAATTCAATTTAGCAAAATAAATTTCAGATTACCATATTCTTATAAAAAAGTATATACATATTTTTCATCATAAATGATCTGTGCAGGTCACTAATGAGGGCTTTTTGTAACAATCATTTAATGAGTATGATTCTGCAATGGCATCTGTGGTTGAGGTGACACCAATTGTATGTATTCTTTTTTTTTTTCTCTAATATTTCCTGAAAATGCGATCACATTGCAGGGGTGAGGCCGAGGTTGCAATGACGCCTCTACAAGCATCACGCTATGCATGAGACCTCTCCGGCACAAGCTGGCATTTAAAGAAGTTGTCCGCTACTCAGACATCACCTTCTAAACCCCTGTGTTTCCCCCCCAGTAAAATACTAACATCTATACTCACCTCACGGGCTGTTCCAGCAGTGTTCACAGTTTTATTTTCCCTTTCTCTAAGTGTCGAGCTTTTTATTGCTTCCATTTTGGGATACACATTACATTTTGTTCTCTTTTTTATTTCTTTATATTTACAGGGTAAATAGAGGTTGAGTTGAATATCTAGATAGATATATTCATTTGTTTTATTTTTAGTCCCCGTAGTGGACATAGAAGGACCAAAATGGCTACCATGAGGGCCTTCAGAAGGCCCTTGACCACTATGAAAATTCAGCAATGTGTTCTTGAGAGCGAGGGAGTCTCAACGGCAGTCAATGGTGCCATTTAAATGCCGCTGTCGGGGATGGCCATTAGTGTTTAAATGGTAGCAATTAGCGCCAACTTCGGCCGTCGCTGTTACAGGCAGATACCGGTTGTGGAGCTTGTATGTACCTTGATGGGAAAGGGGTTAATTATTGATGTTACTTTCACTGCAGAAAAATATCAAGGCAAAATTGTGCTGGTGATGTATCTAGATCACAAAAGATTGCCTGGTTTCGAGAAAAATCTAGTCATCTTCTAGATCTTTGGGGGGTTTTCAACTTTTGGACACACAAAAAATGTACCTTACCTGACAGCATGCAGTGGTGTTAAAAAGGCGACCCACTTTGCACTGTAAAACGTTACAGCTTTACTTAAAGGTGTATTCCCATCTACAAGATCTTATCCCAATAAGTGGTAGGTGTAATAATTATATTAGCAAATACCTCCAATTAGAAATATAGTATAGTGTTTCTGATTCACCATGTCTCTTTCCTCATGCACAGGACCTTAGGTATCCATGGTACGACCACTGATATAGTGAGGTAGCTTGTTGCTAGTGGTTGTAACCATGGATACCCAAGGTCCTGCTCATGAGGAAAGAGACATGGCGAATCAGAAGAACTATACTACATTTCTAATTGGAGGAATTTGCTAATATTATTACACCTACTATATACAGGTGCTTCTCACAAAATTAGAATATCCTCAAAAAGTTTATTTCAGTTCAATACAAAAAGTGAAACTCATTATATAGAGTCATTGCAAACAGAGTGATCTATTTCAAGTGTTTATTTCTGCTAATGTTGATGATTATAGCTTACAGCAAATGAAAACACAAGTCATTATCTCAGTAAATTAGAATAATTGACAAAAAAAACACGCAAAGGCTTCCTACGCGTTTAAAAGGGTCATTTAGTCTGTTTCAGTAGGCTCCACAATCATGGGGAAGACTGCTGACTTGACAGATGTCCAGAAGGCAGTCACTGACACACTCCACAAGGAGGGTAAGCCGCAAAAGGTTATTGCTAAAGAAGCTGACTGTTCACAGAGTGCTGTATCCAAGCATATTAATGGAAAGTTGAATTGAAGGAAAAAGTGTGGTAGAAAAAGGTGCAAAAGCAACTGGGATAACCGCAGCCTTGAAAGGATTGTTAAGAAAAGGCCATTCAAAAGTTTGGGGGAGATTCACAAGGAGTGGACTGCTGCTGGAGTCATTGCTTCAAGAGCCACCACACACAGACGTATCCAGGACATGGGCTACAAGTGTCGCATTCCTTGTGTCAAGCCACTCATGACCAATAGACAACGCCAGAAACGTCTTACCTGGGCCAAGGAGAAAAAGACCTGGACTGTTGCTCAGTGGTCCAAGGTGTTGTTTTCAGATGAAAGTAAATTTTGCATTTCATTTGGAAATGAAGGTCCCAGAGTCTGGAGGAAGAGTGGAGAGGCCACAATCCAAGCTGCTGGAGGTCTAGTGTGAAGTTTCCACAATCAGTGATGGTTTGGGGAGCCATGTCATCTGCTGGTGTAGGTCCACTGGGTTTTATTAAGACCAAAGTCAGCGCAGCCGCCTACCAGGAAATTTTAGAGAACTTCATGCTTCCCTCTGCCGACAAGCTTTTTTGGAGATGGAAATTTCATTCTCCAGCAGGACTTGGCACCTGTCCACACTGCCAAAAGTACCAATACCTGGTTTACAAACAACAGTATCACTGTGCTTGATTGGCAGCAAACTCACCTGACCTTAACCCCCTAGAGAATCTATGGGGTATTGTCAAGAGGAAGATGAGAGACACCAGACCCAACAATGGAGACGAGCTGAAGGCTGCTATCAAAGCAACCTGGGCTTCCATAACACCCCAGCAGTGCCACAGGCTGATCACCTCCATGCCACGCCACATTGATGCAGTAATTGATGCAAAAGGAGCCCGACCAAGTATTGAGGGCATTTACTGAACATACATTTCAGTAGGCCAACATTTCAGATTTTAAAAACTATTTTTCAAGCTGTTGTTATAAAGTATTCTAATTTACTGAGATAATGACTTTTGTGTTTTCATTGGCTGTAAGCCATAATCATCATTAACAGAAATAAACACTTGAAATAGATCACTCTGTTTGTAATGACTCTATATAATATACGAGCTTCACTTTTTGTATTGAAGAACTGAAATAAATTAACTTTTTGATATTTTAATTTTATGACAAGCACCTGTAGGTGTAATAATAGACTGTAATATATAGGCGTTACTGCCAGTTTTTCATTCAATGGTGACTTACAGACCTCCCCTCTGAGGAAGACCCCCAGCTAATTGCCAGGTACACAGAGATCTAGAAATCCCACTACTCACGTCTCTAGGAGGAGGAGAGGTGAATGACTGGTCTGTTCTGCACTGGATTGCCAGCCTGACATCGTCGGCATCGAGGTTATTCTTCTTGGCATGACTGGAATAAATCTTGGCATCCTCCAGAATTGTTGTCACGTATCCTAAATAAAATATGAGTAGATACAATATTAAAGTCAGCGTTGTATTACCATGAGTCTGTGGATGACGTAAACCACTGGACGCCTGCAAAGCGGGAAATATCCGATGTGTACATCAGAAAATCCTTCTAGCTGTGTCTGTGGAGCCTCGGCGTGTGACAGCGCCATTCACTTACTATATGTGAATTCCAGCATCTGGTTAATGACTCTGGGCTCGTACTCAGTGATCCCCATGTCCTTCAGAATCTGGGCCATGACCTGAGAGCAGAACATTGAGAGGTCACATCATTGTATAAGGAGTAAAGAAGAAGAATATCACAAGATCAATGATCAGCAATACTACAGCCGCACGGATGTTCCGTAACAGCGAGGTTTTACTACGTAAAGGGACAAAACGATTGGACAAACCAAGCACAGGCGCTCGGTGCACCGTTCATGTGGTCGGGCAGCTCAGTGCAGCTTCCCACCTCTCTCTAAAAAAGAAGAGTGGAGAGGTAGATGAGAAAATAAGTAGTCGGAAAAGTCATACTGAGGACCTGTGCTTGGTTTGAACAGTCATTTTGCTCCGAGAGACTCTTTTTAAACCAGATACTGATAGATATTTGTTTTAATCTGTTATCAAATACTGATTGTAGAGTTTTAAGTTTTATTTTCAGTGCATGAAAGCGGGAGCATCATCAGGACGGAGCTGCTGTCAGTGTACTCAGACTGGCTCTACTGCAGACACATGACCTGTAGAGGGCAACACACAGGGGAGGGCTTGAGGAGCATTGGGGGCATGCTCTGTGATCTGTGCAGAGGAGGTTTTTCCAGATAAGAGAAAGGGGGTATGGGGGAGGGTGAGCATTGACATCACCTGTGACCCTGGTCATATTGGGCTGGCTGCCTTAAAAGGATGTGTACAGGACACAAATGCTGGGCTGCATAGTACAGGCTATCCCCTGATGAAGGCCGGGCAGCTGTGCAGCTCTGCAGGCCCCCCCGATGGCCATACCTGGGCGCCACAGCCTCTCAGGGCATGCTGGGAGATTCTCACCAGAAACCACCTTTGGTGTTCTCTGTTACCATGGAGACTGATCAGGTTATAATCAGGGGTGACCCCTCTGATCTGCACAGTCTACAGTACATTTATACAGACAGGAAAATAAATATAATTATAAAAAGATGGGTGACTGGTAAACTGAGGGCCATGACATCAGCTGTGGAGGCTGTGATCCAGGTCTGTGACAAACAATACAGACTGTACAACACAGGATCTGTCTGCAGTGGAGCAG
This sequence comes from Phyllobates terribilis, assembly GCF_046119375.1. Lineage (NCBI taxonomy): Eukaryota > Metazoa > Chordata > Amphibia > Anura > Dendrobatidae > Phyllobates > Phyllobates terribilis. The sequence goes on from NW_027362767.1 coordinate 372,702,898, forward strand.
CCCTTTAAGGCAATAACTTCTATTAATGAAGGAGTTAACTCCCCGCGCTGTCGGTATAACGTATGTGAGATGCTAAAACAAATCCGGCACACCGAGACTTGCACTCCTCCCGGAGCACCGACCTCGGCGCTGCTTCCCCTCTCCAGCCCCCTGTACCTGAGCATCCTTGGGCGCACTCTTCGGAGACGCCATCTTCGCCTGCTCCATAGCTTCAAACATTGGTTCTCACAAACTTCCGGCAAATGCGATGCGGAAATACAGCAGGCGGTGCATGCTCCAACTTCCGTCCGTACTGTAGCGCCATGTTTGTAGAGGAAGCGTGGCACTTCCTGTGTGGAGCAGAGCGCCACCTGCTGGAGGACATGAGAAGTATACGTTGCAGTGTACATAGCTGCAGCTGCTGTGTCTCCAGGACACAGTGCAGACCTGTAGTGGTGGGATCGCTCTTATCTGTGCTAGATACTAGGAAAGTTAGTCATGCTGAAGGATGTTGCAGGCAGCAGATCGCTCTCCACAGCGTCTCCAGACTCTGTCACATCTGTCACATGTGCTCAGTGTGAACCTGCTTTCATCTGTGAAGAATACAGGGCGCCGGTGGTGACTTTGCCAATCCTGGTGTTCTGTGGCAAATGCCAAGCGTCCTGCACGGTGTTGGGCTGTAAGCACAACCCCCATCTGTGGACGTCGGGCCCTCATACCACCCTCATGGAGTCGGTTTCTAACCGTTTGTGCAGACACATGAACATTTGTGGCCTGATGGAGGTCATTTTTCAGGGCTCTGGCAGTGCTCCTCCTGTTCCTCTTTGCACAAAGGTGGAGGTAGCAGTCCTGCTGCTGGGTTGTTGCCCTCCTACGGCCCCCTCCATGTCTCCTGGTGTACTGGCCTGTCTCCCGGTAGCACCTCCAGCCTCTGGACACTACGCTGACAGACACAGCAAACCTTCTTGCCACAGCTCGCATTGATGTGCCATCCTGGATGAGCTGCACTACCTGAGCAACTTCTGTGGGTTGTAGAGTCCGTCTCATGCTACCACGAGTGGGAAAGCACAACCAACATTCAAAAGTGACCAAAACATCAGCCAGAAAGCATTGGTACTGAGATGTGGTCTGTGGTCCCCACCTGCAGAACCACTCCTTTATTGAGGGTGTCTTGATAATTGCCAATAATTTTCAACTATTGTCTATTCCATTTGCACAACAGCATGTGAAATTGATTGTCAATCAGTGTTGCTTCCTAAGTGGACGGTTTGACTTCACAGAAGTTTGATTTACTTGGAGTTATATTCTGTCGTTTAAATGTTCCCTTTATTTTTTTGAGCAGTGTAGTATGGGCATGGTGGAATCCACATGTCATAGGTGCAGCAACACAGGGGCCCCAGAGCTAAGGGGGCCACTACCGCCTCCAAAATCAGCAAGCAGCTTCTCTCATAGACTATAGTACTACAGAGGACCCATATAATCTTGCACAGGGGCCCTTTTCTATCTGTTTCCGACAATCATTGGTCTGGCACGGGCCTAGCTGGAGGGCTCAGTGTCCTCACAGTAAGACTATGTTCACACGTTAAGTATTTGATACTGAAATTTTTGCATCTCTTCGCAGGAAAAACGCAGCAGCAAACCGCTAGTTTTTGCTGCCTATTTTCCACCGCTCATTAGTATGAGAGAAATCTGCATCAAAAACACAAGTCACAAAAAAGTCATTCACTTTGCTGGCACCAGGAAACCTTTCAGGTTTTGTGACAAATCTGCACTGAAAAAAACGCAACGTGTGCACACAGCCTAAGGGCATATTTTCGCATGCTGTCAGTGTGCCAAACGGACGGCACACAGAACGTCACGGAACCATGAAGAAAATGCACACGACCATGTGAAAAAAAATCAGCATGAACCGCTATGATCTGTTGTGGGTTTTTTTCTCGGATCAGACTTGCCCATTTCAATCTACGGGAGCTTTAAAAATGGATTCCGTTCACACACCATCCTTATGATATCTATTTTTTATCAGTACAAGACCGGGATGTTTTCGGCTGTTGTTTGAACTGTAAAAAATTTTCTTGTTCGCATATTCAAGTAATTTTTTCACCTTTTTTTCGTAATACATTTTGCTTTAATTTTAATGTCACCGTCACATTCTCTCTCTTTTTTTATTTTTTTCTGACATCAGGTAATATCTGAGGAAATATAAGGGAAATAAGTGTCTGCTTTTCCCATTCATTCATTTTTGTAATGACCACAAAGAATTACTAAAATACATGTAAAAATCTGTTTCCTTTTCCATAGCAAATGTTTTTATATATAAATCTTAGTATGCAAATTGCCTCTTCAGAGAGAAAGAGGACTTGAACTCTATAGCGTCACCTATTGGAAGCAGCAATCCTACAAATCAAGAGTCTTGCAATGTGAATTAGGATAAAAGCCAAATCAGAATCTCAATTTGCAGACATGGTGTTTCGGTCTATTACCCCTCATCAGTACAAAGTATGAGATCTGATTTGGCTGGGCGAGAGGCTGTAAAACTTCACATTTTTTGAACTACTTTAAAAAATAGGTAATAGTGACAGCAAAACCACAGTAAATCCACAAAACCTACACGTTTCGGCGTTAAGCCTTAGTTGTGGTTTTAAAATATGGTGGTATGTTGCTGTTGTTTTCTCCTAAAGTCCCCTCCTCTGTCTGATTTATAGACCCTTTCAATTCCAGCAAATTTTAACACTGGGATCACCTTTAGAAGAGGAAAAACCATCAGGAATTTGATAGCTCCAAGCCGACTTAAAAACATCCCCACTTTATCTGAGCAAAAAAGATTCAATACAACCAAATCAGTGGGAGTATTCAAATGCAGAAAGAAACTTTGCAACTGTTGCAGATGTATATCACACGGCTGCAAAGAGATTATTTGTCATAGTACAGGTGAAAAATTTCCAATTCGCCAGTATCTCACCTGTCAAACAGACTACGTTATATACGTTATTACTTGCAAATGCGGTTTACAATACGTCGGTCGTACCATAAGAAAAGTGCAAAACCGCCTTAGTGGACACCGTCACAATGCCAAAATAGGGCTTTTAACACATAGCCTATCACGCCATCTACTGCAGAATCACGGGGGGAAATTTGAAGTTCAAATAACCCCCGTAGAATCCATACCAGTTTCCACCCAGAATAGAATTCAAACATTGAATAGAAAGGAATCCTTCTGGATTTATCGCATGCGGTGTCTACAGCCAGAGGGATTAAATGACAGAATTGAATATATTTGATAGAAAAACAAAGTTGAACAGGCAGAACCACACTGAGTTCACTCTACATTAGAGGACCTTGAATATATTAACAATAAACATATATTTATTAGTCATTAAATAGAGAAATAATAACCACACTGAAGGTCAGTAAGAACAACATAATATTATTAAGAATCTGATTTTCCTCTTAAATACAATCTGTCAATAGTGAGCGATAGTGTAACTGGATCTACATGCAGGGGAGAAAAACATTCTTTTAACCATTTTAACCAAAAATAGGTTTTTATTTCTTCTTAATCATTTAAGAAAGTATTTTGTGTGTTTTTTTTTTTTTTTTGTTGTTGCATTTTTATTGTAGTTGTTGTTGTATTTTTATTTGATTTTACTCTAGTAGAGACAACCTTAGATTGCATGATTAATTAATCACATGCATAAACCAACTCAATTAACATGATTAATTAACTGGGCGGTCCATGACCCTGATGAACCCTGATGAACCTGATCAGTGCTTTATATAATGAAGAGACTTTTCATAAGCATGACTACGAAATTGTACCTGATGAAGACTCTGTAATGAGTAGATATACAAACCGGAATTTATCGAACAAATTTTAACACTGAAATATCCCCCTTGTGCTCACGTGAAAAGTGTTTTGAAACCGCAGAGGTTTTAATGGCTGTAGAATAGCGGCATCAGACATGTGCCCTCTCAAGCGTTTTTTCAAAGGGCCGATCGTACAAGCTACATATTGGATTTTACAAGAAGAGCAGTCTATGAGATAAATCACCCCAGATGTGCTGCAATTAATAAGACTATTGATGCTAAAACTTTGTCCTGTTTTAAACTAGATAAAACTAGTACATATTTGAATGTGATTGCAGCACGAGTGGTCACATCTATAGAAACCTTTTAGGGAAAGCCACGTATCATTAGATCATTTTATATCTCTAGAAAAAAGACTAGGTGATACCCATTGTAAGTGCTCTTCTGGCTACATATTCAATGCTGGTATTACTTATAATATTTGCAAGGTGAGTATCATGATTTAAAATCAGAAGATACTTTTTAATTATCCAAACCACCTCATAAACAAATCTCATAATCATACAGAGTAACTTGAACGCTGATGAAGCAGTTGACTCATGGGTGGCCAAGGCTGGTGGTTCTGATAACACAGATCTTCTGTAAAAAATAATGCTGCCGATGTTATAGAGGTGTTAGAGCACACAGAGCATCGTGACTTGCTGCCATACACAGCTGCAGACCGGTCAAAGTGCCCATGCTGACACCTTGTCATGGCTGTGTCAGGTGTAATAGACAGTCGCTCTGGATCTGGCTATAGAAGGTCACTGCGCTTGGCATTGCAGACACCTTCTTAATCCTTCTTCCTTTAAGACCCAGCAGCAACCTCCCTCCTGCTGCTGATTTACACACCCTTGAATGGGAGTTAAAAACCCTCAGTTTGCTCCAGGCAATTGCCGGTGATACGTCTATGAACAGGCTTGGAGCACTAGCAGTCGGCTAGCGTCTTCTATGGTGCCCTTGGAGGACTGTTGGCGTTACTCCTGTGGTGTCTGCTCAAGCTAAGCTAATCACCTTTGCCTTCATTGTTGTCTTTAGTTTGTAGTGGGGCCTGACCATTGCTCACCCCTCCCGATCTAGGGCCAAGCTCTAGGTTCATCCGGAGTTTAGGGTCCTGCTCGGCAATAGGTTTGTAACCTATATAGGGATGGTAGGGTAGGCAGGGTGATATTAGATCTGCCTAGGGGTCTATACTCCCTCTTTCCCTAGTGTTTGGGCTTCCCCCCTCTTCCCTTCGTGTTGTACTTAGTCTTTCCCACATCTTGCGTGACACCCCTGCCCAATGCCAAAAGTGCCTATAATAGGTATGCGAGCACCAGGACTAGACCATATGACAATGGAAGACAATGGCTTGGCCTGATTAGTCACATGTTCTTTTACATCATCTGGTCGACTGGGTGCATGCATGTAGCTGATATGGAAGATATGGCAACAGGATGTTCTTCAGGAGACAGCCAAGCCCACAGAGGGAGTGAGATGTTCTGGGTAAGGTTCTGCTGGGAAACCTTGGGTGCTAGGATTCATGTGGATATTACCTTTCACGGCAATACCCATAATGGTAGTGGTCTCCTTCAGCAGGATAATGCCCCTTACCCCTCCCTGACATAGTGCAATAACTGCTCTGGAATGATTTGAGAAATACAAAAAGTTCAAACCTCTACTTAGGAACTTACCAAGATGTCTGACAGCTCTTTCCTGAACCCGCACTGTGAGTCTAACTGAGGCTACTCCCTACCACAGAATACCCTGGATAGGTGTTAAAGAGGATATCCAATAAAATGACTAAAGGAAATGTCATTACACATACATTTTTAATTATCTTTAATTAGAAAATCAAACTAGTTTTGTCTCTATATAGAATTAAACTGTTCGTCAGCATGTTACACTGACAGAAAGCTGTTCTAGAATGCTAATAGAATGGGTGCCTGTGAGCATGTGCAGGAGGAAGCTGTACTGCTTTACTTGAAGGCAGTTTGACATGGTATAGGTTAACTGCAGATCACAGTAGCCACTCAGCATGTAGAAAGAAAGTGTGGACCGCAGTGTGAGCAGACATTTATTATCTCAGCATGCCTTTTATCTCTAATATTAGATCAGATGCACATGGTGGGAAGCAGTCTGAACAGCCTCTTCTTACCTCAGCATCCCTGATATCTCCAGTATTAGATCAGATACAGAGGCTGGACAGCAGTGAGAACAGCCTCGTCTTAATTCAGCCCCCTGTTATCTCTAGTATTAGATCAGATAAACAGGGTGGACAGCAGTGTGAGCAGCCTATTCTTACCTCAGCACCCCTGGTATCTCCAGCATTAGATCAGATAGGGAGGACATCAGTGTGAGCGGCCTCTTGTTATCTCAGTACCCTTGGTATCTCCAATATTAGATCAGATACAGAGGGTGGACAGCAGGGTGAGCAGCCTCTTTTTTACCTTAGCACCCCTGGTATCTACAGTATTAGATCAGATAGGGTGGACAGCAGTGTGAACAGCTCCTTCTTACCTCAGCACCCCTGTTATCTCCAGAATTAGATCAGATACAGAGGGTGGACAGCAGTGTGAGTGGCCTCTCTTTTACCTCAGCACCCCTGGTATCTCCAGATCTCCACTATTGGATCAGATAAACAGGGTGGACAGCAGTGTGAGCAGCCTCTTCTTACCTCAGCTCCCCTGGTATCTCCAATATTAGATCAGACAGACAGGGAGGACAGCAGTGTGAGCAGCCTCTTATTACCTCGGCTATCCTGATATCTGCAGTATTAGATCGGATAGACAGGATGAACAGCAGTGTGAACAGCCTCTTCTTATCTTAGCACCCTGGTATCTCCAGTATTAGATCAGTAAGATATGGTGAACAGCAGTGTGAGCAGCCTCTTCTTACCTCAGCATCTGGGGTATCTCCAGTATTGGATAAGAAAGACCATAGCCATTTTAATTCTATTGTGCTTACCCCACTGAACAAAACAAGTGTAATTTGTTAATTATAGGTAATTAAAATGTATTGATAATGACATTACCCTTAGTTATTTGTTTCCACTTCTACCCCCTGTAAAGATTCGTCTCAAACTACTGTCTCATTTGCAACCGATACATCTCTGAAAGTTTTTTTTTTCTTTCACTCTCCCTGTTTATTTCACTCTCTGCAGCTAGGCGGGCTTGTGGGCTCCAATCACTATCTGGCCTCTCATCCAGCATACTTATCTGTGGCTGTCAAGACCAAGATCTCCACTCAGTCTCAACCAGGTCTCACTCTTATTATGTGCTTACACAATCACGAAAGTCACCAAAAATATTAGCTTTATGGATGCACCTCAACTTCTCCAAACTCTCCATCACTTGTAGGGCACCAATAATGGCCCTTCGACGGTGGCAAGACATCCAGGAATGCTGCTCCTGGTGTCATCAGCTAACACAGGAATGATGACACTGGTGAAATAACTCTTCTCCAGCTCCACAATACGTATAATATAACAGTTTTGTGTGGGTGGGCGTATTAGTTCAACAGTTTTGTGAGGGTGGGCGTATTGGTGCATGCAGTTCACCCCCATTAAACACTCACTTTAATTTAACTGTTGATTTCAGAAAACAAACTCATTTATAATATATAAAAAATGGGTAAAATGTTACTAATGACTAAGACATGATGTCGTTACTCATGGGTAATGTATCACTAACGCTCCGTGTTGTGGCAGTGTCATGAGACTCTTAGTGACGAGGCATAAAGCTAATGACTAAATATGTATATTTATCTTTCATGCTTCATGTAAAGAGTAATAAAGACTTGTTCAAAAATGGTGACAAATGTGATTTTGCAAAGGGTAATGGACTGTTAAAGCACACAAGGACAGGTTTTTAATCCACTAATTGAGCATTAAAGTACATTATTCTCAAATAAGGTCAGATACTCTCTCAGTACTGTAAAATTTTCTGTTCAAGCCCGACATCGAAAAATAACTTACATCCTGACAAGACCTGCCAAAATTTTCCTATAGTCAAGGATATTTCATACATTTGTCCTCTTTTCAATGGGAATGGCAGCTGAGAACATACTATCGGACTCCTCTATCAAAGACTCTATAAGGATTTGATCAAGATAGTGGCCGGAATATGGGTGTAAACCAAACTGAAGTCGAACTTGGGAAGAATGAGACCAACACTCTGGATAAGACAACTGCACTTTTCGATATTTACATTTTGGTTCCGGTCACAATCATTTGCATTATGCTCTTCTTATTGGGTGTGACGGGAAATCTGGTTACAATTTTGATCTATGAGAGATATAAGGACATGAGGTCCACAGTTAACATGTACCTTTCCAGCATGGCAGTGTCGGACATTCTGATTTTCCTTGGTCTGCCATCTGATTTGTACAGAATCTGGAAATACAAACCTTATATTTTTGGAAACTTCCTCTGCAAGTTTTTGGTTTACCTGAGCGAGACTTGCACCTACTGTACAATCCTTCATATCACCACTGTTAGTGTGGAAAGGTATCTTGCCATTTGTTACCCCCTCAAGGCCAAAATCATGATCACTAAGAAGAGAGTGAAGATCATCATCATATTCTTGTGGATCCTTGCCTTAATCACGGCCTCACCTGTTTTGTTTTTGTTCGGAGTAGAACATCGTAATGGAACACAACCAGAGGAGACCAAGGAATGCAAGTACATGGAGCATGCCGCACACAATGGCTTTCTTGGAGTTATGGCATGGGTCTCAACCATATATTTTTTCATTCCGGTCTTTTTTCTCACATTCCTTTATGGTTTAATCTGTAGGAAGCTTTGGAAGAACAAGCATGTGGTACATGGCCCTACCGCAGCCAATAGAGGGAAACAACACAAACAGACTGTAAAAATGTTGGGTAAGTCACCACCGGAATTGCATGTTTCCTTTAGAAAATGATGCAGTCTCCACTAAGTAATTTTGGAAAACTTTTATAGACTGGTCGCATATATTATGATGAGTACAAATAGGAATTACCTTTGGTGGTGGATGATGGAGAAAAAATAACTTGAAAAAATGCACAACCCACTTATAACTTTATCAGGTCATTTAAGCCCAAAATACATTGAATTCTTTAAGATATAAGAAGAAATCACTAAAGTGAAATTGATATGTTACAGAAGTTTATTTTTTTGTTTCTGTTTTAATTTTGCAGTAGACATCGATCTAGTGTTGCGATTCAGATAGTAGCTATCATATAGTTTGGGTGTGATATCCCTGCTGATGCCTATTTTTCTGGATTCACTCTTGCTCTTAGTAGTATGTGGAATCCCTTATGGGTCCTTATTGTGGACACTGGGGCATTGGGGACTCTATGTTCTATTGTAAGATGCCCCAATATAGCACCATATTCTCTTCTAGGTCACTATATGCCATAATTTTTTTCATGGAAGCCATGTAAATCAGTCATACAAAAACTCTTTAAGGCTTTGTATTAATTTGGAGTCACGCAAATATACAGGATGGGTGGTTTCTAAGGGTGCACTGTCATGGATCCTTAGAACGTGCATCCATAATACGACAGTGTGCCTGCGACCTTAAAGGCATAGTACAAAGGATATACGTTGTCCCCTATTGATAAGATACGTTATTTATCACTGGGTGTCCAACCAAGGGGAAACCCACCAATCTTGACAATGGGCCTCACAAAGCTCTGTTTGAATGAAGTGGAGATTGAGAATGCTCAAGCTTCACAGCATTCATTCTCCATGGCATTGCCGTAAATTACCCAACGCAGTACTCCGCTAGCTCCAGTAGTCTCATAGAAAATAACTTATAGAGTAGCAATCACGTCACTCCTGTTGATGGTGCCCAAGTAGGATCCCATCCCATGAATTAACTTGTAGAGAACTTGACACTCAAGGATGTGTATGAAGAAACTTTATTAGGTGCAGACAATCCAAAGAAATAAACATCTCGGTCACATTGACCTTCGTCAGTATTACGGATTGCTGTGAATGGAATAGAGAGAAGGCAACGCTGAGGAATGGCAGTGCTCGCTGCGGTTGAGTACATCACTTAGTTCCAGCCACTGCCGGACCAATTGCCAGCTGATCGGTGGGGGACTGACACCTGGAACCAGCACTGAGTAGCCGAAGGTCTCGGACCACACCGATATCATATTATATATTAATGGATCATCAGTTATTAAGTTCTAGACACAGCCAGGGAAGCCAGGATTCAGATTACTGCCTCTATTGCCTGGAAGGGGATAATTAGTATATAATACAGTAATATTTGTAGTCTTTTTCCTTTACTAATAATGAAAAAAAACCTGAAACTAAACCCACTGCGAGGGTGAACATGATGGTCATATTTGATTGTGTTTCCTTGGTTGTTCTCTATGAGTAAGCTCACCAGCACTGTAACACTAGAATATTTAGTGGAAATTTCTCATTTACAAAAAAGAAATAAAGATAAAAGCTTTTCCAGTCTTGTTCTACAAGCAGGTCATTGCGTGGGTTTCAGGAGTGTCCTGTCCAGAACACGCTGAAACGAGACGATCAAAGACATTCACAGCACCATGCGTTACGCCAGCTGTCTAACCAGCTATTGACAAGAAGTACCGGTCATTTTTCTTCTGCGGAAATCATTTTTATATATTCCAGAAACAATGGAAACATATCCCTACATGGTTTCAGTCGGATACAATGTGTGTTAAAAGTGACCAACTGGATAACGACCACATATAATCAGATTCTTTTGTGGACTGGAGTCCAGAAAATACTAAAGAAGCAGAGAGGAGTTTGTCATTTATGGCTGCTTACCCCTCTCAGGACCAGGACATTTTATATTTTTGCTCTTTTGTGTTTTCCTCCTCTTCTTTTAAGTGCCATACCTTTTTATGTTTCCTTTGTCCTAGCCATATGAGGGATTGCTTTTTTCACAGGACAAGTTGTAGTTTGGAATTACACCCTTCATTTAACATATAATGTTCTGAATGCAGGGAAAAATTTTCAGAATTGTATGAAATGGTCAAATGGCTTTTAAGTGTTACTTTTACGGTATTCTTTGTGCTATAAAAATGCCCTGGCAACATGATTCTCCAAGTCAGTATGATTATGGTGATACCAAACTTGCATAGTTTTATTTTTTATATTTTAGTAGTTAAAAAAATTTGTAACTTTCTAAAAAAATTTAGTTGTAACACATAACTTTTTTTTATTTTTCCATTGATGAGTTGTGCGAGGTCTTGCTTTTTCACTTGCCAACCTGGTTTTTATTGGTACCTTTCTGGGATATACGCAGTGTTTTGATGTTATTTTTTTAAAAGGTGCTGTCAGCATAAGAAAGCAATTCTTTTTTTTTTTCATTAAAGCGTTTACCATATACGTTAATTACAAATTTTAGCAAACCGCACTTTTATGGATTGGTTGATACGAAATATATTTTTCTTAATTTTCATTTATTATTAGAGCGACTAAAGAGGGGGTGATTTGATTTATATATTTTTTTCTTTTGTTACACTTCACTCATTTATTTAGCCCCCTTGGAGGACTTGAACTTTCAATTAGTTTTACAAATATACTTCAATACACAAGTACTGTATTTATTTATTTTACTCACCATATTTTTCAGACCATGAGACCCACTTTTTTTCCCCCAAATTTGGGAGAAAAATGGGGGGGGGGGCGTCTTATGGCCGAACGTTACTTTATCGCATAGTTGCGGTGGTGGTGGGGCGGGATCGCAGAGCTCTCCGTTCCATCCCTCCTTCAGGAACCTGGAGGTGGCAGCAGCAGAAGAGGAGGTGAGATGCTGCTGCTGTCAGCAGAGGTAGAGTGGCGTGCGCGGTTTCCGATGGCCGCGGCCATCTTCCTGAAGCCGTGATCTACAGGAAAATGGCTGTCCGAGCCGGCGCATGCGCAGACTGGGAGCCCAAGCTTCCATTTTCCTGTAAATCACAGCTTCAGGAAGATGGCTGCGGCCACCGGAAAGCCGGGCACACCGCTCTGCCATGCCCCCGCTGCATGACACCGGCTCCACAGCATCACACCTTTTCTGCTGCAGCCACCGGATTCCTGAGAGAGGGAGGGAATGGAGGGCCCTGCGATCCTGCTCCACCACCACCGCAACTCCCGGTTGCTGGAGCATCTTCCTGAAGGACCCTGCTTCCTGTGACCCCCGCTCCACTGCCCCAAGGAAAGATCTTATAAAAATATGTTTTTCCTATTTTCCACCCCAAAATTTGGGGTGCGTCTTATAGTCTGAAAAATATGATATATAGCAGTATGTCTTTGGAGTGTGGGAGGAAAATGGAGAACCCGGAGGAAAAGCACACAAACACGGGGAGAACATACAAACTCCTTGCAGAAGTTGACCTTGGTGGGATTTGAACCCAGGACCCCAGAGCTGCAAAACAACAGTGCTAACCACTGAGCCACCGTGCTGCCCACTGCAGTATATAGTAGAAATAAGTCCTCAGCTTAGATCATTTCTACCATGGAAGCTACCTTGATAGCGTGCACCTTGCGAGAACATTGGGTGTGCTGGAAATAACAGTAATTGACAGTGGCATCTATAGTATATTGTTCAACAGCAGCTATCAGAGCTAACTTTGGTCACTGCTGTTAGAGGCCGCTACCAGCTGTATAACACAGCTGGCATCCATCCTGTATGGAGCAGACTGAATTCCTAAACCATACACCTCACCATTGCTGTATGATGTACATGTACATCAGGGTTCTGAAAGAGGATAAATTGTGCATGGAGACTGTGTGTAAATTCATGTCACCATTGCCATCAATATCTACATCTATCCAACATTCTCTATACAGGCCTATTTACACAGGCCGACAAACGAGCAATCATGAGATTCCAAATCATCAATAGTGTCAACATGCCGCCATTCAGATGAGAAACAAGCAAAATACTTGTTTGTCAAGGGAATAGATTGTTCAAATCACTGTTGTAGGCAGCACATCTACCCATGTAAACGGGATGTGCTTCCAACAACATACATGTTGTATGGGAACTGATCATTTGTACAGTTTTGTAAGCCTTTCTGAATAAATGAGCACTGACTGACTTGTATATAGTTGATTAACGCATGTTTATGGGCATATACAAGTGCTTCTCACTAAATTAGAATATCATCAAAAAGTTAATTTATTTCAGTTCTTCAATAGAAAAAGTGAAGCTCATATATTATATAGAGTAATTACAAACAGAGTGATCTATTTCAAGTGTTTATTTCTGATAATGTTGATGATTATGGCTTACAGCCAATGAAAACACAAAAATCACTATCTCAGTAAATTAGAATACTTTATAACAACAGCTTGAAAAATGTTTTTAAAATCTGAAATGTTGGCCTACTGAAATGTATGTTCAGTAAACGCACTCAATACTTGGTCGGAGCTCCTTTTGCATCAATGCGGCGTGGCATGGAGGGATCAGCCTGTGGCACTGCTGAGGTGTTATGGAAGCCCAGGTTGCTTTGATAGCAGCCTTCAGCTCTTCTGCATTGTTGGGTCTGGTGTCTCATCTTCCTCTTGACAGTACCCCATAGATTCTCTATGGGGTTAAGGTCAGGCGAGTTTGCTGGCCAATCAAGTGCAGTGATACTGTTGTTTGTAAACCAGGTATTGGTACTTTTGGCAGTGTGGACAGGGGCCAAGTCCTGCTGGAGAATTACATTTCCATCTCCAAAAAGCTTGTCGGCACAGGGAAGCATGAAGTGCTCTAAAATTTCCTAGCAGACGGTTGCGTTGACTTTGGTCTTGCTAAAACACAGTGGACCTCCACCAGCAGATGACATGGCTCCCCAAACCATCACTGATTGTGGAGACTTCACACTAGACCTCAAGCAGCTTGGATTGAGGCCTCTCCACTCTTCCTCCAGACTCTGGGACCTTCATTTCCAAATGAAATGCAAAATTTACTTTCATCTGAAAAAGCCTTGGACCACTGAGCATCAGTCCAGGTCTTTTTCTCCTTGGCCCAGGTAAGACGCTTCTGACGTTGTCTATTGGTCATGAGTGGCTTGACACAAGGAATGCGATACTTGTAGCCCATGTCCTGGATGCATCTGTGTAAGGTGGCTCTGGAAGCAATAACTCCAGCAGCAGTCCACTCCTTGTGAGCAGCCAGCTTCTTTAGCAATGACCTTTTGTGGCTTATCCTCCTTGTGGAGTGTGTCAATGACTGCCTTCTGGACATCTGTCAAGTCAGCAATCTTCCCCATGATTATGTAGCCTATTGAAACAGACTAAGGGACCTTTTTAAATGCATCGGAAGCCTTTGCATGTGTTTTTTGTTAATTATTCTAATTTCCTGAGATGACTTTTGTGTTTTCATTGGCTGTAAGCCATAATCATCAACATTAACAGAAATAAACACATGAAATAGATCACTGTTTGTAATGACTGTATATAGGAGTTTCACTTTTTGTATTGAAGAACTGAAATAAATTAACTTTTTGATGATATTCTAATTTAGTGAGAAGCACTTGTATATGTAAACTTGGATGAGAACGTTGATATGAATCCACATAGGGTGACTATGACAACACTGCTTCTGTAAAAAAATGGAAAAGGACATACAATGTCATTATTTTAAAGTCTTTTAAGTTTTAGTAATCAAACCCTGCATCTTTTTTTCCACTTCTTTCACAACCTTTGTCTTAACATTAAGGCTATGTTCACACTGAGTTTTTTGAGGAGGTGATAATCCATAACTTTTTCAAGCAGGAAACTCTCCTTTTTTTGGTGAGGTTTTGAAATTTTCTTTATCCCAAATCATTTTTTGAAGCAGTTTTGAAGGAGTTTTTTTCCTGAAGTGTTCTTTGTTGCTTTTTGATTTCACAGTGCCTTAGTTTGGAGAGGTTTCCGTCAGGATCTTCTTCAAAAGAAGTGACATGAACTTTCTTTCTTTCCACCAGGCATTTTTCTAAATCTTTTCCAAAAAAGCTTAAAAGATTCCTCAAATAAACCACACAGTGATTTTCCCATATAAATAAATTGTAAGAGTTTATCGAGAGTTTTTGAAGCAGTTTTTTGGGTATATCCACATGTCGATTTTCACACCCCGATAGGAGTTTTTCAAGGCAAAACCTCTTCAGGAAAAAAACGTCAGGCCTTTTTCCTGAAGCTGCTTCCGAAGCAGCTTTGCTGGTGTTTTTCCTCTGTGCTTTCAAGTGCAACCCCTGGCAAAAATTATGGAATCACCGGGCTCAGAGGATGTTCATTCAGTTGTTTAATGTTGTTGAAAAAAAGCAGATCACAGACATGGCACAAAACTAAAGTCATTTCAAATGGCAACTTTAGGGCTTTAAGAAACACTAAAAGAAATCAAGATTAAAAATGTGGTACTCAGTAAGGGTAATTTTTTTCAGACCAAGCAGAGGGAAAAAAATATGGAATCACTCAATTCTGAGGAAAAAAATATGGAATCACCCTGTAAATTTTCATTTTGAAAACTAACACCTGCATCAAATTAGATCTGCTCGTTAGTCTGCATCTAAAAAGGAGTGATCACACCTTGGAGAGCTGTTGCACCAAGTGGACTGACATGAATCATGGCTCCAACACAAGAGATGTCAATTGAAACAAAGAAGAGGATTATAAAACTCTTAAAAGAAGGTAAATCATCACGCAATGTTGCAAAAGATATTGGTTGTTCACAATCAGTTGTGTCTAAAATCTGGAAAAAATACAAACAACATGGGAAGGTTGTTAAAGGCAAACATACTGGTAGACCAAGGAAGACATCAAAGCGTCAAGACCAGAAACTTAAAGCAATATGTCTCCAAAACAGGAAATGCACAACAAAACAAATGAGGAACGAATGGGAGGAAACTGGAGTCAATGTCTGTGACCAAACTGTAAGAAACCGCCTAAAAGAAATGGGATTTACATACAGAAAAGCTAAACATAAGCCATCATTAACACCTAAACAGAAAAAAACAAGGTTACAATGGGCTAAGGAAAAGCAACCGTGGACTGTGGATGACTGGATGAAAGTCATATTCAGTGATGAATCGCGAATCTGCATTGGGCAAGGTGATGATGCTGGAACTTTTGTTTGGTGCCATTCCAATGAGATTTATAAAGATGACAGCAAGAAGAGAACATGCAAATTTCCACAGTCATTGAAGATATGGGGCTGCATGTCAGGTAAAGGCACTGGGGAGATGGCTGTCATTAGATCTTCAATAAATGCCCAAGTTTACATTTATATTTTGGACAGTTTTCTTATCCCATCAATTGAAAGGATGTTTGAGGATGATGACATCATTTTTCAAGATGATAATGCATCCTGCCATAGAGCAAAAACTGTGAAAACATTCCTTGAAAGAAGACACATAAGGTCAATGTCATGGCCTGCAAATAGTCCAGATCTCAATCTAATTGAAAATCTTTGGTTGAAGTTGAAGAAAATGGTCCATGACAAGGCTCCAACCTGCAAAGCTGATCTGGCAACAGCAATCAGAGAAAGTTGGAGCCAGATTGATGAAGAGTACAGTTTGTCACTCATTAAGGCCATGCCTCAGAGACAGCAAGCTGTTATTAAAAGCCAGAGGTGGTGCAACAAAATACTAGTGATGTATTGGAGTGTTCTTTTGTGCGTTTGTTTTTCATGATTCCATAATTTTTTCCTCAGAATTGAGTGATTCCATAATTTTTTCCCTCTGGTCTGAAAAAAAATTACCCTTACTGAGTACCACATTTTTAATCTTGATTTCTTTTAGTGTTTCTTAAAGCCCTAAAGTTGCCATTTGAAATGACTTTAGTTTTGTGCCATGTCTGCGATCTGCTTTTTTTCAACAACATTAAACAACTGAATGAACATCCTCCGAGCCCTGTGATTCCATAATTTTTGCCAGGGGTTGTATATAGAGACCAGTTGTGTGCACATAGTTTTTACCTTGCCACTATGTACACACACTGTGCATTGATGTATTGTCAGTCCATTTGTTTATTGTTCTGCCTATCCCATGATGATTCAAGGCAGTTTCACTGTTATGGTAAAAGATGTAGGAATATTCTTGAGGACAGTTAGTTAGATTAATTGTGGATAGAAGAGCGTTAAAGAAAGAAGAAAACGCTAAACTTTCAGTCCTTCCTCTTTTTTTTGGTGAGTAGCTACAAGGTTTATCATTCTCAATGGCTGCAACTAATCGCTAGTTAGCTCGTCATTGGCTGTCAATTCTGACGTATGCTCAGTAGGATCTGGTCACTGTGCAATATTCTTCTTGATGCACAGTGACAGTGAGCTCCCTTGGCTCTGAAGAGAAGTGACAAGTCGGCAAGAGATTGCACGGTCAACGTTCACTGAAAGGAGAGAATGCAAAAAGCAGGGACCAGTTCCAGCCCTGAAAGTGTCAGAGGGCAGGGTTGGCCTCTCCTTGCTGGGTTATCTTCTTACAAAGTGCACTAATAGTGCGCTTTCTTACTGGCTCATCACTTCTCATCAGAGCCAGCGAGAGAGCGCACTGTCACTGTGCATTAAAACGAATATTGCACAGTGGTAAGATCCTACTGAGCATACATTGGAATTGACAACCAACGCATACTCAGAGCAGGGACTTGCCCAGCCCCTGAAACGGGTGTCATTGAGGATGCATCTTTTCAGGGAGAGGCAGCAGCAGTAGCAGCAGTCTCTGTCTCCTGATGATGTCCAGTTTGAGTATCCCAGCATGCACTGGGGTTCTCAAACAAAAGGTCAAACAGCAAGTTGGTTGAAAAAAAAAAGCAGTAGGAGAGAAGAGATGGAATGGTAGGGACTTTTTAATGAAGGTATATTAGAAAAGAGATTATTACATTAGATAGATCATCATGGTGTGGCATTAGAATGCAAAATGCAATATTTCTATACTATAGATTTTTCATGTATATAATCGTTTTGTGTTTTCCAGCTGTTGTCGTATTGTCCTTTGTGTTGTGTTGGCTGCCCTTCCACATTGGCCGGATCTTGTTTGCTTGGACTGGATTAGAAGAAATCATTTTTTATCACCTGACTCAGTACCTAAATCTCATCTCTATGGTTCTGTTTTACCTGAATGCCTCCATAAACCCCATGCTGTACAACATTATGTCACAAAAATACAGGGCCGCCATGCGTAAAATCCTCAATCCAAAGGAAGATCTGCAATCCAGGAACATGCCAAGAAGCGAGCAGTCTTCTCTAGAAGGGACAGAGATGACTTCTTTCATGTAGTACTGTTACGCACCAGTCTTGTCTTCAAGGCCGAGCTCCTCTCCCTTCCCCTATGGCTGCTGCCCTTTGTTGTGCACCAAGTCGGGTCTTACAAGTGATGTTCCTCATTGACATCTCCCTTCATCAATTAAACTCACCCCTGAGTCTGAGTATTGAGTCTGTAATGAGTTCAGTTGCTGTATGGATTCTTCTACCATTCTGTGTCTTCTGCCATCATACCCTAAGACTACAGTGAGGATTTTCACCGAATATTCCTCAAGACTCACTCGTTAACCCATGGTCAGGTCAACTTTGAATACAAGACTGGTCAATGTACAAGACTTGCCAAGAAAAATACAAGACTGGCAAATGTACAAGACTTGCCAAGAAAAATACAAGACTGGCCAAGAAAAATACAAGACTGGCCAATAAAAATACAAGACTGGCCAAGAAAAATACAAGACTGGTCAATGTTGCGTATATTTTACTGAATTTTAAAATATGCTTGGTATTAGAATAGAACAAGCAAACTCTCTTACGACAATTTTTATACTTTTTATTAGACATTAAATATATTATCTATTTCAAAGTAACAATTTAGTAATACATATGCAAGGTCATCTTATATTGTAGAAGATACCTCAAATAACAATGAAGTACAAAGCAACATATTTCTTACAAGAACACCACTAATAATTAAGGCTGGAATGTATAATAATTTGTAAATGGTATAATAGAAAGAAACCAGATTCATGATGGTCAAAATTGGAATATTTCAGGGGCCATATTTATTACAAGAACTGTAAAATATAGAACCAATATATCCCATAGTTCCCTTAATGAATATGTCCAGAAAAAAAAAAAAATAGCGGTGTGCTACTAGGTATTGTGTAGTGAGGGAGGGGAAAAAAAAATTGTAATGTAAATGTATAAAAAAAAATAAAATTAAAAAAAAAAAAGATCAAAATAAAAAGTGTCTTAATGCTTATGAGCTTTGAGTCCATTGTGAGAAAAGCGCAATAGAAATGTTTGTTGTTCAGGTTCAATCTTAAATTCTGTTTTGAAAAAATAAAAATCCTTTGGCAATGGAGAAAGTATTTTTTTCTTTTCCCTAGGATGAAAATATGTAAAAAAAATAAAAATTCAGAGTATGTAAACATGCCTGTAGACTAGAAACTGATGTGTGTACAGAAACAAATGCATAGACATATACACACACACAGACGAAATGCATTGAACCCGTTCCTTGAAAAGACGATCGTTATGGTGAGTAGTAAGGGGTAATGTGACGGGATACGATTTTTTTTTTCTTCCTTTTTTGGTACACTTAAAAAGAGAACATTCACACTTTTCATGACTTTTAAAAATGAAAAATAAATAAAATACACAGATTATAAGTGTAGGAATAAAAATGTACATTTTGTTTAGATTGCACCATGTAACTACTGTAAAGAAAGTGGCAATACACGTCTCTATAAAATATTTAGAAATGAAATTATGCGCGGAAATATTCGTAGATAACTGGCAAGATTCAAAAAAGTACAGGTAACGTCTAATAATTCAGTATCGATGCTATACATGAATACAATTTTTTCTCTAGTGTATGTTTTGCGAACAAAAAATTAAAAAATTAATTCAACAGGATTGATCCAAAATGTAACATACCTCACATTAAATTTTAACGCTACAACATCTACAATTTTTATTTTATTTTTTTTAATTGTAGAACATGACTGAGATTGAACACCAAATAAAAACCATACAATGATTTCTTGTCTGAAGACGCAGTTTTAAAAATTGATGCAAATTACGCAGAAAACTGCGCAAAACAGATAAAACTATTCTAAATTAAAATAAAAAAAATTGTGAGATTTAAAAAAAAAAAAAATCTCAAATATAAAGTGATGGAATGTAAATTTATATATATTTATATTTTCAGCATAATTTCTTACAAAAAAAAAAAACATCTTACATGTAAAAATATTTAGCTTAGTAGATAATACATAATATGGGCATCTCATTAAAAAAAACAAACAAACAAAAAAACGTGCACTTTTTTATTTTATTTTGCCTTTTTTAAGGTTATAGACAGTATAAAAACATTTGCTCAGTTTGAGCCAAATAGTGTAACATTTATAATAAATGCACTTTTTTTTTCTCCTCCATAAAGACAAATCTGTGCTTTTTCAGAAAGTGCTGCAATATATTCTTGAGAAGCACAGAAATTATATATTTTTTTCGTGTAACACAAATGAAATGCAAAGCAGGTCAACGGATGAATACAGGTTCGACGCCGGGATACGCAGAAAGTGGGTTTGTAAGGCCTGTGTATATTGCAGTGGTAAAAGCATCACTAGGAATAACATTGACATATTGAAACACACCGGTATAACACTTCAATGTTGAGTATACAGGTAACCCGCAGAGGTGATAGCAGCTAAAGCCATGCAAAACATTACGGAGACAACCAAATATCGGAAAGACTAATAATAGCATCAAACGTTCACATGTATCCTCTACTCTTGGAGGAGCGGGGTACTTTCTCCGCTAGACCAACTTTTGCAATACCAATTTACTACAAACTAATGGCATCATAGAGGTTACTGGCTCTTAATGAATGGACAGACCCCATTCTCACAAATATGGACCCTCTACTCAAAACACTCTTGTCCATTGGCGCCGTCTGGTATTGCACCACAGTCCCATTCTCTAAACGAGAACGTATGGCACCACTTCTAAGAAAAAAAAAAGTTGATAAACTTTTTAAGAGACAGGCACAATCAGTATTTTCTATCCTTTATTATTAAAGAGGTGCGGGGGGTTTGTTGATGACGTCTTTTTTACGAAAACCAGACATTCACTGGTGTGCGATACTGAATGGGCCATGGCCAATATTGAAAATTATTTGGATTCTAAAAGGTTAGACTTGAAAGAACAAATCTAATAAAAAACTACAGATCTCTATACATAGAATTATTTGGGATATATAGTGTAATATAGTATATTGTATAAAGTATATCATTTCAGTTTTTACAACTTTATTTTCAGACAAAAAACACACATTGAGTTAGCCAAATTAGGCTTAGAGAGGCACAAACAACGTAGCAAAGGTTTTATTCTTTTGATCTAAAAAGTGAATCTAAAAGGTGCTTTTACACTGCATTAGTACCGGGAACTAGTGTTCCCAGGAATGCTCTTTTCCTAATAATCGTACATTATAAAACAGGCTGTTGATCACCTGATGAACGAGTAAAACTATTTTTAGGCCGACTTTAAAGATCGTCGATCTCAGCAGCGCATCGTCCTGTGTAAACAGGCTGCTATTATTCTCGGCAGCACATGTGCTGATCCTTTTGTGAGCATATTAAAGAATTTTCTTGGCCGAGAAGATAAATTCTACTGTAACTGCAGACTGCCGAATTATGAATCCCACATGCTCCCTGTGCGATTAAGTATTTATGTAATTTGCATACTCGTTAGACTCTCCTCCGCTAGAGCATTGAGAAATGGAGGAGAGGCTAGTCGGCACGTGACCGCAAGTATGCAATTCTCACACTCACATGGAAAAAAAAAAAAAGGAGAATCATGACAGTGTGCACATCGCACACTGTCAAGATCCAGCTGTCTACAGTCACAGATTGCCTGCAGACTTCTCTTCTCACCCTGAAAAACCCCTTTAAATGCAGTCTAGGTTGTCAAAATAGGCTACCAAAAAATTACTGATAAGCAAACAAGTAGCTGATCGGCAGCCGTTTAGTTGCGTCGGTTGGGTGGTGTAAACCCAGCTTAACAACCAATAATCAAGACTAAAAAGGTAACCAGATAATACCAGACAGTAGCCAAAAACTACAACCAACCACATTCCCTGTAAACTTTACCCTACAGAGAAAAATGTTTTGCCAGCACCAACAGCTGGTGGGTTATCAATCAGTCGAAAGACCTAGCAGCAGGTCCAACCCTTCCCTTTTCTAAAGCTGGCCATAAATTAAATGTTTATTGGCTGAACCCCTACGCTGGCCAACCATCTAATGCGTAGAGGGGGTCTCCAGGTTCTTCCACATTGGTAGATGTTGGGGATTGAAGGGGAATAAAGACCAAATACCTTTGTTCTTAGGTGAGGTAAGTCGCAGCCAGATCAATCACGCAGGTATATTTAGACAAGCCGATTTTTGCTTATTAACCCATTATGGGATCAGGAATTTTAGATTGTTTTTTTTAACTCTCCTTCTGTAAACCTAGCCATATGAGGGCTTGTTTTTTGTGGAATAAGTTGCAGTTTTGAGTGACACCATTTATTGCAACAATTGGCGAAATTGTGAAGCCCCCCCACCACCTCAATTCTGACTTTTTTTTTTACGCCATTTATTGTGCAGTAAAAATGACCTTGCAACATGATTCTTCAGGTCAGAACAATTATGGTATACAAATGTTGTGTTGTTTTTTCTCTCCATATTTTAGTGGTGAAAAAAATTCTGAAATGTGTAAAAAAGTCTCCATTTTCTGAGACTCAATTTTATTTTTTGCCTCCATAGTGCTATTTGAGGGCTTGTTTTTTTTTCGGCACTGAGCTGACGTTTGTATTGATACCACTTCAGGTTACAAGATTTCGATCATTGATTTTTTGGGGGGGGTCTGGTAGTAGAATGCAGCGATTCTAATCTTTTGATTTTTTTCTTTTCGGCATTTAACATAGGGTTTCAATACTTTTATATTTTGATAGATCAGCCTTTATGGGACATAATGATACCAAATAGGTTTCTTTTTAACTTATTTTTAATGGTGGAAAATTTGAAGCAATACTGATTTTTAGATTTCTTACTTTTTATATAGAATTTTTTAGTTTTATTTTGTAGTCCCCTTAGGGGACTTGAACCCATGAATACTGTATACTGCAAAAGCAGTGTAGGGAAAGCGCGGTTTTCCTATGGAGCTCAGACTATAGTTGAGCTTCACTGGAGGACCAAAACGGCAATGAACATGATAGCCCATTGGTTCCCCTAAATTACATCACAGAGAGAAGATTAAAGTGTGCGCATGTACTGATGCCATTTAAATACTGCTGTCAGAGATCGGGATTTAAGTAAACTACAGCGATCGGATGTGGTTATACACAGATACCAGCCATTTAACACAGCCGGCGTCGGCTTTTTATTGTGCGTGCTCAGCTCCTGAGATTGCTTCATATATTACTTATCGACCTATGTCAAAAATGTATATCGTTGGTTGGTAAGGAGTTAATGAGCGCCAATCGACTAAATAAATCGCCACTTTTTTACTGCCCTGTTTAACTGGGCTAACAAAAAATAATGGGAGAAGACTGATCGTAATTAGATCCTTATTGTCCCAATCCAGCATCATGGTGTCGGCAGCAAATCCTGCGGAGATGTGCTGCCGATAACAATGATTTCTTTTTAATGGCCGCATAAATTGATCCGACCACCTGGCGTTAACATGCCGGCATGTTAACAAAGGCCAATAGTCAAAAACGCTAGTTCGCCAATCAGCCAGTCAAAATGTAACTTTACTTTTCCTAAAGAGAACGTGTGTTTGGGTGTACGCACGGTTTGGGAGAGATCGCCATCAACCCAAACATGGCTGCCAGTGATCTAATGGGTAAGGCCAGTTTTTACTACAGTGAGTCAAAATATCGGATCACAGCCAACTTAACAGTGGAAAAAGATTGCAGGATCATAGTCAAAAGGAAAAAAGTGAATGCTTTTAAAGGGAACCTGTCACCAGAAAAAAAAAACGCTTTTAACCTGCAGATGTGTGGTTAACCAGCCCGGCGCCTGCACTTAGTCGAACTCTGGAGGAAGAAAATTAACTTTATTCCCTCCACAAGCGTTACGGTTTCAGTCACGGGGTGACCGCCGGTGCAGTCACTGCTCTGAGTATACAGAGCGGCGGCTGTAACCGCACCCCCAGTTCTGACTGACAGCCAGTCCCAATACAGAGCGAATGTCACTCAGGGACCGCGACGCGGTTACAGCCACCACTATGTATACTTAGATCGGTGACTGAACCCGGGACACTGCTGGGGCGAATAAAGTTCATTTTCTCCCCCTAGCGTTCGGCTAAGTGCAGGTGCTGGTCAGGTTCATAACGCTATTAACCTGCAGATTAACAGCACTTTTTTTGACAGGTTCTCTTTAAGGCAAGTGCCTGGATGGGCATTATTGTGCCACTATCCATGGCTGGGGTATTTAGATGTAGGCCTGGGGCAGCAAAATAAATAGCTAGGATTTCCATCATCACAACAGATATGTCCCCAAGAAACAGTACACCCTCCATCGCTCATATATCTACTGTCTGGAAGTATCTGTATATCTTTTCATGCTTTTTCTACAGTTTTGTAGTATTAATGTGTATTTTTTATACTTTACTTGCATGGTCCATGTGCAAATGATGAATCTTATTTCCCTGACAGTGTTAAAGTAGCTAGGAATTAAAATTCCACAACCGGAAAAGGGGAAACCGGTGACATAAAATTCACAATATGGACTGTATCACATTTACAAGGCACCTATGTCTACAAGGAATGATGTGCCCTTGTTAAAAGTAGCAATATCTTAACATTTCTTTTTTTTGGTGTCATGTCTAACTAATATATTTAATTCTACCATATAAAAAGGCAAAATGATCATGATTGTGTTGGTCTACAGATCTCATTAATAAACACAACAGCTATGTTCCATAAAAATCAGTAATATCCCATGATGGATCAGTTTATTTACCTCACCAAAAAGCATGGTAGACTACCTCTATAAAACCATTCTATAGTTAAAAAATAAAAATAAAATACAGTATGTACATTTAAAAATAAAATATACATTCAGAGCTTAACCACCAGCAAGAAATACCGGTCAGGCTGCACATTACAGCACAACACACTAGGCCTCATGAAATGGCCGTGTTGCTGTTGCCCATAGCAACCAGAGCAGGCGCTTCATTTTTCCAGTGCTGTTTAGTAACTGAACTCTGATTTTTTTTTTTTTTTTTTTAGGACATAAAACCTCACGGATAACATAGCGTAGTTTCATTAGACGTATCGGTTACAGTGTAATTCCAGAAAGTGCTTTCACAGTGATGTTAATATAAAAGAAAATCCATGAAAAGCTTTAAAGAGGTAGACAGACATTTTCTTTTTTTTTTCCTTTTGGTCAGGTAAATAAAATATAGTTATGTCTGTTACTAATCCTTTAGTTTTAAGGGATGTTTTATCTCTCGCCTTTTTAGTGCAGGCTACGTGTAATATCAGCCGCACAATCTTCTACACACAAGTTCTACCTAAGAAAATAGAGATATTTCAATAAAATCACCTAGATAATAAAATTCTGATAGAAGACTGAATATATAAGCTGCATGAAACTAATGATTTTGCTTGATTTTTGTTATTTTTTTTAAAGGGAGCCTTAACATTTACGCTCCAGTTATGAAGCACGGCCGAACTTAAAAACGGACAGCGGGAAACCTAGAGTGAAGCATCAGGAGCCCAAATTTGTCCTTATGTATTCAGTCTCCCCTGCAGTGTTTTTCTGGGGAAGACCACCATTGCTGTACAGCTCAAGCTATGCTTTAATAATTTAGGAGTTTAATGCACCCTTCTGATCCCTTAACTTTGAGGGAGTCATATGTTGCATTCTCTTAAAGAGGTTGTCCACTACTTCTACATTGGTGACCCATCCTTAGGATAGATCATCAATGTCTGATCGGCCAGGGTCTGACACCCGGCACCTCCACCGATCAGTTATCAGTGTAAGCAGCCCCCCATCTGGAAATACTCACTGGCGGACCTTCTCAGTCTTCTGGTAGTAGCGCAGGGTACTGAACATCCACCACCTATTCAAATCAATAGGAGGATGTTTAGTACCCTGCAGTGGCCACTAAGAGAAGACAAAACAGCTGCTCAAGTGAGTACTTCCGGCCTGCAGCCGCCGACACAGATAACAGGTGTCGGACCCGGCCGGTCAGACATTGATGATCTATCCTAAGGATAGGTCATCAATGTAAAAGAAGTGGACAACCTCTTTAAATTCCAATTCTGAAGGAACAGGAATTCTGGGGTATTCACTTAACTGTGACTTCTGCTTGGCAATTAAAAATTGTGTACGTAGGGAACAACCTGACTGTCATGGAGATCACGGTGGGGAGAACCCGGCCAGGGACCACATACTATCCTTGGCTCTTGACAAATGCAATGTTGGAAATAAACTGATAACTAGAGATTATCAAAAAGATTTGCAAGACCCTGATACAGTAGTCCATGCCCACCGACCAGAACACTGCAAACTTCCTCCAAACTGCCATAATTCCCTTGCCTCCTCTGTTTTATAGGTACAGTTCACACATAACATCACGCTGAGCCTACTAATCAGTAGAGGTGCTGGGAATGTAACAGGTAGGACGAGGTTCACAATGTTCGATCTGGTGGCGAAGGTCTAAGGACGTCACAGCTGAAGCAGGGTCTTGTGATTTTTTTTTTGCTCAACTCTACTGATTACTATTACAAAAACCCATGCATGACCTTCAATAAAATTGTATATATCAAATCACAAAAGTATTTTTTCAGACATTGGCTCCCATGAGTAAAAAATAATGGCTCAGCGTAATATCTCACAGATGCTTGGGTGGTTCCTGTAATTGACAGACCCTGTATAATTAATGAACTCTTAATAATCTGATAAAATTGACCTTCTCTCGCGTCAAATAGGCCATCTAGGGCAGTGTATATCAAAATTGTTCTTTTTTTGTTTGGGAAAACCAATGTACGTATAGCTACGGCAAAGAACAGCCACTCATAATAACCAACAATTTTAACATTTTAGAGCACTGGCGGCCACTCTGTACAGCACATTTACTTTCCATACATATCTCTTCATTGTTTTTTTAGACACGGCTTGACTGAAACCGAACTAGAACTCACTTTCCAAAGCTTTTCCTACTATAACTCCATTGAAATAATCACTGTGTCATTATCGAAATCTCAAAATCTTTCTAAAAGCCTCTTATGATTTCTATACCTTTCATCAACAGAAACCACAGAGTTGGAGGACAAGACCGTGCCCCTCTATATGAAACAGGATTTGGTTAATCTGCATATACAAGAGTCCGAATCCTTAATTTTAACTTTTGATTAGTTGCACTAGCAAATACTGTAGCTCTATATGGACATATAAAAACATAACTGAAGAATAAATAAAGATTAATGGGAATATTTTTTGAATGTCCACATGGGAGGTCTATGGTTTATTCAATTCATGTGGTCAACCAACAAGCCATGCCCCCAAGGATCTCCAGAATAAATAGGTCCAGTTTTTATAAAGAGAGGGAAACATGGTTCCTCTCCACTAAAAGAATGGGAGTTGAGAACAATTGAGTGTGAAGCCACCTTTCCACTTAAACAGATACTGGGATCTGGTGGATCTTGAGATCAAAAGAGGGATATTCTTGAGATCTGGGCTCCTGGATCCCATAACATGGGTAAAATGGATGACAAAATTATCAAACTGGATGACAGATCCAGACAAAAATATTTTTATGTTCATTTTGGCCTAAATTAATCATCTCTGTTCTTTACTGAAAATCGCGGTCAATAACAGTAGAAATAATATGGCAGTGAAAAAAACGGACTATCACATATATCCTTATAATAAAAACGGTATCTTTGTAGATGCCACCAAATCGTATTCCACTAAGGCGTCACTTATGAGTCAGATATGCTTCTCCATGAAGGCCACAAGCAAATGGAAAAACGGAAACTTGTGTAACAAACGCCATTCTTTAGATGAGCTACCACATGCAAAGCTGAACATTTAAAAGGGACATGCTTTTAAAGCAAATGGTCCAGTACATAAACGAACAGCACCGTCTTGACCTTTAAGAGTGTATTAAGGCATTAAACACCATGGCCCTAGAAACACAGGAGTGAAGTTCCCTTTCTAAGAGTTGCATGATGTCTTATGTTCCACATACAGGAGGATTCTAATAACCCAGCCTCATGATGAATGAGCAGCAAGAATGGAAATGCACTTATATATAATACAATCATTTCCATCTATAAATTTAATTAAAATAATTAAACATAAATATTGAAAAAAAAATATTGTAAGGATAATCTCAGGAACAGGGCACTTAAAATCTACTTAATTACAAAGTACTGGATGACGACGGCAAAGAGGAAGGCCACGACAGCGAACATCATGAGGAGCAAGGTGGCGAACTGCTCGTCGCTGAGAGGCTTCCTTTTGCTTTTCGTGGTCTCCAATGCAGCATTAACACACGGCAAATCCAACTCTGGTCTTTGAGATGAGAACATGGTGCTTGGGCTGTAAGGGCCAAACAATTCTTGTAATCCATTGGAATCCTGGTATTGCCGTCCAGCACAAACTCGGAAACGGTATTCACAGTTTGTTTGAAAGTTTGGCAGAGTGAATGAGGCGTCTGTTCCTTTATATACCTGGTCAGGAGAAGAATAGAAGAGCAGTGATCAGACTACAAAATGTCCACAAAGAAACAAAATGAGTATAAAACCCAATTCACATCCTGTTAAGAGAGAGAGTTGGTGTATACATATGGTAAAATGATATATAGATATATCTATCTATCTATATATCTCACAAAACAAATCTGTGTAATTCTGGCCTCCATTCAGCCAGAATACGCTATAACTTTTTTGTGTGTATACAATAGAGTAGTAGACTACGAGCCTATACGTGTGTGTAATAGATATATATATATATATATATTCAAGGGGCACAGTATGATATGATTAGAGCCCTAGAATAAGCCATTTACATGCATCTTTGGCTTACTCTATACATGGGGGGTAAAAAACATTTCCAGACATCTTCGGCATTCTTTATTCTCAGAATCTCACCTGATCAAACTCTCTCCCATTGGTAAGTTGAAGGATGTAAACAATTGAATCTCCCCTCATCGGCGGCAGTGTCTCCCAAGATACTTCACATGAATTACCATCAATCTGTTGTACTTTGGGCGCTAAAATAGAAGTTGAGAATCATTTAGCAAGTACCAAGTGACAGCAAAAACTATAACTACACAATGCAATAATCAAACACAGGCCGGAAAACTTAAAAGCAAACACTTCTGAATTCATGGTCTTTAAAGGGAATTTGTCACCAGGTTTTTGCTACCCCATCCAAAAGCAGCATGATTTAGAGACCCTGATTCCAGCGATGTGTCACCTACCGATCTGCTTGGTGCAGTTTTGATAAAATCCCTAACTTCTCTGCTGCAGATCTAGCAGTTCTCTGAATGCTGAGCTCTGTATAACTCCGCCCACACCACTTATTGGCTGAAAGCTGCCAATCAGTGGTGGAGGCGGGGTTATACAGAGCTCATGAATATGGAGGACTACATGGCCGTAGGTTTACTAGTCCTCTAGTGAAAATCTCCTGTTGACAAAACACTGATTTTAATCTCTGCTAGATCACTGGCACCGAGGTGATGGGGGAAGTGGCGGATTTAACATGGTAGTAATTGTTAGCTTTTATGTTATACAGTTTTTTGCCCACCACCTTTCCAAAATAATGTTCTACTTTACACGGCCTCCTGGAAATCATCCATCTGGCTCAGCAGGCAGTGAAATCATGGCTACCTACCTTTTAATGCAGCTGGAACAGATTTGGTAGTAGCAAAACTGTAGACTTCAGAAAACGGGCCTTCCCCTGCATCATTGTACGCCTGGATCCTGAAGTTGTATGTAGTCGATTCATTCAGTCTTTGCACCTTATACGTATGACATGGTCCATTGTAGATCGTAAAAAACCTATACCCAAATAATAAATAAATCAAATTTTAAAAAAATAAAATCAAAAAAAATCATAAATTTGTTAATTCCACTTCCTATTCTCACGCCACTAGTGTTTTGTCTCTCTTTCTCGTATATTGCAATATTTGAGTCATTTAGGCAGGATGACATCTGCTGCGGCTTTCGACGGCCTCCATGGAGAAGGTAGAAATCCGGTGAGCTGATAGTAATGAGCAAACATGACGGGATCCTTCCGAGATTAATGAGCTCGGCCGATGTCCATTAAATAAGAATATGGCAGTACTGATAATGAGAGCCTATTAAACAGTAACCGCCACCAGGTATAAAACTAATGGAGACTTAAAATAAAAAACCGAGCGTCTGGTGGTGAAGGACACATGAATCACGTGCGATGCTTCCAGATACCAGCGCGCACTCACCTGCTGAGCTTGTCTTCCATTTGCAGGTTGTACTGGGAGGTTTCCGTAGCTAAAGCTTTACTTGTCCCGTCCCCCCATTTTAACTTAAGGCTCTGGTGACTGAAGACTGCACACTCCAGATGGGGAGGATTGGGCGGAGGCGGCTTGGTTTTGGCTTTAATAGATGGACTGAAGGGACCAGCTCCAAAGCTGTTTATGGCCTGAATCCGTATCCTGGAGAGAAAGAGCAAATTCTACTCAATTATCTGCAACCAGGCACAATAGATGCGATATAATGAGCATGAACGCGACACAGTGATGACATATTGCAGGAAATGACAACAAAGTCTGCTCTGCTACATCTATATTCGTAGATACACACACTTTTTCTGTTACCATACCTGTACATGCGGTCAGGGAGCAGATTTGTGAGAACACAGCTAGTGACCGAGTCGACGGTGATTTGCTGCTTTTCTCCATATTCGAGGGCGTAGCCAGTGATCTCTGCCCCGTTGCAGCATGGCTCCTTCCACTGAAGAGCAAGGCACTCTGATGGCGAGGGTAAAGGAGTTTCCAGGAGATCTTCATCGACAACCTGCAGTACAGACACCGCTGCAGGAACAGATGGCGGGGTCGTGATGACGGCTGTGTCTCCGAACAGCCCTGTGCCAGCAACGTTCACAGCCTGTACAGCATGAAAACACAGTCATGTTATGGAAAAAAAACAAGCATGGGCGCAATTTACTTATTATTATAAATCTTCTCTGTTCTCAGGAAGAGGAATTCTTTAATTTTATAGTTCACTGCTCATTGCCTAAGTTACTGTCTACCTCTGCAGCAGTGGCCGGTTTCCTAAGCAAAGAGGCGGGGTTACACAGATAAGTTGACCAGGAGGCAAGAGACACCTAGCCCTCTAGTGATAATCTCCTGATGATAAAACAATGATTTTATTGAAATAGCAACATACAGCCTGCAAGTGCTACTCTGCAGCTGACTTGACCAGGCCCGCTTCAGCGACCATGTGCTTATCCCATGCTGCAGAGGGAAAAGCTGCCTCATAACAGCATTGGAGAGTGCACAATTCGGACCAGCGGCACAACTATATCGCTGGCCTGAACCGTCAATCATCAGGAGTGCAGCGCTTTAAGGCAAGCAGAAATCTGTTTGGCTGGGGAATGGTGCACTCCTGAAGATGGAAGGTGCAACAACCCCTTTACAGAGAATCTGTCAGCAAGTTTTTGCTATGTAATTTGAGAACAGCATGATGTAGGTGCAGAGACCCTGACTCCAGGCATATATCACTTACTGGGCTGTGTGTTGCTATTTCAATAAAATCAGTTTTATCATAAGGAGCTTATCACTAGAGGACTAGGTGTCTCGTGCCTCCTAGTCAACTCATCTGTGTAACCCCACCCCCTCCACTGATTAGAAGCTTTCTGACTGCGCACACTGTAAAAAGAAAGCTGCTAATCAGTGGTCTAGGGGGTTTATACAAGGCTCAGCATTCAGAGCACTGCTATAAATGCACCAGAGAAAACTGAGTATCAAACCTTCTGCACCCAGTAATAAGCGACACATTGCTGGAATCGGAGTATCTGCGTCTACATTATGCCGCAGTCAGATTACGTAGCAAAAACCTGCTGACAGATTCTCTTTAAATGTGTTTTTTGAGCTTTTTAAATAAATAAATTAGTAAATAAGTTATAGTACTTGTTTCTGGATCATTACTAGATGATTCTACTATAGCTCAGAAGTAGTTTTCTTCTGCCATTATCTTGCCCAGCTCTGTGCAGAAGTTTTGTTTTGGTGCTGCCAGTGTGATAACCAGTGTGAAGAACTAATATCCACGATGGCAGAATGCCTGTCCCTCTACTGCAAATTTGTAAGTTATTGATGTAATAACTCCTCATTCTGTTTTCTACTGAACACTGCACTAAGAGAGGGAAGAGCCAGGACACAGCAGAGATAAGAGGCAGGTGATGTGCGACGTCAAAACATCAGACGGAGCTGCAGGAGATACAAACCCCAGGATTGTGGTCAGAAGATGCCACAGTACATCAGGGGCTATTCTTACTGCAGTTAACCCATTTTGAAAAAAAATTAAAGATTGGAAAACCGGCTTTAATTTCCTAATAATATGCACCCATCGATATACATACCTGAACTCTACAGAAATACGTTGTTGCTGGTGTCAGCCCTTTGATTTCATAGCTTGAGGAGGTGCCGGTATAGAGGACTTGCATGCATCCTTCCACCCTGCCCCACTCTAACCGATATTCTGTGATTTCGGCTCCATTACATCCAGGAACCTGAAACCAGATGACATTTATTTGCTGCGTATCAAGAGGCCAAAAAACAAACAGGAACAAACTACAAAGAGATCAGAATAGTGATCAAAGGAACCAAACAAATCAGGACTTAAGAGATGGTTGGAGACAACCAGGGGTAAACAACAGGGCATGAGATCAACTTAACCCAAACTATGTGTAGCCTGTGGGTTGTAGACTTAGCACGCTGGGCAAAGGAGCAAGCCACAGGCCTCGGCAAAGGAACATGAGCAGACGGCTGTATCTCATAAGTCTCTGAGGTTTCAGCCCACCGGGATCATCTGAACACCGCATCCTCCAAAAATCACTGCACAGTTCTATCTGATCCCATGAGACTGAGCGCAAATCAAGGCAAAGTCTGTTCTGCAAACCACTTCCACAAACATGGTCTGGGTCGGTCATCAGTGAGCGTGCCGCAGAGTGCTGAGCAATAGATCTGCTGGCGACCACAGAAAAGTATCATCCCTTTTCCACCACAGATTGGCAGCACAAGGTCATCCCTGTCCTTATCAGGGGATGGCAAGCTATTTGGATGCCATGCCGGAAAAAAAGAGAGGAGACCGGTGGGGAACACAGCCAATGAGACAGAAAAGCAATGAGGGATGGGATGAAGTGATTATAATCCATTTCGTATTTTTTTCTGCAAAGGTGATGCTTCACCATCTTTCTTCAGGAGCGCAGCGCTCCCCTGCCTCCAGACTTCCTGCTTGCCAGTAAGCGTTACCATCTTTCTTCAGGAGCGAAGTGCTCCCCTGCCTCTCGAATTCCTGCTTGCCAGTGGGTGTTGTGCTCCTGCTTAACTGACAGTTCACACCAGCTGCATGGATGGCCAGATCGGAGCACTGTAGGATCTTACAAGCAGACAACTTAGCCTCTGCAGCAAGGGTCAGATCCAGAAAAGTGCTTGCAAGCTCCATCAGTAAGAGAACTGTGCTCCTTGCCTAGGAGATCAGACACCTCTAAAAGACTGCAGACGTGGCCAGTAACGTAGGTGATGAGAAGTAAACATTAAAAAGCTCTCCGTACTTAAGAATGGAGAGCGTTGTTAACACAAGGTAAATTGTAGAGTTGTTTATTTATACAAGCACTTTGCAAATTTAACCATTTATGAAGAGAAGACCCGTTTAAAATTAAATGTTCACGCACCCAATTACTGGATCATAATACACTGCTCAAAAAAATAAAGGGAACACTCAAATAACACATCCTAGATCTGAATGAATGAAATATTCTCATTGAATACTTTGTTCTGTACAAAGTTGATTGTGCTGACAACAAAATCACCCAAAAATATCAATGGAAATCAAATTTATTAACCAATGGAGGCCTGGATTTGGAGTCACCCCCAAAATTAAAGTGGAAAAACACACTACAGGCTGATCCAACTTTGATGTAATGTCCTTAAAACAAGTCAAAATGAGGCTCAGTATTGTGTGTGGCCTCCAAGTGCCTGTATGACCTCCCTACAACGCCTGGGCATGCTCCTGATGAGGTTGCAGATGGTCACACCATTACTGACCCACTGCCAAACCGGTCATGCGGAAGGATGTTGCAGGCAGCAGATCGCTCTCCACGGCGTCTCCAGACTCTGTCACGTCTGTCACATGTGCTCAGTGTGAACCTGCTTTCATCTGTGAAGAGCACAGGGCGCCAGTGGCGACTTTGCCAATCCTGGTGTTCTGTGGCAAATGCCAAGCATCCTGCACGGTGTTGGGCTGTGAGCACAACCCCCATCTGTGGACGTCGGGCCCTCATACCACCCTCATGGAGTCTGTTTGTAACCGTTTGTGCAGACACATGCACATTTGTGGCCTGCTGGAGGTCATTTTGCAGGGCTCTGGCAGTGCTCCTCCTGTTCCTCCTTGCACAAAGGCGGAGGTAGTGGTCCTGCTGCTGGGTTGTTGCCCTCCTACGGCACCCTCCCCATCTCCTGACCTGTCTCCTGGTAGCGCCTCCAGCCTCTGGACACTACGCTGACAGACACAGCAAACCTTCTGGCCACAGCTCGCATTGATGTGCCATCCTGGATGAGCAGTACTACCTGAGCAACTTCTGTGGGTTGTAGAGTCCGTCTCATACTACCACGAGTGTGAAAGCACAACCAACATTGAAAAGTGACCAAAACATCAGCCAGAAAGCATTGGTACGGAGATGTGGTCTGTGGTCCCACCTGCAGAACCACTCCTTTATTGAGGGTGTCTTGATAATTGCCAATAATTTCCATCTATTGTCTATTCCATTTGTACAACAGCATGTGAAATTGATTGTCAATCAGTGTTGCTTCCTAAGTGGACGGTTTGACTTCACAGAACTTTGATTTACTTGGGGTTATATTCTGTTGTTGAAGTGTTCCCTTTATTTTTTTGAGCAGTGTATATATAGAATCCACCAATGGAAAAGTCAGCCTTAACTCACCTCCCAGCTTGATAGCACACAATTTGCACTCTTGCATATTACTAATGGGACTTTGCATCTTTCCGGGGGTCCGGGTGCGGTGCAGAACTCAGAGGCTTCTGAATAAGGTCCACACTATGTAAATTGAAAAAAAAATTAAAGACGATAGAATAAAAAAAAAAATATCAAATGAGTTTAATTGCAATTATATGCATCATCTGTGAATTTATAAGATGTAGATTGTGTGGTGGAAAGTTCTGCAACTGCCCCGTTCAGACAAATGGAAGAGATTTCCAGTAGCCAAAGGCTGGTCAGAACCTGAAAACACATACCCCAGCTTTATTGGAAGCCTTTATCCAGAAGCTGTACGTCTGGCCAGGCAGCAGGTTGCTCACTGTGCACTCCAGGTCAGGACCTTGATAGACCGCTCCTCGATCTTCTTGTTCGGGAAATGTCATCTCTACAGTATAGGACGTTACGGTGGAACCGCCATCTACACCGGGGGCATCTACAGAGACGGTGTAAGATTATTAAAAGGAAAGAAACAACATGCAAAAAAGGCAGCACTGGTCTACCAGCAAAGGCTGAGAAAACTGCCATGCAAAAAGCCAATTTATAATTCAGCGCCAATCAGTCAGCAGATTTCACAATACAACCTTGCATACAATAATAAATAGAGCTGTCAGACCTGATGTAGCTGGTGTACTTACTTTATAAAACCATGCCAGAATATCTGTATAATCTTTTTTGAACGTTTAAACGCAATCTCTGCCCACCTAGCCCAATTGACATTTCCTCAGTGTCCCTCCTCCCTGCTGCTGGAGAGATCTCACACTGCTCTGTACAAGCTGCAGCTGTCAGTCAGGCTGGTGGGCAAACTAAATTGATCGGACTCATGAGCTCTCTCACTTTTTATCTGGACTCATAAAATGCTCCATATGGACCACTGATTTTCAGGAAGTCCACCAGTGACAGAGCCACTATTATTTATTAGGTGTTTTTTTCATTAGGTTTTTCCTCTCAATAGACAAGTCAGCCTAGAAACGACACAAATGAAACATACCCCACTGCAGACTCAACTCCTTGGATTTGGCTTTTCCAGCTAAACGTGGTGGGAGACAGGGACCTGGAGGAACAACGCCTGTCTGGACTGTTAATACATCAGAAGGCTAAATGGGTAGAAGAAAAAAAGTGAATATTTAGGGCTGTCTGTGGTTCTAAAAATAAAAAAAAAGTAGTCTGACATCTGAGGTCTTTGGAGGCGATGTCTGCTCCGCTTGGAAGTTACCAGGACAGGTGACTAGAGGAAAGTGTTGTCGGATGACATGCTCTTTTAGTCACCTGACCACTGCAGGCAATCACAGGCGGCAGCAGTCCTGGTACCTTGTGAATGGAGCAGATATTACTTCCAGAGCAGACGCTAACAGCTGGAGCCACATGCAATGGATCCACGGGGGTGGGAGGTGCATAAGGGCGCCTACGAATTATTTTAAAACCATCCATGCCTACAAAAATTTTTATTCAAGTGTCGGACCAAACGTTTAATTTTCTTTTTGCTTATGTGCAGTACGTTGTCCCACTCACTTGAGCACAGTTTCATATTCACAGTAAAGAAAGTACCGTTTGGCTTTTATGGAGGAACTGGACCTGACTACTAGACGGTGACTACCACTAAGCATAAGAAGTTCCCTTGATACTTGGGGGTATACCTAAATGACATCTCCTTTTACACCAAGGTGGGTACTTGATTGTTCAGCAAAGTTCTCCTTACCTGACTGGAGCCCACGATATTGGCACAATACACCTTAAACCTATAGGAAGTACCAGGTTTGAGATGATCGCACACATGTTCTTTACAAGGTCCACTGTACATGGTCTCCCATTTACTCCCTGTAAGAGAAAAAAAATATTTAGAGATCTTCCCCCCGATAAATTGATAGTGGCCCCTGGTTGTTCAAGGAACGGGGCAAAAGGCCCTATTTAAGAACAGTGTATGGGTGTAGCTGCAAATTCCTGCACAGCCAGGCTGCCAGGAGTACCGCCGTGCCAAAAAATAATAAGAGCAAGCACAGCACCAGCGCGGTACCTGCTTCATACACAAAATCGCCACGATGTGCTACCCTCTGGGACCCCGCTAAACAAGAAGAGATGGCATTTTATGAGATGGGAACACAACTTTTATGTAGTTCCCAACTCTTAATACAGGGATGCACAGAGTGTTTCTGCACACTGGTTTAACCCAAAGTAAGGCTCCGAAACTGACATTTGGCCTAGAAGCATGACTGCACCGCTCGCCCAAATTGTCCGCTCTCCCTAAAGTAAGGCTCCGAAACTGACATTTGGCCTAGAAGCATGACTGCACCGATCGCCCAAATTGTCCGCTCTCCCCAAAGTAAGGCTCCGAAACCGACATTTGGCCTAGAAGCATGACTGCACCGCTCGCCCAAATTGTCTGCTCTCCCATGCAGCAAGCAGAAGAGGAGGAAAGGAGCGGAACAAATCCAGCCATCCGGCCAGCTTACAGAAGTTATGACAACTCCTTCTCATACTCCACGCTGGACCCCAAAAAAATAAAAAAGCTTTTACTCACCTCCCGTGCTGGCGCCGTTCCCGCGGTGTCAGCACTCGCGGTCCCGGGCCTCCCGAGCTGTTGTTGGGACACATGACCCCAGCGCCCAATCAGCGCTGGGGTCACATCCCCGCCTCCTGTCGAACTGAACATGAAGTGAAAGTGAGATGAGCTGCAGCCCGGACTTACTCTTCATGCTCGATTTATTCAAAGGCTGAGACAGTGACAGCGCTGATTGGGCGCCGGGGTCATGTGTCACAACAACCATACGAGAGCCCCGGGACCACGAGTGCCAACACCGCTGGAACGGCGCAAGCACAGGAGGCGAGTATAGGCTTCTTTATTTTATCGGGGCCAAACATTTAGATCAAGAAGGGTCTGTCCAATTAGTGGACAACCCCTTTAAGAGCAATAAGCACTGAACTCCCTGCCAAGGAGACTAGTGTGGAGAGACTGCAGAGGTGGCCGGTACCCTTGGTATCGAGCATACTATAAAATTTGAACAAAAAAAAAAAAAACCTGATCTTAAGAACAGAGAGGATTTTTAACCCCTTTCTGGCATAGAGCGTAATAGTACGCCCCACGTCCGATCCCCTTGATCTATACAGCTGACGTGCTCGCAACAGGCAACAATCCACCCGTGGCTGTTAACCAGTTAAATGCCACTGTTTCCCATAGAGACTATTGAAGCATGCAAAAAGTAAAAGAAAAATGTTTTTAAAAATATTAAAAAAAAAAAAAAAAGTTTAAATCACCCCCCTTTTGCCCCATTCAAAATAAAACAAAAAAACCCCCACAAACACATGTTTGGTATTGCCGAATTCAGAATTGCCTGCTCTATCTATATAAAAAAAGAATTTATCCGATCCATAAACGGCGTAACGAGAAAAAAATTCAAAACGCCAGAATTACGTTTTTTTGGTCGCCGCAACACTGCAATAAAATGCAATAATGGGCGATCAAAACATCAGATCTACTCCAAAATGGTATCGATAAAAACGTCAGCTTGGCACACAATAATCTATCACCCAGCCCCAGATCCCGAAAAATGGAGGCGCTACGGGTCTCGGAAAATGGCGCCATTCTTTTCTAACAGCAAATTTTGGATATTTTTCCACCACATAAATAAAAAGGAACCTATACATGTTTGGTGTCTACGAACTCGTAATGTACGGGAGAATCATAATGGCAGGTCAGTTTTAGCATTCAGTGAACGTGGTAAAAAAAAAAAAAAAAAAAAACAACTGTGGAATTGCACTTTTTTTGCAATTTCATCGAACTTGGAATTTTTTTTCCCATTTTCCAGTACATGATATGGGAAAACCAGTGATGTTGTTCAAAAGTACAACTCGTCCCGCAAAAAATAAGCCCTCGCATGGCCATATTGACCGAAAAATAAAAAAAGTTTTGGCCCTGGGAAGAAGAGGAGCAAAAAATGAAAACGCAAAAAAGGAAAATGCGTTGGTCATGAAGTAAATTTAACAAGTAGAGACAACCCCTTCAACTTCACGCCCATAGCTTTATAACAATAGACAATTCCGATCCACTCACCATTTAAGTTTTCAGCCATTTCAAGGATGTATTTAATAACTTCGGATCCTCCGTTGTCTTTTGGGGCGTCTGCAATAAAATATGATTGTTATAGAGATTCAAGAAGAAAAAAAATACGAAAGGGAAAAGTAGCAACAATGACAATTCACACTCACCCCACATAACTTTTACATTGTGCGCGTGGATTTTGCCCTTTGTACTTGGCTTACATGGGGGTCCAGGTTTATCAGGGGAAGTTGTGTATTCTACAACGTCACTCGGACTACTTCTGCCTTCACCGTTCACTGCAAAGACCTGCCAAGACAAAGCGCTTCATGACAAGAAGGGCATGGGAACATGCGGCTATTCTTATTTACTTCCCAAATCAATGCGAAATTTCACCTTTTACGGGAGATGAAGAATAGTTAAAACTTTAAAGGGCGTCTAAACTGTGAAACATTTGAGACAGGATACGGAGAAAAGAATTGGGACACATATGTTAATCGCTTGAATTATTGCCCCGATGTATAACGTCCGGCCCCTCAGCCCTGGTGTATAATGTCTGATTATACTGGGGGGCTGGTGGCTGTGGTGGACATGCTACTGGGGACAACTGGTTGTGGGGGTTCACAAAAGCTCCTGTAGGGGTAATGTGGGGATGTCACAATACACTTGTCCACATAGGGCAGCACGGTGGCTCACTGGTTAGCACTGCAGCCTTGCAGCGCTGGGGTCCTGGATTCAAATCCCACCAAGGACAACATCTGCAAGGAGTTTGCATGTTCTCCCGGTGTTTTCGTGGGTTTCCTCCGGATTCTCCGGTTTCCTCCCAGACTCCAAAGACCTACTGATAGGGAATGTAGATTGTGAGCCCCAATGGGGACAGTGCCGATAATGTCTGTAAAGCGCTGTGGAATTAATGACACTATATAAGCGAGTAAAATAAATAAATAGTGTAAGTGGTCTTCATAAGTAAGGGTTCTGGTCCTATTTATTTATTATGCATTGCTTATATAGCGCTATCATATTCTGCAGCGCTTTACATACATAATTATTATTATTGCTGTCCCATTGGGGCACACAATCTAGATTCCCTATCAGTATGTCCTTGGAGTGTGGGAGGAAACCGGGAGAACCCAGAGGAAACCCACACAAACACAGGGAGAACATACAAACTCCTTGCAGATGTTGTCCTTGGTGGTGCTAACCACTGAGCCACCGTGCTGCCTTAAGACATCACTAATCACTCAGACCAAGCGGCAGAAGTGCTCAGCAAATTCTCAATAGAGAGCATTGAGACTAATCTAAGCAATTCTGCCCGTTGCTATAAGTGACTTGTGGGCATCTCAGACCATCACCTAACAACTCTACTAAATACAGGATAGAACATATCAAAAAAGTTTAAAAAGTTATGTGTACTCTCAGAAATGAATGGTGCCCTATTAGGCGTCAGATGATCATTATTTCCTTCTCGCGTGTCTACATGACACATCAGAATACATATATTGGCTGGAAGATTGTACAACAATATAAAAGGCTAAATGCACAGCACATACCCGATGCAGAGTGCAATCACACAACATACCCTAAACTTGTATGAAGTATTCCTTCTCAGGTTCCGTAAAGTGCATGTGAGGTCTTCACTGTTCTGTTTAGGTTTGAAACCATAACCCTAAGAAATCAAAAGATGGTGTGAAATTCCTATGATAATCCGGCAGGGGTTCACAACACGGCAGCACCGGATGTGCAGTGAGCGAGAGATACGCGAAGCGGGATGGGACAGGAGCACTCACCGAGCCTTCCTCTTCCATCTCTAGGACATATGTTAGTGTTTCATCTGAGGGCATGTCATTCGGTGGACTCCACTCTAGACAGAGCCAGGATATGCCAGCTTGCCTGAGCCTCGGCAGTGAGGGCACGGGTGGTACGCTGCCTGCTGTGTAGTATACCACGGCTTCACTGAAACCACTGAAAGACAAATACAGTCGCTGCACGTGGCTCCATAGCAAAAAGGTTTTCCAAGCATTAAAGTTTTAAACTTTAAGAACGCTTATCAGTTTTCCAAACATATCTGATTTTTGGCACCGTCAGTTATTACTCTTGGAAATGTATATATCCGTTATCACAGTATCCAAACAGTGCTAATTGTGTCAGACAGCGAAAGGACAACCTCTTAAAGGGAAGAGCTGCACGATGTATGGACTATGGGATCAGGGTATGAGACCCTGATTGCGGCAATGTGTCACTTACTAGGCTATATGTTGTAGTTT
Source organism: Phyllobates terribilis (assembly GCF_046119375.1). NCBI lineage: Eukaryota > Metazoa > Chordata > Amphibia > Anura > Dendrobatidae > Phyllobates > Phyllobates terribilis. The sequence goes on from NW_027362767.1 coordinate 372,744,143, forward strand.
AAATAAAATAAGTGTTTAATCAGCAGATTATCACTGCAGGACTAGATGTCTCGTGTCTTCTGGTCCAACCACGCCCCCACAGACAGCAGCCAATCAGTAGTGTGGGCGGGGCTATACAGGGCTCAGCATTTTGAGTACTGCTAGATCTGTAGCAGAGCAAGCTGTGATTTTTATCAAAATGACAGCATGCAGACCGGAAAGTGACACATCACTGGAATTAGGGTCTCCACCCTTACATCATGCTGCTCTCAGATTACATGACAAATACCTGGTGGCAGATTCCTTTTAACAAGGGAAATTATAGTTATCAATTGTTAACTTATGCAGATATTTACAAGAAGAATAACAGAGGAAAGGCGCAATCCAAAAAAATCTCCAGAATTTCAAAAGGAAAGCATGGAGAGCTGAGAAGGTTAGAGGGTAGCATCTCTTTCGACAAGCCCAGACCATACAGGACCCTTAGAGTTAAACAAGACTGAAAACTAAAAAAGTAGAAGGAAAAGAAACATCACAGGGAGTTTTTGACTTTTCTGTCCTAACAATGCATCTGAAAAGCATTTCTCATGTAGGAGAGCCGGCTAGACATCACCATGAAATGAATCTTACCTCATCCCAATGTCATTTTTGGCTGCTATTCTAAAGGCATACTTTGTAGATGGAGACAGCTTTGTTAACTTGTATTGCTTGAGGTGTCCGAAGTAGCACTCTTTATATGGTCCATGTTTCCCCTGAAGAATGAGAAAACCATAAGCTTCTTATTAGGATGTGTAAAAGGTTTCCACTACACCCCACTTGGTTGTCTTTATCTTTGGTCAAAACGGCTTGCAACACCCCTTCCACATAATGCAGAGCTAGGTTCTGGCCTTGACAGCAGACAATACAGATACACAACACCATAAGGACTCTTGCAGTTGTCTGTACAAATCGGTCCGAGGACAGACCACTAATGCATGAGTTGGCCGCGGGTCTTCTGACCCGAGCCAGTCCATGTGTTACGGTCTGATCTTCGACATATTTGCACGAACCATTAAATGGGTGGTGCTCACTCCTTATGTTTTTCTAATGCTTGCATGTATTACAATACACAAGCAGCTGCTCGGTACTGTTCAGTCTCAATCCCGACAGACAACTCCCTGTTGGCTCAGTCAGCGGCCCAGGTCTCCCTCCTGAATGTGCACAGTTGGGTAGGATTTGAGCTTTGATGTGCATTCACAAGACGTGAGAGGGGCTGCAGGCTGAGCCAACAGCGAGCTGCCTATCTGAATTGAGACTGAACAGAACAGTGCAGCTTGCTGTGGCTTGTAATACATGAAACCTGAGGAAGAAAAGTGCTAAAAAAATGTTTCAATAAAATGTAGTAAAACTATTTTTATCCCATTATTCAAACCTCAACAGCTTAAAAAAAATGACTGACAACTCAAAACTTACTCTTCCTGCTTTGTAGCTGCAGCTCTGAAGCAATAGTATACTGCGCGAGTTAACAGCAGAGATGCATTCAAAAGCATGTGCAAGTTTTTATTATAGGAGCTCAAAAGTGCTTTACTTATCATTAAAAGGAACCTGTATGCAGCTTTTTCTCTATGTATTCTGAAAGCAGCATGATTTTGGGCTGAGACCCTGACTCCAGTGATGTGTCACTTAATAGGCTGTGTTTTGCTGTTTCAATAATATCAGTGTATTAGCAAGAGATTATCACTACACAACTAGCTGCCTTGTGCCTCCTAGTCATCCTGCTGTGTAACCCCACCCACACCACTGATTGGTAGCTTTATGGCAATATACGGAAAGCAGCCAATCAGTGGTGTGGGTGGGGTTATACAGAGCTCAACATTCAAAGCACTGCTAGATCTGCAGCAGAGAAAATTGTGATTGTATCAAAATGACAATGTGCAGACCAGCAAGTGACACATCATTGGAATCAGGGTATCTGCCCCTACATCATGCTGCTTTCAGATTACATAGCAAAAACCTGTTGACAGATTCCCTATAAAAGTATATATATGTACATGTGCTAATAAAATTCCAAAATCCATTACCTCATCCCATTCCAAAAGGTAGCCATTAATTTTTGATCCATTGTCATTAGACGCCTGAAAGTTAAGAATAAAAAGATACATTTCAAAATGAACAATTAACAGGATCTGAAATAAAAAGTTTAGTTTACAGAATACCCGAAATAAGCTAAAAAGGACAAACACGGTTTTACACACCTTCCACTGCAGGTTCAAATAATTTCGACTTCTATTAATGAGTTTTGGAGGCGCTGGTGAATCCGGCTCACAGCTTTCCGTAGTAAAACTCACTAATTCAGAGATGGATCCTTCTAAAGGTGGACACGTGACAGTAACTCTGCAACACAATGATCATCACCCATTATTATTAGCAATGAGACCTCCCCCAGGTGATCAGGCCAGGAGAGAGACAATGAATAGAGAGATGGAAGTTTCTTTGTTCCCCCAAAAAAAAATCAGCAGAAAAAGATTTGGCCATACGCAAGACAGTCCTAGATACATACTTTACATGGTAGTCTGTGGCTGGCCGCAGTTCTGTGAGTGTGCATGCTGTAGTATCTCCTCTGAAAAAGAAAAAGAACAATTATACACTAATCAAAAAGCCAACTTATATGCTCATACTACTAATGTAAGACCACACAAGCAAAAAGGTATTCCAGTCTCATATCGCTAGGACATGCCAGCACTTCATAACCGGTGGTGGTCTGTAGATCCTGAGAATGAAGGGGGACAGTGCTGCTTTGGAGTTGCATCCCCTTCACAAATGGATGGATTATTATTATTCTGCATAACTTAGAAGTGGATGTAGTGTTAAATAGTGTTGAGCCACCCCCGTAGTGTTCGGGTTCGGTTCGGTTCGTCGAACACCGGGATGTTCGAGGAACTGTTCGTCGAACTGTTCGTCGAACACCTTAGAACACCGTTAAAACCAATGGCAGGCAAACAAAAACACATAGAAACACATAGAAAACACCTGCAAAGGTGTCCAAAAGCTGACAAACTGCTCAGAAGACACTCTCTTTAAAAAAGCCGGCCGGCAAATTCAGCAGCGGCATACACCGGTACCCGACAATTTAGACAAGAAGGAATAGAGCATCACACAAAGATTAGATAGATAGAAACATGTCAGTCACACATATAAGAAGCACAGTGACAGTGTTGGTTACTGCACTTGTCATTTAGTGTAAAGGATTTATTAAAAAAAATATTAGTGTTTTCATGCACCGTCTCTTTAAAAAAGCCGGCCGGCAATTCAGCATCTGTACCCGACAATTTACAACAGAAAGAATAGAGCTTCACACATAGATTAGATAGATAGAAACATGTCAGTCACATATATATGAAGTACAGTGATAGTGTTGGTTACTGTACTTGTCATTTAGTATTAAAATAAAGGATTTATTATTAAAAAAATTGGCGTGGGGTTCCCCTTAATTTTAGGCTCTAGCGGAGGTTAAGCAGACGGCTGGGGCAGATGTTTGAAGCCTGGGAAGGGGGTAATACCCACGGAGCTTCCCAGGCTACTAATATCAGCCCCCAGCTGAATACATAGCCTTTACTAGCTATTAAAATGGGGGACCCCCCAAAAAAAATGACGTGGGGTCCCCCCTAATTTAATAGCTAGCAAAGGCTAGGCAGACAGCTGGGGGCTGATATTAATAGCCCAGGAAGGGAGCCATGAATATTGGCCCCCTCCCAGGCTAGAAACACCAGCCGTCAGCCGCCCCAGAAATGGCGCATTCATAGGATGCGCCAATTCTGGCACTTAGCCTCGCTCTTCCACGCTGCCCTGGTGCGGTGGCAGGGGGTAATAGGGTTGGGGTTGATGTCAGCTTATAATGCCAGCTGACATCAAGCCCAGGTTAGTAATGGAGAGGCGTCTATAAGACACCCCCATTACTAACCCCATAGTCAAAGTTAAAAAAAACACAAACACCCAGAATAAAGTCCTTTAATTGAAATAAAGACACAATCCTTTATTGTTCTAAATTAAACCATACTTACCGTCACGCCCATTCCAGCTGAAGCCAACGATCTCCTGCAATAAAAGAAAAATAATAAAGCAACCTCATCCTTACCTTTCCATGGTTCCCACGACAGCTTCAGCTCTGCTACATCGAGATGACAGGCTGGACCGCAGCAGAACGCTGCCATCCAGCCTCTCATCCCGCAGACACTGAGAAGCGCAGGCTTGCTTGCGCTGCTCAGCGTCTCTCTGTGACGACATCCAGATGAGCCGAGTTCATGTCCAATGAACTCGGCTCACCTCATGCACGTCACTGACAGCGTGGGAAAATTCTCACGCTGAAGCGGTGAGTGCAGGAGAATTCTCCCACGCTGTCAGTGACGTGCATAAGGTGAGCTCATGTCCAATGAACTCAGCTCACCTCCTGCACGTCACTGACAGCGTGGGAGAATTCTCCTGCACTCAGCGCTTCAGCGTGAGAATTCTCCCACGCTGTCAGTGACGTGCATGAGGTGAGCCGAGTTCATTGGACATGACCTCGGCTCATCTGGATGCCGTCACAGCGAGACAGTGAGGAGCGCAAGCATGCCTGCGCTTCTCAGTGTCTGCAGGATGACAGACTGGATGGCAGCGTTCTGCTGCGGTCCAGCCAGTCATCTCGATGTAGCAGAGCTGAAGCTGTCGTGGGAACCATGGAAAGGTAAGGATGAGGTTGGTTTATTATTTTTCTTTTATTGCAGGAGATCGTTGGCTTCAGCTGGAATGGGTGTGATGGTAAGTATGGTTTAATTTAGAACAATAAAGAATTGTGTCTTTATTTCAATTAAAGGACTTTCTTCTGGGTGTTGTGTTTTTTTTAAATACTTTACTAGAAATTCATGGCGGTCATGTCTAATACTGGCGTGACCCCATGAATTTTGGGCTTGGGGCCAGCTGATAATACCAAGCTGGCCCTAACCCCTTTATTACCCAGTGAGCCACCGCACCAGGGCCCTGGATGAGTTGGGTACAGCGCCAGAAGATGGCGCTTCTATGAACGCGCCATTTTCCGGGGTGGCTGTGGACTGCAATTTGTAGCGGGGGGGGGCCCAGAAAGCTTGGGCCTCCCTGCGCTGCAGATTCCAGCCCCCAGCTGCCTAGTTGTACCTGGCTGGACACAAAAATAGGGCGAAGCCCCACGTACTTTTTTTTTTAATTATTTCATGAAATTCATGAAATAATTTAAAAAAAATTGACGTGGGGCTTCGCACTATATTTGTGTCCAGCCAGGTACAGCAGGCAGGAACGGGCTGCCCCCAACCACCAGCTGCCTATTTGTACCTGGCCGGACACAACAATATAGGGAAGCCCTTTTTTTCTTAATTATTTCATGAAATAATTTAAAGAAAATTGACGTGGGGCTTCGCCCTGTTTTTGTGTCCAGCCAGGTACAACTAGGCAGCTGGGGGCTGGAATCTGCAGCGCAGGGAGGCCCAAGCTTTCTGGGCCACCCCCGCTGCAAATTGCAGTCCGCAGCCACCCCGGAAAATGGCGCGTTCATAGAAGCGCCATCTTCTGGCGCTGTACCCAACTCATCCAGGGCCCTGATGCGGTGGCTCACTGGGTAATAAATGGGTTAGGGCCAGCTTGGCATTATCAGCTGGCCCTAAGCCCGAAATTCATGGGGTCACGCCAATATTAGACATGACCACCATGAATTTCTAGAAAAGTATTTAAAAAAAACACAACACCAAGAAAAAAGTCCTTTAATTGAAATAAACACACAATTCTTTATTGTTCTAAATTAAACCATACTTACCATCACGCCCATTCCAGCTGAAGCCAACGATCTCCTGAAATAAAAGAAAAATAATAAAGCAACATCATCCTTACCTTTCCATGGTTCCCATGACAGCTTCAGCTCTGCTACATCGAGATGACAGGCTGGACCGCAGCAGAACGCTGCCATCCAGCCTGTCATCCCGCAGACACTGAGAAGCGCAGGCTTGCTTGCGCTCCACAGTGTCTCTCTGTGAGGGCATCCAGATGAGCCGAGTTATTGTCCAATGAACTCGGCTCACCTCATGCACGTCACTGACAGCGTGGGAAAATTCTCCTGCACTCAGCGCTTCAGCGTGGGAGAATTCTCACACTGAAGCGCTGAGTGCAGGAGAATTCTCCCACGCTGTCAGTGACGTGCAGGAGGTGAGCTGAGTTCATTGGACATGAGCTCATCTTATGCACGTCACTGACAGCGTGGGAAAATTCTCCTGCACTCAGCGCTTCAGCGTGGGAGAATTCTCACACTGAAGCGCTGAGTGCAGGAGAATTCTCCCACGCTGTCAGTGACGTGCAGGAGGTGAGCTGAGTTCATTGGACATGAGCTCACCTTATGCACGTCACTGACAGCGTGGGAGAATTCTCCTGCACTCACCGCTTCAGCGTGAGAATTTTCCCACGCTGTCAGTGACGTGCATGAGGTGAGCCGAGTTCATTGGACATGAACTCGGCTCATCTGGATGTCGTCACAGAGAGACGCTGAGCAGCGCAAGCAAGCCTGCGCTTCTCAGTGTCTGCGGGATGAGAGGCTGGATGGCAGCGTTCTGCTGCGGTCCAGCCTGTCATCTCGATGTAGCAGAGCTGAAGCTGTCGTGGGAACCATGGAAAGGTAAGGATGAGGTTGCTTTATTATTTTTCTTTTATTGCAGGAGATCGTTGGCTTCAGCTGGAATGGGCGTGACGGTAAGTATGGTTTAATTTAGAACAATAAAGGATTGTGTCTTTATTTCAATTAAAGGACTTTATTCTGGGTGTTTGTGTTTTTTTTAACTTTGACTATGGGGTTAGTAATGGGGGTGTCTTATAGACGCCTCTCCATTACTAACCTGGGCTTGATGTCAGCTGGCATTATAAGCTGACATCAACCCCAACCCTATTACCCCCTGCCACCGCACCAGGGCAGCGTGGAAGAGCGAGGCTAAGTGCCAGAATTGGCGCATCCTATGAATGCGCCATTTCTGGGGCGGCTGACGGCTGGTGTTTCTAGCCTGGGAGGGGGCCAATATTCATGGCTCCCTTCCTGGGCTATTAATATCAGCCCCCAGCTGTCTGCCTAGCCTTTGCTAGCTATTAAATTAGGGGGGACCCCACGTCATTTTTTTGGGGGGGTCCCCCATTTTAATAGCTAGTAAAGGCTATGTATTCAGCTGGGGGCTGATATTAGTAGCCTGGGAAGCTCCGTGGGTATTACCCCCTTCCCAGGCTTCAAACATCTGCCCCAGCCGTCTGCTTAACCTCCGCTAGAGCCTAAAATTAAGGGGAACCCCACGCCAATTTTTTTAATAATAAATCCTTTATTTTAATACTAAATGACAAGTACAGTAACCAACACTATCACTGTACTTCATATATATGTGACTGACATGTTTCTATCTATCTAATCTATGTGTGAAGCTCTATTCTGTCTGTTATAAATTGTCGGGTACCGCTGCAGAATTGCCGGCCGGCTTTTTTAAAGAGACGGTGCATGAAAACACTATTATTTTTTTTGATAAATCCTTTACGCTAAATGACAAGTACAGTAAGCAGCACTGTCACTGTACTTCATATATATGTGACTGACATGTTTCTATCTATCTAATCTATGTGTGATTCTCTATTCTTTCTATTCTAAATTGTCGGGTACCGCTGCTGAATTGCCGGCCGGCTTTTTTAAAGAGACGGTGCATGAAAACACTATTATTTTTTTTGATAAATCCTTTACGCTAAATGACAAGTACAGTAAGCAGCACTTTCACTGTACTTCGTATATATGTGGCTGACATGTTTATATCTATCTAATCTATGTGTGAAGCTCTATTCTTTCGGTTCTAAATTGTCGGGTACAGGTGTATGCCGCTGCTGAATTGCCGGCTTTTCATGTTTCACTGTTGGCACTGTTCCCATCGATTTGGGCAATCACTGTAATGCCACAACCACCATGGCTGTGGCATTACAGTGAGTGGCAGACAATCCCTGCATGATTGGTGCTCTAAATAGCGCCAGACATGCAGGACACGCTTTTGGTGCACCAACAGTTATCGAACATAACCTCGAACAGCCGAATTTTTTGCAAATCGTTCGGGTTCGTCGAACAACTCGAACACCGCCCAAAACAGCTCGAATTTGAGATTGGCGAACAGTTCTAGTCGAACACCGCTCATCTCTAGTGTTAAACTTTCACTATAGCCATTTCAATTGTAGAATCATTAGGGTTTCAGAAGTTGGCCATACACTGAATATAAAATAGCAAAATGCTAGCAATATTCCATTACTTTATAAAAAGGCAACATCAACAATAACCCAAGGACGTTGGTGTGGTGGACCTGGTGCCGGCCATGCCCAACTTCATAAGGCAGCTCCTAGATGATGAAAGCATAAATGCAACTGACCCAGGAGAACAGGAGAATCCTCCGGTGGGCCACCACCCTCTTATATGAGCAGTACTTGGCACTACAGCTCTGGAAAAAATTAAGAGACCACTGTACAGCTTTCTATTGGAAAGCATGGAAAGAGTGGTGGAAAGCATGCCAAGACGAATGAAAGCTGTGATTAAAAATCATGGTTAGTCCACCAAATATTGATTTCACAGTTAAAACATGAGTAATTTGAGGTCTGAAAGCACTGTTTCTTTTTTAGTATTTTGACGCTTTATCATTTGCTGCAAATAAATACATTTTTAGCTTTGAATTTCGGAGACATGTCAGTTGTTTATAGACTAAAACAATGTACATGTTACTCAAAAATATACCTATAAAGAGAAAAATCAGAAAATGAAAATTTTGCAGTGGTCTCAATTTTTGCCAAAGCTGTATATACTTGAATCACTATGTACAGACAAAGGCAGCATCTTATTCATTTAATAATCTACCCAGCTCACTGTTATAAAAATTTGTGATTGAGGATAATGTCACAGTAGAAAAGTGGGGCCCTAGAGTTGGTTACTGGTGGGCCCTTGGCACCTCAGTCCGACACTGACCTGTACTCATTTTCCCCAGACCTGAATCCCAATGAAAACCTCTAGGACATTACATATCAGTCGCCACCAAGAAGCCACAGACTGTCAAGAAAGTCAATGACGTCTTTCTCCAGGTCTGGAAACAGATCCCTTAGGACACCATCCACTGCCTCATCGGGATCATGCCCAGATGTTGTCACGAACAAAGAGGCATGTGGGGTGTTGTAAACATTAATGAGTCACATTGGATTTTGGTTTCCACTGACCGTTGATACATCATTACATAATTTATATTTTCAGCTTGAATCTTTAAGTGATCGAGATCCTCCATGCGATTTAAGTAGCATTTACGGTCCCAAAATCCCTGGTTCTCAAGTTCATAGACAGGATGATTTACAACTTACGAGGAAGCAGGCTTGAACTTTCCGTTTTTGCCGCTGTTGGATACGGTCACCTCATACATGAATGCTCCTGCTAAATGGCTTGTGGGACTGTCTCGGTTCAGGGAGGTGATTTGCACACTCCAGGACAACGCAACTGACCTAGCTTCCAAGTTAGAAATCTATAGGAAAAGGATAAACAAATATACATAAAGCACGTCAGGTTATAGGGTCTTACTCACAAAAAATTCCACAAGAAACAACATCCAACCTTTCCTACTGGAGGTATATAAGTAGTAAAGCCAAGTATAAATACAATTAACCATGTAAAGAAAAATCATTTCCTTCTTTCTTAGATTGCTGACAGAAGGTAAGATATGTGAGAAAAGAAAAAGCTGAGAAATGGCCGGCTACGTTACAGCGAGAACCCCCAATGAGAATGAAAGAGTCTTTATTCAGGAAGTGTCGCTGGAGAAGGCATTGTTAATGGAGTGATGTAATGTGATTAGAATGAACTGTGTGTCCTTGAATACCCCCATAACATACAAGAAATAGTCATCTGACGGGGTCCGACCTCAGAGCACATAAGGCTGCAGCCTACAGAGGCCTATACATGCAGCTCTCAGCGCTAGTGAGAGCTTAGCAAAGTGGCTTCCATCAAAAAAAGTGCATCTTGAAGTGATTGGCCTGCCATAACTTCCCAGCTCTCCTGTGGACAGGTGAGAACTTGTTGATCACTGGGACACCAACTGATCCAAAGTATGGAGCTCTTGGATCTCCCATTGTTGATGGTCCTGCATGTGCACCACTGATGCACTTAGTTTCTAAGGGACTGATGGAGATAGCGGAGCTCTGTACTCATCTATCATTCTAGTAGACAATCAATGGAGCAGGTGTGAATGCAGGACCATCAAAAACTGAGTACCCCTAAGCTCCATACATCAGATCAGTGGCGGTCCCAGTGGTCAGAGTACCCCAGAGCTCCATTCATAAAATCAGTGGAGGTCCAAGCGGTCAGGGTACCCCAGAGCTCCATACATCAGATCAGTGGAAGTCCTAGCAGTCAAAGTACACCAGAGCTGCATACTCTGGATCAGAAGAGGTCCCAGTGGTCAGGGTACACCAGAGCTCCATACATCAAATCAGCGGAGGTCCAAGCGGTCCATACTCTGGATCAGTGGCGGTCCCAGTGTTCAGCGCCTAAGAACCCATCACCTATCTTGTTGCTTTGATGGGCTAACCTCTTAATTATGCTGACCTGTACTATCCATAATTCTTGATGCCAAGATCACTTCCATATTGAGAGGCAAACAGTTTGGGTGAGGTCACATCTACCAATATTTTCTATTAAAGGGGACAGGCTGATCACGTACATGTTCCCGGCAGGTATCCGTATACATCACCAGCCTTGCTCACCTCTCTACTGGGAAGTGAGATGAGACAAACGGGACTAAGCTTTTGAAGACCTTTCTAACAATGGATATCTATCTAGTGTTTATGTAAGCAAGAAAAAGTAAGACACTGAAAAAAAAACAACTTGTATTTCCAAAAAAGTGTCTGTACCAACAGTTCTCATCTGGATTCGGTCAGTAATCTGTGGTCCCCAGACGGGAGCCAGAAAATCACTTACTACCTGCCCACATTGGCCATCCTGACGCAATGTCACATGTAAATCATGCTACCACAATGACCTGGCACAAAGTCCGCTAATCAAAAGAAAAGCCGGGAATGTCACGAGGTATGAGGCAATTCGCAGGGCCCCTGTTTGGCAGTCACAGATTACTGACAAGGGCCCCAGACCGGATCTAAGGCGTTAACTTGCACAATTTCAAGTTCTGGTCACGTGTCACATTATTTTACATGATGGCCAACATGCCGTACATTGCTCCCGTGATCCCACTCGGCCAACTGAGCTTCTGATTGTGCAGGATGTCATCCTTGATGTCTCTTACATGGGGCAGAATTGATCTCGTACATCTACTAAGCATGTGCTCTTCAAACATCCTATATGCTCAGCCCAATGCCACCAGTGTCCTGGCACACAAGGTCAATAGGCTGCCCGGAAAGACGCCAATCTTGCAGATCAAAATATACTTACGACTGGTTTGGCCATGCTGGGACTTAAATCCTGTAGCTTTTTCGGTTCTGCTTCTCCATCTAATACAAAGACAAAGAATGAGAAATAGATTATAAGCCCTTTGCACGCACAGTGGGCCCACCGGCAAAAATCGTTTTCTGGGTTTATTTTTATCTAAAGCTTTTAAGAAACCGCCAACTGGTATTGATTTCACAGTCAGGGGACGGGCAAGACGCACAGATGTTATTCTCTAATCTGGGGACTAGTATTTGCATACGCAGACAATGCACTTTACCACCATCTGAGCTCAGGAATGATGCAAGCGCCAAGGATTGCACAACAGAAGACATTATTCATCTGGAAAATCCTATCCCACACTTCCGCCTCAGCCGCAGCGATGCTCGGGCCAGTGTCCGGCTGCATATCCTGGATTAGTGTTGCACATTTCCATAGAAGTGTATTTAAAGGTCATTGATGGCACAAACAAGTACAAAGGGATGTGTATATGTCATATGGGGCAAAGGTCATATCTAGCACAATATGACTGCCATATAAAAGTCCTATAAAAGTTCTTAAAGGGCTAGCTCTAATCCGTAAACTCCTGTCCATATAGCATGTCGGGACATTTGGCTGTTGTATCAGTCACGTGGGCTACACAAATCACAAGGGATCTTCAGATTAAACTGTCTACTGAGTTAAAGGAGTATTCCCATCTCCAAGATCCTGTCCCAATATGTAGTAGGTGTAATAATAATAATATTAGCAAATATCTGCAATTAGAAATGTAGTATAGCTGTTCTGATTCGCTAGGTCTTTCCTCATGTGCAGGCATTGCAGGACCTTAGGTATCCATGTGACCAACTACTGTGAAAGGTGGACACTATATTATACTGCATATAGAGAGTTTTTACCCTTCATTGAAATCTTGATTCCGATAATAATGACACTTGTGAAAATTCTTCTGTATATTATATATATATTTTTTTTATTATTATTATTTTTTTTTATTTTTTTTTCCTTAAAACTATTGATAATTATATGGCTATTTGGGGGAAAAAAAAAAACACTCAATACATTTAAAGTAAAACCTGATTTAAACAATGTATCATTTAATGGTGAATCACTGCCTTTGACTGATTTATGATCGATTGATGGCTGCACTCGTGCAGACGATCAGGTAAGGCCGTGTTCACAAAGGACGGACATTGTTTTGCTGCAATGTTCAACCCAAATCCATCCAGTCTGCAGACTGACCCTTTTACACAAAAGTGGTGAAATCCAATGAAAATCTCCAATAGCGCCTCAACAGAACAAGCACGCTCACACTCCAGAATGGAAAGAGCTGAAAAAGGCGGATGAGAATTGTACAATCTCACCCCCTGCCTTCTCCTTGCAGATTTTAACTGTGCTAATATAATCTATAGCCATTGCGTCCTATGTTGATTTACCTAAACTATACTGCTGCTTTATTCGGCTACCATCATGGAGTCCTAGGGGTCAGACCCCCAATATGTATATTAGCGGAAAACCCTGGAAAAATAAAACCTTTAAAAGATGCTAAAAAATGGAGGACAGCTTACACTTACTGGTAAATGTTGCATAGGAGTGTCAATCTACTTGAAAAATAAAAGTTTTACATACAAAAAGGAACTAACTGAGCAGATGTCTTGCTCCAAATTCCTAATATACACTGCTAGGATCTGGATCCCAAGGGCGGCCTCAGCTGCAGGGGGGTGTTCACATCCACATGGACGGGATGCAGACATAGAACATATCCTGGATCGGGGGATGATGGATTTACATCTTATTCTCACATCTGCTTGTAATTTAATCAAAGAAAGTGACCATTCCAGAAACATTTCTAATCTGCAGGCAACAAAAAATGATCTCTTCCCACATAACTGATATGTTCATTCTCTTAGTAAAATCATGGGGGACCAGCGTAGAAATTTAGGCAACCGCAGCAAAGGATGTTTCAGTGAATGGTGATAATTCAAGTAAAGTTGGCCAACACCTTAGACACTTATTGGACGAACGCACATTTGGCCAGCTATTCATCCTAAGCCCCCAATGCAGAAGAAAGATAATAAGCCAATGTCAGATAATTTCTGGCGCTAGCTTATTTTCTTGGAGAACAAGAAAGGATTGGGCATGCTGAATTCCCGACATCTGTCAGTCATGACACCACCATACACATTAGATGATCCCAATCTGACAATGTCTATTTAATGTGTCTGGCCACTTCTACAGCCCCAACGGGGTTGTCTAGAATACCCTTTACTCAAAAAGAGCACCCGAGTCTTAGGGCTGTGTGTGGCATTACAGCTACAGTTTTGCAGCATTAACTTAAAGGGTGCTGAGCTGCAATATGAGACACAACCTGAAGGTAAATTAGTGCTGTTTTTGGAACCCCTTAAAATGGACAGTCACCTTTGCACTTTAAAGGGTTATTCCTGCTCTTCATGGATGGATATTGTCAGATTGTTTTTACAATTTACTGCTTATTAAAATTTGCAGCCGTTCATGAGATATTAACACTTTTTTCTTTACAGCTAGTTATCAAGGAGACCGACCATCACTGCTCGATAGCTTATGAGCAAAAAGATGAAGCTGGCCAGGATTAGGGGGCAACAGCTCGCTCCAGGGATTGTGGCTAGCTTCAAAACAATGGTTACACGCTCAATAGAAAAAAGCACTGCAATGTTGTATCTAGCAGAGGTGGTCGGACTCCAAGGCAACGAGCAGTAAACAGAAGAAAAATGTGAATATCTCAAGAACGGCTAAACATTTTAATAAGCAGTAAATTGCAAAACTGCTTGTATTTACAAGTACTATCTATGAACTTGAGCATGACCCTTTAAACTTGATCCCATGATCAAGTGAATAACACCAACAGCTGACAATAAGAGAAAGGCGATTCCGCTACCCCATGATGGCGGTCTATACTATATATGCTTCATGTGCCAATCAGCTAGACCCCTCTATGTATAGATGACGTAGCGGACACATGCTGAGCACAACATACCTCCCGGCTCATTCTCCGCAGGCGGACTGCCTCGTATTCTGGTTGCTTGCTTCAGTTTAATAGGCCCCCCTGCTAGGTGCTGGCCCTTGGTGTATCCGTTTTGCATGTGTGAATTGGCAGCAATGTGCGCTTTGTGAGGGGAGGAGGGTGGGCTGTGCAGTTTGTTGTTGTTGTGGGTGCTAATTTGACGGTCTTTTAATTTTTTCCGAAGTTGCTCTTGCACTTTCATGCTTCTCTCGTCTCTCTGGGGGAAGTTCATCCTCCCGTGGGACCGTAGTTCTAAAGTAGGGAAAGAAGATGGACAATCAATACGACAAGCAAAAGATTAATAAAAAAATAAAAATGAAAAATAAATGAAAAAAAAAATAATAATTTGCATATTACTGTACAGTGCAGATGTCTGTACTTTTGGTGTAAAGGAACTGGCAAATTATTGCTGTCAGCAGCACATCTGCCAGTGCATTGTGCTACCAGTGTCTGTTACTGCCAACAACACATCGATGGCGCTGCAACCAATCAGTGAGCTCCGCAGCTCTGAGCGGCTTGTGCTGTCCTGTCGACGAGTAAAGCCACAGAGCTCACTGATGGGCTGCAGCGGTGTCGATGGGACATCAGCGCTGCAGACAATAATTAACATCGAGCGCCGCAGCAGAGACCAAGTGCTGGACCAAGTGAGGGTAAGCTGAGTTAAAGGGGTATTCCAATCTCCAAAATCCTATCCCAATATGTAGTAGGTGTAATAATAATAATAATATTAGCAAATACCTCCAATTAGAAATGCAGTATAGTTTTTCTGATTCACTATGTCTGTTTCCTTATGTGCAGGCATTGTAGGACCCTAGGTATCCATAGTGACGACCACTAGCAACTAGTCAACTGTCACTATATCAGTGGTCGTAACCATGGATACCCAAGGTCCTGCAATGCCTGCACATGAGGCGGCCGGGGATATCCGAAATCAGAAAGCCCCTTTAAGTAATGCAACGTATTTACATTTAGATAGAGGTTCAGATGTAAGAGGACACCTAAATGCAACTACAAATTATCTGTAATGTTGGTTTTATCAAATTGTGGGTCTGAGTGTACAACAAAACCAGAGAGAAGAACCTTGTAAAATGACTAACCTTGTTCCTGGAAAATATGTGGTGGGGGCGGTGGGTGCTGGTGTATAAACTGAGGAGGCAGCTCTCCTGTGCCAGGCACTGGTGGGTACACGTGATGGGGAGGATGAGGGAGCAGAGCGGGGTGATGGTGCATGAAATGGGTGACATGAGGTGGCGGGGCATGCATTGATGGATGGAACTCTGTCGAATGTGGCAAGACCAACACTTTGCGCACTCCATTTTCTTCAACAACCTGTAACAATAGAGAGATAGGATGAACTCTGCAGCAATCACAATGATCTGCGACACTTTTACAATATGCAGCATAGTATTCTTAAAGGGGACCTGTCACCAAGTTTAAAGTGGCCAGTTTTTTCTTTTATTTTATTCCTGGTGCTCCCCTGAATAATCAGTTTTTTGACTTTTTTATATCAGTCATACAGTTCCAGAGATAGGGCCTTTTTACTTTATGCTAATTTTTAAGGTCAAGGTGGCATGGCTCACATGATTCCTTGGGAGGGTGGGGGGCACAGCTCACCTGATTCCTTGCAGGGGGCCGTGGCTCACATGAGTCCTTGATGGGGGGCCGTGGCTCACATGAGTCATGAGTCCTTGATGGGGGGCCGTGGCTCACATGAGTCTTTGATGGGGGGCCGTGGCTCACATGAGTCCTTGATGGGGGGCCGTGGCTCACATGAGTCATGAGTCTTTGATGGGGGGCCGTGGCTCACATGAGTCCTTGATGGGGGGCCGTGGCTCACACGAGTCTTTGATGGGGGGCCGTGGCTCACACGAGTCCTTGATGGGGGGCCGTGGCTCACACGAGTCCTTGATGGGGGGGGTGGCTCACACGAGTCCTTGGGGGGGGTGGGGGTGTGGCTCACACGAGTCCTTGGGGGGGTGGGGGTGTGGCTCACACAAGTCCTTGGGGGGGTGGGGGTGTGGCTCACACGAGTCCTTGGGGGGGTGGGGGTGTGGCTCACACGAGTCCTTGGGGGGGCGTGGCTCACATGAGTCCTTGATGGGGGGCCGTGGCTCACATGAGTCATGAGTCTTTGATGGGGGGCCGTGGCTCACATGAGTCCTTGATGGGGGGCCGTGGCTCACATGAGTCATGAGTCTTTGATGGGGGGCCGTGGCTCACATGAGTCCTTGATGGGGGGCCGTGGCTCACATGAGTCATGAGTCTTTGATGGGGGGCCGTGGCTCACATGAGTCCTTGATGGGGGGCCGTGGCTCACATGAGTCTTTGATGGGGGGCCGTGGCTCACACGAGTCCTTGATGGGGGGCCGTGGCTCACACGAGTCCTTGATGGGGGGCCGTGGCTCACACGAGTCCTTGATGGGGGGCCGTGGCTCACACGAGTCCTTGGGGGGGGTGGGAGTGTGGCTCACACGAGTCCTTGGGGGGGTGGGGGTGTGGCTCACACAAGTCCTTGGGGGGGTGGGGGTGTGGCTCACACGAGTCCTTGGGGGGGCGTGGCTCACACGAGTCCTTGGGGGGGCGTGGCTCACACGAGTCCTTAGGGGGGCGTGGCTCACATGAGTCCTTAGGGGGGCGTGGCTCACATGAGTCCTTAGGGGGGCGTGGCTCACATGAGTCCTTAGGGGGGCGTGGCTCACATGAGTCCTTAGGGGGGCGTGGCTCACATGAGTCCTTAGGGGGGCGTGGCTCACATGAGTCCTTAGGGGGGCGTGGCTCACATGAGTCCTTAGGGGGGCGTGGCTCACATGAGTCCTTGATGGGGGGCCGTGGCTCACATGAGTCCTTGATGGGGGGCCGTGGCTCACATGAGTCATGAGTCTTTGATGGGGGGCCGTGGCTCACATGAGTCCTTGATGGGGGGCCGTGGCTCACACGAGTCTTTGATGGGGGGCCGTGGCTCACACGAGTCCTTGATGGGGGGCCGTGGCTCACACGAGTCCTTGATGGGGGGCCGTGGCTCACACGAGTCCTTGATGGGGGGGGGTGGCTCACACGAGTCCTTGGGGGGGGTGGGGGTGTGGCTCACACGAGTCCTTGGGGGGGTGGGGGTGTGGCTCACACAAGTCCTTGGGGGGGTGGGGGTGTGGCTCACACGAGTCCTTGGGGGGGTGGGGGGGTGGCTCACACGAGTCCTTGGGGGGGCGTGGCTCACATGAGTCCTTGATGGGGGGCCGTGGCTCACATGAGTCATGAGTCTTTGATGGGGGGCCGTGGCTCACATGAGTCCTTGATGGGGGGCCGTGGCTCACATGAGTCATGAGTCTTTGATGGGGGGCCGTGGCTCACATGAGTCCTTGATGGGGGGCCGTGGCTCACATGAGTCATGAGTCTTTGATGGGGGGCCGTGGCTCACATGAGTCCTTGATGGGGGGCCGTGGCTCACATGAGTCTTTGATGGGGGGCCGTGGCTCACACGAGTCCTTGATGGGGGGCCGTGGCTCACACGAGTCCTTGATGGGGGGGGGGGTGGCTCACACGAGTCCTTGGGGGGGGTGGGAGTGTGGCTCACACGAGTCCTTGGGGGGGTGGGGGTGTGGCTCACACAAGTCCTTGGGGGGGTGGGGGTGTGGCTCACACGAGTCCTTGGGGGGGCGTGGCTCACACGAGTCCTTGGGGGGGCGTGGCTCACACGAGTCCTTGGGGGGGCGTGGCTCACATGAGTCCTTAGGGGGGCGTGGCTCACATGAGTCCTTAGGGGGGCGTGGCTCACATGAGTCCTTAGGGGGGCGTGGCTCACATGAGTCCTTAGGGGGGCGTGGCTCACATGAGTCCTTAGGGGGGCGTGGCTCACATGAGTCCTTAGGGGGGCGTGGCTCACATGAGTCCTTAGGGGGGCGTGGCTCACATGAGTCCTTAGGGGGGCGTGGCTCACATGAGTCCTTAGGGGGGCGTGGCTCACATGAGTCCTTAGGGGGGCGTGGCTCACATGAGTCCTTAGGGGGGCGTGGCTCACATGAGTCCTTAGGGGGGCGTGGCTCACATGAGTCCTTAGGGGGGCGTGGCTCACATGAGTCCTTAGGGGGGCGTGGCTCACATGAGTCCTTAGGGGGGCGTGGCTCACATGAGTCCTTAGGGGGGCGTGGCTCACATGAGTCCTTAGGGGGGCGTGGCTCACATGAGTCCTTAGGGGGGGGGGTCAGCTCACCCATATAACGAAGATCAATGCAGTGAAAACTTGCAGTGCTACAAAAATCACTATTGTAGAAAATTATAAAATAAGTCCACGTCCATAACCAAATGGTAACAAGCTAACGTGTTTCAGACTGCAGTCTTTAGTCGCTGCATGATTAAAGACAGCAGTCTGAAACGCGTTTGCTTGTAATCAGTTGTTACGGACTGGTGACTAATATTTTTCTACAATAGTGATTTTATAAAGATTTGGATTTTGGAATTCTTCTCCATTTTTCAAGGGAACAATTTCCACCCAATGCGCGCTACAACAAAAAGGGGCATACCTCTTATTGGAGACAATAATGGGGAGCTGCACTGATTAGATAATGGTAGCGTGCCTATTGGTTACGGTGGTCAAAACTGAATGTCGGCATCACAGGCGCCCCTTGCGATTACTATATTCGAGGGCCAGATAAGAATGGCTCACACAGCTCTGGTTCAGCTACCGAATGGCCACCGGATCAGGGCAGTGTGACTCTTTTTGCTCAGCTCTCGTGATTACATATCATCTGGGTCTCATAATGGAATAAATTAACATTATAGGTACATGCAGCGTTTACATATTTTCCGATCAGGTTTCCAACCACTAAAAGGACGGGAAATACCTAAGAACCAACCACAAATTCTACATAAGGAGCACAATATAAAGCAAATTATTTCAAAATGCACAGATATAAATGTAAGACAGCAGAAATAAAAAATTGTGGGGAAAATATATGTTTTTTACCATTTAAAGGGAATGGATCAGTAACAGAGTTGAAGAAAATCGCCAGCTGGACGGGATCCCCGGACACTGCCTTTTACTGCCCCGCATCTGAGGTTCTTCTTTGTTAGTCGACCTGGAGTCACGTCATGGTTGGGACGTGACGCACATGTGAGGTCTAGCCAGGCCGGCTAATCAATAGAAGAGCCACAAATGCTGTCAGGTAGGAGGTGGTTCACAGGGCTCTGTCCAGAGGTCACACATCGACATGGCCCGATGGACCAGATCCTACAAACTGAATTGCACCAACTTTAATTTAGTTATTTTTTATTCTCTTTTTTTGTACAAGATTTTGGCGGCAGACTTCGTGCTTGAGCTTAACAGCATTTAGAGGTTTGCTTTACAGCAGCCACATGCACTTTATAAAGAATTACAACAGCTCTGACTCACTGACTTCTACAGAAGTATTTCCTTGGGAGGCTCTGATCTGTGCAGACGCATTTTCCTCCCTGTGATGGCAATGAGGCCGCCAAAAAGTAATCTGTACAGAGCAGTAAGGATAAAGTGTTTTTTTTCTAAATGTCACTTCTTTGTTGCTGGGAAATTAGCGATCAAAGTTTTTGGCACCTAAACATTCAAAATGGGCAGAGATTTCACTGGGGGCGTGTACTTCTTCCTGTTTCTGACAATGACCAATCATAAACAGATGGGAACACAAAGGAGAAAAAAACACGCCCCCACTATAGCTTAGAACAGGCTACTCCTGTGTGTGACATAATGACACAGTCTGCTCTCCTCACTGCAGCGTGATGACATGAGCTGGAGCACAGCAGACCTGAGTGTGATTGTGTGCGTTATAGCATAGTTGGCAGCACTACACTTGGTTTGGCAGTGCGAATGTGTATTTGGTCTTGCCAATAAAGCCAATATGAATTTGAGAAGAGAGCTACTATAGGGGTATGTGCACACGATGCACAAATGCTCAGTATTTTTTCCTGAGAATTTCTGCATCTCCCTGGCAGGAAAAAACGCATGCGGATTGTACATGCGGATTGTACATGCATTTTCCTGCCAGGGGCATGCAGAGATGAAGCGGTCTTCACTTTCATTTCCGCATGCGGGTTGACAAGCGCTTCCCAAGCGATTTTAGCATCACTTGGAAAGTGCTTGTACTTCACACTATATAAATCCATGCAACCGGCAAGGATTTATATAGTGTGTGAATGTCAAAAAATAAAAAAATAAATATATACTTACCCTCCGATGGCCCCCGGTGTCCTGCTTCCCTCCGTCCCGGCTGCTGGCAGTGTAAGACTGAAGGACCTGCCGACGTCAGCGTCACGTGACCCGTCACATGACTCTGACGTCAGCGTAGGTCCTTCATTCAATCGCGAAGTGCCCGGGAAGCCAGGAGGACGCAGCGCGAGACGCCGGGAGGTAAGTATAATATATTTTTTATTTTATTCTTTTTTTTTTTAATGGTACCTGGGTCTGGATGAGAGTCCTCTCATCCACACCCGGGTACCATGCGCACATTAGAACGCATGGAATGCGCATCTACATATACAGTGATGCGGATTCCATGCGTTCTAATGCAAGTCAATGGCGGCGAAAAAGCAGCATTTCCGCAAAATTAATGGACATGCTGCGGATTTTTGATCGCAGCGTTTACGCTGCGGAAAAATCCGCATCATGGGCACAGCACATGCGGATTTCCATTGGGGAACATTGCTGCCCTTCTACCATGCGTTTTTAATGCGTTTCCGCAGCTGCAGAAACGCCGCGGAAACGCATTAAAAACGCATCGTGTGCACACAGCCTAAGTGTTTGTGATGAGACTCAACTTCTGTTCTACTACCCCTACCCTCACACTGACTGCCAGAGATGAGAGCATAGAGCTGTTTATCACACTCGGGTGTGCCATTCTCTAGCACATGTCACCACCAAAAAACTTAATTAGGCGTCAAATACTTAGATTACTAATATATCTGCAACGGAGAGGCAAAAAAGAGTTTTATTCTAATTGGCAGCGCCTATTACATTGTGTGTCCGGTTCAACATGAAACATTTAGTGAAAGATTTTCTTTAAAACAGTCTGTCACTTTCTGATGACACTTGACAGAAACTCCGGTTCCTGGTTTCTCTACATTTGGAAGATTGCTCAATTTCCTACACAAGCCGAACAAGAATGACGAACAAGGACTTGATTTTGATGCCAAAAACACGTTCAAAGTTCCCATCACGGGAGATAAAAGCATCAGGATCCAATCAATAATGTGCATCACAAAGCTGCAAGAATGCAGACGAAAACTTTATGGAACTTACACAATTATCCACATACAAGTCTATCAAATACTATGTAATGTTATAGGGGTTCTCTCACCAATAACATTCATCACCTATCCACAGGATGGATGATAAGGCTGTTGGTGGTGGTGGGGAGTGACCACAGGGACCCCAAACTTGTCACAAGATTGGGACCTATGTCTCCCATGCAAATGAAACTATATGATCAACCACAGCTTGTAAACATGTACTGTAGACAAAGCAGACATGTAATCTGCACCCAAAAATGCTGTAAAAAAAGCCACAAAGCTGGCAGTAAAAACACTGCGATTAAAATGCCAAGAGAGCAGGTTTTGGCTGCAAAAACACCGAGTGTGAACATAGTTTTAGGCTAAGCCCAGATACATGTCTGCATTTCAAAAGAGTAAAATCTGACGTTTTTCCATACAAGAATGAGCGAGCTGCAGAGGAAAATATCCACACCATCTTGTTTTGTTTTTTTTTCTCGTGCAATTAAATTAGAATTACTGCTAAAAAATTGAGCCTGGCAGATCTTTTGATAATCAACCATATTAACCATGTCTGTCACCATGAGAATAAAATAATAATAATATAAAAAAGTAAGAAAGGAATTATACCTGAGACACATAACCAGGCGGCACAAATATAGGAGGCATGGACCCATTTGGCGACATCATAGGAACATGTGCTGGACCTATACAAGAAAAAAAAAAGTTTTAAGTTTAACAAGAGTTAAAATTGGCACTCCATTTAAAATTCCATTTATTATGGAACTGTTCAACGAGCAATAGCCAACTGGGGCATTACATCAGCAATGCATCGCCCCAACTACCGAAAATAGTGACAGTTATAAGGAAAGAAATAGGGCACTCAAGTTTACTGCACTTAAAAAAATGGAAAATCCCTTCACCCTCCTGACTTAAAAATGACCTTATACAGTTTTATATATATATATAAAAAAAAAAAGAAGTTAAGCAAAAATGGTTTTATGTAGAAAACCATCAGTGGTTAAGTGACATCACTATACAGCTCAGTATCCGATAAAGGGCGGCAGTGCTGATAACTAGGCCTGCAGTTACAGGAAGTTCTTATATCTCAAGAGTTGTGGTCGGTATATAGACGACGTGTCATTCATCTCAATGTACAAGAGAGGAAACCCCAGGAATGGAGAGAGTGATCGGTCAGTCACGCTGATTACCTGGGATACACTGAAAGTGTCCATCTTCTGTGCGGATGGTGAAGGTCTCCCCGGGGTTCACTTGCACCACAATTACCTGCAAATAAAGAGGCTGTTTGGAAGAGTTCGAGTTTTTACCAGTGTCAAAAATAGATGACTTTCATTACATTTATAGGATTGGCAAAACATGGCAGCTTTCTTCAAAAAAAACAGCACCAAAACTGTCCATAGGTTGAATCTGCTAATGCAGCTCAGATCAACTCAAGTCAATTGGGTGGAGATGCAATACACAAAGCCTGTGGACAACTGGTTTAAGGAGAAGCCGTCATGCTTTTTCTTTTTTAATCCCTGTACAACGGCTATAAAATTGATTGTTAAACCACATAACATTTCTAACAAATAGCTGATAATGTTCTAAGATGACCTTTTCAATCCCCAGCTGCCCCTGTGACAATGCTTTTCTAGTCCCCCACCAGTCTCTGTACCATCAGCAATGACATATCAACAGGCCATGTGACTCCCACAGCCAATTACTGGCCACAGCGGTGACCTCAGTCGCATGATATTAATGGAGTCCAGTAAACAGAGACCAGCGGGAAATCAGGGAAGTGTTAATTACCAGGCAACAGTAGTGAGTACTACCATTTTGTTTTTTATTTTTTGGCTGGTTGTAGGAAAATAAGAAATATTGGGGTTGGGCAACACCTTTAAATTTTCTGTTTAAATCAGCAATGTCAAACTGAAACAAAATCAAATACTAGGACATTCACGTGCCAACCTTTATATTTATTAAAAAAAGATGTCTACAATTGAGGAAGTCGTTCCTCATCAGCAAATATAACAATGAACCTTTTCATATGGAAAAACTTAAAGGGGTTTTTCTAAGAACAATGTACATTTTAATTAATAGATCTTAGAATAAAAATAGCACAATCACAAATGGGGCATACTGGAATAATATATAATATAATATTTTATGTAAGAGAAGTAAAAAGCATATGGCCCCATGGCCTAATTAAATATATAATAAAGGATAAAAATCCTTGAATTAATACAGAGAATAAAGTATGATGCCAACAAAAGTGCCCCCCAACACAGTATGATACGCCCACAGTGAATTCCTCCACACACATTGTATGATGAACCTACTGTACCCCCCCAGCAAAGTATGGTGACCCCAACACCGTATGCCTCAACTATGATCAACACACCTCCCACCCTCCACACAGTATAATGGGCCCCCCATAGTCCCCTATACAGCATAACGGGCCCCCCCATAGTCCCCTATACAGCATAACGGGCCCCCCCATAGTCCCCTATACAGCATAACGGGCCCCCCCATAGTCCCCTATACAGCATAACGGGCCCCCCCATAGTCCCCTATACAGCATAACGGGCCCCCCCATAGTCCCCTATACAGCATAACGGGCCCCCCCATAGTCCCCTATACAGCATAACGGGCCCCCCCATAGTCCCCTATACAGCATAACGGGCCCCCCCATAGTCCCCTATACAGCATAACGGGCCCCCCCATAGTCCCCTATACAGCATAACGGGCCCCCCCATAGTCCCCTATACAGCATAACGGGCCCCCCCATAGTCCCCTATACAGCATAATGGGCCCCCCCATAGTCCCCTATACAGCATAATGGGCCCCCCCATAGTCCCCTATACAGCATAATGGGCCCCCCCATAGTCCCCTATACAGCATAATGGGCCCCCCCATAGTCCCCTATACAGCATAATGGGCCCCCCCATAGTCCCCTATACAGCATAATGGGCCCCCCCATAGTCCCCTATACAGCATAATGGGCCCCCCCATAGTCCCCTATACAGCATAATGGGCCCCCCCATAGTCCCCTATACAGCATAATGGGCCCCCCCATAGTCCCCTATACAGCATAATGGGCCCCCCCATAGTCCCCTATACAGCATAATGGGCCCCCCCATAGTCCCCTATACAGCATAATGGGCCCCCCCATAGTCCCCTATACAGCATAATGGGCCCCCCCATAGTCCCCTATACAGCATAATGGGCCCCCCCATAGTCCCCTATACAGCATAATGGGCCCCCCCATAGTCCCCTATACAGCATAATGGGCCCCCCCATAGTCCCCTATACAGCATAATGGGCCCCCCCATAGTCCCCTATACAGCATAATGGGCCCCCCCATAGTCCCCTATACAGCATAATGGGCCCCCCCATAGTCCCCTATACAGCATAATGGGCCCCCCCATAGTCCCCTATACAGCATAATGGGCCCCCCCATAGTCCCCTATACAGCATAATGGGCCCCCCCATAGTCCCCTATACAGCATAATGGGCCCCCCCATAGTCCCCTATACAGCATAATGGGCCCCCCCATAGTCCCCTATACAGCATAATGGGCCCCCCCATAGTCCCCTATACAGCATAATGGGCCCCCCCATAGTCCCCTATACAGCATAATGGGCCCCCCCATAGTCCCCTATACAGCATAATGGGCCCCCCCATAGTCCCCTATACAGCATAATGGGCCCCCCCATAGTCCCCTATACAGCATAATGGGCCCCCCCATAGTCCCCTATACAGCATAATGGGCCCCCCCATAGTCCCCTATACAGCATAATGGGCCCCCCCATAGTCCCCTATACAGCATAATGGGCCCCCCCATAGTCCCCTATACAGCATAATGGGCCCCCCCATAGTCCCCTATACAGCATAATGGGCCCCCCCATAGTCCCCTATACAGCATAATGGGCCCCCCCATAGTCCCCTATACAGCATAATGGGCCCCCCCATAGTCCCCTATACAGCATAATGGGCCCCCCCATAGTCCCCTATACAGCATAATGGGCCCCCCATAGTCCCCTATACAGCATAATGGGCCCCCCCATAGTCCCCTATACAGCATAATGGGCCCCCCCATAGTCCCCTATACAGCATAATGGGCCCCCCCATAGTCCCCTATACAGCATAATGGGCCCCCCCATAGTCCCCTATACAGCATAATGGGCCCCCCCATAGTCCCCTATACAGCATAATGGGCCCCCCCATAGTCCCCTATACAGCATAATGGGCCCCCCCATAGTCCCCTATACAGCATAATGGGCCCCCCCATAGTCCCCTATACAGCATAATGGGCCCCCCCATAGTCCCCTATACAGCATAATGGGCCCCCCCATAGTCCCCTATACAGCATAATGGGCCCCCCCATAGTCCCCTATACAGCATAATGGGCCCCCCCATAGTCCCCTATACAGCATAATGGGCCCCCCCATAGTCCCCTATACAGCATAATGGGCCCCCCCATAGTCCCCTATACAGCATAATGGGCCCCCCCATAGTCCCCTATACAGCATAATGGGCCCCCCCATAGTCCCCTATACAGCATAATGGGCCCCCCCATAGTCCCCTATACAGCATAATGGGCCCCCCCATAGTCCCCTATACAGCATAATGGGCCCCCCCATAGTCCCCTATACAGCATAATGGGCCCCCCCATAGTCCCCTATACAGCATAATGGGCCCCCCATAGTCCCCTATACAGCATAATGGGCCCCCCCATAGTCCCCTATACAGCATAATGGGCCCCCCCATAGTCCCCTATACAGCATAATGGGCCCCCCCATAGTCCCCTATACAGCATAATGGGCCCCCCCATAGTCCCCTATACAGCATAATGGGCCCCCCCATAGTCCCCTATACAGCATAATGGGCCCCCCCATAGTCCCCTATACAGCATAATGGGCCCCACATAGTCCCCTATACAGTATAATGGGCCCCACATAGTCCCCTATACAGCATAATGGGCCCCCCCATAGTCCCCTATACAGCATAATGGGCCCCCCCATAGTCCCCTATACAGCATAATGGGCCCCCCCATAGTCCCCTATACAGCATAATGGGCCCCCCCATAGTCCCCTATACAGCATAATGGGCCCCCCCATAGTCCCCTATACAGCATAATGGGCCCCCCCATAGTCCCCTATACAGCATAATGGGCCCCCCCATAGTCCCCTATACAGCATAATGGGCCCCACATAGTCCCCTATACAGTATAATGGGCCCCACATAGTCCCCTATACAGTATAATGGGCCCCACCTAGTCCCTATACAGTATAATGGGCCCCACATAGTCCCCTATACAGTATAATGGGCCCCACCTAGTCCCTATACAGTATAATGGGCCCCACATAGTCCTCTATACAGTATAATGGGCCCCACAGTCTTCTATACAGTAAAATGGGCCCCACATAATCCTCTATACAGTATAATGGGCTCCACAGTTTCATAGAGAATAATGGGCACTACATACAGTATAATGACCCCACATAGTCCTCCATACAGTATAATGACGCCACATAGTCCTCCATACAGTATAATGGCCCCACATCCAGGATGCAGATACAGTTGAAACTGCAATGTCGGTGATGGCGTCGCGCGGCAAAATAAATCGGGCCAGAGTTTGATGTGTGTGTTCTATATTAACCCATAAGAGGAGCTGCCCAGAAACAAAAGGGTGTTATGGGCAGGTCACCAAAACACTGTCTTTGGGAAGTTGATCATATCAATTAATCAGTCTCCCACTTTACTTTTTCTAATCTTATAGATGCCTATGGCGACTTCTCCACTTTTTATGCAAGTTTCTGCACAAAAAAAGCTCAGGACAAAACGTATCCATGTCTTAGCTAGACATTGCCAACTTCTGCACTAAGGAGACAGTCTGAACTTTCAACGTAAAAAATAAAAAAAATCCCATAAGTTTGAGGCCTGCCCTGAGGTTTCTGCAGGTTATCCAGCTCCGATTCCTCAGAATAGTCCTGCAATGTGTTGCTGCTACGTGGCCTACCAGCTAAAGTTATCAGGTATAGAAGGAATAATTGGTGACGGTTCTTCGCGTAACACTTGAGTAGTGCCAAGAAAACATCTGAATCATTTGAAGTAATTTAAAAGATCAAAGAAGTGACCAAGTACGGAGTGATGGATAACCTCCAGCAGCGGTATCATGGTCTGCTAGTTTTATTGAAAGAATGTAAACCCAGAGCTCACCAGACAGCACAAGGCCCGGTACCCCAAAGTATCCAGCGGTGGCTGTGCCAAGAGACGGGTTCTGTTCTGCTGCTGCTCTTTTTATAAAGGGAACCTGTCATGTCCCATCTACTATGTAAATTGCCCCCATAATATTGTTAGTGGTGCAATGTGCATCACTAACACGCTTTTTTTCATTAAAATTGGTGCAAATATAATGAGTATTCAACATTTTATATACTTCTAAATCCTACCTGCTTGTTCAGTCATAGGGGTGTGATCCTCGTATTCAGTCATGGGCGGGCGGCCACAGTCAGGGCTGGCGCCGCCCATGTATTTGTATTTTGCTCCAGGCGAACGCTGACATTTGTAGGGCGCATGCTATGTATAACACGGCCAGGCAGTAAAGTTTCCAGCGCTGTGAGCCGAGCATGCGCTTTGACGAGCGGCTCTGGCCGCACACAGTGAAGCTGGGAACTTTACTGCGCATGCGCCGGGAGCAGCTCGTCATAGCGCATGCGCAGTGAAGCTGGAAACTACACAGCCTCACAGCGCATGCGCAGCTCCCAGCGCTGGAAGCTTTACTGCCTGGCCGTGTCATACAGCGCATGCACCCCACAAATGTCAGCGCTCGCCGGGAGCAAAATTCAAATACGAGGGCGGCGCCAACCCTGACTGAATGTGGCGCCCACCCTTGACTGAATGAGCAGGTAGGATTATAAGTATATGAAATGTTATATATACACTAGTTATACTTGCACAAACTTTAATGAAAAAAGCGTGTTAGTGATGCACATTGCATCACTAACAACGGCATGGGGGCAGTTTACATAGTAGATAAGACATGACAGGTTCCCTTTAAGGATACAGGCACACAGCATAAAACTACTATTAATTTACATTAGAGCAAAAGGCAATCATTGTCACAAAAATGGTGGAAGGAAGCCACATCCAGTTCTACTGGCCTCCAAGAGGGAGAGAAGGATCGAACAAAGAAAAAGACCGAAGAGCGAGAACTGTTGGGGTCAGCAGTTAAAGGGGTTATTTTCACCGGACAAATATTTCACTTATCCACAAGACAGGTGAAATCTTGTTGATCACTGGTGGTGCGACCGCATGAACCCGCACCGATCAGCAGAACGGGGCACTTTTATCCCTGTATCCCTGTTAGAATGGAGCAGCACTGCACATGTTCTACCTCCAATCCAATCATTCGTTAAGGGTTTTTTTCATCAGCCCCATAGAAAATAAATTTGACATCTGACCAGTCTTTCCATTTTGTAATGGGGATAAAAATTCCCCTTTTGCTGATCAGTGCAGGTCCTTGCTGTTGGAGCCCCACCGGCCAGTAAAGTTATTCACCATCTCAAGGGTAGGCGAGAACGTTTAAATGCCTTTAAGTTGTCATCAGAAACCATGTTAATCTAGACCCTCTACCTGGCAGGTGAACTCCCACAGTTATCTTGTGCCCTCTAAGATGGCATATGCCTCATACATCAAGGCATTATCAGGAATTTAGTACTTTGGGAAGTAAGAGTGGTACATATAAGGACATTAGTCCCAGAACATAAGCATTGGAAATGGTGGACAATTGTGATTGGGAGTATGAGCAGAATCCTACGGGATTAGACACTGGCTCAATATTATCCGGCACAACCAGATAAAAATATAATCATTTCGATTTACTTGCACTTTCTAAGATATGGTTTTAATTACAATAAAAAAAAGACAAAATTAAACTTTTTTTGCCATTAAGCTATGTGATACAAAAAATCAGAGTTTTTGGAGCAGAAATTGAGCGGAATTTTAAAGTTTTGGAGGAGTCTTGAGATTTAGAGGAGGATTTTGGAGAGCTTTTGCTCCACAAAATCCTCAGATTGCACATAGCCTTACAGAAGTTGTATAATATCAGATAAGGAAGAGCAGCTCAGAAGCCGGAAATGATAACATGGCGTTACACATAATGTGATGACAATACGTTGACCACCAGCTACTTCAGAACAAAAGCCCAAATGTATCATGACCGCGCGTCTGAAAATTATCCTGTCATGACTAGGAGGTCATACAGTGACTCAAATGAATGTGAGGGGTTCTCACATCACTCAATGGTATCTGGAGACCTCACAAATTCTTGAATAAAGAGGATCCTGCCCCAGTGAAGTCTACGGAGTAGTGTTACAGGTGCCTGCACAAGGATTCCTGGAAGGGTCACTGTGCAAAGAAACCCTATGCATGCTACAGTCTTTATTTTTCCAGATAGCCGAGTGGGGGTGTTGAGGGAAAGTGGTCGGACCCTGAGCAACTTGATAGGGGCTGCCCAACCACAGATAATAATCTTTATTTTTATGTAGCGCCAACATATTCCGCAGCGCTTTACATACATTATCATGGCTGTCACTATTGGGGCTCACAACCTACATTCTCTATCAGTATGTCTTTGGAGTGTGGGAAGAAACCGGAGAACCCGGAGGAAAACCACACAAACAAGGGGGGGAACATACAAACTCCTTGCAGATGTTGTTCTTGGTGGGATTTGAACCCAGGACCCCAGCGCTGCAAGGCTGCAGTGCTAATCACTAAGCCACCGTGATGCCATATTTATGGCATAAATTTCTAATAGACGCAAGTCCTACCTTTGGAAAATGCACGAATCCCTAGAACGAGGGGCCACAGTGACTGCTTTAAAATTCCTCTTCAGTCACACTGGCCTCAGCCATAGTCCGTACGGGGGATCGGGAGACATATCATGTGGATATCTATGCTATTAAAGACTGGTAGCAAGTAAATTTGGCCACACACATTGCGCTTGTCTCATTTGGCCAGCAGCTATCTTTCGGCATAATTATATGTAATCGGTTGAGCATGCAAGTTTGTTTCAGTAAGAGAACTGGAATGAAAGGTGGCCATACATCTTAAGACACCTCAACAACACATTAGACAGTCATCTTAAAGGGAACCTGTCATCATGAAAATGCTGTCCAATCTGCAGGCCCCATGTTATAGAGCAGGGGGAACGGAGCAGATTGATATATACAACCCCTGGCAAAATGTATGTAATCACCGGGCTCAGAGGATGTTCATTCAGTTGTTTAATGTTGTTGAAAAAAAAGCAGATCACAGACATGGCACAAAACTAAAGTTATTTCAAATGGCAACTTTATGGCTTTAAGAAACACTAAAAGAAATCAAGATTAAAATGTGGTACTCAGTAAGGGTAATTTTTATCAGACCAAGCAGAGGGAAAAAATTCTGGAATCACTCAATTCTGAGGAAAAAATTATGGAATCATGAAAAACAAACGCACAAAAGAACACTCCAATACATCACTAGTATTTTGTTGCACCACCTCTGGCTTTTATTGAAGATGTAATGACAGCCATCTCCCCAGTGCCTTTACCTGACATGCAGCTCCATATCATCCATGACTGTGGAAATTTGCATGTTCTCTTCATGCAGTCATCTTTATAAATCTCATTGGAACGGCACCAAACAAAAGTTCCAGCATCATCACATTGCCCAATGCAGATTCGCGATTCATCACTGAATATGACTTCATCCAGTCATCCATAGTCCACGATTGCTTTTCTTTAGCCCATTGTAACCTTGCTTTTTTTCTGTTTCGATGTTAATGATGGTTTATGTTTAGCTTTTATGTATATAAATCCCATTTCCTTTAGGCTATTTCTTACAGTTCGGTCACAGACATTGACTCCAGTTTCCACCCATTCGTTCCTCATTTGTTTTGCTGTGGATTTCCTGTTTTGGAGACATATTGCTTTAAGTTTCCGGTCTTGACGCTTTGATGTCTTCCTTGGTCTACCAGTATGTTGGCCTTTAACAACCTACCCATGTTGTTTGCATTTGGTCCAGATTTTAGACACAGCTGACTGTGAACAACCAACATCTTTTGCAACATTGCGTGATGATTTACCTTCTTTTAAGAGTTTGATAATCCTCTCCTTTGTTTCAATTGACATCTCTTGTGTTGGAGCCATGATTCATGTCAGTCCACTTGGTGCAACAGCTCTCCAAGGTGTGATCACTCCTTTTTAGATGCAGACTAACGAGCAGATCTAATTTGATGCAGGTGTTAGTTTAGGAAATGAAAATTTACAGGGCGATTCCATAATTTTTTCCTCAGAATTGAGCGATTTCATAATTTTTTCCCTCTGCTTGGTCTGAAAAAAATTACCCTTACTGAGTGCCACATTTTTAATCTGGATTTCTTTTAGTGTTTCTTAAAGCCCTAAAGTTGCCATTTGAAATGACTTTAGTTTTGTGCCATGTCTGTGATCAGCTTTTTTTTCAACAACATTAAACAACTGAATGAACATCCTCAGAGCCTGGTGATTCCATAATTTTTGCCAGGGGTTGTAGTTATGCGAGAAAGGATTCAGTATAACCTGAGTTACACTGGGATTTTCAGTCCAGTGGGCGGTCCTATCAGTGATGAAAGCCTTCCTTGTACAAGTGTGTATACAGAGATAGGACCGCCCACTGAACTGAAATTCCTAGAAAGAGCAGAGGAATAAATGATGAAAACTCAGGTTATACCGAATCTTTTCTCACAAAATTATATATCAATCTGCTCAGCTCCCCCTGCTCTATAACATGGGGCCTGCAGATTGGACTGCTCCGTCATGGTGACACGTTCCCTTTAAGCCCCTCAGACTTCTTCCCATGGGAACAAAGGTAATTAGCAAACAGATTGCTCCCATAAACTTGTATCCCTGTCTAAAACTGTGTGACCGGCTTTTGCAGTAAAATAGCAGTAGGAAAAAAAAAGCTGAAATGTACAATTTAATATTTTAAGTACTTTACAAGAAACATTAAGAAACTGCATGAGCAATTATATCCAAGTAAAAGAATCGATCTAAAATTATAAAAGAAAACACGGAAACTTTCCTGCAATAACCCCCTTAAAAGGTCATCTGCAATTGTAAGACCGGCAGCAGGAAAAATGCTAAGTGAATGTGCTCAATTAAGCGAACTGCAGCCCTATTACAGGAACCAAGGGGGCGGGGCATGACAGGAAATCTGGCCACGCCCAAAACAGAATGACTGTACTCCGCCCCCTAGGGGCCCTATAGTAGGAATAACACACTGTTACAGCCCTAAAAAAAAAAGTAACATACAGGAGTGCGCCAAATTTATCAAGTGTTTTAGAGATGTTTGAAGCGAGTCTAACCAATGGGGAGTCTAAAGTGGGGGGCCTGACTGACCGCTGGCACCCCGGTCGATCATTTAACGGGGCTGCACCAATCGAGCAACCACTGACGTCTCTTCCGTGTTAATGTAAGTTTGAAGGCAGGCGCCTTACTTTTCCAGGCAGCGACGCCAAGTATTGCCACTTGTCAGCTAAGACAACCATGATGCATGCAAGCAAGTGATAGCACAAGCCGAATGGTAAGGAGGGGAAGGGTGCAAAAAGTTTGTACCCCACAAATGTATCAATGGTCTATACTAAAAAAAAAATGTCCTCTTAATTGACAAAAATTGGATAGACTCTTTAAGGCGGAATTTAGACGTCCGTGAAACACGGTCCATGTATGGACCATGATGCATGGACCGACCACGGGTCTCCCAACCGGCATTCACCAACCTCATTGTTATGTATGAAATTTTTGGAGTCCCGAGGCCAGTTTGTACATCGTGGTTCATACACAGACATCTGAAGGCTGCGCCTAAAGTATCAGCTTGTCCAAAGCGTTCCTCCAAGAACCAGCTCATTCTTTACTCTTAGCCAGAAGCTCAACACAAGAAGATGTAAGTTTCGAGCCGCGGCTGTTGACACTCGGAGCACAGAGCTTGAACTTTCAAAGTAAATAAGTGCATATACCAGATGGGAGGATGCACAGCTATCTGCACCTGCAGATCATTACAGTGGGCCTTGCCAGACTGTCAGGGGGCAGGAGGCCTCAAGACCCATGGAGAACGACTGAAAGGTCCAGATACTGGTTCTTCACGCCAGCGCTTCTGCGTTCTCCAATACAAGGTGAGACAAGTCCTGGCAACGAGACCTCACGATGGAAAAGCCATGGACGACTCATCCTTTCCATAAAAATAGAGAAAAAAAACATATTTCTAGTTTCTAGCAGCTGCTGGTTTCTGAGTGTGGCCCGTCTGTCACAGGCGGTATTTCAGAGAAATGCTAAACAATTAGAAGCTTATTTCAGCTGTACTTCTTGCGCAACTGGAGGCTTTAAAAACAAGAAAACATCTGTTTCACAGTTGCAGAGGAGCAATTTGTCCATTCGAGCTGCCAATGAGAGTTTATTTGCGTGGAAATTCATTTCAGACCCGTTCGTACAATCACAAGTCCCTTTTTTTTTTTTTTTTAAATAAAAAAATGAATAAAAAAAATTCTGATAAAAAAAAAGAATTAGAGTCGGAGGCGAGCTATAAATTTCAACAATGTTACTGCGAGATTTATGGCATTGTTCCTGGCTGCAGCTACCCACATGTAATTAGTGGCGTGAAGTCATGGAAAATAATAACGAGGGAGCCAATACAAGCAGAGAGTTTTCAGACATCATCCCCTTTTACAGCTCAGTGCGAACAGTGAGAAAGGGAATGACGTCTTAAAGGGGTAGTGCAAAAAAAAATGCTGAGTGTGGGAGCTAATCAAATACTTCATATATGCAAGGTTAATTATCACACCAATCAACCTAATGAGGACAAAATAACCACCAGTTGTAGATAGTCAGCACAAAATTACTGCTCAAACTAAGCACTGGCACTTGGTGCACTCTTGGAAGGCTGAGCAATTCGGTGCAACTTCCCATCAACTTGTTTCCATCTATTTAGCTTCCGTAAAGCCAGAACTGGCCATCAATGCACAGGTGGGTGTCAACAGATGGAAAACAAATAGGTGGGAAGATGAACTAAACTGCTCGGCCACACCAAGGGTGTACAAAGCGCCTGTGCTTGGTTTGGACAATCATTTTAATAGTAACCGGCAGACTTTAGACCAAGAAATGGCTACTTGTGTAGAACTGCACGATTTAGATGCTGATCAGTCTGACTCTCTTCTGGATGTGTTATACACCAATATCTCCTCACTCCACAGGGAATACAGAAAAGGAGGTGCAGACGTAAAAGCTCCCAACACGCCCAATAAATGATTTACTACAAAAGTGCAAAACAACACGATCAATTCTATTATCAAGGTCTTTCCCGATTAGGGAAAAAAAAATTACAAACAGCATTCTGTTCTGGTTTAATGGCTTCTACCTGAATCCCCGAAAAAAAACAAAAAACAACAGGATTCCGACGTGCCCCTGTCGGAGCCATTCACTACATATTGGGTGTCTGTCTTTTCATAGGGGGGGCAAGAAAGGATGACTAAAAAGCATAAAACTAATAAATGGCTCACAAGTGGTAGGTCAGAAATCCCATTCTTCAGGGATTTAGTTGCAAAAGCCAGAAATGGATCCAAACATACAAAAGGGAGGTGTGGATTTTGTTGCAGATTTGCATGGTCCATTTATTAACCGTATAGTAATGAGCATTTTGCAGATTTAACATCCACACAATGCTTTCATTTTCAAGCAGATATATTTCCACGTCGTCTGACTGGGATTTTGAAAAGTCCATTTACTTGCATTGCACGTTACTGTAATTTGCTGTGGATTTGCAGCGTTGTGTGAACGTGGCCTTACTGTGCGGTATTTAATTTTTTTCTTTCGGCACAACCATGGATTGCTGAATGTACCCATCTGCCCCCATGCAGTAGACTGGATATAAAACTTATTAAAAAATAAATAAAAAAAGTGGGCAATTTAAAATTTCTCAAGTGGCCCCATATGGATCTGAGACTGTTGTGGAAACACAAACCAAGCAGCTGAACTTAATACTGCTCAATATTATTTTATTGCCTCATAAAAAGCAGTAAATTATACGGTTCAACACCGGAGCAAACACTTATTGCTGGAGCAAGGAAAGGGGAGTTACTGCTCATTTTGGTATTTTCAGGCAGCACCAGCCAATGGACAGAAAAAATTTAAGAAAAATGATGGTTATGTAATTGTTCTGCCTTTTTCAACTTCTATAAATTCCATGGATCCATAGGCGAGTGTCACATGGGTATGGAGACCAAATATCTTTTAACCTGGCCTAAAGTGTGACTCTGGAATAGTATGAACATCGCTCTGCTACGGGAGCACATCATGGGTCGGCTGAAAAAAATATTGGGCCCATTCAATGAGTCATCAATATCCTGACATCCTTTCTTATAATGGATCTGGCATTGCATGATACTTTTCATTAGCAGCGTACTTATTACTGAGGCAGCGTGCTGGGGAGAGGCAGGCAGGTGTGCACAGCGTGCAACATAGCATGTGCCCCCGACCGGCATATAAGGCTATGCGCGAGTCTTCAGTATTTGCAGCAGAAAAATCTACTGGAAATACTGATGTGTTGGCAGAAAAAACGCAACAGGAAATACACGCAATTTTGATGATAAAGAAAAACTTTTTTTTTTTTTTTTTACACATGCGGCAGATTTAACTCTGCAAGGAAAAAATAAGGAATGTGTGCATGTGACTTCAGGAATCTTATTCACTTTGCTGGTAACTAGGAAATCCTTTAGGTTTTGCGACAAATCTGTGCAGAAAAAAATGTAACAAAACCACAACATGGGCACAGACCCTTAGGCCACGTGCACACTGAGTATTTAGCAATTTTTTACCTCAGCATTTGTGAGCGAAAAGCAGGAGTGGAACAGTCAGAGGAAAAGTATAAATAATAGAAACACGTCATCACTTCTGTATTTATCACCCACTCCTGGTTTTGGCTTACAAATACAAATGGATAGACCCAAATTAAATGGGAATGGTTGGTGATATCAACTTCCTGTTTGTGGCACATTAGTATATTGGAGGGGGAAAACTTTTCCAGATGGGTGGTGACCATGGCGGCCATTTTGAAGTCGACCATTTTGGATCCTTCATTTTTTTTTTTTTCAATGGGAAGAGGGTCATGTGACAATTCAAACTCATTGAGAATTTCATAAGAAAAACAAAGGTGTGCTTGGTTTTAGCGTAACTTAATTCTTTCATGAGTTTTTTTTACAAGTTTATCACCACTTATAAAATGTGTTCAAAGTGCTGCCCATTGTGTTGGATTGTCAATGCAACCCTCTTCTCCCACTCTTTACACACTGATAGCAACACCGCAGAAGAAATGCTAGCACAGGCTTCCAGTATCCGTTGTTTCAGATGCTGCATAAGTGGTCATAAACTTGCAAAAAAAACTCATGAAAGAATAAAGTTACGTTAAAACCAAGCACACCATTGTTTTTCCAAAATGGCCAACTTCAAAATGGCCGCCATGGTCACCACCCATCTGGAAAAGTTTCCCCCCTCCCATATACTAATGTGCCACAAACAGGAAGTTGATATCACCAACCATTCCCATTTAATTTAGGTGTATCCATATAAATGGCCAACCTTTACTGTCCAAATACTGATCGTGTTCACATGGCCTAACAGTCAGGTCTATGCAGGTCTGGTGTACACAGCTTCATAGAAACGCCGCGGTATCCATACCATACCTGTTGCATGTGATTTTCGCAGGTCAAAGTTGTTGAGAAGTACAAGTCGGGGTTGGGTTATAAAAATATCTCAATCTGTGATGATCCCCGGAGCACCATAAAATCCATCATCATCAAATGGAAAGAACATGGTACCACAACAAACCTGCCAATAGAGGGCAGCCCACCAAAACTCTCAGCCTGGGCAAGGAGGGCATTAATCAGAGACCAAAGGTAACCCTGAAGGAGCTGCAGAGTTCCCAAGCAGAGACCGGAGTATCTGTCCATACGACCACAATAAGCCGTACACTCCATAGAGGTGGCCTTTATGGAAGAGTGGGCAGAAAAAAAAGCCTTTACTTACACACAAACATTGTAAGGCTCATTTTGAGGCTGCCAAAAGACATGTGGGAGACTCCTCAAATGTATGGAGAAAGGTGCTGTGGTCAAAAGAG
This sequence comes from Phyllobates terribilis, assembly GCF_046119375.1. Lineage (NCBI taxonomy): Eukaryota > Metazoa > Chordata > Amphibia > Anura > Dendrobatidae > Phyllobates > Phyllobates terribilis. The sequence goes on from NW_027362767.1 coordinate 372,782,023, forward strand.
ACCAAAAAAGTAAACACTTTGTCTGGCACCAAACCAACACAGCTCATAAACCCAAGAACACCATCCCCACAGTGAAACATAGTGATGGCAGCATCAGGCTGTGAGATGCTTTTTGTCAGCAGGGACAGGGAAAATGGTCTAAGTTGAGGGGTAAGATGGATGGTGCGAAACACATGAATATTCTTGAGCAAAACTTGTTTCAGTCTGTCGGTGATTTGAGACTGAGACAGAGGTTTACCTTCCAACAAGACCATGACAAAAAGCATACTGCTAAAACAACACTTGAGTGGTTTAAGGGGAAACATGTAAATGGCTGTTCACCAGAGGAAACCATGTAACTTGAAAGAGCTGGAGCAGTTTTGCCTTGAGGAATGGTCAAAAATCTCAGTGGCAAGATGTGGAAAGCTCAGAGACTTAAGCAAAGGGCCTTACAGCTGTAATTGCCGCAAAAGGAGGCTCTACAAAGTACTGACTTTAGGGGGGTGAATAGTTATGCACACTGAAGTTTTCAGTTATTTTGTCCTATTTGTGGTTTGCTTCATAATAAAAATAAAACCAAATGTTCACAGTTGTATGCATGTTCTTTACAAGAACTGAAGCAAACCCTAAAAAAAAATCTGTGAAATTCCAGTTTGTGGGGTAGCAAAACACGAAAAATGCCAAGGGGGAGTGGGGGAGGGGAAATATTTTCACAAGCCACTGTAGAGATAATAGAAGGGAGAGAATAGAAGAGAAAGAATAGAAGAGAGAGAAAGAATAGAACACAGATATATAGATTCCATCCCTGGAGCATCTTAGATAAACAGGTGGACAGGAGATATCAGTGCATGCACAGGACCGGCCCTGACATCTGGGCGGTTTCTCGCTCTCGTATACACTCATACAGAGGATTTCTAAGAATAATTCTGTACTGAAACCACCAGCACTTGTGAAGGCTGCGGATGGTTGAGCTTCAGCGATTATGAGAAAAATAGAATGTCAGTGCCTAGTGAAGTGGAAGGAAGCGATACCACTACACAAGTCACGGACGCCCTCAGCTGGAGCGGTACAATGTGTTTCCACTGGACTGTCGGTATAATGATATATATATATATATATATATATATATATATATATATATATATATATATATATATATATATATATATATATATATAGTAACGTCAGAGATTTTACTCCTTTTCTTAGGCAATAAGATGTAGGTCATTGTATCCACATGAGCGTCACCTCCTACAAACGCTGGCATATCACTCCATTCCGACTGATCAAATTGGTGAATTGTGGTAAGGCCATAAAGCTGCCCATACCAAATAGATGAACGGGGGGCTTCCGAGAATATCCCAGTGATTATCTCCCCCTATAGTGGTCTGTATTCCCATAACAAGTAGATTCCAAGTACATTTGCATTTTGATAAAGCTGCCGCTCATTAGCCCAGCCTGTGATGTCGCTGGCGCTGTGAGGGTCTCACTCCGATGCTATGATCTCAGGTGGGCACTCCGGACTTCTATAAAGTACCTTATCGTATGAAATGCCCATAGGAGGCACAAAACATCTGTTACTCAATAACCTCAGCTACCTCCCGCACCAACGTTTGCACTAAACACAAACTAAAAAGGTCAAATAACCTGCAGAAAGGTAATAAACTGAAGAAAACAAGCTTACCTGTTGCGTGCTATCGCCATTCACCATGTGAGGCACAAGCGATACTTCATTCATTAAGGGCGTAGCTTCCAACGGAGGAGGCTGGTCGGCCATCATGGCTGAAATGATCATTCATCGACAGATGTTCACATCCACCACCTGGACACAAAAAAATATATATAATGGCTTAATATAGTTTCCGATGTTTAGAAATGATCATCCGTCTATAAGATAAGTGGTAAATCACTGATCAGTGGGGGTCCGGCCACTGTCTCATTGGAGCGCCATTTCCTTTACAGGTTACAATTTTCAGTTCCTATAACGGCACATTCAGAGATCGGACCGCAATGCACGGACGGACGCGGGTCTCCCAACCTGAGCGGGACAGCTGCATGGAAATATATGAACGCTTGGGCCGGGAGACCTGCGGCCGTCCGAGCATGGAGGTCCTATCTTGGACCGATTTACACGGACATCTGAATGAGCCCTTAGGCTATAGAGATACAGTAGTCCGAACGCCAATATGAACCCAATCTAAACTGGAAATAAGAGATTTGACAAGTTCCATTAAAACCAGTTAGTCAAGTTACCTGGTAAACCCCTGCCCCTCTAGCACCGATACTCCGGTGGTCCGCCACTCATTGTTGATGATGTGCCAACCAATCACACATGACTGCAGCAACCACTGCCCTAAGCTGACAGCAGTCATGTGTGTCACTACCGGATCAGTGGGTAATATACCAGGTGAGGATAAGGTTTTGTTTATTTTACCACTTTTCCTGATTGAAAGGAATATATATAATGTACAGATAAAAGCAGACATACATGTGTACACACATATACATAATATACAAACACAACTTTTTACCCAATAATTCACGTGTTAAAGGCATTGAGCATTCCCATGAAAAAAAAATAAAGATGACAGCATAGAGGAAACTTGTCATGCCATATTACGTTTATCTGGTGTCTTTTTTTTTTTTTTTTTTTTACAGGGATACAACAAAAGACTACTGTGCTCCGCAGCGAGATTCATGACACTCATTCAGCAGTCTCCAATTCAGGCGCCCACGTGAGCTGACACTTTATCGGCCAATATGTACCGCCGGTCAATAAACGAAAATGCACTAGTTTCCCCGTGTGATTGAGCCGAGCTTTTATGCCGTCAAACTGCCACCATTTTCCAGAAGTTGGAGCTTTGTATCGGATATAGCTCCAGACAGAGCAATTACGTGTCATCTCCAAGTGCAGTGAAAAATGTACTCTCCATAGTCCATGGAAAGTGAATAAATAGGTTAAAAGTAATGATCACAAAGGGCATGACACTGAGGATAAGTCACCGTAAAATGGAAAATTCCTTCAATACAGAGGAGCACGGTGATGTACATATAATGAATCTTCTGGCCAAGCCCACAATGACTGATCCATGATTAAAATATATGCCAACTTCCTATATATTGTGCAGGATCACATCATAGTCAGTGCCAGCATCGCCTCACATAGGCACATCACTTCCTCAGGCTGTAAGAAGATATTGAGGATTGTTTAAAGGGACAGTTCCCCTTAATTAGGATCTCCAGGAACATGATAAATAGGCCAACATGTCTGCCCGCCATATACGTAGCAAGTATAACCTTTTAAGCGCTGTGCAAACTTAATGTTTTTTTCCTCCTCCAAGAGCCGTAACAAATTTATACACAGTACTGGTTAAAGGTTTGTTCCTGCAGTGGTTTTGCTTATTCTTACTGGAATCTGCACATTTTAGATTCAGACTGAAGGCAGCAAAAACCATGAAGGAACACATATGGAAACACAGAGTAAAGAAACATGTGTGAGATAAATCAGAATGTGTGTTAGACCTTCTATTTCTCAGAACACTCCCTCTTACTCGGACTTAAAGAGGACCTGTCACCAGGTCAAAAGTGTCCAGTTTTTGCGCTTATTTTATTCCTGCTGCTCCACTGAGTATTCTGCTTTCTGTTTTTCTAAAATCCGCCAAACAATTCCAGAGATATGGGCCTTTTTATTCAGTGCTATTTTTTCATGGTCTTTCCAAGGGGGCGTGTCTTTAGGCTGCTTTGTATTATTACCCTGTGGGTAACGCCCCTTTGGACCACGCCCATAAAAAATTACCGCTAAATAAAAAGGACCATATCTCTGGAACCATATGGTGGATTTTAGAAAAACAAACAAAACACTCAGGGGAGCAGCGGGAATGAATTAAAAGCAAAATCTAGACAATACATCCTGGTGGCAAGTACTCTTTAAAAGGGATAGAGTCCCCACAAATGTACTACCGTCTTGGTCAGACCAGGGCTGTGGAGTCGGAGTCAGTGCTCATTTTTATGGAGTCAGAGTCGGTATAAAATGGACCGAAAATATATAATAAATTGGCTACAGTAGTTCAATGTAGAATGTGCTGAATATTTTTTCATAGGAATTTGGGAAAGTTATGAAATGTCCTATAAATGGCTGTTCTATTCCTGACCTAAGGCTACCTTCACACACAGCGTTTTTGAGGATACGTTTTTCAGCTGCAAAAGCAGATCAGCTTTTTAAAAAAATGTATCACCTGAAAGGTTTTTGAGCTCATAGATAATGTTTTCAACAGAAAAAGCAGATTAGAAAAATGTCGCACAAACTGACATGCTCATTCTTTGTGAGGATCCGTTTTTGAGCCCAAAAACAGATCCTCACAAAACGATGTGTCTGAGTGTCAGATCTTGAAACCCATTGACTTGGTTGCTGGGATGCCCAGTGTCACTGCATTTTACTGCAAAAAACGGATCCGCAAAAACGCTGTGTGTGAATCATGGCCGTAGCCAGTGAGGGGCTAGAAGCAGGGGCACGCACCTATCAAAACTCACTTGTATTCTGCAGTGCTCCAGTCCTGCACCGGCTCCAGACTGCAGGGGGCAATCTCCCCTCCTCTGTCCTGTCTTCTGCCGTCTTCATCAGAGATAGGAGGGGGGAGGGGTGCCTGCCCTGCACAGGATCTGATTCCTGGGCCCCGAGCTGGAGAAAGTGAAAGTACTACTGCTCATCTCTGTCACAGGAAGGTAACTAATGCTAATATTGTAGGTGATTATTATGTGCTCTCTGTACAATGTGTGAACTATATGTGCAATGTACTATTTGCTGTCGGTAGCTGTCATCTGTCTATCACACTATCTATCCCTCCATTTATTCATCTATCTATCCATCTCTCTCCATCTATCTATCCCTCCATCTATCCTTTCATTTATCCCTCTATCCATCCTTTCATCTATCTCTCCAGCTATCCCTCCATATGACTATCTATCATCTATCTATCCATATATTTATCCATCCATCCCTGTATCTATCTCTCCATCCCTCAGTTTACCTATCCATCCCTCTATTAATCTATCTATTCCTCCATCTATCCCACTATCTATCTATCCATTGCTTAATCACCCATTTACCGTGACTAAAAAATTACAAGCTGAGGATTTAACTCCTGGCATTTTCATAAGGGAGTGGAGGAACTTGCTATTTTGCCTGTCCCAAAGAGGAGGTTTAATCGCAGATGGCATTTCTGCTTCAATGAAACGGAGAGAGACACAGCTATTGGAAAATAAAAAATTTCTGGCAGCTGTTTATGTGGACCCAAGTCATCGTATACTGCTTGATGATCAACAGCTTACTAAAGGAAAGGAAGCTCTGACTGAGGTAGCAGTTAGGATGAGTGGCCTACAGGAGGACTGCCAGGCGCAAGAGGACTTGGGTCCTGACAGTGCTACTGCTGCCATATCTTCATCCTCATCAGATGAGGAGTTTGACTTTGACAAGTATTTGGATGACATGGAGCAGGCAACGCGTTGCTGCAAGAAAAAAGATTTCACTCCGTCTCCTATAGCAAGCAGATTGACCATATTTCAGCAAAATGTTTCACTTGCTCTCAAAGAAACAGAAAAATTCAACCGTTCATCAAAACTGACTGTGCATGAGGCAATTCCTTTATACCCGGAAATTGTTAGAGATGTTGCCCATGTGGCAACGGCTTTGCCTCCAACCCAAGTTAGTGTAGAGAAGTTGTTCTCTAGCCTTAAAATTATTAGGTCAGATTTGAGGTCATCTATGAAGGAAGATCTGATGGAGGCAATTCTATTTCTTAGAACAAATTCATAAACTGCACAAATGTTATTTAGTATGTTTTGGTTGAAAACTGTTTTTTGCCACTTACATAATGTTCACATTGTACTACAATAAATTTTTCACTTAAATATAAGCAATATATGTGGGAGTCGGAGTCGTGGAGTCGGAGTAAGGGAAATTGAGGAGTCGGAGTCGCAGGTTTGGCTTACCGACTCCACAGCCCTGGGTCAGACGGTGAAAAGTTGGTAGACGTGTGTGTATGGTGGTGTCCTGACTTCCCCCTGATGGCAGATAATGCGGAAAACGTATTACGGAGGCAAGTGATCTGCAGCCAGAGAGGGTCTGAGCACGGTATGGACTTTGCCCTTCTGAAAAGTACATAGCAAGCGTGCCAGTGATTAAAGAAGATTAAATGGGGTAAGTCCTAATAGGTATGGGCTTGGATGACACTACTGTGACCATGGGTCTCTGTAGGCATCAATGAAGTCTGAACCTAACAATCTGCATATTTTTGGCTGCCAAAATGAAAACTTGACATCGCTGCCTTCTTGACATATTACTATGAACATTTTACTTTGTCACCAAACACGAAAGAAAAATGTAGTGTAGAATGTGAACCTGACATTGTTCTGCACACAATCTATTTTCTAGATCTCAGGTAGACATCCTATCTACGGAGGCTGAACTCTGTCAGACACAAGCAAGGAGGAACTGGGAAAATCCCTTCTTTGTTAAGACCGGGGAAAAAAATGTTCATATATTCAAATGGTTTATTCTAAAATAAGCCTTTGTGAAAAACGAGACAAGCCACAAAGCATCTGCTGTTCCAGCACCTACCCCGGTGGTTTACATAAGCCTAAGAGTTTCTGTCTTGGGATTTTCAGGTCGCAGACATCTGGAGAATTCACCTAAATAGATGCCTGACACTTAGCTGAGAAAATAAGGACATCTAGAGAGGACACGAGTCACTTCTGCAGCACATTGCTAACAGGATATTGTGAATGAAACGTAGAAGCCTTGTCCTTAGTCAAAACATAGTATTATGTGTTGGGTTGGGCGATCCAGCAAACCCATGTACCATTGTGGCACAGTGATGGCGTGGAGTTCTGTCAACCCAGTCACTTGCAGATGCCGGCTATATTACCCAGCAAACACCCTAGTGCGGAGATAAATATACCAGCTGCTTAACCCTTTAGATCATACATGTCAAACTCTGGCCCGCAGGGTGATTATATTTGGCCCACGACACCAGTACCCCTATGTGGGGCCCATTATTCTGTATGGAGGACTATGTGGAGCCCATTATCCTGTATGAAGGACTATGTGAGGCCCCATTATTCTGTATGGAGGATTATGTGGAGCCCATTATCCTGTATGGAGGACTATGTGGGGCCCCATTATCCTGTATGGAGGACTATGTGGGGGCCCATTATCCTCTATGGAGGACTATGTGGGGGCCCATTATCCTGTATGGAGGACTATGTGGGGGCCCATCATCCTGTATGGAGGACTATGTGGGGGCCCATCATCCTGTATGGAGGACTATGTGGGGGCCCATCATCCTGTATGGAGGACTATGTGGGGGCCCATCATCCTGTATGGAGGACTATGTGGGGGCCCATTATTCTGTATGGAGGACTATGTGGGGCCCATTATCCTGTTGGAGGACTATGTGGGGCCATTATACAGTATGGAGGACTATGTGGGGCCCATTATTCTGTATGGAGGACTATGTGGGGCCATTATTCTGTATGGAGGACTATGTGGGGCCATTATACAGTATGGAGGACTATGTGGGGCCCATTATTCTGTATGGAGTACTACGTGGGGCCCAGTATACTGTATGGAGAACTATGTGGGGCCCATTATTCTGTATGGAGGACTATGTGGGGCCCAGTATACTGTATGGAGAACTATGTGGGGCCCATTATTCTGTATGGAGGACTATGTGGGGCCCATTATACTGTATACTCGTTGGCCTGCGACTTTGTACAAGTTTTTCATTTTGGCCCCCTGTGTGTTGGAGTTTGACATCCCTGCTTTAGATGCTTTAGTCAAAAGCAACCGTGGCACCAAAGTGGTTTTACAAAGTGTTAAAGATATTCCCACAGAACACCAAAAGATTTTTTTTCGCAACTAAGAAAAAAACAACACCCAGAAATCCATGATTTAGAACAGCCATTTTTTACTCTGTGCTGCCAAGGACAGGTAAGGGTTGATGGCGCATATCAAGAAACAAAGATTTCTATAGGACCCACCAAAAAACAAAAGGACTGAACTTCCAAAACTGGCTACATGTATCGGAACGGCACACAAATGGGCAAGGCACCCCCATCACACTTTTCCTCTTTTTGCAGTTCTTACACTGAGGCCTCATTCATGTCAGTGATTTTTCTGGTTACCCAAAAGACGGTCAAAGTTTCATCAGTGTTTTGGTGATGCCTTCAAACGCCATCTCTGATTTTCATGGACTCAAAAACTTGAAAGGTAATTTTGTTCTTTGACGTCAATCAAAAACAGAAGTCTCCGTGATTTTTTATGGGGGACACCAGATTCGCAAAAAAAAAACAACAATGAACATACACAATTCACAGACGTCTTATTTGCTTCCGATATTACATTTATAAACTTGCGAGTTTGCCGATGACTGCCACACATGGAATCTGCATTACAAGTATAAAATATAGATCAATGTCCAGATGTTTTCTATGAGCAGGAAATCATGAATACACCTACATTTTTAGGTCATTTTTTTTAGCTTGCAGTTTATCCTATCCCTGACATTTGTGTTTTTCCCTTTTCCCTTAATAGAAATATTGTATTAGAAATGTAAAAAAAAAAAGTTTATACACAGTGATGCACGTGTATTTTTTTGCAAGAAACTAGTAGTAGGATACAAAAAAAAAAGTTGCTAAAAACGTGTCGTCTTCCCCTGGAAAAATTGAGGACTGCTCCTCTATGGCTTCCTCTGCTGCCTGGGTGTCTGCACTCCAACAAAGAAACCAATTAAATCAAACTGTGAATAATGAACATTTCTCACTAATTAAACGCTTGACAACATGTATATTTAACAGTCCATTCTTAATTTGCAGATGGGTAACGGCAATTACCCTTTTGCCTGGATTTGCTTTGAAGCAAAGAAAAATGGTAGGAAGAGAGTTTGCAGATTTTATCTTCTTTCACCATATTGGAAGATTATGTTTCAATCACAGGAGAAGACCGAACGAACGACGACTTTGCTGTGCACCAAGTAACGCTCTGTCATTGGGTCGAAAATTTCTTGTCAAAATCTTTACATACTTCTAGATCCACATCTTAAGACTGAGGCTCATCTTAAATGGGATGTCAGCCTGGGATTAACTCATGACCACATCTTGCACAGATGAGCCAGTCTGCCAGAGCTGAACTTACTCATGAGCTGTCCTGTCCCTTAGGCTATATTCACACTAGGCGTTTTTTTTTTATGCAAATTTTCAGCTGCGTTTTACAGTACCAGCAAAGTTTATGAGATTTAAGATGTCTCATGTTTTTGTGTCATCAGTATTTTGTGCTTTGCATGTTTCTTTTGCACAATAGAGCATGTCACTTCTTTGGCTGTGTGCCTACTATGCGTTTCTTAAGCGTTTAAGCAGAGGCAATTCAGCTGCAGAAACGCTTAAAAAACGCATGGCAGAAGGCCTGCCATGGTCCCCAATGATAATCCGCATGTGCTGTGCACATGCTGCGGAAATTTCCGCTGCAGATTATCATTTCGGAAAAATCCGCAACACTACCAATTATTTTGCGTAATCGCGGTGTTTTTCCCCGCCATTGACTTGCATTGAGTCGCTTACTATCTGCAAGACTACATGTGCACATGCGGATATTAAGCGATTCAATGTGCGGATGGTGCCCGGGTTTGGAGAAGAGGAAACTCTTATCCAGACCCGGGTACCACAGTACCTGTAAAAAAAAAATAAAAATAAAAAATTAAAATAAAAAATATACATTATACTTACCTTCTGATGGCCCCCGATCTCCATAGCGATGTGTCCTGGCTCCCCGGCAGCTCGCGATGGTCTAAAAGGACCTTCCATGACATCATTTAGTCATGTGACGGGTCACGCGACTGCTGACGTCGGCAGTCTCATGACCTGTCACATGACTAAATGACGTCATGGAAGGTCCTTTTAGACCACCGACAGACACCGGGAAGACCGGACGCATCAGATAAGGACATGATTGCTGGGTCAGAAGAGGAAGCGCTGTTAGCGTTTCCTAGCACAGTGCTTGTTCAGCACTTTGTATACAGCAATCAAAAAAGCAGAGATGGTAATAAAACACCTCTGCCTGCTCTATGGGGAGTCTGGCTGTGTCTGACAGCTGGGTTCCTGCTCTTGCACGATCTCGTGTCAGCAGCTTACTCTGAATTGAGTTTTAGAACGTCAGTGCAGAGTAAGGTAGACCACCCAGATGTTTACAGGGTCTAGAAAAAAGGTGGACCCTCCAGAAATTCTGGAAGAGTCGGTGACACCTGCTACAACTATCCCCCCAACTGTTCTCCCTCCATCCATGCTTCAGTCCCCACTTCCCCAAGCCCCGGAAGCACAAATTTTCCATAATCACAGATTTGTGGGAAGTTTGCTGGATAAAGGGGCTAGGGTGGCCTAAACAGCACCAAAAATTGCAACAGTCACACATCAAAGAACTGACAGTCACAGTGGAATATACACACAGATTTACAAATATAAATATATATTTAGTGCATAATATTCATTAGATCAAATAATGCTGTTGAAAATTGTAAAGAACAATATGGAATTTTTCCTGACCAACATGGGAGTTTTTGTGCTACCTGGATAGGCAAAGGCACCTCTCTTCTAACCTGCCAGACTATTGTACAGTTGAGACATTTATAATTACAGATATATTAAACTACTTAAAGAAGAAAAACATAGGTCGTGAAAGCACCGTATAAGCGAGCAAAGCAAATGCTACAAACACATGATGGAAAAGAAAAGTAATCAATGGCTTAGTGATCTATGAGAAAATATTTTTCCTTTGAACACCACAAAAAAAAAATAATAATAATGTTCCCGGCTCGTTCTACCACAATAACATGAAATTGAGAAACAAACGTTATCCTGGTAAGAAAACAGCGTGGCAGATTTACACGGAACTGTCACATACACCAATAAACATCCAATCATAATAGAAACCACACAAGATTATTAGTAAGGGGAAAAAAAACGGAAGATATGAAATATGTGTTACAGATGTTGTCTCATACAGCCGGGGCGCTTCCGCCCACAGCCGGGAGATCACGGTAATAGCCAAACTATGCAAACCGCATAACAACGGAAGCACCGAAATTCCAAGGAGGAAATAATTCATACTTAGAGCAGCTGCAGAGCAAAACGAGGAAGACCACGGCCCAATGCAACTCCTAACAGACCACGGAGATTAGGTGTGAGCCCCCAACTATGGAAGACCAACAATCAGAAAAGTGTGGGTTCTAATCTGTACAAGGACCCCATTCACACAAGATAAAAGTCAGCTGAACCCAGGTGGGAAAGGCCGATCAACTATTGTGTATAGGGGCCTCCTGACAGAAGTTGAGCTTTCAAGGTAGATAAGTGACTCGCACTCCTGTCTGACATTGATTTTCTCCCTTCTGTCCTATCCACACTGGCAACCAGTCATCTTAAGCCCCCGTCTCTCACATAGCGAGATCGCTGCTGTGCCACGGTTTTGGTGACGCAACAGCGACCTCACCAGCGATGTCGCTATGTGTGACACTTTGCAGCGATCAGGCCCCTGCTGTGAGGTCGCTGATCGCTGCAGAATGTCCTGGACCATTTTTTGATCTTTGCCCTCCCACTGGTCAGCACACATCGCTGTGTGTGACCAGCGGGAGCAGCGATCAGGCTGGTAACCATGATAAACAGCGGGTTACTAGGGGCACACGCGCACTTAGTAACCCGCTGTTTATCATGGTTACCAGCCTGCTCCTGCTTCAGCAGGCTGGTAACCAGGAGCAGGACATCGTGGAAAGATTCTTTCCACGATGTCGCTGCTCCCCTGATCGCTGGTGAGCCTGCCTGTTTGACAGCTCACCAGCGATCACATAGCGACGCAGCAACGATCCCTAACAGGTCGTATCGTTGCCGGGATCGTTGTAGCGTCGCTTAGTGTGACGGGGCCTTTAGGCCTCATTCACATGTCCTTGTTTCACATACGTGTTCTATCCGTTTTCTTCACAAATAGAATACATACCCATTATAACCTGCTGTGCTATTCAGTCATCACACATCTGCGTTTTTCACAGGCCGTGTCCATGGAAAACTCACAGACATGTCCAATTTTTTCTCTGGTATCACGGATGAAAAGGGTCAATTAAGTGTATGGGTCTGAGAAAAACACTTACATCTCACGGATGGTCCGCGTGTCATCAGTGTTTAACATTGCAAAGGATAGGAAACGCTTTGGAATTTATTTAGCCATCCGTGAAAAGCACAGAGGTTACACCGATGGTAAAAACGGGCACATGACCCAAGCACTGGTGACACCAGCACCATTTTTCCCATACGTGGTTAAACAAGGACGTGTGAATGATGCCTTATATATAGGCTCCGATGACACCAGCGTCAGAACCTAGATCAGGGAGCTTCTGTCATATTTGGTACTAATCCTTCCCTCAAAAAAAAAACAAAAAACCTGTATATATTAAGTTTATTCACTTGAGAACTAGAATGAATGAACAAGAATGAAGATTTTAGATGGTAATGTAGTCCGTGGACCAAAAGAACATTTTAAATAACAGAATATATAATAGGTAATTGCTTTAGTAGTAATTATCTGACATGTTACTATTATCAGAATTTCTCCCCTTTAGGCCTCATTCAGAGGTCAGTTTTTTTGACATATGAGGAAAACGGACTAAGTTTCATGAGTGCCGTCAAGGAGTCTTCCACCGATGAGAAAAAAAAAAGCTTCTGTTATCTGTCAGTAAAAAATGGATAGCACACGTATGGCATCCGAGTGCTGTTCAATTTTTTCACTCACCCATAGACTTGCATTGCAGATTTTGATCCAACACTTGTATTAATATAGGACATGTCTCCGTGATTTTGCACAGACCCCTCGGACCAAGGGAAAAGTCTGACATGTGGACAGCCCCATAGACTGTCATAGGTTCGAGTGCTATGCACGAAAAATATGAAAAGCACTCATATGTGAAAAAAGGGCTCATTCACACGTCCATTCTTGTACGAATGCTGTCTGTGATTTTCACGGATAGCACTTGTACCTATGACAGTCTATGGGGTCATTCACGGGTCTGATCTTTATCTCGGAGCGAGTGGTCTGTGCAAAATCGCGGAGACATGTCCAATATTGACACGACTGTCGAATCAAAATCGGCAATGCAAGTCTATGGGTTCATAAAAAAACAACAAAAAAAAAAAAATTTGATAGCACTCAGATTACATGAGAGTGCAGCCCCAAAAGGGGAAGATGGAGAAACTTTATTTTAATTTGTTTCCACATGAGGAAAAACTGATGACCCTCAAACTAAACTCTGATCAAAGTCTGATTAAGAAACAAACAAAAAAAAAGCAGTCCATCTTCCTTGTATGTGAAAAATACCGATGTGTGAACGCGGCTCAACTCTAAAAATAAGCAGACGCGGGAGGACGTGAATTGCGCCACGGTGATACAGTCCAAAGATGAGATTGATATAGGGTAATTTATGTCTGTTCGATTAACTCAAATTCTTATCTGACTACATCTTTTGGAGAACCCAAAGCCGTCACTCTGGCTGACAGTCCCCATGTATTTATAACAATGTTATCTCATGTCTGGGAACGATTCCCCGTAACGGAATGGAAAAATCGGATGCAAGGAAGAGATTAGGTCAGGTCTGGAAAACCTGCGCCGATTTATCAATATCGTCAAAATGTATGAAGCATCTGGAAACAAAAGATCCAAACTTGTTCTTGTGCTTTTGTGACTTTTCACAATACTAGCTACACCCAATAATTCAAAGGGAGCTCAAAAATGGATACCTTCAGGTACGGGCGGAGTATCACAGTGGAGGCATTGTGGAGAAGACTTTACGAAATTTCATCCACACCGAGTAGAAAATTGGAAGTGTAAATTGATCGACCTCGTGGATTTGAAATCCAGAGCGTGCACGGTAAATTCTGCGGATTTCACCCTTAGCAATGCAAATCCATCCACAGCATTTCCACACCAATCATCACTGTGAAAAATTCAGCAGTGGATACACAACCCTGGGGCAGCACGACATGCAGAAAATCCACAGCAGATTTTCCATGTGGAACTGAAGGTGAAAAATCCACAATGTATTATAGTACCAGGAAAATCTTAAAAAACCTCATTCACTCATTGCAGAAACCATCCACTTGGAAAATTCATCTGCAGCGTGGATTTATACTGCAATTCAAAATGAGAAACCTGTTACCACTCTGAAAGATTTCAGCAAAAAAAATTAATAAATTTAATTGAAGAAAATCTGCAGCGTAAAAAAAGGGGGGGGGGAAACGCTATGTGTCAACAAGCCCAAAGGATTATGTTCACATGTTACATATCTGTTGCAGATTTTTTTTGCCAGAATTTGCACTCAGAAAATCTGCAGAGTATTGAAGAAGCAGCCAAGAGGGTCAATTCTTCACAAATCTCATCACCAATTCCGCAGAAAAAAATCAGCAGTGAGTTGATTTGTGCAGACTTCACTTTTTGCAAAAAAAAACAGGGAGATAGCTGCAGAAAATCGGTAACAAAATCAAACGGTGGAAAAATCTTTAAGTACTTACAGGGTGAATGCACAAGCTGCAGATTTTTCTGCTGCTGAAAATCGGCTTCATTTCTGTGAAAGGGTTTTGTTTTTTTTCGGAGGAATGGGACAGTGGCAGTACTTTCCACAGAATGTAAGCAGTGAGAACACACCCTTAAAAACAGGAACATTTTCCATTGTGGATTTTAATACAAATTTCACTCTGCGTTACAAAACAGCAGTGAAAATCTGCATTACTGTCAGGGCTGCGGAGTCGGAGTTGGTGACCATTTTGGTGGAGTCGATATAAAACGGACCGACTGAGACTCCTAAAATATATAATAAACTGAGTACAGTAAGTAGTTCAATATAGTTTGTGGGGAATATTTTTTGATAAGAATTTGGGAAAGTTATGAAATGTCCTATAAATGTCTGTACTATTCCTGATCTAAGGGTCTGGACTTTTAGCGGAGATGAATCTGTGCTACAGTAAATTTATCACTTAAACATGAGCCATGTATGAGGGAGTCGGAGTTGTGGAGTCGGTGTTATGGAAATTGAGGGGTCGGAGGTTTCGCTTACCGACTCCACAGCCCTGATTACGGCATTTAAAATTTCCACCGCAGACTAAGGGGCTCATTCACACATCCTAGAAAAACAGACGGATTACTCTAATTAGATTTTGCACAGAGTGTGGTTTGAAAGTGTGTCATCTGTTTTTTCCCATATGTGAAGAAATAAAATAAAAAAGTTTCTCCATCTTCTCCATTCTGACAGTCCGTGGAAATCGGAGAGCACCCACTGACTATTAATGCCGATTTTGATCCAACCCTCGGATCAAAATCGGACACGTCTCGGCGATTTTCCGCAGACTGAGAAAAATCACGGACATAGACTATATAACAGGTACGAGTGCCATCAGTGAAAAACTCGTGCGTGAATATGGGACGTGAGAATGAGCCCTTATTCTGCAGTGAATGGATGAGATTCGGTGAAGTTCGCTGCTCCTCGAATTTTTGCCTGCAAATCCGGATAGACTATTCACAAGTACTCAAAGAATTTACGACAATTCAGATAAGCCCTTGAGTCACGATCATCTGACTTTCCCACAATCGACGGCAGAAATTTTTAACATTATTGGAAATGTTAATTAGAGGGCATATAATGAAGCCCCCCTAGCACCCGAGCCCTCGCATGCCACTCCACGCCTGGGGCCAGGAATCTCCCAGCTCTACAGTCATTCTTTGAATAACTGCGCTCTCAAAAGCTTCAAGGAACTGGATATCCTCTGAATGCAGAGATTAGTCAGCACAAAACTGGGATGTACAGAAAGTGTCCTTAAGAGGAACACAATACCATAGGGGTCCACGCCATGTGGGGGGGTGGGGGATGGGCAGCCCACACACACTCATACAGGAAATCCTACAGTACTATTTAAGGTCAGGAATGCAACAAAAGCCCTGGAATGAGTTGTAGTGACCCTGGAAATCCAAATCAACAAACAAGCTAAGCCAGCCTTGGAATGAGACGAGAAAATCAAATAATAACAATAATAATAATAAAAAACTTAACTCTTTCTACATTGCTGGACATCCTACAAATCAAATCCAGCGTTTGAAAATTACAATCCATTCTCAGAAATTAAAAAATTTCAGTGTGCGGCCGGGAGGACGACAACATCAAAGGCTTTCAAGCATCGATGACCTTTGAAGTTTTCCCTTCAATTATTTTTTCTACGTGCAACCATTTATAAAGTTGAACGAGCAACTAAAATGGGAAAAAGTACAAAAAGTCCTAGGGATCAAAAATCATCTACAGAAGGTTCGGACACTGAAATAAAGCAAAAAAAAAAAAACAACACTAGTGAAGCTGACTGTTTTTTTTTGCGCATGTGAAAAATCACAAATGTCTGAATGTGGCTTAAGACCGGCTTCAAACATCCTTTTATAAATTCTTGTATGTGAAAAAAAAATATGTCCTTGTTTTCTCTCTGGTTCCATTTTCAGCATGTCTTTTTTTTTTTTTTTTTTGCAGACAATTGGTCAAAAAAAGGACTCTTGAAAAGGATAGTGCATGTACCAAAATATCTGGTGTGTAAGAACCCTTAAGGCTATGTTCACACGTTGTGTTTTTGCTGCGTTTTTTTCCCCGCAGACAAAACTTTCTCTCTTGGCAGTAAAGAAGCAACGTCAAAAAAGCAGGTTTTGATGAGTTTTTGCTGCGTTTTCATCAGGTACATTTGTCTCTTGTACATACTAATAAAATTTAGTGCCCCCTCCAACCCAAAAAGTAACTTCCTGAGCTTTCTGCACCAAAGACGCAGCAAAACTTGATACCTGCGTGTTTTTTGCACTTACTGATTCCATAGGTGAAAAAACGCTGCAAAATGGTGAAAGAAATGGCATGCTGCAGTTTGCAAAAATGAAGCAATTTTCCAATTCAGTCAGGAAATCTAATCTAATCTTTCTCTTTATTTTTTTATATCGCGACAACATATTCCAGAGCGCTTTACAGACATTGTCATCACTGTCCCCATTGGGGCTCACAATCTACACTGTCTATCAGTATGTCTTTGGAGGAAAAAAACAACATGTGCATGGGATTTCTAAATCTCAGCTTTTGCTGGTACTGTAAAATGCAGCTTAAAATTTGCATTAAAAAACCCAGCAAAAACGCAAAGTGTGAACGGTTATTCAGGTACTGTGCTGTCCCAATAGTAATTTGTATAAACCTATGTTCACATGTTGCATTTTTATACTGCATTGTTATGCAAATTAAAATCTGCTTTATACAGTACCAGCAAAAGCTATGAGATTTCACAAACCTCATGCACACAATCTCTTTTTTTCCTGACTAAATTGGAAAACTGCTGCGTTTTTAAAATCTTCAGCATGTCAGTTCTTTTAGAGTAATTTGTAGTGTTTTTTCCACCATAGAGAGCAATAGAAGTGCAAAAATGCTGCAAATAAAATGCAACTAAGTATAAGGCTATGTGCACACGATGCAGAAATGCTCTGGATTGTTTCCTGAGCGTTTCTGCATCTCCCTGGCAGAAAAAAACGCATGCGGATTGTACATGCAGACTGTACATGCGTTTTTCCTGCCAGGGACATGCGGATGTGAAGCGTTCTTCACATGCATTTCCGCATGCGGGTGTCAAGCGCTTTCCAAGCAATTTTAGCATCACTTGGAAAGTGCTTGACAACTTGGTCACACTATATAAATCCATGCAAACGGCATGGATTTATATAGTGTGACCTTAAAGAATGGTAAAAAATAAATCTATACTTACCTTCTGATGGCCCCGCAGTCTTGTTTCGCTCCGTCCTGGCTTGCCAGCAGCTCGCGGTACACTACACTGAAGGACCTGCCATCACATGACTATGACATCAGCGCAGGTCCTTCAGTCCACCACGATCTGCGGGCAAGCGAAGACAAGCACACCGCGGGCCATAAGAAGGTAAATATAATATTTTTTATTTTATTCTTTTTTTTACAGGTTCTATGGTACCCGGGTCCGGAAGAGAGTCTCCTGCCCTCCACACCCGGGTACCATCCGCACATTGAAACACTTGGATTCCGCATCTACAGATGCAGTGATGCGGATTCCATGCGTTCCAATGCAAGTCAATGGCGGCGAAAACGCAGCACTTCCGCAAAATAATTGCTAGTGCTGCGTTTTTTTCCGCAATGATAATCCGCAGCGGAAATTTCCGCAGCATGTGCACAGCACATGCGGATTATCATTGGGGAACATGGCAGGCCTTCTACCATGCGTTTAAGCGTTTCTGCAGCGGAATTGCCACTGCAAAAACGCTTAAAAAACGCATCGGGGGCACACAGCCTAAGGCTATGTGCCCACGATGCAGAAGTGCTCTGGATTTTTTCCTGAGCGTTTCTGCATCTCCCTGAAAGAAAAAGCGGCGGCGAAGAAGCTGCTGCAGCCACCACGTGTGCCCGCTGCTAAAGGAGAATATTCACTCTTCTCCTCGCCCATGGGAGTCGAGAGGAGTGAATATTCATTGCCTTAATAACACGCAGTGTCAGCAGCCTCGCAGTTCCCGCTGCGGCTCAGCGATCCTCCATGCCCGTGAAATTTACCAGTAGCTGCTGCATTTCCCACCCTAGGCTTATACTCGAGTAAATAAGTTTTCCAAGTTTTCTGTGGTAAAATTAGGTACCTCGGCTTATACTCGAGTACATACGGTACTAAAATGTACTGTAGACATACAATCCACACCGGGAAAGGGGAGGGGGTGGGACAGCAAAAAAGCCGCAAAACCTGCTTTTTGTAAGTAACTTCTTTACTAATCATGAGATCAGATTTTGTATGCGAAAAAAAAAAAAAAGATCAAAAGCACAATGTGTGAACACAGCCTTACAGCACACAGGAGCGATTTTCCATACAGACTGACGGTCGGTGTGTAAAAAGTCGGAGCAGTAACTAGTTTAGTCTGTGTTTACCAACCAAGCTAGTGCTACGCCAGAAAACACACAGAGCTACACTAAGTGCCAGTCACATCTGGAATATATGCACTGGCCTGCGTTTTAGTGCGGCCATATCAACTCGGCCTTATTAATAAATCTGAATTCGAAAATGTCTCTCGGTCTAACTTTAATAGTCAAGTACCCCCTTCTCTGTAAAACACCAGCTGTGTGAGAAAAGGGGGCTGGCTTACCTACTGAAATGAGCCAGCCAGCCCCCTCCCATAGGGCACAGAAAACGCTCTGGTGTCCAATCCGACCCATAAGTGAAGCAGCTCGGACCCAGAACTGTTTATTTTGTTTATTAATATTTACTTATATAGCGCCATCATATTCTGCAGCGCTTTACAGACAACATCTCTGTCTCCATCGGGGCTCACAATCTACATTTCCAATCAGGATAAGGGGGGATTGTTCCTCTGTGAAGCAGAGAAACAAAAAGATGGCCACACAAGTTCAAAATTGTAAAGAAGTAAGAAAATTCCTTTATTAACACATGTAGTAAACACAAATTACAAAGATAAATGCGGACGACAGAGTAGACACAGAGTGCTGGATCCACATGAATAAAACAATGTTAAAAACTGTGACACAGCGCCCGAAAGGTCAGCCTATATAGCAAGTGGAAATATAAGGGGGACAGCGACAGGGTCACATGTATTAATAAATATATACCACCCATCATGAATACCTTTTACAAATAGTACCCCCAAAACAATAATATCCCATCACAATCAAAATACCCAGAAACAAAAGGGTTAAAACCCTTATACAGATGGAAGTAATGCAACCAATTGGTCATAAATAAGCTAAAATAGCTATGTACCTGGGTAAGGCCACCAGACCGGCTCTGCTACCGTCACCCCGACGCACGTTTCGATAGGAAAACCTTTTTCAAGGTTCACCCCTTGAAAAAGGTTTTCCTACCGAAACGTGCTATATAGGCTGACCTTTCGGGCGCTGTGTCACAGTTTTTAACATTGTTTTATTCATGTGGATCCAGCACTCTGTCTACTCTGTCGTCCGCATTTATCTTTGTAATTTGTGTTTACTACATGTGTTAATAAAGGAATTTTCTTACTTCTTTACAATTTTGAACTTGTGTGGCCATCTTTTTGTTTCTCTGCTTCACAGAGGAACAATCCCCCCTTATCTTTATTGTTACAAGATGATGGCCCGTTCTCTTTATTAGTCCTATATGCAATAACATGGGTCCATTGGGATTAGATTTATCTTCACTGTGTTGTTTGCATCTGAGTTTCTGTCTCTCACTATTTCCAATCAGGAGTGTCGCAACCAGAGAACCTGGAGGAAACCCACGAAAACACGGGGAGAACATACAAACTCCTTGCAGATGTCGTCCTTGGTGGGATTTGAACGCAGGACCCCAGGGCAGTTTTTTTATTCAGGTATATTAGTTAAAGGGGTTTTCCCACAAACAAAAGTTCATTTTAATCCATGGCTGTGTCTGACCGTGTACGGAACATGGTCTGATCATACCACAGCTCCTGGGCAGGGGAGGAAGCAAAAAGAGTATACAGACAGGACAGAAGGGGATCGCAGAGGATTCATTTTGTGAGGTAAAACATTTCACTGCCTGTTTTTAAACAATATTTTACCTCACAAAATGTATCCTTTGTGATCCCCTGCTGTCCTGTCTGTATACTCTTTTGCTTCCTCCCCTGCCCAGGAGATGTGGTATGATCAGACCATGTTCCTGCACGGTCAGACACAGCCATGGATTAAAATGAACTTTTGTTCTTGGGAAAACTCCTTTAAGTTGTATATAATTTCATTTTTAAAAAATCAAGAAATATTTATTCCCTGTTGGACACCCGTTGTACTGTGACAACTTGATTTTTAAACTAAATATAACTTGGAGATAAAACATTTTATTTATTTTTTTATAATTTGTTTACTTAAAATGCCTTAAATTCAGTTACGTCGCCGGCAGAGAAAAATATCTATATTGTTGGGGAAACCAAACCACCAAGGAAAATCAAACAGGCGTGGCGTGTAAATTACACCTTGTGTGCTGTTCTTTCCAAAAGGAGAAAACACGTTCAAAATAAACAGAATGAAGGTGTCACACAGTCGAGTACAGTCCTCACGGCTACTGAAAAGCCTAACATCTGTAACCCATAGCACGTCGCCTGTCAGCCGCAACGTGGAGTCGCTGTATAGGAGGCATTGACAGAAAACACAGCCCACATTCTGCCATTCTCCAAACACAACCACGTAACAATCTCACTGCATACCCTCAACTAGTCTAGACTGAAGTGTATGCGGTAGATTCAGAAGAGTGGGCAGGAGGAATGGCGACACGCAATCTAGACATGGCTAGCCGTCTGTCACATCCAACAAGTGAGACTATAAAGAAGCCGAAGTTCTCACTGGGACTCAAAAGAATAAAAGATAAAAAAAAGAAAATACAGGAGGGAGCCATCGGAAAGAAAATCTGACCAACCGTTGTCCCCCTCTGCCACTGCTCTCCCCCCACTCCACAACCGCGCTCTCTCCCCCCCACTCCACAACCGTGCTCTCTCCCCCCCACTCCACAACCGTGCTCTCTCCCCCCCACTCCACAACCGTGCTCTCTCCCCCCCACTCCACAACCGTGCTCTCTCCCCCCCACTCCACAACCGTGCTCTCTCCCCCCCACTCCACAACCGTGCTCTCTCCCCCCCACTCCACAACCGTGCTCTCTCCCCCCCACTCCACAACCGTGCTCTCCCCCCCCCCACTCCACAACCGTGCTCTCCCCCCCCCACTCCACAACCGCGCTCTCCCCCCCCCACTCCACAACCGCGCTCTCTCCCCCCCCACTCCACAACCCCGCTCTCTCCCCCCCACTCCACAACCCCGCTCTCTCCCCCCCACTCCACAACCCCGCTCTCTCCCCCACCACTCCACAACCCCGCTCTCTCCCCCACCACTCCACAACCCCGCTCTCTCCCCCACCACTCCACAACCCCGCTCTCTCCCCCCCTCCACAACCCCGCTCTCTCACCCCCACTCCACAACCCCGCTCTCTCCCCCCCACTCCACAACCCCGCTCTCTCCCCCCCACTCCACAACCCCGCTCTCTCCCCCCCACTCCACAACCCCGCTCTCTCCCCCCCCCTCCACAACCCCGCTCTCTCCCCCCCCCTCCACAACCCCGCTCTCTCCCCCCCCCTCCACAACCGCTCTCCCCCCCCCCCCCCCCCCCACCCCCCACAATTCCCCTATAGATGCATTTTCGTTGGGGGGAATGGAGAAAATCGCTGGCGGATAGGACAGCTCTGGCATAAACTTATCTCTCTGGGAAACAAGGGAATCGGATATTTAAACTGCCCATGCTACCCTCCCCCGCCCCCAATATAATCTGTCATGGGGGATAGACAGAGCCCATACTCATCAGATGGTCAGTAGTTACCACCAAACTTGCCCAAATTTATGTATATGGGGCCTTTAAAGCAGTTTTTTTTCCGTTTTGTTCAATATGTGTTAAAAGCTGAGTGTAGCACACCATGAAGGGCGAAACATCGAAATGTGGGCTCTTAGGTTTTCCTTAATTTTTTCACTATGGTATTTCCTTTCCATGAGCAGTGAAAATCTACCAAGACTCATTAGGGTATATCCACATATAACTGATTAATAAAGACAGTTTGATTTTGATTTCTCTGAACGGGGTTGGAGGGGGGCAGTTGCAAACAAAAATTCCTGCAAGCCCCATTCAAATAAATGGGACAATTATGAAAATTTCTGCAAAAAAACACAACAAAACTACCAAATGTGAAAATATCCTTAGAAAAATTGTGAAAAATAGTGTTTTCTGTAATCTTCTGCAAGCGCTGCTTCTTTTTCATTTGCGGAAGTGAACTATCAATGCTCTTTTTCAAATCTTCAGCATGTCAATTCTTTTAGCTTTTTTTATCCATTTTAATAAATGGGTGAAAAGACAAGTAAAAACACGTCAAAAATGTGCATATTTTGCGCAGAGTTTTTCCTGACAACACTGGATTTTTGCAGCAGAAAAATCTGCTGCGAACGAACACTCAACGTGTGCACGTAGCCCTATGAATTCAGTTTTAGGGTATTGTCACAGAGTGGAACGGTCGAGAGTCTCCAGACCTGAACTCAGCAGCCTCAAATATGCCTATGAGGCTCATGGGTTCAGGACAGGAGAGCAGTGGCCAGTCCGTGCTTGTGTTCCAGTGCCCCCCAACTCAAGTCCTCAAGAGCCACCAACAGATCATGTTCTCGGGATTTCCTTAGTGTTGCACAGGTGACGGAATTATCATTTGGGCAATACTCAAGAAATTCTGAAAACATGAGCTGTTGGTGGCTTTTGAGGACTGAAGTTGGGGGATCACTGGCCTAAGGAATATTCTGCGCCTCCTTGAAGGACCATATGGTGGAACACAGTTTCGACAAGCTCATAAAGGAGGACAATTTGTATTGCCAGATAGTCATTGCTCGCAGCTTTGAAAAGTTCATAGACCTTGTCGAAACAACACAGTTCTGACAATCACGTTCTAATAAGCAATTACCCAATAATAAATCTGCAGATAATTATGTTTTAACGAAAAGGGAGAAGAAAATGTAATGTGTGCTCAATATGCTCAAAAATAAAAAGCATAAGAAAACATAACCGGTTCCAGTTAAAGTTTCGCTTCAACTTATTATCAAAGTGTGATAAAACTATGCTGACAGTCGAGTCATGGGCCGGAGCGCTAACATCTGGATGAAGAAATTTGGGTGGTATTCTCTGTAGTACTTGTGTGCCAACTTTTGTCTTGGTGTTAGTCCACCGCTATCAGACATCTTGGCACCATATAGGCAAAGAAGACAAAACAGACTAATTTTATTACCCAATCCATGGGAGAAAAAACATAAAATGTTAGGATTTCAAACTAAAAAATAAAAAAAAACTGAAAGTTTTGGAAATCTTGACATACAAAGTGCCTCATATGAAATAGAAGCTTCTCGGAAGAACAAGTAAAAATCCACTTTTCCTACTTACAAAACAAGCATTTTGTGAAAACTTCAAGGTTTGTCCAGTTTTGACATGTTGAAATCCCCACAAGTGAAAATGATCGCCAGTAAAAGCAGAGAATAACTCTCCATATTGTGGTCAGATTGTGCAATCTATAGCAGTTTCCACGTTATGAATATACGATAAACAAAATTCTGCCTCTAACGCAATGGGAGATGCTGGGGGAGAAGGTAGTCAAGAAACCTAGACCTCAATTTCATTGTCAGCACGTCACACAGTTTCTAAAGAAGAGGTATATGCAACAAGGGAAACCCTTATTGGGAAAAGGACAACCAAGAGATTCCCTATAAATCTAGTAAAAGAAAGTCCCAGAGAAACAAAAATACTTGAATGTCCCCGCGTATTATGTAACTCCTAAAAGTTCCGATTCTTCCGAAATTCTTTCACAATTATCTGACAGCAGCAAAAAAAAAAAAAAAAAAAGCGAAAACAAAACATATCCCCCCACGAGTTTCAAGTTGCACTATTGTGACAATGGTTTGCATTCTTCTACTTTATGAAATTAATACAAAAAAAGGGAAATCTGCATTAAATTAGAGTTCATGAGAAAGTAAAAAGCCCTTAACGGAGTAAAAGGACATCTACCCAGAAGTCAACTAAAGCTACACCCGATGTCCTCCAAATACCACAGTGCCAACCAAGTTCTACACCGACATGAAGGTTGAATGTTCTCTTGGGTGTTCGCGTTGGTTCCGACTACAACCCAAAAACACAGAGAAGGGAACTGGATTCCTATAAAAGTGGACCGGGTCTGCATGCATGGTTGCCAAAATTGATGGGTTTGTTCCGAATTCATTGAGACAGCATATCACTGTCTGAAAAGGGTCGGGAAATATGCACACCCCACTCGGAAAAAAACGTTCTTAGGTAATAGTGTGTTTTGCAAAATTTTTAGTGTTTTTACCTTCGATGTATACCTACAGACTGATTTTTGGGGCAACAGTTGATGCGGCAATCACACGAAACGCACCTGATATCTGCCTGTGATCTGGACCCAATACATACCCATGGAAAGGAGGAGGCGATATTTACCTGGCTGGCCCTTTTAAGTTTAGATAATGGCTAGTCACTAAACATGAGTCAAGGAGAAAAAGTCATTCCTTTTGCACGTTGCGCACAAACAAGGCAATGGCCAAACATAAGGTGTATTTACACTTGCCGATTATCAGAAACTAGGGCTATCCCATTCCCAGGAAAGCTCGTTTCCGATAATCAGCCAATGTAAAAAGGCTGCCAGTCACATGCTCGCTCGTCAGGTGAAATGATTTTTAAAGCTCGTATAAACGAATGTTCTGTACACACAGAATGACTTAAGTAGGCGATTAGCGGTCGTTTTGCGTCGGCACGTTGGCCAGTGTAAATAATGCACCTTATCTGACACACCTATCGTCACCATCCATGACATTCAAGTGTAAAAGTTGGAGTGACACAATATCCTACAAGACCATCATCATTTCATGGAAGAGAGAACAAAATCTCCAAGGTAAAAGTTCATCTCAAATCCAAAAAAAAAAGTATTATTTTGCTAAAATTCCACAACAATCTGGATGAAAGCCAGGAGTGAAAGTGATCAATACACAGGAAACCACAAAATTAGCCGAGGATCTGGAAAGAGTTATAAAAACATCAAGGATGGAAGAAGTTGTACAAAGCAGAGAGATGGTAAAACCAGCCGGTTTTCTTCCAAGTTTACAACAAAGGATTAACAAAGAACACCAGGGCACAATAGCTCCAGGACCTTGTTTCCGGCCCTGTGTTTGCATAGAGAAAAAAGCAAAGGTCACTTTGACCCTTTCAGCCAAGTCTGAAAAGCCCAGTGTGCCTGGGAATCCACCGCGACTGTTTGTTTTGATGCTGATGTGAACTCTGACAGAATGCAAACGCTTTGTTACAAAGGAAACATTTGGCCAACGTGTCTCATGGAAAGATGCAGCGGTTGGAAGGCAATATCAGAAATCTACGAGGCTAGGACTAGTGTCTGGCTCAATGACCAAGATCTCCAAACTAGTGGTATATAAAGGATGAAGACAAATTCTGAATGTCTAATGTTCAGCTCTGGTCTCATATCAAGAAAGACCCAAACGAGGTGGCCAAACCAACGCACCACCGGTTTGACAAACGAGAGTTTCCAATCTGGAGCCAATACTTCTAGTCCTTTGATGTATTGGACTCCATGGAATAGCAGAATCTCTCACGCTATTCCATACCTTTTTCTTTATGAGATACCAACCAAGTGGAGGCCAAAAGGACATTCTTTGGCCACCCAATGAGTTCCTGGAGCCCTATGGATACGCTTAGTGTGCATGCTGGGTGCTCTTCCCTGTCTGCAAGCTAATAGTACATCAATAATGTAATATGATGTGAACAAGGCCTAAGAGCATGCAACATTTTTGACCTTACAAATGTTGGACAGCCTAGGCAGATCAGACATGCACAAATGTAGTAAACTAGAAAGTGGGCAATTGTGTAAATTTGGCACATCTGATAAACGCTGCTAATTTTTCCAATCAAAACGGTCATTAAATGGTCTGTCCTTGAAAGGCATATTGATGATCTGTTATAAATGACAAATGAGTTGGGCTCCATCACCTACCACTCCAAGGGATTGCTGCTACTAGCTCTTTCGGAAGCTGGATGCAAGAGAAGAGCTACCAGGATGGTGAGCGGACTGCAAACTATGTCCTACCAGGAAAGGTTAAAGGATCTGGTAATGTTTAGCTTGCAAAAAAGAAGGCTAAGAGGAGACTTAATAGCAGCCTACAAATATCTCAAGGCCTGTCACATCCTTATTCTCATTCGCACATGGAAACATGAAAAGCAATGGGATGAAACTGAAAGGGAGAAGATACAGATTAGATATTAAAAAAAAAATGTTGACACTGAAGGTGATCAATGAGCGGAACAGGCGGCCATGAGAGGTGGTAAGTTCTCCTTCAATGGAAGTCTTTAAATAGAGGCTGGACAGATATCTGTCTGAGATGGTTTAGTGACTCCTGCACTGAGCAGGCGATGGGACACGATGACCCCGGAATCCCATCCAACATTCTATAATTCTATGATAATCAGTGTACAGCACAGCTCCAACACACTGCTCCCCGTACTGCAGATCAGCTCCTCTTCACCAGATTTCACAGTACAAACTTCCTATATTATTAAATCAATCTTACACCTGATGAGGCTGGTGTACTTATTCTGAAAGTCCATGTCAGAATAGCTGTATCATCCCTTTTAAAAGTCCCCCTCCCTAATATTAACATCTGCATCCACCACCACAAGTTAATTTTTTTTTTTTTTTAATTTAAGAATTATACAGCTGGGGTGACAGATTTTCAAAGTAAGTGCACTAGCCTCATCAGAACTAAGGGATCTAACAAATATTGTATGCAATTTGTATTGCGGATCCGCTTTAAACAATGGTAATCTATATATGAAAGGAGATAAAAAGAGTTTTCTAAAAGAGGTCACGCTATCTGTCACACATGCCTTTTTATGGAGGTTAATTAGTCTTGTAAAGATTTTCAGACCTTTACCTAATCAGCACCAGATAAGGCTGTAAGTCATTCATAGGTACAGGCTCATTATCTTAAGTGTTATGGAGCTGCCAGCACAAGTTAGATAACTTGCAGAAAGGATGAAAACGCTAATTACTTATTTTGAAAACTCTTGAGCGGTAATTTAGGCTGCTCAGTGCAATCCGAGAGACGGGAGTCAAAGCAAAGCCAGCCCTACATGTAAGTACTGGTAGCATCCAGAGCGGAGAATGCTGAAGTACCGTATTTTTCGGACTATAAGACGCACTTTTTTCCTCCAAAATTTTGGAGGAAAATGGGGGGTGCGTCTTATAGTCCGAATGTTAGGGGGGGGGGGGTGTATATATATGTGGGGTGTGGGGGGAGCGGTAGCGGTGGAGGAGAGGGGCATAGGAGGCAGCAGCCGCCTGCTGCAGCCTACACTGTCCCCGCTGCTAAAGAAAATGAATATTCACTGCTCCCCACGCCCATGGGGTGTGGGGAGCACTGAATATTCATGGTCCTTAATAACAGCACACAGTGTAGCCGCGCTGCGGCTCCTGCCGGAATCGCCTGTGCCCGCTGTTAAAGGACATGAATATTCAACCTCTCTCCACGTCCATGGAGAATAAAGGGTGAATATTCATGCCCTTTAATAAGCGGGCACACGCTACAGCCCGGCAGCAGCAGGAGCCGCAGCGCGGCTAAGCTGTGTGCCGGCTATGAAGAAGAGTGAAGTCACTGCAAGCACAGTCCCGGCGTGGGGAGCAGTGACTTCCAGCAGCTGAGCTCTCCATGTGAGCCGCGCATGGCAGTGACGTCATGCGCGGCTCACATGGAGAGATCAGTGCAGGCAGACAGGACGCAGCGCTGGAGGAGAGAAGAAAGGTGAATAGGAGTGTGACTAGGGTATGGATGAGGGGGCCATACAAACCAGGGTAAGGATGAGGGGGCCATGCAAACCAGGACGGGGATGAGGGGTGCCATGCATACCAGGACGGGGATGAGGGGTGCCATGCATACCAGGACGGGGATGAGGGGTGCCATGCATACCAGGACGGGGATGAGGGGTGCCATGCATACCAGGACGGGGATGAGGGGTGCCATGCATACCAGGACAGGGATGAGGGGTGCCATGCATACCAGGACAGGGATGAGGGGTGCCATGCATACCAGGACAGGGATGAGGGGTGCCATGCATACCAGGACAGGGATGAGGGGTGCCATGCATACCAGGACAGGGATGAGGGGTGCCATGCATACCAGGACAGGGATGAGGGGTGCCATGCATACCAGGACAGGGATGAGGGGTGCCATGCATACCAGGACAGGGATGAGGGGTGCCATGCATACCAGGACAGGGATGAGGGGTGCCATGCATACCAGGACAGGGATGAGGGGTGCCATGCATACCAGGACAGGGATGAGGGGTGCCATGCATACCAGGACAGGGATGAGGGGTGCCATGCATACCAGGACAGGGATGAGGGGTGCCATGCATACCAGGACAGGGATGAGGGGTGCCATGCATACCAGGACAGGGATGAGGGGTGCCATGCATACCAGGACAGGGATGAGGGGTGCCATGCATACCAGGACAGGGATGAGGGGTGCCATGCATACCAGGACAGGGATGAGGGGTGCCATGCATACCAGGACAGGGATGAGGGGTGCCATGCATACCAGGACAGGGATGAGGGGTGCCATGCATACCAGGACAGGGATGAGGGGTGCCATGCATACCAGGACAGGGATGAGGGGTGCCATGCATACCAGGACAGGGATGAGGGGTGCCATGCATACCAGGACAGGGATGAGGGGTGCCATGCATACCAGGACAGGGATGAGGGGTGCCATGCATACCAGGACAGGGATGAGGGGTGCCATGCATACCAGGACAGGGATGAGGGGTGCCATGCATACCAGGACAGGGATGAGGGGTGCCATGCATACCAGGACAGGGATGAGGGGTGCCATGCATACCAGGACAGGGATGAGGGGTGCCATGCATACCAGGACAGGGATGAGGGGTGCCATGCATACCAGGACAGGGATGAGGGGTGCCATGCATACCAGGACAGGGATGAGGGGTGCCATGCATACCAGGACAGGGATGAGGGGTGCCATGCATACCAGGACAGGGATGAGGGGTGCCATGCATACCAGGATGGAGGGATGACAGGCATACCAGGATGGGGACCACGAATAAAAGGAAGGGGGGGGGGGGGATATATACCAGGATAGGGGATATTGTCAGAATTGGGGGATATTTCCCCTATACCAGTGTCAGCAGAAGACCCCCTCCCCCTTAAAAGTGCATCATGAACACATTTTTTGCTTACATTTTTTTTTTATTATTACTTTCCTCCTCTAAAACCTAGGTGCGTCTTATAGTCCGAAAAATACGGTAGACATTGGGTGACATCATGGTGACTTTACATCTAAAAGGGTTATCTAATTCTGGGCGAGGACGTGAAAAAAAAAAATCATCATCTCCCAAGAATGGAGTATTCATCAGAGTGGACGTTCGCTTTGCAGGAATTGAGAAGACCACAGTCAATCAGCGGCTGCTGATCAGATGCAGCGGTCATGAAACAACAATGTCCCGCGACCACAGAGAAGCATAGCACTCACATCTTAAGGGCGCAGTCAGACAGCCGTAGAGATCGTAACGCAGTGCTTGGACTAGCCGGCGGCTCTCCTCAGCCGAGCGTGACGGCTGCAGATATTTTTATAAAGCAGTCACGCTGGGGTCGGGTGCTGCCATTCCAGGAGGTAAGTATGTCATTTTTTTTTATTTTAGGATGCTTCTTTTAAGAAGGTGTTACCCAGTAGTAGACAACACCTTTAAAAAACGTACATACCAGTAGTTTTATTATTTTTTTAAACTATATCTATGATTAAGACTCAGCAAGACTCAAAACGCGTCAAAAAAATTTCATGCCCATGCTACTATTTTAATGACGTCACAATAAATAATTTTTGCTTTTAATTCGCTTTGCTGGATAGAAAAACCTCTCATCATCACTTTAAAAAGTTACCGTCCTTTTAAATAATTTTCTTTTTAATAAATCAACAGTACATGTGATGATAAAAAACTTAATTATCTCAAAGAAATCAGTTTCTTTATTCTCTTGAACTGATAATCAAAATTCAAAAATAGGTAAAATGTGTCTTCAGTGACTGCAGATTTTTCCGTTCCTGGGTCAGGATATGACAGTTGGTGCTCATAAAGTTCTATGGAGAACTGTAACTGTCGTTTCAGGAGAATTTGCAGCAGAATGTCTGGGTCTTAATCTAGCTACCCCCCACCTCTCCATAGAATTTTAAAATCACCAAATGTCATTGAGGGATTCAGGAGTGATGGCTGTCTGCCGTGTGAACGCTCGGCCTTCAGCAATGACGTGTATGGCCAGCTTTAATCAGATACCAGTGGAAATCAGAACAGACTAAAAGCTCAAGCGATAAATCCTACTACAGCTCCTCACAACCTTGGAGTTGTACATCGCTATAATATGGACGACATAGAAGTCTATGGAGCCTAATGAATACAAATTGAAAAGAAAAAAACAAAAAAAATAATTTCTTAGTCAAACATACATAGTATTACAAAAGTGTTCTTCCTTAAAAGCTTTGAAAACATTTCTGAAATGTTGTGCCATGATGCGGAGCACCTGACAGTGACGCACAGCCTGTCGACAGCTCAGTAGCGCGGCGTCCCGGGGACTTCGTGTGAGGTCTAGGAGTCGTTTTGCCATTTTAGGCCCAAAATAGGATACGAGTGTGAAGTATTGACGTACAGGCCCGAATGACGATAGTAACAGAAGAACTTTCCCAAAACTGCAGATGGAGACTGTCCAACTGATCGATATCGACAAATGACCTGGGAACAACGGTGAGCCCTCTGTCGTTGTGTAGTCTGCAAGGGAGAAGTCCTCAGGCTGAAGACTCAGAGAGGAGATAAATGACGACGAGGCACAAAAACACAGAGGAGGAGAAGCTGGCACGGAACAGAGGACGAAGCAGAACGGCCTAAATACAATTATCCCCAGGCGCTCGGTGCCAATTCTGTACCAGGACATGATTGATGACACAAGCACTATATCTGAGGCGAGCAAACCTACGCTGCTTCGACAGGATTAACCCCTTCGTTGTCCAAAAAATAATAAGAAAACTATTTAGTCTGCCCATAAGACATTTTCTATTAATCCAACTATAAAGAATCTTATCCGTCATCCCCAAGAAGAAACGATAGATCTATTCCTCAAATGAGTAACTAGGCTTTTTCCACCTCTCCAGGAAAATATAGAAATATACAAGTATAGTCAAGGTGCTTCCTGCCAGTGATCTGTTTGAAGAAAGCAATCCAAAAAGAAAATTTGTATCGTGTGAACATGGCATAGTCGCCCATATACACATTAAAGTTGGCCAAAATCTGTCAATAACACCTGACATCTAATGTGTATAGGGTCCTCCTGACTCTTCCTTGACCAGTGATATTGAGGGGGTTAAAAAAAAGGAGTCTGTCAGCACAAACCAAGTACACCCTTGGCGCAAAAAAGCCCCAAAAAACTAGAAAACCAGATGTCACACCGTCGTTACCCCTCTCAAGACCAAATGGACCAACGGCTTTTACATTTCATGGCATTGTCGTGCGTACGATATGAAAAGGGGGTCCCGCCCTTCACATGTGGGGGGATGGCATGTAAAGAGCTATATACTCCGCCATGGACGGCCTGACCAGCTCTTATAGTGTGGGATCCCAACACTACGGGAAAGCAATGTAGGGTCTGGCCACACCCGAGCCGATATTTCTCATCAATGTGATTATGGGGTCAATAATTGGAGAAGTGACAATAGCAATGGTCTAACATTGCTCAGGGGGTCTCTAAAGCAGTGGACCACAATTAGGATTGTCTGGACGTTCCTATAAATATAGTTGTGGGGTCCCCAGAACACAGCAGCCGCAGATCTTTCAGGGATAGAAAATTCAAGCAACTTTTAAAACTTGGTCAGGGTAAGTTGATAAATCTTAGTTCAAATATTAAGCTATACAATACTTTATCCCTATGAATGAGAAATGGGGGGGGGGTTTCCACTAATTAGTAAAAAGAAACGTTAAAGATGGTTAAATCTATTAAGTCTCATCTGCTCCCATGCAGATTTATGCGTCTCCGTGATAACAGATTATACAACAAAAACCTTGTGGACTCTGTTGGCTGGAAAGGAGGAGAAATACAGTACTAGGGATCATTCACACATCCAATTTTTTCCATGTATGGGGAAAACAGATCGATTATTCTGATCAGAGTTTGATCAGTGTGGTCCAATAGTCAACCATTTTTCTAGTACACTGGAAAAAAAAAAAAAAAAAAGTCTCCACCTTCTCCTTTGACAGGCCGTGAAAACTGGACCGCACTCAAGTGTCATCCAAGTTTGGTCCTTTATTTTTCACTGACCTATTGACTCGATTGCTGATTTTGATCTGACCCTCGGACAAAAAAAAAAAATCGGACATGTTTCTGATATTCTCCGCAGATCAATCGCTCCGAGGAAAAATTCGGACATGTGGAAACCACGGCTAGCACTTGTACGCGTAAATCGGACGCCACGCAGACACATAAGGTATGCTTTGGAGCAGTGGACCGAAAATAGTAGAATATTTTTTTTTTTTTTTTTTAAATCAAGAATATTTGCTCAGTTTTTTATTTGAAATGTATTAAAACAAGAAAGGAATATAATTGACAAAATACTAATAAAAAGCCTATTAAATACCTATTAAAAGCGTATTGTGGGGTCCGAGACAAAACCCCACCTGTTAGCAAACAATTTAAAAGGTCATTTGATAAGACGGCATCTGAAAGCATGCAAATTCTCTGCATATTCTCAGAAGAAACCATCACATTTCTTTCTCTCTTTTGACCTAAAGGCTTCTGGAAAGGTCAGTAAACTCAGGAATCCAAAATATGACAGCTTTTGCTTTCTGAAAAGATAACACTTTTTTCTACCAATGGCATTTACAACGCAGGACGTGACATGACAGATCAGATTTTAACCGGATGATACCTCTGCAGCTAAGAAGTTTCACACTACGCGGTATTTTTAGTTGTTTTTTTTTTTTTTTTAATAAGTGTTCAAAAACGCAGGTAAGAAAAAAAGTGTGGAAAATAAGCCTATAATAACAGACTCTCATTTAAACAATTTAAACAATTTTGCAGCCAGTGATAACCAGTGCAAAACAGAGGTTATGGGCAAGGGAAGTAGAGACGAGCGGATCTGACAAAATACTAATTCGCACGTTTCTTGTTATTTTTCTGGGAAATTCAATTTGCAGAGAACTTTTCTGTGAATTTAATGTCCCTTATTATGTTGTGAGGTTGCTGTAGACCACACAGCATAGCAAATGTAAGATATTAAAAATAAAAAAAAAATCCTTATACTCACCGCTAACCTCTCCAGCCCATCCCACTGCTCCTAGTCTGCTGTCCATGCTGGTCTTCACTCTAGGCCAGGCCTTCTGGCCGCGAGCAGTAGGCTGTGGAGTCTGTGCCCATTTTGGTGGAGTCAGAGTCAGTATAAAATGGACCGACTCCTAAAATATATAATAAACTGGGTACAGTAGTTCAATGCAGTTTGTGGGGAATATTTTTTTATAAGAATTTGGGAAATGTCCTATAAATGTCTGTCCTATTCCTGATCCAAACGTCTAGACTTTTAGGTGAGAAAAATGTGTCCGTAAATTTATCACTTAAACATGACCCATATATGAGGGAGTCGGAGTCTGAGTCGTGGTGTCGGAGTTGGAGTCGGAGTAATGGAAATTGAGGAGTCGGAGTCGAAGGTTTGGGTTACCGACTCCACAGCCCTGGCGAGCAGACCCTACAGCATGTGCAGTGAACTCCGCAGACTGCTGACAGCCAGGAACTCCAGCCTAGACCGGACACTAGGCCGGAGAAGAGACGGAACGGAGGCGCGACAATGGGTAGGGAGCAGCGGGGCTGGCCAGAGAGATGAGCAGTGAAGACTGGAGAGTGTATGGGTTTTTTTTAATCTTTTTAACTTTTTGCCGTCCCTCTAGTGTTTAGACAGGTGCCCACCAATTTGCTGAATTTGTGCAGAGCAAATTACAAAAAAAATAAAATCCATCCTCTCCAGAATCAGATTTTTTTAAAAATTTGAGTAGAATTTAATTTTCCTCAAGTAAATTCACCCATCTAGAAAGAGAACCCATCAGGCAATTTGTGGTGTCCAAACCACGGGTAGCGTGAATCACAGCCTGGCTGAACGATTGCAGTCAGATATATTATTCTATGAAAAGCTCTGGTTTTTCTAAGCGCTGATTGACAGGTTTCTTGCTATGTACAAGTGAGGGAAAGTTTGGGGAGCATGAATCGCCTTAACAGGTCCCTCTTAATGAAACCAAATGCCAAAAATTATGAGATTTTAAGAAGTAAAAAAAAAAAAAATTGTTCCAAAAGGCAGACACCAACTTTAATTAACGAGAGTCTCATTCTCGTTTCTCTAAGCCAGAGTTGAGAGTGAGTGGCTACAAAGAGTGTCTTCTCTCAAGAAAACTCAGCAAGTCCATGCATTACCTGGGCAGACAAAGGGGTCCAAGATGGAACATTTCTCCTTGTGTAGAGTGTCAAGCCAGCAGTGTAAGGAGACTTATAGGTCATGCAATGCTCCTCTGGGAATTTAAATATGCAAATTAGAGGTTTCAGAGAGCAAGAGGACTGGAAATCAAGAGACACCTTTTGGGGGTAGCAATCCTAAAAGCAAATATCAATCAATTAACCAGCCTTACCACGACTTAGGATAAGAAGCCTGAGTTCACATAGCAGTTTTTCCTACGTTCAGTTGCCCTATTGGGGCTTACATACGAACCTCCCCACAATATGAGATTTGGGCACATGCGCCGACCGGGCCGTTGACTATAATGATGCAGACAGAGTCACAGTGTGCTCTATGATGCATCATTTTCGGCCGTATACGCTTAGCTGAGATGGGCACTACTAAGACTGTCTAGTCTCCGTGTTAGACAGTTTTAATAAACATGTCTCTTCGTTCCATCATAGTTAATAGCAGATGGTTGGTGGTCTCAGCATCCATACTGGGGGACCCTTTATCAAAATATAAATACTGTTTATTAATTATATTTTTGTCCTATTTAATTTTATTTAAAAGGATACAACCTTATTTTACATGTGCAATAAACTTGGTTAAATTTAACTTTAAATGCTCCTTCAGATGACAGAGACCCTGTGCTGCCGGTGGAGGCAGAAAGCGGAAATGCTGTTACCGCGCTGGCAGCAACATGTCTGATAATTCCGATCTCAGGTCCTCGGGCCAATTTGTAGCACTGCTCATGTGAACAAGAGGCGTCCAGGAATTGGGATCAACGACCTCAGTGCTGAACTCTCTAACAACAGGAAAACACTGACAAGCGAGAAGCTGCAACGCCAGCCTTATAGCAAATTACAAAGTGTCTCGAGTGATAAGGACTTCATAACTAAGTCTTAAAATTCTTCGGCCACTACAGAGTCATCTCGATCTCTTTCGTGGATATTAACAGTGACGACCTGTCCATATGCTCTGCCAGATTATATGAATGTCAGAGTAGGGTTACCTCCATCCATGGACAGTTTCCAGGAGCCATATTGCATGGTCCATATACAGTCATATGAAAAAGTTTGGGCACCCCTATTAATCTTAAGCTTAATGTTTTATAAAAATTGGTGTTTTTGCAACAGCTATTTCAGTTTGATATATGTAATAACTGTTGGACACAGTAATGTTTCTGCCTTGAAATGAGGTTTATTGTGCTAACAGAAAATGTGCAATCTGCATTCAAACAAAATTTGACCGGTGCATAAGTATGGGCACCCTTATCATTTTCTTGTTTTAAATACTCCTGCCTACTTTTTACTGACTTACTAAAGCACTTTTTTTGGTTTTGTAACCTCATTGAGCTTTGAACTTTATAGCCAGGTGTATGCAATCATGAGAAAAGCTACTTAAAGTGGCCACTTGCAAGTTGTTCTCCTGTTTGAATCTCCTCTGAAGAGTGGCATCATGGGCTCCTCAAAACAACTGTCAAATGATCTGAAAACAAAGATTATTCAACATAGTTGTTCAGGGGAAGGATACAAAAAGCTGTCTCAGAGATTTAACCTGTCAGTTTCCACTGTGAGGAACATAGTAAGGAAATGGAAGAACATAGGGACAGTTCTTGTTAAGGCCAGAAGTGTCAGGACAAGAAAAACATCAGAAAGGCAGAGAAGAAGAATGGTGAGATCAGTCAAGGACAAACCTCAGACCACCTCCAGAGAGCTGCAGCATCAACTTGCTGCAGATGGTGTCACTGTGCATCGGTCAACTATACAACGCACTTTGCACAAGGAGAAGCTGTATGGGAGAGTGATGCGAAAGAAGCCGTTTCTGCAAGTACGCACAAACAGAGTCGGCTGAGGTATGCAAAAGCACATTTGAAGAAGCCTATTTCTTTTTGGAAGAAGGTCCTGTGGACTGATGAAACCAAGATTGAGTTGTTTGGTCATACAAAAAGGCGTTATGCATGGTGGCAAAAAAACACAGCATTCCAAGAAAAACACTTGCTACCCACAGTAAAATTTGGTGGAGGTTCCATCATGCTTTGGGGCTGTGTGGTCAATGCCGGCACTGGGAATCTTGTTAAAGTTGAGGGACGCATGGATTCCACTCAGTATCAGCAGATTCTTGGCAATAGTGTTCAAGAATCAGTGATAAAGTTGAAGTTACGCAGTGGATGGATCTTTCAGCAAGACAATGATCCAAAACACCGCTCCAAATCTACTCAGGCATTCATGCAGAGGAACAATTACAATGTTCTGGAATGGCCATCCCAGTCCCCAGACCTGAATATCATTGAACATCTGTGGGATCATTTGAAGAGGCTGTCCATGCTCGGCGACCATCAAACTTAACTGAACTGGAATTGTTTTGTAAAGAGGAATGGTCAAAAATACCTTCATCCAGGATCCAGGAACTCATTAAAAGCTACAGGAAGCGACTAGAGGCTGTTATTTTTGCAAAAGGAGGATCTACTAAATATTAATGTCACTTTTCTGGTGAGGTGCCCATACTTATGCACCTGTCAAATTTTGTTTGAATGCAGATTGCACATTTTCTGTTAGTACAATAAACCTCATTTCAAGGCAGAAACATTACTGTATCCAACAGTTATTACATATATCAAACGGAAATAGCTGTTGCAAAAACACCAATTTTTATAAAACATTAAGCTTAAGATTAATAGGGGTGCCCAAACTTTTTCATATGACTGTATATGGACCATCAAGCCCAGACTGACCGCTAGTCTCCTGACCAGAACTTATGGCCTTATAGGCAGACCAGGTAGTCATCACAGGTCAGTAGACCCGTGGTCAGGCAAAATATTCTAAACTGAGCACAGTCCGCGTTTTACAAACGTTTAAAACTAGGTTATGACACATACACGGGCTAATACATACCAAAAAATGCTATCCAGGGGTTTTCCAATGTGAATTTAAAATAAAAGAATACATGAAGCAGGCTCTGAAAACTAAGAATAAACCACTGCTCATCATCTAACTAGAAGGCTAAAATCTTCATTAAAATCCCTATCCCTAATTTCAAAAGTGAACGTCCAATAACACCAACACCTTCGGAACTCCAAAGAGTTATTGTTGAAGAATTGACTGAATTTTTTAAAATTTTAATTTAATGCCTCCTCTAACTGCCGCAGCTCCACAAATTTTGGAACAGTTTCTTTCGATTTTGTGCCCTTCTGTTCCAAAGTTGTATCCAAGGAGGCCAAACTTTCCCTTCAACCAACTGGGCGTACACAAAAAAATTTTCTGTGGGCGTTTGCCTTTTCTCCTCTGAAGCTGGCCAATCAAAACACAGCCTTGCCTGCAGAGAATTTCTGTTGTATGCACCTAGTTGGCTAAAGGGAAAAGGTACTAAAAACATCCAGTGAAAGGTTTTTTTTAAAGCCTGCCATTGAATGCTAGAATTAACTGCAGTGGGTGAGAGATTAATGAGCGGGGGTGGCTTTTTTTGGTGACAACTTATTTGGGGGTTAGTGAAGCCAGACCCACGATCAGGTAATTACAAGGTCAGCCTCTATTTAAAAATACAAGATAAGTGATAAATGTATGATCGACGGAGGTCCATCCACCTCTTGAAATCCCACCGATCTGCAAAACAGGGCTGCTCCCTTTGAGACTGATTTGGGAGTCAGCAGTTTCTGCAATCCCACAGAAGTGAATGTCTACACTATAGTTTTTACACTTTCTTTGTGGATGAATGCAGAAATATTGCTCACATTGTAGACCTATACCATCACACCATAAAATACAACGGTAGACAAGTCATCTGTATCTCGTTGCGTCACTCCGAATACTTCTAGGTCTCAGTTATTACTTCTAGGACTGAGGACTCTGGAGATCAATCCCTGGTGCACGCTCTGGCTTTTCTCCCGTGTACGTACGTACGTACTACAATGGATGCAACACAAACGTCCTAAAAATAATTAGTGTACAGATGCCACGTGACATTCTCTGGAAACATCGGAAATAAAAACCACTTTGAGGCCCAATAACGCAGGTAAACCACCACCTACACACCTTACTGACGTGTAAGGCTGCCGCAATATCTGACACAAAAGACAAGGGAAACAAAGAAGTAATAATCCGACCCGGTCACCGGTAACCTTATAATGTCAAGGTAATGACGTCACCGAAAATATTCCTTCCCTTTGTGAAGATTTCTGGACCATGGAAACGGTCGGCTCACTCATAGGGTCAACGTGTTCTCAGCTCCACGTAATGTAGAAACCGGATAACGGATTAATTACAGGGCACGGTGGTGCACGCTCTAATTTAATCCTGACAATGGTTAACTTTAGGGCAGAGCTGAACTGTAACGCTACAGCGGCTGAGAGGGTGGATTTTAGGCCAGAGTTTCGTTCTGCTCGGGTACCCAGTGGAAAATTGGCAAGTGCTTCTGTAAGATTTTGCACTTTAAAGACCTAAAAAGCACTAGAATTTTGTTTTTCTTTCTTCCTTTTATATCGGCTTTTAAGAAATTAAGTGACCCTTATCTAGGAAAACGAATGCAATGGGGAACAAACCTTTAATGTCAGAGTACAGACTTGAGCCAAAGGAGTGGATTTGGCGCATCTTTAAGCTGTTGCATGTGAAGCACAAGAGATGTACTCCAGTGGATTCAGGTAAACTTCTGTTGTAATTTACACCAATTTTGTGGTGTAAATTATTATGTCGAATTTATCGGCCCCGCTCGCCCTTGCCCCGCCTCGATTAGCTCTGCCGCATTTATTAGATATTAGAAAATGTCAATTTTTAGATTGTTTGCAAATTTTATTCTACAAGGCATTCATTAAGAATTTTTCACCATTTGACTTCTATACCCTGTTTGTTGAACTGTCTATTGCTGACTGCAGAATGAGTCAACGGCTAATGAGTCAGTCAGCCCGCTATGAGGGCCTGACAGGGAGTTTGTAACTCATTGTCTTTTTCTGAGCCCTTCTCAGCAGATTTATGACCACAGACCACAAAAAAGTTGAATGTTGAAGAGCCTATAATAGCCAAACGGTGCAAAATGTTTAATGAAACAACTGCAAAAATTATTTTAGCCACAAGTGGACAACTCTTTACGGGCCCGTTCACACTACCGTAAAACACAGCCCAATGTTATGTGATGTTTTATAGGATAGCACTCGGCCCAATGTTATACTATGGGGCACTGCAGATCTGCAATTATTTTCTCATGCCAATTCGGCACCAGCAAACCCTTTCAGCATGGTGCATGTGGCACAGATATTCAGATCTCGCTCACCCATACAAGTCTATGGGTGCATGTGAAACATCGGACTGCACTTGAATGTCAGCCAAGTGCAGTCCGATGTACGCTCAGAGACAATGGAGAAGATGGAGAATATAAGTTCTCCGTCTTCTCCTCAGTGATCCGATATTCTTATGCCAGAGAATCGGATAACAGTAAGATGACACTCTGATCAAATTCTGACAGTTTCATCCGAGTGTCATGAGCATAATCGCCCGATTCTCTGGCAAGAGAATATAAAAGCATTGTGAGCGGTCCCTTAAAGGGATGTTCTAAAGTTTAAAACTCATTCCCTATCCACGGCAGTGTGCATGATCGACTTCTGCTCCATTCATTCTAGTTCTCGGGATCAGTGAGGGCCAAGGCAATTGGACCCTCAGCGACCGATTTTAGATAGGAGATAACTTTCAAACATGAGAAAACCATTTTAATGTACGGGAGAAGCCTGGGGAGCCCCATGTCAAGTTCTGACAAACTACCAAAGGTTGCATCCATAGCAAAAGCGTAAAAGGTGGCTCGTATTATAGACATCTGGAAGTGGCCAAAACCTGTTGACACAAAATACTTACCTACTTCCTCATGCAAGAGTGAATGTGACCCAAAATCTTCGACAGACAACATTTCGAAATATCCCACATTTATTTTTATAGGCGCACACTATAGAAATATCCTTAGTTGCCTCACACGAGACAAAAAGAGCATCAGATATCAAAAAAGATCTTGACAAAAATGATAACTCAGGCCTTCTTTTTCTTTTCGTACCGCAATTCAAAAATTTAAAAACAGTCATGGGACCATTTCACCCTCTGTGAAATCCTACTGGAGCACCGAGACAGCTCTAGTCTTTAGGTAACTTGATGTGGTTTTTATCTTTTCCAGTTCTGAGGGTTAAGCTATGTATACTAAGGAGGGGCCTGACAATCCCCTCCACAATCCCCTCCAGCCATAGTTTTCTCCACATCTCAGTGGGGGTTTTCCCCAGTCCAGAAACATGTTTAGCTGTTACATAAACCATCTCCTCCTCACTTCCCAGGGGATAGAAACTAGAGATGAGAAAAACATGGGGTATTGCCCTTTGCCTCTAATCACATGGCTGCTTTCATTTTTCCAGCAAAACTTGTCCTGACAATCGTGTCACGAGAAAAAAAAGTGATCTATTTGGGATCACAAATCTATGGACCCAGGTGGTACCTCCAATATTACTCAGAACTTTTTGCAAAATTGCAAACAATCTTTGCATGCTTTATTAACATAATACAAGTTTACAAAGTCCACGTACCGATCCCCAGTTGCCCCCAACCTAACACTAACTGGTCCCCAGCCAGTCCCTGTATTTTTTGCTTTAGTGGTGACTAGAGATGGGAGAACCCGAACAGAAATGTTTGGCGTTTGTACCGGACAGACACTGTTCACGCCTGAATGCCGAAGAGAGACTTTTTCTTACCAATCTGAGTCTCCATTATTTTCAATGGGGATCAGGTTCTGGTGGGAGTTCAGGTACAGTTATGGTAGCCGAACTTTCTCAAAAGTTCGGGTCAAGTACCAGAACCCGAACTTACAACGGTCCCGCCCATCCCTAGTAGGGACAACAAAAAAAGGATACGTAGAAAATACAGTGACTGGAAAGCAAAATAATGGGAGTGGTGGAGGATCCCGTTCTGATGTTGTCTGGTCCCACACCCGTTTATCTTATCGATCCTCATCACTCCTGTCCCCTATCTTTCTAAGCTCCATTGCAAGAACAGTATGTGGGCCAGGCACAGACCAATAGTTCTTTCTATGACAGAAGCTGCATTGGGGGTGAAATGGGCCCCCTTACCTTTTGGGCTCCAGTATAGCTGCATAGGTTGCACCAATGGTATGTCTGTCCTTGCAACTAAGACGCCATCACTATGCTGCCCGAGTTTTTCCCATAGACTTGCATTGGTGAATTTGATCATAATCAAATATGTCTCAATTATTTATGGATGAGGCTTTATAATGCAAAAAAAAAACTTGAAGAAAAAAAAAAGCTGTCAAGATGAAACTGGAGAACAGTTGTAATATTCTTTGGAAAGTGATACAAAGCTGCTCATGGATTCCAGTTGGTTCTTGTTTTAATTTGAGAGGTATTTTATCACCCTTTACATCCTCAAAATAGAGGGGAAAAAAAAAAAAAGTTTTCATCCTTCTTTCTCCTCCTGGACTGATTTTTCATTCTCAAAATTCTAATTTCATTGGTAAAAATCAGTATTCAGTGAAGATGTAGCGCGCAGAGGGTTCGGTCGCTACAGAGGTATTGCATCTCACCCAGAGGTGTAATATCCCACTTCCAGGTAAGGATGGAGTGTGGCTCAGAACCCTAACACCCACATGCACTACACTACATTTCCGGGGGGCAGGGCGACAATGCACCCAAGAGTGAGCACAACTGCTCCTGTCCCTGGCTGGAGTGGGGGGGGGGGGGGAGGGAACACCTAGAAAGGGGGAACCCGGTAGTGTGTGGGTGGGGAGAGTAGATCCAGGGTGCACTGGAAGGGGAGTATATAAGGTGGGCACCATCTTGGAGTCAGAGAGAGAAGAAGACTGGGAGCAGGGGCTCTGTACGGGCTCTGCTCCGCAGGGAGGCCAAGTCTCAAGGCCTAAGCCTAGAGAAGAGAAGAGCTGCTGAGTTCAGTCAGAGAGGAGAGGAACGGAGGAGGTTCCAGGAGTGGAGTGAAGGGACACCAGGGGTGTGGACCAGCCAGTCGCCACCGTACGCCCGCCGCTACCAGAGTAGGGGGGTCAGGCCAAGAAAGGGAACCGGATCCCTCATCTAGTGGAGGAGAGCAACTACCCTCAGTTAGTAACCGGAGGCGGTGGCATTGCACGTGTTACAGCCCCTCACTACACCCGTTAGGAAGGTGCCATATAGGGCCCAGGGAAACGGAACATACGTTTGCCCGCCAAGGCTCGAGGCAGGTGGACAGAAACGTGGTCAATTGTGGGGTACGACAGGCCAGAGAAAGGACACACGAGTTGGCCGAGCCCCTCACCTGGTGAGCACAGTACGACGTGGGCAGCCATTACCTGCGCAGAAGTGGCTTGGAGTGTAAAACTGTGAGTAAAGACCCTGGACTGCATCACTGGACTCTGAGTCATTACTGTTGCTCCCGCGCACCATCACCCCCACCATCTGCACTCACTGCCCTGAGGCTATACTCCTCCCGTGGGGAGTTATACTACCCTCTGCTGCGCACACAACATTAGCCTCAGCGGTCTGCCCCGCCCCGCAGCGGCGGTTCTCAGTGACCGCAATCCAAGGGTGGCATAGTCGGACATTTGAACATTAAAAAACAAATAAAAAGATCCGCCACTGGTTTGACCACCCTGAGCCACGGGACCAGGTCGCCGCCACGGAGACTACAACCCCTAGCATTACACAGAGACCCGGCTCCGGGTATTCCCCCACACACGGCCCAGGGGGTGCGTCAAAGACACTTTCTCATTTCTGAAAGAGGAGTTGGTGCTCAAAGTTTTATGGAGATCTGTAAATGATGTTTTAGGAGAACTTGCAGCAGAATGTTGTTGTCCGGCTCTAGCTCCTCCTTCCGCCATAGAATTTTATAAGCACCAACTGTCATCTCCTATCTCTGTAATGGGGAAATCTGTCTTCACTGAATACAGATTTTATCCATGAATTGAGAATTTTGAGAATGAAAGATCAGTGCAGGAGGAGAAAGAAGCAGATTTCTCTGATAAGATATAGTGCGAAGTCTCTTATTTTCACGTACTATTGATTTATGAAATAAGGATTAAAACGACAGTTAAACCTTAAACTGGCCTTACATGCTGGAAAGATATCTCCCCCTACACAGGAACGCTTGTCGAGCACTCCTTTGTTCTCTATTTGAGCTTCCAGACTCCTCTGGCAGCTTACCTTAAAGAAACACAATAGAATAGGCCTCAAAGATCCCTCTCTCCCTGACATCTGAAGGGAAAGAGTCTGCAGGTGTCCCCCCCACCCCCCAGTCCACAAGCCCTCTCAGGTCCACAGGTCCCCACCTACGCACACACGGTCAGCAGGCCATCCAACCATATTAGATTGCTTGTCGAAATCAGCAGGTACAGCTGACTTATCTAATGAATACGGGGGCCTTACACGTGGTCCTTAGATAAGGAGATCTCAGGGTTTCTCCGGACCTCCTCCAATCAGAACATGACAATGTCTGCAGAGATGAGCCATAATGTGCAAATGTCCGTGGAAACCATTTCTCCTTCTTGTAGGTATTAGAGGACAAAGCAATATATATGCAGTATTGGCGGCGCACGTTAGATATTCATGACCCACGAGAAGCAATCCAGAAGAAACGGTCAAAGACTCTGGCAACTGAGAGGTTTCGAGAGGTAGAAGTTCGCTCTCAAGGGTCAGGTTTTCCCCAGAGTTACACTTTAAGGGCCCAAACTTAAGAATCTTTGTTCGGCAGTCATTTTAAGAAGCACTTAG
The DNA here is from genome assembly GCF_046119375.1 of Phyllobates terribilis. Classification (NCBI taxonomy): domain Eukaryota; kingdom Metazoa; phylum Chordata; class Amphibia; order Anura; family Dendrobatidae; genus Phyllobates; species Phyllobates terribilis. The sequence goes on from NW_027362767.1 coordinate 372,826,942, forward strand.
CAATGCAGAGCGGCGAGCTAATCACTGAACATCGCAACGACAGGTAAAGGAGATCTGATATCTTCTGGAGAACAAGGAAATCTCTGTTCTTCTATGGGAAAGAGAGAGCATCTATATGAGCAAAAATAAAGCCAACCCAGCAAAGTATCAGCTTTCTCATTTTTTGAAAAGGCTATTTATAGGCAGGCAGAAGGTCTGCCAGGAAACACTTCTAGACGTTCATTATCCAATGTCATTGCCAAGGTATTGCCTGAATCCAGCCCAGGCCAAGAGGAGCGGTGAGGGTGGGTGAGCTTGTCCCAACAGTACGTGAGCAGGTAAACCGAAGTCGCGCTAGTGACGGCTTGTTCCATGTAATAATGTGGAAAGACAGACAAGGTGGAAAGAAAAAAAAAGAATGTTTGCAGATCTGAGGGACGGGCGGCCCACCTCGCCAGCAGAGCAAATTCACTCCATTACAATTTTTCAAGATGGATCGGGATTCATTGTTGTGGAATTCAACCTCAACGCCCTGGGACGGCTTAGAGAATGGAGAAGTTGAGGCTGAATCATATGGTAGAGAAGGAGCCGGTGCCAATTCCACAGCTGTTCCACTGAAGCTGTCCGTACTTGCCAAAGATGAGAACATCTCATAGGTAGGAACAGCTGGAGAGGAGAGTCATCCATTTCTAAAGAAAAGGAGGACGAGGCGGATCTTAAAGGAGAAGTAAAAAAGCACTTCCACCGATACTCTACTGCCCAATTCGGCACCTGTACCGCCGAATAAGCGGTTTGGTCACCCCACACGTCTGATTGGGTGGGAGAGGGTCAGTGGAGGTACACTTCCAACTCTTTTTTTTTTTTTTTTTTTAAATAGATTAAAAAAAATTAAAGACAAACTGCTTACTAAAAATGGTGTGAATTGATTCATCAGACTCGGTCCGGTGACCTCAACATCTGTAGGCTGCGAGCCCTGCGAACCGCCTTATATTACAGAATCCAATGCTCGTTTTTTTTATTAGCCGGCCTAGCGTGATGGCATCGTTGCGCCAGGCCGAGGGTGCCGGCAGGTAGGAAAGGGTAAGCACGACTCCAAGTCTGGCAGCCAAAGACTGAAGACGCGCTGCTGAACCAGGTCTTGTGAATTGATTCGTACTATTTCTGTTACCTGATAAATCTTTGCCGTTTCAGCACCCATCTAAAGAAATCCTGATTGGCTGCAGTGGTCACGAAGTCTATCACTGACCTCAGCGTTATATTTGAGGGCAGTATTCGGCAGCTCTGGTCATGTGGGTAGTCGGGGTCGCCGTCACTCAAGTACGGTAAACAAAGACAGGAATGTCCAGCAATTATCCTGCTGACTACCCACGTTACCGCTGCAGCCCATCACAAACCAATATAACTGACTGACGCTTTCATGTGGGTAATCTGGGATGCAATCACCATTGACAAGACAAGCGAGGAGCTCCGCCAGCATAAGAACCGAGCTGGATCTATCAGGTAAGTAATGCGTCTAATTTATTTCATGCCATTTCCTCCCGGTGAAATAGAATTGAACATTTTAAGTAGCTAATCCTAGAGGTAAATTCTGCCCCAATGCCCTCCCTTTTTCATTACGCTGCTGAATTCGTTCTCTTTCTTTCCCATAAATTGCAATACTGGAGTCAGAAAGACTCACATGACTGATAAAGCCTATATTTGGAGAAACTGTTGAGTCAGGCATTTCCTCTTGCTGTCATTCTGAGAAGGACGCTCATTTCCAGATAAGTGTCAATAAGGAAATTACGGCAATAATAATGTGCAACCTGGCACGAAGCGTCACTCTCTGCAACAAGGAGAAAAAGAAGGCACCGAGGACATGATGGCTACAACATATGTACAGATGTGTCCTATATAGCACAGCAGTCTATAAAAAAAAATAAAAAAAAAAGGCACTCAGACTGTCCTATTAGTAAGCCGCCCCATCACACAGACACTGTAAGGGCTCATTCATTAGGATAGATCCCACTATAGTCTATGGAGCTGTTCACACGTCTGTGCATTTTTTATAGACAAGGTTATAGGATGCAGTGAAACATGGAGAAGTCAGACTTTAATTCAAATCATTCATCCAACTCGTAAGTCTATGGGCTCCTGTAAAAAAAAAAATCCGATTCGGATGCGATCCGTTTTCCTTGAACTATTCGATAGGAGAAGCTTGAGAAACCTCAAATCAGTTTTTTGGGGGTTTTTTTGCATACACATAAAAATTGATGAAACTGACCAAACTTTGATGCTAAAAATTTACACTGTGATGAAAAGCACGGAAGAAAAACGTTCAGGTTTTTTTTGCATACGTAAAAGTTATGAGGGTAGAAGGCAGCAAAAAAAAAAAAAAAGAAAAAGGCTACATCAAATGCACCAATGCCGTCAAACATTGGCGTATGGCATGCCAAGGCAAAGTTCACATGACTGTAAAAAAATATATAATAATAATTAAAAAAACTGTCTGATTTTCATGCAGAAAACAGATGATTTTTCATCAGTATTGTCATCTGTATGACATGCACTTTTATACAGAAAAAAAATAAAATGTATAAGACCAGATACAGTTTTCTATGTTAAGAATCGTAACGTATCCATAAAAATCAGATGCTATGCACTTTATTCATTTTTGTTTTTTTTGCGCACCCATAAACTTGATTCTCACCTGAATTACGGTAGAGTTAGTGCATGCTACCATTTTTTTCATGTGGATATTCGGTCCTTGTCCTGTCCATGGGATGTTAGGGTTCCCCCCCCCCCCCCCATTTGTCAGGTCTCCAGAACAAAGCACACAGTCAATAAGTGGGTTGATCCATGTGTGCATGCAAAAGGCACGGCTATACCTAAGTAGTGCAAGTATCCAAACCAATTGTGGCCCCAAAGCTAATTCATCAGCACAGTAACCAGCGCCCCTGTCTGCCACCGGTAAAAACAATGGATGAGAACAGAGCAAGCGACCACCAAGAAGCGGCTGCTCCGTGGCCATATTGTTCCAAGTAGACACTGGTCATGCAAAAAACCCTTAAAAAAATACATGGAATTCATAGGATTATAACATTTTCCTGCACTTTACATTCATTTGCATCACTCCAAACTCCTAGATATAGCAGATGAATGGAACATTCTACTTTCGGTTAGGGCTCATTCACACAACTGTTTTTTGTGTACGAGCGCTGTCTGTGCTTATCACAAATCGCACTCATACTTATAATAGTGAACAGGGTTGTGCACGTTTGTGCTTTTTTTTTTTCCCACGGAAAATCGCTGAGACGTGTCGGATCAAAATTGGCAATGCAAGCCTGTGGGACCCTTGGAAAAAAAACGGACAGCACTCGGTTGACACCTGACTGCACCACTCCGGTGTTTTTTGGGTTTTTTTTTATTTCACCACTGGATTGGTGATTAAAATCCAAGTCCCCTGTCCCTATCTGATACTCCGCTTCCGGCGTTTTCATCTGTCTTCGCCCCTGCTCCAGTCTGTCTCCTGCAGTTTGTGACCTGCCAGTGTTTCATGGAGCGAGATGGAGGTCACTAATCAATGCCAAATCTTCAACATGTGCACAGGCCTTTTAGACAGAAAAAGGTGGAGAAACTTTTTTTTTTTTTTTTTTTTATCATGTACGAGAAAAACTGATGACACCTGGACCACACTCTGATGAAACTCTGATTAAAATCACTGATAAAACTTTCACGTTTAAAAAAAAGAACACGTGTGAATGAGGCCTTACTGAAATGTCTCGATATGAACAATAGAATTGAGAAGTTCTATTAAATTACTATCAATCATAATTGGGATGAGAACCACAGTTACTTCACATGAAAAGTCAGTACTGGATTTTGGCCACTTTATGACCCCTGTTCAGGATCATATTTGGGGAAAAAGAAAAAAAAAAGGACACTTGGATCTGAAAATATAGTAAAAGCAAATTAATTGCATGTATTTTCTTTATAGACCTATCAAGCAGGACCATAAAAAAGTAAAATTATGTCTTTACAACCTAGGCAAAAACTTTACCATACGCTTGGTGAAGAATGCCATGACACTTCCTTCCCATGGACTTTTCTGACTTTGGTGCCACTATGGTGCGGTGCCCTCCTGCCCTGCACAACTAGTATAACCCCAGGGCAAATATTCCTGTAAAGTCCAGAGTCCTCCATTCTCACAAGGAAAGGCGCCCACAGTGCAGCAAATATTACAGAACTCCATCTAGAATAACCACCTAAGCACCAAGAGAAGGAGCCTGATGAGACGACAATACAGGAGGATACTGGGAGTTATAGTAGAGAAAACAGCAGCAAAACCTTCTGATCATCCGTAACAAAACTTTTGTCACTTCCCAAACTTTTCACAACTGTTTACAATTAAAGAAAAAAAAAAAAAAAAAACACAAAGTTACAATGTGTCCACCCAGCGATGAGCAGAGATTAAAGCCATTCTGCAATATTTCTGCACCCCCAAAACTCACTCCCACCCCCACTTTTCTTACTGACATTAGAGACCGCCTGCAACAAGTAACTGTCCATAGGGGTGACGTCAACCAAAAAGTCAATAGCCCTTTGTTATGACTTGGACCAAAAGGAGAGGGGGGTAACCTGCACCGCCTGAATGAGGAAAGGGGTAAGAAAGAACAAAAAGTCCTAAAATAAAGAGGAAAAAAGGTAAAAAAAAAAAATCAGACTCAACTAAATGCAAGAAGGAACTGAAGGAGGAAAAAGGAGGAGGGGGGGGGGGGGGGAGAAAAAAAAAAGTGAGCAGGGAGGGCGCAGGAACCTCTCCATCTGCAGTCACTGAAGCCTACGTGGCATTTCCAGGAGGCAAAGACAAGAGGGAGGGGGCTACAGGCTGAGAGGGCAAATCCAGGGGTCTGCACCTACAATTAACCCCTTCTTGACACATCAGTGCAATGCAAAAAAGAAAAATCGGAGCAAGTCAGGACACAGCACGATCGTGATCGGTGACTAGAAGTGCATTGCTGCAATGTGTGCCACGGAGGAGGAGCGGGAAGGCGGCCTCGGATGCTCCAGTCTTCCTGCAGGCATGTGGAGCTGGGTGGAGGGTGATGCCGGCTGCACAGAGCCGACCGCGGGTACCCAGGAGCTGGGAGAACCGGAGCGGACCCCGCAGCCCTTACCTGTGTGCGGCCGGTGCCCCGGTGCCGGGAGGTGAGAGGGGATCACCCGGTGTCCGTTTCTTCCCGTGCTCCGCTCCGTGTCCCCCGGGGCCGCTGCAATCTCAGTGCGCAGCTCCTCCACTGCCGGGCTGCAGCGCCATGCTGGAATGCGGGGAGTGCGCAGGCGCAGAGGAGGCCGGGCACAGGCAGGAGGCCGGGCACAGGCAGCAGCCCAGACAGGAGCAGCCCACTCAGTGGCAGAGACAGCCCCCTCCTCTGTGCACCGCCAGGAGAATCCGAGCGACCCCCTCCTCCTCCTCTGTGCAAATAGTTTCACTGCATGGGAAATCCACACACAGCCCCTCATTGTGCACAGGCTGCTGAAGCCTGCACTGTTCTGTCTGCACACAGGCTGCCCCTTCAGGCTAAGCTTTTTTTTTTTGGTGGATCCGCTCCAAATTCCTCCTCAAAAACCGCTTGGAAAACTTTCTATTCATTTCTAATAAGGCTTTGTGCCCACGATGCAGAAATGCTACAGATTTTTTCCGCTTCTCCCTGGCAGGAAAAACGCATGCGGATTGTACATGCGGATTGTACATGCGGATTTTACATGCGTTTTTCCTGCGAGGTAGAAGCGTTTGTCAGGCGTTCTTCACATGCATTTCTGCATGCGGGTTATCAAGCGCTTTACAAGCGATTTTAGCATCACTTGAAAAGTACTTGACAGCTTGGTCACACTATATAAATCCATGCAACCGGCATAGATTTATATAGTGTGACCAAGTTAATAGTTGAAAAAAGAATAAAAATGGTAAAAACAAAAAACGTAATACTCACCTTCTGATGGCCCGCGGTCTTCTCTCCGGTGCGTCCAGTGTCTTGTACGGCTCGCGGTGGTGTAAAAGGACCTTCCATGACGTCATTTATTCATGTGACAGGTCACACGACCGCCAGCGTCACATGACTAAATGACGTCATGGAAGGTCCTTTCACACCATCGCGAGCCGTCGGGGAGCCAGGACGCACCATAGAGGAGACCGGGGGCCATCAGAAGGTGAGTATAATGTATATTTTTTATTTTAATTTTTTTTTTGCAGGTACTATGGTACCCGGGTCTGGAGGAGAGTCTCCTCTTCTCCAAACCCGGGCACCATCCGCACATTGAATCGCTTAATATCCGTATGTGCACATGTAGTGATGCGGATATTAAGCGATTCAATGCAAGTCAATGACGGCAATTACGCTGCTTGTCCGCAAAATTAATGGACAATTTCCGCAGCATGTGCACAGCACATGCGGATTATCATTGGGGACCATGGGGCGCGTATTACCAAGCGTTTTTTAAGCGTTTTCACTGCGGAAATTCTGCTGCAAAAACGCTTGAAAAAACGCATAATGGGCACACAGCCTAAGGGATGAGGTTTTTTTGGAGCAGAACTGTCCAAAATCCACCCTAAAAAGTTGCTTTTATAAAACTCAGTGTGAACACACCCTTAGGATACGCACACATGTCTTTGAAATGAATCTGTCACCAGGTGTTTGCTACACTAGGAGAGAGCAGCATGATGTAAAGGCAGAGACCCTGATTCCAGCTATGTATCACTTACAGGGCTACTTGCTGCAGTTTTGATAAAATCACTGTTTTATTTGCTGCAGCTTTCTTCTGAATGCTGAGCTTTGTATAACCCCTGCCCACAACACTGATTGGCAGCTTTGTGTTTCACACTGCATAGGTAGAAAGCAGCCAATCAGTGCTGGGGGCGGGCTTATACCGAGCTCAGCATTCAGAAATCTGCAGCAAATAAGGCTGTGATTATATCAAAACTACAGCAAGCAACCCAGTAAGTGATACATAACTGGAATCAGGGTCTCTGCCCCTACATTATGCTGCTCTCATATTACGTGGTAAAAACCCTTTTTTAAACTTTTCCTTTTTTTTTTCCTCCCCTTTTTCCTAGAGCCAGAACTTTTTTTTCCCAATGGAAATACCCATGTGAGGGCTTGTTTTTTTGCAGGAGTTGTAGTTTTGAGTGACACCATTCATTTTACTGTATAATGTAATAGAAAAAAAGGAAAATAAATTCCAAGTCTGGCAGAATGGTGAAAAAATGCTTTTCCACCTTTGCTTTTTTTTTGTATTGCATTTACGTCGTTCATTGTGCAGAAATGATATTTAAACGGTTTATAAAAATCCATAACATTGTAAAAAAAATCATTTTCTGAGGTCTATAACTTTTTACATTTCTTTCTATAGAATCATCAGTGCGATGACGTGTTTCTTACTGATATTTTTACTGATAACATTTTGGAGTCCTACGATGTTTTGATCGCTTTTTTATATATTTTTTGGAAGGAAAGTTCAGCCAATGAAAAACGACAATTATACCCTTTATTTTTTCGGTGCTCGCTATATGAGATGCATATTTTTCTATCCTATAACTTTGGTTGATTATGCATGCAGTGATTCCAAATTTTTTTTTTGTTGTTTTTTTTTATATTTTACATTTTGATATTTACGTTTAGAGAAAATATGGAGATTTAGGCTTTTTCTATTTTTTTTTTCACTTCTTTTTTTAATCCCTTTAGGGATCTTGAACGTGCGATCACCATTACACTACACTGCAATATTACAGTATATAATTATTGGTCTCCAGTGAAGCCTAGCCACAGGCTGAGCTTCCTAGGAAATGCCATGGCAGAAATGGAGACCTTCAGAAGGCAAGCCATCCGCACCCTGCAATCTCGTCTCACGGTGGGCTCATGGGCTCAGAACTGACGGTGGCCATCTTGGGGGGGAGGTGCCTTTTAAATGCCATTGTCAATTTTTAAAGAAGTTAAAATAATGCAATCAAAGCTCGTTCCAATCGCATCATTTACGCTTGGGTGCCAGCTACTTAATACAGACAGCACCCATGTATCCAGCTGCAGTCGCTAAGGGGTTAAAGATGGCCCAGTGAGTCAGAACCTATGACCTGCGGTGGTACTATATGCTGCCATTCAATTTAATTTGTGTCCTCGTAATACACAAA